>NC_044303.2:46389949-47046511 GCF_007474595.2 Lynx canadensis | reverse complement strand
CGAATTATATGAACTCCGTTAATTTCGCGTGTTTCCCAAAGAATATTAAGACTTCCAGTCATCTATGAAATAGCAGCTGCTTCCAATTATGCACTAATTTGAATAAACCAACATCAACTCAGGGAGGTGCCTGAGGTGGAGGAAAAGGCCAGGTAGGCACATAAGCAGTCTTTCTATTCTGGGCTGAAAATCTCAGCGGCTCTGCCGGCAGGCCAAGAGTGGTCGTTTTTTTTGTTTTGTTTTGTTTTGTTTTATGTTTCTGATTGCAAAACATCCGAGCTTGTTTCTTCAGATGCGTCTGCAAAGCCCGTGCTGCTGTGTTGAAAGACTATGTATGCAGTGGAAGGTATTTATCGCGTCACCGCAAGGGGGTCCCGACCTGCCACTGCCATGCTGCTGACATCCCTTCAGACTTCCTTCCCTGTCCTCCCCATTCACATGAAATCATGAGATTTGGTTGAGAACTATCTAGGGACTAAACAGAAGGCTTTTGCTTGACCACAGAATGCCTAACGGTAGCTACTTGCCTACTGGCGTGTTGGACATCCATCCATTTCCCAGGACTGGGCAGGTCACCTGGTGCTAGATACCAGGTCAGAGTGTAGCCCCGGGGCCTGGCCAATGGGTTGCTAGCAGATGATTTAGGGCATTACTACCAGAATGTTCTTACTTAGTCGTCCCTTTTGTGAGATTTTCCTCCTACTAAATACAAAGTCTCATGGAATTTTAAGCTCAGACACACAATTCATGGGTGAACAGTTTTACTAAAATAAGAATCTAAGTAGACGGTTTTCTCTACAAAAGCACAACTCCGGGTGAGCCTGGCTTGGACCCTGGCTGAACGCGTTGGCCACTGAGGGATTCAGAATCCCTGGGGAGGACCCATGAACAGTGTGTCAACAGCAGCTGTGTGGCCATCCCACACCTGCACGGCCATCTTTCAGGGGCAGAATGAATTGGGCCAGTGCTAGTGACTCTCTCATAGGTAGGCTCAGAGTGGGACCTTTAAAAATACCCTGGACTCGCTTTTTGTTTCCATCCCAAAGTTTATAAATCACACCCAAGAACTTTCCAAATGAAATGTGTGCACAGAAGAAAACCTTCATTTTGTGAAGACACAGCAAATTCTGCCAAACCTTACTAGTAGCCTGGCAAGTCAATTAGGTTTAAATGAGCTCTGATAGCTTGATTTCTGACTGTAACATTCTTTGGCTCCCAATCACTTGCAGAATAAAAGCACTGAGGATTTACTTTCTCAGGGATTTTCTTCTTGACCTAATATTTTCAATGAGTGCTTTTCCTTCTGTGATGTAGCAGTCAGGGCAGATTCACGGGTGTGCAACCTGGGCAGCTGTCCAGCACCCCACATTTAGAAGGACCTCATGCTTGTTTCACTGCTTGACTGTTTAAGTAATTTTTTGACAGGAGGCTCTGCACTTTCATTTTGCACCGGGGCTGTACTGGTCAGCATTCTGGGTTACAGACTTCAGCAGAGAAGGACATGTTGGGAGGGATATTAGTGGTCAGTGGTCAGTGGTAAGCCTCAGGAAACAGTCTTGGAAAATGCTAGGCACTACTGGGTACTTGAAACCCCAGTCCGGATCTCGCCACGGGAAAAGAGTGGTTAGACGGTACTGCTGTCCCCACCGCTAAACACAGGGTGCCACCGTCACCAGACGAGGAATGTAAACTGTCCTTGCTTCTTTGAGTCGCTTGCTTCCAGTGAAGCTCTGGTTTGCCGAGCACAAGCCGTCATTTCTGGCCCTGCTACCAAGGTTGTGAGAGGAGATAAATATGCTGCTCTCTCTTTTATGTTGAGAATGGACGTTGCCAGCTTCCTGGACCCACCAAGTCACATATTCCCCAAACAGTGGACAGGAGGTGGTTCACGTGCTGAACGGTCAAGCCACAATGAAAAAAGGGGACACGCGTCCACCTCACCTGACTGCTAGGATTCTGCACTTTCCGATTCTCTAAATATCTGATCAATCTTTCTTTGTTCTCTTTTCTATATCTTCTTGGCCAGTTCCTTCGGGGTGTTGCTCCCAGAGTACCCTACCTTATTTTTGATTCTCACTTGCGGACCTTTCTGGGTGAACTCCATGGCTGATGATCCTGAATGACTCCACACTCAGCTCAGCCCTTTTCCTCCCCCATGCCTCCAACTTCCCTCGGAACATTTCTATGTAACATTGAAATTTGGAACCACTCTTTTAATATCATAATTCAAATAAGGCTGATTCAATTACATGACAGACTAGAATCGCAGTGAGAGGTTTCCACTGGCATGTTCCCGAAAACATTACTATTTTGGTATTTAATTCTACCGAGGCTAAAGATCTTTATTTCACTCACTAGTCTAAGGAATGGAGTCTAAATAGTGAGGAGACTAATTGGGACTATCTAATTTTGATATTCTTCCCGGGTGATTATAAATAAGAAATGCAATCATCTTAACTATTCAGCTGGGGTTTTGTTTGTTTGTTTGAATATTTGCTCTATATGCATATGATGCAGTATATTGTATTTCTTCTGAAATTATTAAAAGATTTCTTTCAGCTTTTTTTTTTTTTGCATTGACTACATACTTATTGAGTCTTTGATAAAGTCCTTTTAATTTGCACATCATTAAGAAATCCATGCACTATCAGGTTCAAAAGGAGAGCAAGACAGGTTTGAATAAACTTTACATAAGTCAAGGAGCATGGTCATTCTGCTTTAATTTCACCATTTTTCAGGATCATATTAAATTTTACTAGGGCCTGTCTTAAGGCTCTGTCTTGTCACCTTTCTGAAAAGTACATGAAAAAAGGGAGACAGATGAAGGCGGAAGCAGAGGACAATGAAGAAGGGTAAAATACACCAAAGTGAAGACATTGTCCATTTTTTCCCTCGCTTCCTCTCACTTGGTCTTTTTTTGCTCCCGAAGCACGAGCCATGAGCAGAAAAGGGGACGGGGTCTTAGTGCATCATATACTAACAAGCATTCCTTAACTCCACTTTTCTCCAGACTTTTATTAAAGTTATTGTATCCCGTAGGGTGTTTTCCTCATATTGTCTGATCAGCTAAAATTTAATTTTGATATTATTTTCAAAATTAAATATTCTTACTGCTGTCTAATAACAGTTTTCAGTAATGATAGCAACTCATTTCAATGCTTCCCTGATGAATAGCTTCTATTTTCACAGTGCATGTATGAATCTATGCACAGGTGTTTGTTTAAAAATGTCATCGGGCGCCTGGGTGGCGCAGTCGGTTGAGCGTCCGACTTCAGCCAGGTCACGATCTCGCGGTCCGGGAGTTCGAGCCCCGCGTCAGGCTCTGGGCTGATGGCTCAGAGCCTGGAGCCTGTTTCCGATTCTGTGTCTCCCTCTCTCTGCCCCTCCCCCGTTCATGCTCTGTCTCTCTCTGTCCCAAAAATAAATAATCATTGAAAAAAAAAATTAAAAAAAAAATGTCATCAATGAATACTTTATGTCTCATGCTATATTTTAGATATTAAATCATGTTCAAACTCTTACAGAGAGTTTCATTAATATAGGAATAATTGAACAGAACATGGACCAGCATACAGATTCTGACATTCACGGTAAAATAAAAACTACAAGAGCATTTAAGACGGAAAAATCAGTACACATAACACAGAAGTTCAAATTTCTGATATTTACACACATTTCTTAATCTCAGTTTTATGCTACTCTTTTCCAAGGCAAGCTCAAAAATGGAACACTGCACTGTGAAGAAATAAAAGTGAGAGTACTCAGCTACATTGCTACTTTTTAAAAGGATGTATCTATCTTACTAATTTCTGATGTTAAAATTCTAGACTTTGGTTCCTTGAGACTTTGGATAGTGAATTGTATGCACCCCTCCCCACCCCCCAGTAGGGACACTCTGTGGGGACTAGTACATATTTTTTCATCTCATCCACTGATTTTGATCTTACAACACCCCTTAGTTTCCCTTTCAGGATGCTAAAATTGAATGAAGATGAAATCTATGAGCGATTTTGTTTCTTAAATTAAATGTGGAGACAAGACCTATACATTGTCTGAGGAATTGAAACCATATAAGTGTGTCAACCAAACTGAATTAAAAATAATTTCTCTATGATATTCAAGATATTAGAATGAGTGAACATCCCATTAGTGATACCTTTTGTGAAGGAAACAATGGTTTTATTTTAAATTTTTTTTAATGTTTATTTATTTTTGAGAGAGACAGAGACAGAATGCGAGTGGGTTATGAGCAGAGAGAGAGGGAGACACAGAGTCTGAAGCAGGCTCCAGGCTCCGAGCCATCAGCACAGAGCCTGATGTGGGGTTCGAACCCACAGAGCTGTGAGATCATGACCTGAGCCGAAGTCAGACACTCAACCGACTGAGCCACCCAGGCATCCAATGATGGTTTTATTTTAGAATGTGGTTATCACACAGTCATCATTTTCTTGGAAAGATTACCTATTGGTTACAAACTGGCTATAATATTGAAAGGGACATACAGCAAAATAGTGCATTTGTATATCATATAGTCAACACTGTCGAAGGGATTTATTTTTGCACGAAACATGGCCAAAAAACCTTGCTGAAAATCCTACGTAAATTTGTATAAGAAAACAACTTTTTTGGTAAGGAAGAACTATTACTCAAAATTTCCTACAGTATTCTTGGTTCTATGTTGTTTCTTGAAATAACAATCGGATGTCTATTATTTACAATACACTATTGTTTCTGGTATTGACTCCACTTTAATTTCATTTATGGAACTTGTGGACATTAATTTCATTCAATTGTCCCTAACTTATCTGATTGTCTCAAGTAGATCACCCTGAAGTAATACTCCCTAGTGGAGTGATGTTCTAAAACAAATACATGGTTGAGATGATCAGGTTTCTCATAATTCAACATGTCAACAATAGAGGACGTTTTAGTCCTGGGGAACCACCAATGAAGTGTGCAACACATCATCAATTTTTTCCATCCCCATAGAACTAGGTAAGGCTCCCAAAATACAGGATAATTTGAGTTGTGTTCTGCATGTAACTGCTGTTTGCTCTTTTTAAATAAGAGAGTTTGACTTTGCTATGAACTAAAGAAGCAGGTCATAGGAGATGCGGTCACTATGAAGGTCATAGGGGCTGATCTGACAAGGTCATGCTAAAGATGACTAGTATGACATCATTTTGATCAAGTGGGAAGATTTTTCTTCCCAGTTTACCAGCCAACAATAGAATTGTCAGCGGCATTTCCTTTATAAATGACTGTGTTTCTATAGTGTTTGAAGAAGGTTCGTCAGAGCCTGAAGTGGTATAAATGATAAATGCTCCCTGAAAAACACAACTTTTGAAAAATTGTTATTTATTAATTAGTGTTTAAGTGGTGGTCTTCCAAAAAGATGACCCATTATAGATTAAAAGACAATGTTGGATAACAAATGGCTATTAAGTTTGAAGAAATACTTAACCTTTTGGGAATCAATGGGATGCAAATTCAAATAATATGTGCCAGTTTCTTTTATTAATTTTATGAAGCTTGTAGAAATATATAATATCCATTTCTGGCAAGAATGTTGAAAAAATAGATACTTTGTATTCTGCTCTTGAGAAAGTAGAGACATACAAATATTCTAGATGGAAATTTGACAATACAAGTCAAAATCCTTAAAAATGTTTATGTACTTTGACTGTGGGAATTTATCCTAAGGAAAATATTCCAACTATTTAAAAAAGTATTTTAAGAAAGTAATTGCGGATGCACACAACAGTGGATGTATGAGGATGGCAATTAAAATTCTATTTATAATTATAAGGCATTGGAAATAACTACATGGACAATTAAAGATTAATTTTAAAATGTGGGCCAAATGGGCTATGTAGCCTTCCCAATTAGAATAGAAGGGTGCTTAAAGAAATGCAATGATACTTATAACAATGTTAATTGAAAAATATCAAGTTACAAAACAGTATGCATAGTGCATTGCTCTTTTTATACATAAGACTGGAAGGTTATACGCCAATATTTATTACCAATGGAATGGACAGATAAAATGTGGTGTATTCCACAATGGGGTGTTATACAGTACAGGGAAAATAAATGAACTATTCTACACAGAACAACATGAAATGGTCTGACAAATACACTGTTGAACAAAACAAGCAAGGAGCACAAAAATACATACAGTGTGATTTAACTTATATACGCCCAGAAATCGGCAGAACTAAACTATAGTGTTTAGGGATCCATATATGGATGGTAAAGCTAAAGAAAAGGCAGAAATAGCTGTGACACAACCTGACAGTGGTTGCCTCTGGGGAGAAGGGGTCGGGTTATGATAGAGACACAAAGGCCCTCTGGAGTGAAAACCATGCGTGATTTCTTGACCCGAGGAGGGATTCCATAAGAGTCACTTTGTATCTATTTGCTAAACCATAATATAGACTTGCTGTATATTATGTAACTATGTTATATTTCATATTAAATATTACGTTATTCATTATTATTCAGGAGTGTTATTAAAATTGTTATCAGAAGAGATATCTGGTTATAACATTACAGATTATCTTAGTTTTATTCTTTGGCTTGAATACACAGTTTAAATTTTTTTTTTTAACGTTTATTCATTTTTGAGAGACAGAGAGAGAGCATGAGTGGGGAAGGGGCAGAGAGAGAGGGAGACACAGAATCTGAAGCAGGCTTCAGGCTCTGAGCTGTCAGCACAGAGCCTGACCCGGGGCTCGAACTCATGAACTGCGAGATCATGACCTGAGCTGAAGTCGGACACTCAACTGGCTGAGCCACCCAGGCGCCCCTTGCACACACAGTTTAAAGTTCCTATAATGAAGAGGTATTACTTTAAAATAACCCCCACCCCCACAAGGTTTTCATAATAGTGTTAACTAGGGGGTGAAAATTGCTCCAGAGATATGTTTATACAGTCATTAGTAGTTTGGTAACTAGAGTAATTTCTTGCCAATGTGAATTTCATGATGGACACAATTCAGAAAACTTTCTTACCAAGCTCTAAGAAAACAACATTGAGAAGGTTGATATAAAAAGAAACCTAACTGGCACAATAACTTCATTACACTAGTGAGAAGTCTAGGAGATTTCTATCTTTTTTAAAAAATTATTTTAAAAGATTTCTATCTTAATAGACATATGCATTTTCCTTTATTTTAGAATTTAAATGGGGGGGGGGCACCTGGGTGGCTCAGTTAAGTGGCCGACTTCAGCTCAGGTCATGGTCTCATGGTTCATGAGTTCGAGCCCTGAGTTAGGCTCTGTGCTGACAACTCAGAGCCTGGAGCCTGCTTCAGGTCTGTGTTTCCATCTCTCTCTACCCCTCCCCTGCTCACATTCTCTCTCTCTCTCTCTCTCTCTCAAAAATAAACTTAAACAATGTTTTAAAGGAATTTAAGTGGTTAAATGGCTTAGAGTTTTTGTAATTGTGGTCTTCAAATATGAGAGCAAACAACTTGGAAAAAATACAACATGCTTACATTTAACCACGAATTACCTAAAAAGTGACTTTGGACACACTGTGTAACTGACATTGTCCTGATAGATATTATTCTTTATGCCTTCAAGACTTGTAGGGATCTGGTGTTAAGAAGCCAACAATTCTTCTCAAAAGTATTTGTCTCTAATAGAAGATAGTGGGACAGAGAGGTTGTATCTTTCCACAGGAAGCTGAGTTGGGCTCCATTTCTGTCTCTCAGACCAGGGCACAGTGGACGGTAGCACAGCATGTGCACTGCACAAAGGCTCAGGCATCAAGTGGCAATAAAATCTGATCAACATCTAGGCTTGCTCTCTGCTCCAACACTGTTCTCTCTCAGGGAGAAATGGACTTTATTGTTCCTCTGAAGGCTCCACTGTTTCTAATTTATCTTTCTAGAGGAGCACCTTGTAAAAACTTACACCAAGGTTTCTATAGGGTAACATCAGTTGTGGCCAAGACTCTATCTGGGTACCCGGCAGAGCAGTGTGGCCTCGCACTAAGTACATTCCTTGAATGAAAATGTAATACTGAGACATTTCAGCACACTTCTGGCAGCCACAGAGAGGCATTTGTAGAACAAGCAACTGGAGAGATGGTGTGAGTTCCCCAAGTCCAAGCCAGGTCTCTAGACTTTTTGACCCATTCGGAGTCTGCTGTAATAGTTTCTTATCGTAACTGTAACAAATTACTACAAACAGTGGCTTAAAACTGCACACATTTATCCTTTTACAGCTCTGGGGATAAGAAGTCCAAAATCGGTTTCACTGAGGTAAGATCAAGGTGTCCACACCTTCCAGAGCCTCCTTCCAGGGGCTCAAGGAGAATCCACCTCCTTGCATTTTCTAGCTTCTGGAACAGCATTCCTGGTACGCATGCCTTCTCAGGACAAAATGGATGTTTTCCAGTGCAGATCTCTCTTTCTCCCTGCACTTCTTTTGTGGAACAATTTCATCCAGAGAATGATGTATTTGCATATCTTATAAGAAACTTTTCTTTTCATTATTTAGGCCTTAGAAAGAAAATTAATATTGCTCATATATCATCTTTAAAACAATCCTGGCCCCTTCTCCCATCTTCAAAGCCAGCAGTGCTCCATTTGCTGTCCTGTGTTGCCTTCTTCTCTGTAGACAAATCTCCTCCTACCTCACTTCTATGGGGACACTTGTGATTACATTTAGGGTCCACCCAAATAATCCCATTTCAAAACACCTAATTATATCTGCAAAGCCTCTTTGGTCATGTGAAAACATTCACAGGTTCTGAGGATGACAATCTGGATATCTTCTGGGGCCATTATTCAGCCTCCCACATGTGCCAGGCTCCCAGCTTCATCAAGTCGCATGGATGAGATGATTCATGACAAATTGGAGAACATGTGGTTTGGGGGTGAGAATAGTGACATGTACATGGGAACTAATTGTGAGGAAAAGTATCCAAACGTCATTTACAGGATGAATGCTTTAGAAGAATGTTTCCAAGATATCTTTGAAAAAATACAAGAATATTAGAAATAATATGGAATTATCAGAAGGCCTTCTGGGTTCTTCACTTAACTGGTTAGGTCACATTGGGTGAGTCACTGGATATCTGGAGACTCATTGTCTATATGGCCTTAAAATAGGGCAGCTGGATGAGTAAACTCTAACATTCCTTCTAACCCTAATTTTTGTGTAAGCATTTATCAGTACAACACATTATTGAATACCTGCCATGTATAAGAGCTGGCACTCTTAGAAAATGTAGAGATGTAAAGATAAAAAGAGAGTTTAGCGATACTACTACTCCATAGTTTACTTTAAGATATTGAAAAATGAGAATGGCATAAAATATTTAAATATTAAACAAGTGCCTAAAAATTAGACAAGAATCTGTGTGGGATATTTTGCCAAGAAGTAGGTGGAATAAACTGGCAAGATGAGGAAGAAAAGTCTCTATCTAAGACATGTTCTTGGTATTTATGTTTAAGAAAAAGAGGATTGCTGCTCATTTTTTAAATATAGCAAACTTTTCAATCATTGGTGAGTAGTTTCAATTTAAATATTAATGAAATATCATGGGAAAAATGAGCTACTATATTAAAAATGTATAGAACTTACCTCTATTGTCTATTTATGTGAGTAAACAATCTTCTATCCTGGACAATGACAGAATTGTGTTCCAAAATATGTAGATTAGGTACAAAAAGGTAAATGTTCACATCCTGAGTAAAATTTTTAGAGCTAGGAGAGACTTTAGAGATCATGGTATAAAGGTCTGTTTTTTTTAAACAGATAAAAAGGTATTCAGAATCTCCCAAATACTTATCAAAATATATTTGAAAAACCTTGAAATACCTTTTTCCTCTCATGTCAGTGTTTTCCCCCTATAAAACACCGACTTCCTTAAATTAGAGGACCTATAATTTCCTTTAAATATAGGATACATCTGGAAATTAATTCCAAAGAAATCCAGAGAACAGCAAAAAAAAAAAAAAAAAAAAAAGAACAGATCAACAAAATTGTGAAATAGTTTATTGTTGTATTACTGACAATAGTTATGCTTTCTGGTCATCCTTAAAGTGTGACAGTATGATATACTGTCAATTTGTAGCAAATCCTAATCAATTTGCAAATTGCAATTGATCATTTGCAATTTGAGCCTAAATTCTTACCCAGATGCTATGTGCTAAAATTGGGACCTTGGAGGAAAGTGTTTCAATTTCTAGGCCTCTGTTTCTTCATCTGTAAAATGAAAGGGTTAAATGAAATGAACTTAAATGAAAATATCGTGATGTCTTAAAAAATTTTTTTTGTATTTTAATTTTGAGATCATGACGTGAGTCGAAATCAAGAGTCGGATGCTTAACCCACTTGAGTCATCCAGGCGCCCCATAGGATGATTTGAAATAAAGTGCCATCTTGTGAAGTTCAAAGCAGAAACAAGGAGCTTACAGAAAGATAAACTGAGTCTCAGTAATTGGAAATATATCTTTCTTGGTGTGAGCCTTGGCTGCAATTGATATCTTTAGATGTAACTTAAAGACAGGATTTTAAGGAAATTTCCTGGCTTATTTCTTATTTTCCCCTCAGCACTTACCATGCAGAATCTCACTATTAATTAATGTAAGCATCTCATACTTGAACACCTAGATGAATTTTGTTTTTAATACTATCAGACTTCTTTACCCAACAATTTTTATAATATTTAGGTGGGAGCATCATTTAATTCTTTTTTTGTTACAAAATCACAAGGTAGACTCATATCATTCTATTTTTAATTTTGGCTATAGCAGGAAGCATGTTTCTTGCCCACAGACGATTGCACCTCTTACTTGGGAATTTATTTTATGTGTGACACACTCTTCATGTCCCATGTGAGGAGGAGTCTAGGGAAACGGGAATAGATACTTCCCTTTTCAAAGGGATACTTAAAAAAATTTTTTTTCAACGTTTATTTATTTTTGGGACAGAGAGAGACAGAGCATGAACGGGGGAGGGGCAGAGAGAGAGGGAGACACAGAATCGGAAACAGGCTCCAGGCTCCGAGCTATCAGCCCAGAGCCCGACGCGGGGCTCGAACTCACAGACCGCGAGATCGTGACCTGGCTGAAGTCGGACGCTTAACCGACTGCGCCACCCAGGCGCCCCTCAAAGGGATACTTAAAAAAAAAAAAGACATATTCATTGTATTGAAAAGTTTATCGAACATGCCTTTGTTATGCTCCAGATGAGGTCCACACCAGGTTAAAGAACCATTGTAAGAAGTCTAAAGTCCATGAAAGGCATATATGTTGAATCTTTTATTTTTCACGCTATGTGGGTTTCATCTCTTCTATTTAAATTTTCTTTTCTCAGTTTCTGAAATGGCCGTATTATTCAGAACAAGCCCTTTGGAAAAAAAAAAATCCCCAATACGCTAGGAAAAAAGATCAAAGAAATTTCATTGCAAATGAGACCATGACACCGGTGATTTAGATGGGATAGCATGTTCTGGGTTTCAGCAATAAGATAACAGCTCCCTTGGCTTCTGCTCTTGGAGAGGTCTGAACTATTCTGGCAGCTCCCTGGCATGATTGAAGGCAGCGATTCTGGCATGCTGTTCACACTAAAGCAGAGACAGAGCAGTGCGGGAGGTAGTGAAAGGCTGGCTTGCCATGGAACGAAAAGCTGTGGAGGAATTCAAAGAGCCATTTAAACTTGGAGTCAACGATGGAAGTTTTCATAGTTTGGTGGTAGAAAATAAGAGACGTTTGTATTAGGCTGAGGCAAACATTGGAGGCAACTAGTGCTTGAGAAAATTCTCGTAGAGTTTAGTCAGCAGCTAGATAGGAAGTGCTGTCCCCCGTTCCGGAAAGACCCCTCGTTGGTGGCGCTGGATAATGTGGCTGGGTTTATGAGATGCAAAAAGCAAGTGCTTCTAATGTAGGATGTCACTAGATGTCACTCTGGATTTCATTATTTGGTAGTCTAAAGATTTTAGCAGCTTTGCCATTTTGCTACCAATGTCTCTTACAGAACCTGAACAGACAATGTGAAATGTGCATGAATAACAGGGAATTGCTGACGGAATGTCAATGTTCGAGTGTGTGACTTCTATCGATCATTCATTATTGACATGAAGGTCTCTAGCGTCTTTGCTTTTTCACTTTAAACTCTTTCTCAGCTAAAATTTCCAAGCATCTGAACAGTGAGGCCTTGAAGAATGGGAAGATTTCAAGTCTCACAGGATGTTTTACAAAGTACTTTGACCTCTGGAAGAAATCACAGGTACTTTTCGTAAAGACTCACCAACTGCTTTGAATAAAAATTCAAATACCAAGACGGAGAAGAAAGTACGCCTTTGCCCTATTTAAATGGGCTAATTTGTACCTTTCCGAGTTTATAATAGCTGAGAAGAACTTTGATGAGCAAAATTCTTGCATTTTTATTATGTTTTCTCAGTCTACATGCTTGATTTGGTGCACAGCTAGTGAAACTGGAGTGTCCCCCGACCAAATGGTGACAAACAAAATGCTCTACAGTGTCCTGTGATTGTGGATCCATGGTTTTATTTCTTTTAGCTTTGTATACATTAATTAGGTATACACAATCAGAGCCGGGTGCAGCGGCGGCTAAATAAACAAATGACACCGTGGAAAGGTCTTTCTGCATACTAATCATATCCTACATCTGCAAGCAAAAGCTCTATAAATCGATTTGCTCTTTCACATCAAAAGACAAACAGTGATGCAAGTCAGCAGTTCCTTTGTCAAAGTCACAGCGATTGCTGTTCTTTACAAACGCATCTTTACAAAGCTGGATTCAACCATTTGACGATTAGCATTATTGGCAACTCTTCAAAGAAGATTCATCAAGTGATTTGCAATTGGATTGGTTACCATTTTTATGATGCTCTCCATGAAATCTAACTAAAATTGATTGACGTTTGAATTCTTGCTTGGAGGATGAGGAAGCCAACAAAAGAAAAGAAGTCTCCTGACTCCACAGAGACTGTGCCATACTTGTGTGTGTGTGGGCTGGTGTGTCAGCCACAGGGCACGATCGGCAGGACCCGACACGAAGTGGATGCTGGGTGATGGGCATTTGTAAGGGGAGGCCAGGAGAATGGGTCCTTGCCTTGTCATATTTGTGCTAAAAGCACAAATGTCAAGTTTCAATGAGTTTTGCAAGAGCATATTAAGATATTCTCTTTCATCCCACTGTTTGGGAACAAAATATCAGTTTGCACTGGGGAAACCTAGGTGGTCCACATTAGCTAAACACTGATTGTGTTGTATTAGTTGGGTAGGGAAGTAAGACATGGGGGAGACATAGAGAAAGCGGAAGTGGAGACTTCTCTAGAAAGAAACACATCCCAAGATAGTATGCACAGTGCTTACATGATCTCCAGGGAAATGAATAATTAGGGTAATGGCCACGGCACCATATTAGTAAAATTTAGGTATCTTCGGTATTTCCAATAACAGAGATTTAAAATTTGCCTCTGGCATGGATCTGAAAATTGTAGTAACATTTCCTATTGAATTTGACATTTCCTACTTAATCTACTTTAATTATTCCATGTTATATATTCTTTAGCTGTACCTGAGACACTGTTGAGGGATAAGCCATTCCCAAAATTGAGGAGGATAGTCCCACCACCATCCAAGGTTATACTTGGTATATTTCAACCCTCCCATTATTTTCAAGAGTTCTGGCATTAACCTTGAAACGCTTACTTATGAAGTAATGTAAGGGAGGGAGCATAACACAAGCTGGGGGCAAGGTACAAGCTAGCACCCCCAACTCCCACCCCCAGGTGGAATATGTGTGATAGTCCTCGGACACTCCTGGCTACCCAAGAACAAAGGAAAGGGGATTAAGTGCCTGCCATGGTGAAGTGGGAAGCTAAGGCAAATGAAAAACTAAATTTGCTTACTGCCTACAGGCCGTTGGCAAATCCTTGAAACAGAGTGACCTCCCTCTAGGAGCTCAGCTGCCTCCATGATGACACTTTGCTAGGGGCAAAAGGGAATCTTGGCTTAACATTATCCTGACCCCCAGGATCCTATAAGTCTACTTTAACATATAAAAATTCCTTTGGAAACTCCCTTTATCTCAACTTCCCCAAGATATATGCTGGCAATCATACTCCAAGCTTATGCCCTCCTGATACACATCTGTAGGGTCTCATGACTGAGGTTTTACTAAACGGTAATAAATGGCATTTTCCTAACAGCAGCTAACTCCACAAGATCCTGGAAACCTTGCTTCCAAAATTCCTTAGAGACTTAAACTGTCCCCGACCCCCTCTTAACCTGAGGGTATATAGTCAGTTACCCGTCACAACCCCAGTGCAGCTCTTTCTGCCCACAGGTCCTGTCCCCATGCTTTAATAAAATCACCTTTTTGCACCAAAGATGTCTTTAATAATTAATTCTCTCTTGGCTGTCGGCTCTGAACCCCCCACCATCACCCCAAAAGCCCATCAGTCACTTACACACATAGAGTTATAACTATTTTTGTTGTCATTTATTTTTGTCTTCCATCATCTTGGGCAAACCTTCTTAAGATTACATCCTAAAAAATCAGAGAATCTGTTTTCAAAATCGAGCTCACAGTCACGTTGGTTAGAAGCAGTAAGCAAGAGTTGTTGCATGAGATCCAGACTGGTGAGAGATAATTTCAGTCATGTTATAGAGACAGCATTCAACTCAGGTCAGGAACTAATGTTTTAACCACTGGCTTTCGACAAGTGGCTCGAGCCTACTGTGCCTCAATTTCCTACCTGTTAAATGGAGGCAGAAATACTGACTTATTGCTGAAGAGTGTTCTGAAGATTAGCTAATAAATGATGGTCGGAAAGCTCTGTGCAATTCTAAAGTGCTATATAAATGATATATTATTATCACCATCACTACTAATAATTATAACGATCATAAAAAGTGAATGACTCTGCTGTGGAGAGCTTGAATCCCACAGGAAAGTTATTTTTTCTTAGTCTGTTTTCATGTTTTAACTGGGTCCTTAAAACTGCTTAATTGAATAAAAGCAAAGATTTCAGTGCTATCAGCATCTGTAGATTGATTGTGGAATCTTTGCTCCAAAAATCAAAGGGGGCTAGAATTAGCATCTGTGTGGGCTCTACATTTCAGGAATTACTCCTAACCCAGATTGTTTTCACATCATAAAAAGAAGAATTGGTATGAACAAGTAGTTTTCTTCTTTACTAAACTATCTTAAGTGCGGTCTGAAAAAATAGAGTTTTGAGGAAAAGAACATAATACAAATATTACTATCTTCTTATCTAGAACTCAACAATCTACCTTGGGGGGGGGGACTACTAAAATCTAGAACACAAGCACAAAAGTGCTCCAGAAAAATCTGGACAATTCACACACAATACTGCGTAATTCACACACAAAATCCCACACTTCATTCAAAAAAGGGAACTCTGGATCTGTCGTAGTGTATTTTTACCTTTTTGTAAAAAAATAAAACCAGAATTTCAACATGTCTGTTTACCTGCTTCTTAAACCATATTAGAAACAGCCAATTAGAAGGAAGAGGATGGCTACTGAGAGCGACACACTGGTAGTGTCCCAGTTACCTTCTGCTGTGTAACAAACCACCCTCATTCTTCGTGGCTTAAAACATCAACTGCTTTTATTGTGCAGTTGATGGATCTGAAATTGGGGTAAGGCTCGGTGGGGATGGGACGTCTCCACTAGACTTGGTATTGGAGGAGGTTTGAAGGCTAGGGCTGGAACCACTTGCAGGCTGGTTCACTCACCCAGCTAGCACTTGGGCTGGGTCCACTGAAACAGGTTTGTTTGAAACAGCTGGCACTCCTTGGGCTTTGTTCTCTGTTTGCTTGTGTTCTCTCCACGTGGTCTCTCCAGCATGATGGCTCCAGGGTAGCCAGACTTCTGGCATGTCAGCATCAGGATCCCATGGAGTATGTTCTGGAGGTGGGGGTGGTGCCAGGAGGTAGCTGAATGGCTTCATGAGCTATTTGAAGTCACACAGCATCACCATCTTAATCAGCCCTGGCTGCTATAACGAGATACTCAAAATGGATTGAGTGGCTTAAACAAGAGATGTTTCTCACAGTTCTGTGGGCTGAGATCAGGCTGCCGGGATGGTCAGGTTCTTGTGACAGCCCTTTTCCTGCCTCCTGGGTATCTTCACATGGCAGAGAAAAGAAACTCTCGTCTCTCCTCTGATTCTTTTAAGAGCATTAATCCCGTTATGAGGTCTCTACCCCCATGACCTCATATAATTACCTACATGTAAAAACCTAATTACTTCCTAAAGATCCCACCTTTTAATACCATCACATTGAGGACTAGGGATTCAAGGAATGAATTTGAGGGGGTCATAAACATTCAGTCCATAATATTCACTTTTGCAACATGCCATTTCTTAGAAGCGAATCTCTAAGGTCAGCCCATGGTTTAGAGGAGAGGAATTAGACTCTACCATTTTGGGGGTGGGTGGGTAAGGGTATCAGGGAAGAGAGGTGTTAAAAAATTTACAGACGTTAAAAAAAATCACCCTAGTCAGAATGCAGAAGTGAGTGTCTGCTCATCACTTCCGCAGCCAGATGCAAGGGCTATGGTGTGACCCCTGCCTACCTGTGACACCTCTGGTGTCCTTCAGACTTGCAGCCACACCACGTCTTTCTGTTCTCACATCTGGGAGTTTGCAGGTGAGACTCTCACTGCTCTCTGCAACTGTGTCAACAATCTTTCCTTTCCCCACTTCCCTATCTCCTGACCTGGTTAACTCCCACTCACCGGAAATGTGGTACAGTATGGGGGCCAAGCACTTTGGACTGTGGGGGTGCAATGTGGATCTGAATTCTACATCAATTACTGTCCCTGTGACTCTGGACAACATACTTTCTCTAACTGGGGATACAAATAATTGTAGCATCTCTCCATGGCTACGTACCTTTCTGCTTCAGAAATCTATTTAACTAAATAGTAATTAAAGCAACTTACTATTTCCCACCATTCTGTGGATTGATTGGATGATTCTTCTACTGGTTTTTCCTGGGCTCACTCAGGTAGCTGCCATCAGCAGGTGGACTGGTTAGGAATGGAGGGTATAAGAATGGCCTCCGATTAAGGGGTGGTTAATAGACTCCATCTATTGATAGGAGGAACCAGAAAATGCCATGTCCACATGTTTCAATCTGCAACAATAGTATCTACCTCATAGGGTTGAGTGAGAATTAAGTAAGATATTTCCATAAAGCCTTCATATAATGCCTGAATATAATAAGCATACTATAAATGGTAGCTATTTTCATAGACATTATTCTAGAAATGCAATATACCATAGTATTCTGGAGACAGATTGACTGGATTTATATCACAGCTACTTGCTGACTATGTAAATTTACAAACACATTCTATGCTTCTTTTTCTCACCTGTAAAATGGGAATTATGATAGTAACTACCTCATAGAGTTGTCATGATGGTGATTACATGTAAAATACTTAGAAGAGTGAATAGTAAGGACTCAGATGCAGTTATACTGTTATCTACATCAGATTAAAACCTTTTCTGTGCCTGCTCATTGCCATGATGCCTGCTGTTACATTTTTGTGTCCTGTACTTTCTTTCATAACATTTACCATAGTTTTCTTTATTTGCTTAATATCTGCATTTCTCAGTATTTTTTTTAAGTTTATTTATTTACTTTGAGAGAGAGTGTGTGAGCAGGGGAGTGGTTGAGAGAGAGGGAGAGTGAGAGAGAGAGAAAGAGAGAGAGAGAGAATCACAAGCAGTTTCTTCACTGTCAGCATGGAACCCAAAGTGAGGCTCAAACTCATAAACCATGAAATCATGCTGAAAGCAACAGTCAGACACTTAACTGACTGAGCCACCCAGGCACCTCTCTGTCTTTCCCAGTACTTTCCCATAATGGTTGACTTCATAATGATAGGAAAAGTATTTTTTTTGGTATTCTGCCCCTCCCCATATTATATCCCCAGGAGCTAAATAGTGCCTGACACAGCAGATGTGCACTAAATTTGTACTAAGCAAATTGAGTTAGCATAGAAGGCAAAGAAATGAGTTAAAAAGCAGAGCAAACTGCATCTGCCTAATAAGAAAAACCTTTCCTATTTGTGTGTACAGAGAATATTATCATTGAGAGTTGCATAGATACTCCTGAACGATCTAGGATAGTTCCTTTAAATATGGTAGAGAAAGGACTAATTCATTTTGAAAGCATTTAGCAAAAGTTTGTTGGTCAGAAGGGGTAGTAAGCCTTTTGTATTTGGAAACCCAGATATTCATCCTTTCAATGAATTTTTATTCAGTGCTAATAATTCCCAGTTCTAGGCACTGGGGAGCCATCTGTGAAAAAGAACCTCTGCCCTCATGGAATTTATGTTCCCTCAAAAATCACTTATTTTTCAAAAAATGCTGGCAAAAATCAAACTGTTACTCTATGATTATTTCAAGCTTATACAAGGAAAATCTTTGTAGACCTACAGCCTATGATTAATTTCTTTTTACTTTTTATTATTTTTTTGTCTTGCAGGCTATCATTTAAAAATTTTGCTTGCAATTTTATGGATCTCTTGCAATTTTTTTTAAATGTTCCAACCAATCTATTAAGAGTGGCCAAGCACTTTCTTTTTCTTTCTTTCTTTTTTCAATTTTCATGTTTATTTATTTTTGAGAGAGAGAGAGAGAGAGAACAAGCAGGGGAGGGGCAGTGAGAGAGGGAGACACAGAATCAGAAGCAGCCTCCAGGCTCTGAGCTGTCAGCACAGAGCCTGATGCGGGGCTTGAACCCATGAACCGTGAGATCATGACCTGAGCCAAAGTCAGAGGCTTAACTGACTGAGCCACCTGGGCACCCCAGCTGTTTCATTTCTCCGACCCCCCCCCCCCCCCGGCCCGGACATCTCCTTCCCACACCTTTTTGCTGTCCAGCTCCTATCTGCTCATCCTTTCTATATCAGAGTCGTCATTTCCTGAATACCATGATGTTTTCCTTGGTGGGTTTTTCATTTCTTTTGCTAAAAGATTCCCTCCAGCAGTTACCTAACAAGGGAAGCATAGGGGTACTTTTTAGCCACTGCATACTAAATCTATGTTTATTCTACTTTCATATTTGATTGAAAGTATATAGTATTTCATGTTTCAACTCCAAATTTTAAAGACATTGTTCCAAAGTCTTCAGCTTCCAGAGTAGGTATAGAGAAATGTGCTGCCATTATCATCAATAATCTTGTGTATTTGGCCTGTTATTCTTCTCTCTGGAGGAGTTTAGGAAATGTGATGATAGCCTTTGGCATAGGTCTTTTTAATTTTTTTCTTTTTTAAATTAATCGTGCAGACCTTCTCAATCCAGAGAAATGTGTCTTTCCATATCATAGAATTTTTCTGTAATTTTCTTTTGTAATTTTCTTTTTTGACTTCTCTTTCTGGAACACTTCTAAGAAGAATCAATTGTAGAATCTTCCAGATTAATCCTCTCATTTAGTATATTTTCTCTCCAATTTTCTGTAAGGCTTTTTTGTTTTGTTTTGTTTTGTTTTAGTTCTGTAAGATGACAATATTATTTTCCAAGGTTTCTGTTAAATATTTCACTTTGGTTATTTTATAATTTCTAAGAGCTTTTCTTATTCTTTTCCTCATCCTTTTTTATAGTACATTTTTATTATTTAATGGTCAAAATATGTCCTCTCTTAATAAACCAAACCAAAGATGTAAAATATCTGTATGCTGAAAACTATAGAAAGGTTATGAAGGAAGTTAAAGAAGACACAAAGAAATGGAAAAACACTCCATGCTCATGGATTGGAAGAATAAATATTGTTAAAATGTTAATACTACCCAAAGCAATCTACACATTCAATGCAATCCCGATCAAAACTGCACCAGCATTCTTCTCAAAGCTAGAGCAAGCAATCGTAAAATTTGTATGGAACCACAAAAGACCCCGAATAGCCAAAGTAATATTGAAGAAGAAAACCAAAGTGGGAGGCATCACAATCCCAGACTTTAGCGTCTACTACAAAGCTGTAATCATCAAGACAGCATGGTATTGGCACAAAAAAAGACACATAGACCAATGGAATAGAAAAGAGACCCCAGAATTGGACCCACAAATGTATCGCCCACTAATCTTCGACAAAACAGGAAAGAGTATCCAATGGAAAAAAGACAGTCTCTTTAACAAATGGTGCTGGGAGAAGTGGACAGCAACATGCAGAGAATGAGACTAGAACATTTTCTCACACCATTCACAAAAATAAACTCAAAATGGATGAAGGACCTGAATGTGAGACAGGAAACCATCAAAACCCTAGAGGAGAAAGCAGGAAAAAACCTCTTTGACCTCAACCACAGCAATTTCTTACTTGACACATCTCTAAAGGAAAGGGAATTAAAAGCAAAAATGAACTATGGGGACCTCATCAAGATAAAAATCTTCTGTACTGCAAAGGAAACAGTCAACAAAACTAAAAGGCAACCAACAGAATGGGAAAAGATATTTGCAAATGACAAATCAGGTAAAGGGCTAGTATCTAAAATCTATAAAGAACTCACCAAACTCCACACCTGAAAAACAAATAATCCAGTGAAGAAATGGGCAGAAGACATGAATAGACACTTTTCTAAAGAAGATATCCAGATGGCCAACAGACACATGAAAAGTTGCTCAACATCACTCCTCATCAGGGAAATAGAAATCAAAACCGCACTGAGATACCACCTCACGTCGGTCAGAGTGGCTAAAATGAACACATCAGGAGACTATAGATGCTGGCGAGGGTGTGGAAAAATGGGAACCTTCTTGCACTGTTGGTGGGAATACAAGCTGGTGTAGCCGCTCTGGAAAACAGTGTGGAGGTTCCTCAAAAAGTTAAAAATAGACCTACCCTATGACCCAGCAGTAGCACTGCTAGAAATGTACCCAAGGGATACAGGAGTGCTGATGCATAGGGGCACTTGTACCCCAGTGTTTATAGCAGCACTTTCAACAATAGCCAAATTATAGAAAGAGCCTAAATATCCATCAACTTACAAATGGATAAAGAAGATGTGGTTTATATATACAACAGAATACTACTTGGCAATGAGAAAGAATGAAATCTAGCCATTTGCAGCAATGTGGATGAAACTGGAGGGTATTATGCTAAGATAAATAAGTCAGGCAGAGAAAGACAGATACCATATGTTTTCACTCATATGTGGGTCCTGAGAAACTTAACAGAAGACCATGGGGGAGGGAAAGAAAAAAAAAGTTAGGGAGAGAGCCAAACCATAAGAGACTCTTAAAAACTGAGAATAAACTGAGGGTTGATGGGAGGTGGGTGGGAGGGTGATGGGCATTGAGGGCATTGAGGAGGGCACCTGTTGGGATGAGCACTGGGTGTTGTATGGAAACCAATTTGACAATAAATTATATTTAATATAAAAATATCTCCTCTCTTTATGGGGGTATTAGTTATATGATTTTTAGGACTTAAACAGATTTGGTCTTCGTTGTATAACTAACGAACTCAAAACTTAGAGACTTGAAACAAAAATTTCCCATTTCTCACCATTCTAGGCATAATTGGGTGGTTCTTTTGCTGGTCATGCCCGTGTTCATCAAGATGAAGCAGTCAGCAGGCAGGTTGTGGACGAGCAAGGGTGTCGTCTCTCTTCCATGTTACTCCTCAGCAAGGTGATCTCAAGTACACTGAAACCTATTCGTATTTTGAAGAGGGGAAGAAAATTACTCTTATGCAGGCTTTATGCTCTTATGCTATGCTCGTATCTTTTCCTTAGGTGAAGTCAGTTAATGAGCAGAAGGCTTGAACCTTTTGTGTGTGGTGCTTATACTCTTGTAAATTACATGGAAGTTCCCTGTTTAGAGCAAGGGCGTTTGTACTCATTTTACACAATATTTATAAGCAAGGTATGTGTGCTGAAATGAAGAGGACATTTCCGTGAGAAGTCAGACTCGTTTTCTAAACATTTCCTGAATGGATGCATCTACCATGAACTGAAGATGTCACTCTGGGCAAGTCATTTAATTGTCTTGTCCTGGATATTTTCATCTGTGAGACAAACATTTTTAACTGAGTTCTCTGTAGCCTCGTCTGCACCCCCACGTTCTGTGGCTTTTGTCATAAAGTTATTATTTCAAATTGGAATAAAAGTTAATTTCAGTGTTTCAGAGAATACATATGGGGGAGGTAGGTAAAATCATCCCCCACGGGAAAAACAAACTGGCTACAAATCTTCACATGGGTTGGTCTTAGACTCATCTGGATCTCAATCCAGGGCATATGATTCACATCACCCACCTACCCAGCCCCAGACCTGCTTATAATGGTGTTTGACTGTGTTACACACAATTTGTTTTATGTTTCACTTGATATTGAGTCCTTTGTCAAGTATACAACCTTCACTGTAACATAGTTTCTTTGGAAAATATACTTTCAGAGGTCCAAGAAAATGGTGATAAATATAGAAGACAATTTATATGTGTCTATTGTTGATTTCACCAAAGAATACTATGTTAATTTGCTAGCGCCGCCATTAAAAAGTACCACAGACTGCATGGCTTAAACAACAGAAATTTATTTTCTCACAGGTTTGGAGGTTAGAAATCCAAATCAAGTTGTTGTCAGGCTCTGAGGCCTCTCTCCTTGGCTTTAGGATGGTATATTCTCACTGTATCTTCACATGGTCCTTCCTTTGTGCATGTATGTCCCTGGTATCTCTTTGTGTGTTCAAAGTAACCCCTTCTTAGAAGAACACCAGTCAGATAGGATTAGTACCCACCCCAAAGACCTCATGTTGACTTTATCATCTATCTAAAGGTCCTATCTTCAAATACAGTCACATTCTGAGGTGCTGGGCAGTTAGGGCTTTAACATATAAATTTTCAGATGACATATTTCAGCCCATAACAAATCCTTTATGCATTTCATATTTATTTGTCAATTTTTATGTCACCAGATAGTGACGGTAAGTGTAAGCCTTTGAGTGTGATGAAGTTATATTTAACAAAGAAAAATTATACATTGGGAAATTAATGTTTTGGCTTTAAAAAAAAAAAAGAATAAGAAAGCACTGGAAAGGAGTCTAGATCAAGACTGAATGTGAAACTAGCCTGGGTCCAAAAATATTGCCTTCAGTTTGTCCGGTTACATCATGCTCCAGTCAAAAGCCAAAGATCAGTTCTTATCCTCAAGCCATTGAAGCTAGCTGAATGACTGATTCCTCACCTGTAAATAATAGTGTTAGATTGGAATTAACTTGAAACAGAAGGTAGAATCTAGAGATGAGACCCAGGAATTTATTAACAGCACCCTGGTGGCTTGTACGTTTACAAGTACAAGTGGCTTCTGGAACCATGAGAGTAGATATAACGGTGATACCTAAATATACCCAATACCAATTATGCATGCTTATTTTTTAATACAACAACTGTAACCCACTTCTAGTGTCTTGTGATTCTATGGAGGTTTAATAATTGTACTTCTCTGCTTTTCTACTGAAGAATCTGCACCAAAAGAGGACACGGACAAAACCAAGTGTTAATGGTTTTCTGGAAATGCGATTTCTATGGAACTGTTGAATAGTTGTTCTAAAGCAATATATGGATATCATAAATTAAAACAATGATACATAAAATGACTTTTAAAATATTGCAGTTATTTAATGTAGATTTTAGAGCTAAGGAAAATATAAAATTTTCTTAAAATAACTTTTGGGTTGTTTTCTGGAGTGATGTATTTTGTAGATAAATCTGTTTTCTTACCACACATGCTTGAACAAGTGATGCAGTATAGCATAGTAGCTAAGAACGTGAGCCTAAATGATACAGAATATTGGCTACTACGAAAGAAAAGTAATGGAGTAATTTGGATGAATAGCTGCTATTAATTACATCTTTAACTACATCTCTGCTTGTAATCCCCAACCTACAGTGAAAACACGCATTTGCACTCACCTAGACACTCGTGCATTTCCAGTGTATTTTGAAGAACTCCCCTAGGAGGTTAAAACTATAGAACTTTGTGGATGGAATATAGCTTCGAGGTAATTTAATCCAACCCTAATTTACAGGAGACGAAACCAAGGCACAGAAAATTGTGACTTGTCTAAGTGAACCCATAACCCAGACCATTTTTTTAAAAACTCCAATTTTATTCTTCTCCTATACCATAGTTTCTTGGTCTTTGGCCCCTGATTTGGAGCTTATAGTACAGATCTATCTATGTATCTAATCTGTACTTAATATGACAACATAAAAGAAAATAAAAATAAGATTACAGATCAGAGGTTCCAACTGGGTAGCCTACAAGTTAGCTTTGTCTGGTTCACACCATTAAAATATTTTCTAAATTGGTATTCAACATGAAAAATGTGTGATATCTCATATAAAATACATGTTAATCGCATCTTTCAAAAAATAGAGTTGGCAATCCTGAGCCCAGCCCAGTAGGAAATAAGTGACGGCTGCTTGTCCTTAGACGGGGCATCTGTCTTCCAGTTCACTTTGGACCTGGTGGGTCCACAAGGTTGAGCTCAAGTGGCAATTCTTTTTTCTCCATTCCTTCACCATTGCTTTTCTAATAGTAGACATAAGTGGAAATGGAAATATTTCTTGTATCCATGAGTCTCTCAAAATTGGAAAAACAAAATCGTATTTCAAGAAGAAAATTTTCTTGCCTGCCCCAAATCCTTCATTGAGATGATGTGTCTAGTTCTCATAGGCATTTGAGGGTGCAAGAGCTAAGGAGCGTATGGTTCTCAAGTGTCCTGCTCCATCATTAAACGTGAGGTCAGCACAGACTCTCAAGCTGACAACTGTAGTGTCCTGAGGTGGGTGGTGGGTTTGCCAAAGCAGAGATGTGGCAAAATCTTAGGCGGGAAAGGAGGGGAGTATGTGAAACCTGAAACATCCCTGTCTTCTGCGACCTACCTTTCTAGGAAGGATGCACGTTCTCCATCTCTTCTCACTTAAAAATACATGCCATATCATATATTCACTTTAAAATAGAATTTTGTCTCTGAAGCTCCCATTTATGTAGAATTTAAAACCAAGAATATCTAAATAATTCTATTGTATGTTCCCGTTTTGTTAATCGTTTATATGTGTGTCAGACTTTAGATTAAATTCCTTATTGTTGTTGTTGTTCATAACATTTTTAACTATTTGATTTGGAGAAATTCCTTTGTTTCGTCAAAAGGAAAGAATAAACTTATTCAAGTGAACAATTCAGTGTTGGCTTTATTGAAAGCCTCTGGAAACAATATTAGCCATAAGATCAAAAGATGAATGGCTGGGGGAAGATCCAAATTTCAGTAGGCATGACCTGAGAAGCTCAATTAAAATCATAAAATAAGTACTCTCAATGTTCCACTGAACTATCAAAGCATTTCTCATATTAGGAAACTGAGCTTTCACAACCCAGAGAGGATAAATACTCTTCTAATTTCTTCAGTTATCTTCTATTTAACAGAACCCAGAATGCCATTATTGTCATTGTATGGTACTGGAAGGAAATTCCAGACACTCTATAAAAGCTTAAAAGTCCATATTCGCTTGAACTTCAGATAGACCATCTTTTTCTTTTTTCAAATAACCATTACCAGATTTGACTTTATATCTGAGAACAGAATGCTGAGAGTTAATGACCTGGAAGTCAAAATGGATATGCAGAAAGCCTTACTAGGTAGAGATCAGATTATTCAAAGAATTGCCCACTTCAAAGTTACAAGCAATTCTTCAGGAACTGATGAGATAAAAATCTATACCTCTGGGCTACAGATCTTCCTTAGTATCAATTCCTTTAATGCACCACGTATTTGGGCTTATGAAAGTTAAATTGCTTTCAGCTCAATTATTTGCTTTCAAATGAATTGAGAATCAGTAAACTTTGATTACATACGGATACAAAGTCTGTGGTTACTTACGAACAAAATAACCTGACTTTTCCATAATTCTCTTATCGTCTTTCTTAGTTTTTTAATTGAAGTATAGTTGACATGCAATATTATATTAGTTTCAAGTGTGCAATATAGTGATTAAGCGATTATATACATTACCAAATGCTCACCACAATAAATGTAGTTACCATCTGTCACCAAAGATATTACAATATTATAATTACTTTACATGTAAATGGTCTAAATGCTCCAATCAAAAGACATAGGGAGAGTGAATGGATCAAAAGAAGGAAGACCCCTCTATATGCTGCCTACAAGAAACTCACTTCAGACCTGAAGACATGTACAGACTGAAAGTGAAGGGATGGAAAAAGATACATCATGAAAATGGAGGCAAAAAAAAAAGTTCAGGTAGCAATGCTTGTATCAGACAGAATAGATTTTAAAATAAAGACTGTAACAAGAAGCAAAGAAGGGCATTACATAAGGATAAAGGGAACAGTCCAATAAGAGGATATTATAATTGTAAATATCTATGCAGCCAACGTAGGAGCACTTAAACATATCAAGCAAATATTAACAGCCATAAAGGGAGAAATTGACAGTAATACAATAATAGTAGGAGACTTGAACACTCCACTTCCCACCTTTTTTTCTTTTTCTTTTTCTCTTTTCTTTTTCTTAAATAAAGTTGTTTTGGGAGAAGATACCGAGCTAGCAACGCAGAATTCTTAAAGTCAGCTGTCTATGTTAGAAAGAAGTTGGAATTTTTCCTTACCCAATACATGTCTCAAAGTCTTTGCTGAGAAGTCACAGAAAAGCAAAAGGAATAGTAACAGCAATAAGTGGTATTTAAACCTACCTGATGGGGCGTTTGTGTCACTCAATCAGTTAAGTGTCCGGCTTCGGCTGAGGTCATGATCTCATGGTTCGTGAGTTTGAGCCCCATGTCAGGCTCTCTGCTGTCAGGGTGGAGCCCCCTGCAAATCCACTGTCTCTCTCTTTCTGTGCACCTCCCCTGTGCCCTCGCTCTCTTTCAAAAGTAATAAACATTTTTATAAAAATAAACAATAAAACTACCTGACACAAATAGTATGTGGACGGCACAGGCAATGGTGGCAGAACCAGGATGGGGGTGAGGTGTTAATACGGAGTCCTAGGGCCAGGGAGTCAGAAGAGGTATCACAGCAACCCAACAGCCCAGGAAAGGTTTTGAGCCTGTTCTTTCTAACCGAGGGGCTTAAGTTTTTTCCCCCTAAGCTTATTCTCTCAAAGCCTAAATTCAACTTGTATACTCATTTGAAATAGCAATTTCATTATAAAAGCCATGGAACTCTGGGGGTGGAAGAGAGGTGACAGGTAACTGAATTAAAGATGTTTGTCTCACGGATGAAAATTTCCAGAACAGGAGAATTAAATGGTTCACTCAGAACAACACCATTGGTTCATGGCAGACAATTCCTTCCACAATTCTTTAGGGCCCAGCTCCTGACTCCTTCATTTCACCACGCGTACTTTCTTTTTTACAAATACTTTGTAAAATGCAGTCAAATCTCCTTACTGATAAACAGGGAACTGTTTATCACACACAAAAGATTCCAATTTGCTGTCTCATTAACTGACCTCACCTAAGTTAAATATGTTAACTATAATAACATTAAAGATTGAATAAAAGTAATCCGCCTCCCCAGATATGATTTGTAGGACTGATTTGGATGGTGTGTATCCATTTAAAAGAAGTGTCGAGGGAAGTTTGAACTACTACCTTCTTCCTAAGCTATATGTAAAATTATGACTTTGTCCTAGTGCGATCCTCATCTACATGCATAGTTTTCCTCAAAGTCGTCTTTTATATTTATCACCATGGAAGAATGCTTGCTGCCCTACACGTGTGCCTGACCACCATGAAAATGGTAGATGCATTTCCAGAAGTTAAATCTTGAATTTTTTTCTTTGTATTTTCTATTTGCCATTCACGTTATTAGAATAGTAACAGCCACTTTTAAAGCAACAGAGTCCTGATTCAGAAGTGAGAGTCTATGAAGCTCTTCAACTGGTTTACATGGCTTAAAAAAATTAAGCCAGCTCAATGGAGTGGAAGTGTTACTCCCTCACTCCCTATGGTTTTTGAAAGCCATTAGCGACACATGTCTCCTTCGGAGCATTTATGCTAACATTACTTTCTTTGGTTTGTTTCCCAGCTGCTTTTCTTATAAATAACACTTGTAAACAGGAACTTATCTACATGTAATGGGGAGAAATTTGCCTGGGTTTTTTTTTTGCAGCATTATAGCCCCCAAATGGCTGAGAGGATGACCAGGGATCGCATGCTCAACCAGTGGAGTGCAGAGAAAAAAACCAGGACTGACTCTCATCTAAGTATTATATCTTGAAGATAAGCATTTAAATTTTTTTAAATGTTTATTTATTTTTGAGAAAGAGAGAGAGAGAGAGAGCAGGGGAGGGGCAGAGAGAGAGGGAGACACAGAATCCAAAACAAGCTCCAGTCTCTGAGCTGTCAGCACAGAGCCTGACAAGGGGCTCCAACTCACAAGCTGTGAGATCATGACCTGAGCCGAAGTTGGATGCTGAAACCAAGTGAGCCGCCCAGACACCCCCGTTTTAAAAATTTTTTAAAGTTTATTTTTGAGGAAGATGAACATTAAACAATTTTTTTTAACATTTATTTATTTTTGAGAGATAGAGGCAGAGCATGAGCAAGGGAGGGAAAGAGAGAGAGGGAGACACAGAATCTGAACCAGGCTCCAGACTCTGGGCTGTTTGTTAGCCCAGAGCCCGGCGTGGGACTTGAACTCAAGAACTACAAGAAGATGACCTGAGCTGAAGTTGGACGCTCAACCCACTGAGCCACCCAGGTGCCCCAGGAAAATAAACATTTTAAATGCTATCAAATGCTGTTTCTGTGCATACTTTTTCCCAAAGGTTGGATTTAAATGTATATGTATATGTGTATGTGTGTGTGTTTGTGCATGTGCATGTGCATACGCATATATATTTATTTCAACAAAATGGTGACAGTGATTCAGTTTTTCATTTGCCCCCCTCCCCACCACATGATATTTATTTAACACAACCATAATTTGTTGAAGAATAGCATTACTTTTCACCGTGTTTTATTGTTTCTTGTCTCTAGAAGTCAAAGGACGTTTGTTTTTTATTAAAATCATTCCCAGTATGGAAAAACTAGGGCATATGTCATACAAGGTCCAAGATTGGAAATGAGATTGGACATAACTCATAAGCCATGTTTCATGTTAATCAATTAGCATTTTGAAGAACCAATCTCTTCCAAAAGAATTTGTTAATGCAGTTATTCTGGGGGAAAGAGTAAGAACAAAACGTTCCTAGAAAGATTGCTTGGGTGGACAAATGGTAGCTCTGGGCTTTAAGGACAATTGGAGGACATTGGCACCAGAAGATATAAACACTCTACAAAAGAATAGGAATACCCAAATAAACGAGGGAAAGAACACTATAGACCGATATTATTAAAATGAATGACTTTGCCATTACTAGGAATAGATGATGCCGTTATAACAGCTATGTTGTAATGCATTATACTTTTTTTGAGACCAGATTGCCTTTGAAGTTTACAAAGTTGCCTCTCTAAAAAGAGTAAACAAAGATAGATGATGAAGAATTATTTTATAGTGGATTTATGTTGACTTGGGTCACATCAGCCTGTATTTTTACTCCAATTTTTTTACCCAAAATATGTAGGAAACTGACATGGTCATAGTACAGTTATAGAGTGAGGGTAAAAAGCAATGTATGAGGAGGAAGAATAAAAGAAAAATTGAAAAGGGTAAAGGAGTTAGAAGTATTTTTCCTACTCAACTACATTTTATTTAAAGAAATATCATCAATAAAATAATACAACAAATTTTGCAAACATTACTTCATAAAATACCCTGCAGGCACTTTTGTCTCTAATCTCAACAATAATCTCAACTGTCTCTCTAGTTTTTAATGCACTAGATGAGCACCAATTAGTTAAATGACTTGGCCAAAGTCTCCTTGTTAATGAAGAAAATGAAAGAAAATGCTTGATCTCATACATTGTGTGTCTCATAAAATGAAATATCATGGTTTTTCTTTTCTTTTTTATGACAACAAAAGATGCTTCCTTGCAATGGTAACATGCATGTACATCACCGTATAAAGCACTTGGGTTTAGTGTGAATCAGAAAGTTAAAAGAATTCCACAAAAATCAGAGGCCAGGAAAGGCCATTTAGAAAGCCAGGCCTTGTAAGTATCCTGTTGTACATCCAGGTGTATCGCCCAGATGGCACAGGTATAAAACCTATGAAATGGGAAAAATGAGATCGTGAGTGCTATTATGACTGTTCCACATCTATAATACATTTATCCCAAGAGGCAGTTGTACAGCTGTTAACATATATGGGCTTGTATTTTCACTTGTACTTGCAAAGATATTTAAGATTTATGATGATGGGTATCTTTCCTCTGTAAAGACTGCAAAATAAGGAAATTTACCAAGAGCACAATCAGGTGATGAGATGTATTCACCAAGGATTATTGCAGCAGACGAATAAGGAAGGCAGCAAGACTTCTCCGTCCTCTCAGTTACGGAGGAATTAAACATAGCACCCTTGTTTCTCAGTTGGTTTGTTCTGTTACAATGTCATCTTCCATTAGCTCTGCTGAAGAAGAAATGGAAGGCATTGCAAAATTGCAATTTGGTTTTCAGAAGAATGCATTTAAATGGACACCTTCAAGAAGTTGAGAATTTTTCAACTCTGAAATGCAAAATATTTTTTGTAGTGTTGTTTTAATATAGCTCTTGTGCAGTTGGAGTTAAAAAATAATTTTATCTGTTTGCATGGTTTAAAAGGATATGTGTAAACTGGCTCTTAACAGACACTCAATCTTCTTAAAAATTGTCCAGGAGAGCATTAGTTCTTATTTCTGCTGTAACAAACAACCACAGACTTATTGGTTAGGGTAACACAAATTTATTATCTTTCAGTTTTGGAGGTCAGAAGTCCAAAACTAGTCTCACATAGTTAAATCAAGGTATTAACAGGGCTGTCTGTATTCCTTCTGGAGGCTCTAGAGAAGAACCTATTTCCTTCCTTTTTCTAGCTTCTAGAAGCCTCCTGCGTGCCTTGGTTCCTGGCCCCTTCCTCCATCTTCAAACTCAGCAGCATTTTAAATCTTTTTTCTGACCATTTTGCTTTCCCTGTAATTACATTGAACCCACCTGAATCATCCAGGAGATTATTCTCTTTGCATCTCAACATCTTTATCTTTTCTTAAATAAAAAAAAAAAAAACTTTAATAGAATTTATTGTCAAGTTAGCTAACATACAGTGTATATGCATGCTCTTGGTTTTGGGGGTAGATTCCTGTGATTCATCACTTACATACAACACCCAGTGCTCATCCCAACCTGTGCCCTCCTCAATGCCCATCACCCATTTTCCCCTCCCCCTCCCTCCACCCCACCCCCTTCCCCCCAGCAACTCTCAGTTTGTTCTCTGTATTTAAGAGTCTCTTACAGGTTTGCCTCCCTCTCTGTTTGAAGCCATTTCTTCCCCTTCCCTTCCCCTATAGTCTTCTCTTAAGTTTCCCAAGTTCCACATCTTAAAACACATAAGCAAAATTTCCTTTTGCTGTGTAAGGCAACATATTTGCAGGTTCTGGTGATCAGGATATTGTCATCTTTGGAGGGCCATTACTCAGCCTCCCATATGGGATGAATTATTTTGCTTCCTTGTGAAAAGTTGCTTTTTTTTTTTTTTTTTTTTTTTTTACCAACACTACCTCCTTCATCCTCTATCTGAAATTAAAGACAAAAACAGCCAAACTTGTATATTCCCAGTCTCACTATCACAGTTTGGTACTGAATTTCAAATGCTATGCAATGGTTAATATATTAATACTGGTCAAAAATGTTTGTTAGATGATGAAAACAGTTCCCCAAGAAAGAGAGCAGTGTATTCAGATTTTTAAAATGTCTCATCAGCCCTTTGCCCTCACTACAATCCCAGAATCTGTCTTCAGCAAGTGTTACGCATAAAAGCAGTGTTCTTAAAGAGATGCTTTCTCTGGTTTTTCACTTAGCAGCTCCAATGATTATCAGGAAATAAATCAACCGTCAGCAGTCATAGACAGCTATTTAAATCCGAGGTTTGAACATCTTAATTGGTGCATTAAAAGTTGAAGACTCAAAGTCACATTAGATACATAAAGCTGCTCATGTACATAAACTACAGCCCAGTATTCCATGGGTAAGAAAGCATCACGTTGTTTTCTGCATTAAATTAACTTGTTTTGAAACCTGTATTTGGCAAAACAAGGAAAACTAGGATACAAATCTTAGGCATATATCACAATAGAGAGCAACTGTCCAATTGTCTACAGTAGATTCAAAACATGCACACAGAGTAAACCAAAAAGAACCAAAAAACAAAAACCAAAAACCAAAAAAAAGGAAGTTTGTTTTTAAACATTGTAATAACACACCAAGTTGTTCTTTGAATCCCCTGACCTGGTCATAGTTGTTTAAATTCATCAACATGAACTTTGATACACTTTTCTTCTTTCTTTAAAATTTTTAGACCAAACAATTTGTTTTTCAGGGGATATGTTAAATATTGAAATCTCACTTTTAGGAATCTGTTTGGGCTTTGAAATAATTATGAGCCCTATAGCATTGTATTCTGTAGTTCTCCTTTTTTAAACCACAATCACTACAGGAGTAACTAATGTAGACAAGGATTTTCTATGCCAGGTGAGTTGTTAAGAAAGAGATCCTGACCATCCATTGGACCCACAATTAGTTTTGGGCAATATAATCCCTATATTCTAAAGTGTCCTTAAAATCTATTAAGATATTATTCCCTTTAGATCAGTACTATTTAGTTTCACCAAATCACAGTTTTACAACCTAATTAAAGACTAATATTCTTACTTACAGCCAATAAAACTATCTCTGTCTATATTTCCATGCCATTTTCAGATATGACACAGAAACGTAATTTACGGGACAAAAAGATTGTTATTTTAAATATTATTTCAATGTACTAAATAATCAGCAAAATCTGGAAAGTTACCAGAACTTTAGATTTTGTGAAATTAAAAAAGAAGACACTATCTAACTATATTTTGTAGAGATAGTTAATGTAGTATTAAGCATGTTCTTAGGTGTAGATTTTTATTTTATAATGGAACTAGCACTTTTTTTTCCATTGAACGCATTTTTAATAGAGGTAATTATTCATTTTACAAAAATTCTTTTTTACATTCAACTTTCCCCATAAACTCAGGATGTTTAAAAGTAGAATATTCCCATGCCAACTACTCAATTAAAAATGTGTGGGTTATCTATTTTTGGGATAATTCATGTCAATTTTTAAATCCTGGGTTAATTAAATTTGACCCCACATCCCAGCATGTTATTGGATATTTATTTAACAAATGCAAATAAGTTTAAATGTAATCTTAATATTAACCGCTGCTTATGTAATTAAAAAGTAGAATCAACTAGGGGGAAAGTAGGAATGTATTTTTAAGTACACACAGACACACACACACAGGATATGTTTGTGATGATCCATAATATGCCTTTATACTAGGGTGAATAATTTAAAACTGATGAAATAGAGCTGTCATTTTTAATCCCTATAATTACTTTAAAGCAACTTTTCAGACTTTCTTTGAAACACATTTCTGGCCACAAGTCCTCATTAGACATTTTACATTGCCAGTAAAGATTATATTTGGATTGCAAAATATCTGCTTTGCTTTCCCAGTTACTAGAATATTGCCTCCAGTACTTACAGAGAATGTATTTGTTCTTCTCAAAAAAAGTCAGAGAGCAGAACTGATTATCAGGTGAAGACTTGAAACCATGCGGCAAACATTCCTGACTTTGCGATGTAATAGTTGAATATTTTATAAAATCACGCGTTGCTTTGCAAAGTGATTTAAAGCAATTGCTCACCAATACATTTTATTTCATTTTAAAATATTAACTTGAATGTATCCAATAGCACATTTTAGTTTCATATTTTCACTTGTCCAGTGGATTTATGGCAGTACTCTTCATATTTTAATCATACACATGCTATCTACTCAAATCAAACTTTTTAGCAACATTATTTAAATTTTAAACATGCCCATTCCTGAAAATAAAAAAAATTAAATATTGTGTGTATATGTGCACATATACATTTAAAATAATCCTCTTCCTAAATTCAGAATAGCCATTGAATATTGCGACACGTTGACTACCACCTTCTTGCTAAGTATGTGATATGAACCATGACATTACAATCTTAAAACTGTAACAAGAATGAGTTATGTTTGTACTATTTCCCATTCTCATTATATTCTTTGTCACACAATGAATTAATGTTGTGCCATTTTCTATTCTCATTACAATCTTTTCCTTATGAATGGGGTATCAGAATTTTAATGTCTTTTGTAATCTGTGAAATATAGTAGTATGTTTTGTTATACTACTATGACCTTGCTAATATTTTGCATTTTGATTGGTTAGTCCAAGCTGTAATATATAGAGTAAGGTTAGAGTAATTGGCCAATGAAATAATTCTTAGTGTTTTTGACTGTTTTTAGCCAATGAGTTTAAGAAACAGTTTAAAAATCTTAATTTTTACATGTTTAAAAAAATGATAACCTTGGGATAAAGGGCAAGTATATTTGCAGATAGAAAACATATAGTGACTTTTTCACGTAAATCGAAAGCAGTATAGAGAAATTATTTCAGCTTCAAAGAAAATGTTAGAAACGTGTTTTCCTTCAGATTTCATTACCCTGTTAATTACCTTTTTTCTGACTTGAATGCAAATAAACATGACAAAACAAAGTGATTTCATTGTTTTGTCTACACCTTTAGCTGCATCTTCCTGTCAGCCTGTTATTTGAAAAGTTGCACTGACAGCAATATTTTTGGCCCTACGAAATTTGCTATTATTATTTCACGTTTTAAATGGGTGTTTGATATTGCATCAGGTTATAAAGTATTTCTGTGCAATTTTTGTCAAAAATAATGCTATTAGGAGAAATGATTTTGAAGTAAGTCCCAGTTTCTGTTTCTTGGCCCTTAAACTACTTTTAGAGCAATGTTTCCAGTTGGCTTTATCACACTGATATGTATGACTTTTTTTATATTTCTCTCTTCACTTGTCCGAACTCTTTTTGGAAATTGGTGCTGATACCATGAGAAAGACCCACGGCGTGGGGGCTTTTATTTATTTATTTTTTAAGTTTATTTATTTTTGAGAGAGAGAGAGAGACAACCGGTGGGGGTGGATGAAAAAGGAGAGAGAAAGAATCCCAGGTAGGCTCTGCACTGACAGTGTGGAGTCTGATATGGGGCTGGAACCCACGAACCACAAGATTGTGACCGGAGCTAAAATTAAGAATTGGATGCTTAACTGACTGAGCCACCCAGGTGCCCCAACAGTAGGTGCTTTTAGAAGAAAGTATTTGAGGGGCACCTGGGTGGCTCAGTCGGTCAAGTGTCTGACTTCGGCTCAAGTCATGATCTTAAGGCTCATGGGTTTGAGCCCCACGTCAGCTGTGCTGACAGCTCAGAGGCTGGAACCTGCTTCAGATTCTGTGTCTCCCTCTCTCTGCCCTATCCCACTCACGCGCTGTCTCTCTCTCTCAAAAATAAATAAACATTAAAAAATTAAGAAAATAAAGGCTGACTTAATTTTTGACTGACATAATTTGCTGTATGTTGGGGTTTGAATACAATATGTAAATCTCCGAAGGAGCAAACGAGGAAATACACGGACAGTTGGAAGTGAAAACTGTAACTAATATAAAATGTTTAATTTGAGCATTAATTTCACGTAATGGACTTTTACTACTGTTTTGGCAGTAGGAGCATGAACGTGGCAGGGTGGTAGCTGGAGAAAAAAATAGCTTTTTCCAGTTTAGAAAACTCTGCGGGTCTCACATTTTGATGAGTGTCTAGACCACTTTGAGGCTGTGCCAAGTTCTAGGTATACTATAGACACTAAGAAGTTATTCAACAGTTTGTTTTAGGTCATTACAAAAACAAGGTGCTGTACTGGCTCATTCTGTCTTATTAAGTAGGATAACACATAACATTTCCATGGTGAAATGGCAACTATCCAAATATACTTCTGATCTAGAGCCCCAATTTTTTAATGTTTTGTATAAATCTTCTAAATATGTGGCTTCATTTTGATGCTCCCGCATTTTGGTATTCAATTTTACAACTCTGTGTTATTTTTTCTCATTCATTCAGCCATTCAAGAACTCTCCAGAGGTGACTATTTCGACTAAGCATAGCGCTATATTGTAACTTTGAATTCATTACCAATTTTATTAAAGGAAGAGTTTGCTGTTCAAGGACCAAAGCAATTCTCTTTATGCCATTTATACACAGCAGTTTCCAGTATTCATATAAGCAAAAACAAAACTTTCCCAAAGGCTTCTGGTGGCATTTACAAAATATGGTATGAAAGAAAAAAAAAAACTGATTCAGAGACAGGAAAGTTCACTGTGGGACCAGCCCACTCTAAGCCTGCTGTGTCAAATCTGAGAATTTCCTTACTCCCTGTGAGAATAAAAGAACTTTATCACGCTAAAACGTCTTTAAGTGTGTATGAGGCTATTCTTGCCAGTAAATCATTTATTCAGCAAATCACCCATTCTCTAGAAATAATGTAGGTTTTTACAGCAATTACAAGTTTAAAGTTTTGCTTCACATTTCTTAACGCCTTTTATTGTTTATGGTTGGAGTTCCCTAGTTGCCTGAATTTCGTTACAGATAATACAGATAATTCTTATTTGTCTATTTTTCAAATTTCTAGATATCTTTGGTATGCGATACTTATTTTTAATCTTTTGCATCGACATTTAATTTCCAATCACTATTATATTAAACATGTTAAAATAAATGTGTCACTTAGTTGTCTTGCTTTGTAACTGAGAACGTCATAGGGGTTTATTACCACATTTTTCCATGTTCGCTTTTGAATGGCAATTAAGTTTTTTTCATTTCCTTTCATAGTGACATTTCATTAAATAAGTTTCTAGATTTTTCAAAGATCAACATGCTTGAAAAAATTGAAAAAATTGTCACAAGAATTTGTCATAAGAAATCACAAGAAACTGTGATCCCAGATACAAGGTTGCTGATACAAAAAAAAAATGTTAATTTTCAAATCAAATCCACGTAGAAGATGGAGCGGTAAAGAAAACTTAAAGTATAATCGTTGATGAGTCAAATCAAACTCAGATCTTCATTGAAATGTAATTTGCAGGATAACTTCAAGGTGCCTCACCCGTTATGGCAGCATTGAGGGACCAAACTATTCAATAATAGTCCTTGTTCAAGTTGTCCTACTTGATTAAGGCTGAGCAAATTGTCACAACAGCTTGCTTAATGTCCCTTGGCATCAAATTGTGCCTTCTGGCTTGACCACAAAGTTTCCATGAACTCTAATGGAAGTTGTGAACACACATCAGAGAGAAGATGTTATTTTCAAACAGAAGAAAGAGGAAATGGAAGCATTGTGTGGCTGCTGCCTTTTAGGAAGAAAAACACATATGCTGATTATCTAACATCTAACAATGATTTGACAAAACCTCATTCTAGGTTGCGTGATTAAATATCAAGAGACTCTGTATACTGCTTATTTGTTCTTGTTCTGCTAAAAGAAAAATGGCTACAACTTCAAAATATAAACTTAATGGCCAAGGATTCATTATACCACACATTCACCATGGAGCATGATGGATTTTCTCATGAAGTTAGAAAATAACAGGTTTTATTTTTAGTATATCATTGTTAATAAGTCTAACTTTTTTGAGTGTTTTCTGCATGTTGGTCACTACTGTAATTTTTTTGGTACAGAATCAATGAATTTATCACAACAACCATCCAAAGTAGATACTGGTACTTTTGCTCTTTTATAGATGAGGAAACTAAAGCATGAAAAGAGCTGATGTAAATTTCCCAAGGTATGCACAGTAAGTAAGTGGTGGATATAAAATTGGAGCCCAGATAATATGACTTCAGAGCTCGTGTTCTTAACCACTAAACACCGCCCTAAATCAAGAAAATGTGTCACTACAAAGCTGTTTTCCTGATTGTAGTATCAGCTGAAATAGCCCAAGCACATCATTTCCCAATTCAGGTGTCTGTGTCTTTAGGAATTAATTGGCCACTATACCAAACTACTTGTAATTCCCCAAATATGTTTAATGAAGGCAATATTTTTGAGATATTTCCCAATATATTTTCCCTTCTCAGCAATCTAACATCTTTTCCTGCAGCCTTTCTACCTTTAAGGCAAAGGTGGGAGAATATAAAGAAAATAATAACAAAAATAATACAGAGAAAATCCTTCCCTGACAGGAAGGGCATAGAAGGCCCTTCTCTTTATCTAGGAGGGAGTGGGGCGGGAAAGAGAGAGAATGAGAGTAAGAGATAGTACGAGAGCATGTCGTCAATGAGCCTTATCTCAGGCCCCCTCACCCACTTAAGGTAAAGTCTGTGAAACAAGAAGAATGGTTTGGGGCAATTACAGAGCTAGTTCCTCTGGACCTCAAGCCCATAGAAAAATTTCAAGGTCATTTGAGGGGCCCTGTACCAATACATAAACTTGATGGGGTAGAGAGTGTGAGAGAGCCTCACATAGGTCATCACTTATTTCTCATAGTCTCCAAATGTCATGGGAGAGATTCAGAGGTTGTCCTGGGATGTTATGGGAGTCTCAGTGAGTATCATCTAAGTGTATCAGCAAAGAGTAAGGCACTATGCAGGGTGAGTGAATCTCATAGCAAATGCTCTGAGGTGGACCTCCCAAATTACTGGCCAAATGAAGACTGGGTTGAGTTTCAGAGCCTCAACCTTGGGGAGACCAGTTGAGTTCTCTAGAAGCTGTACTCACTCTAGTCCAAACAGAGAGAATTCCCACAGGTTATAGGTGCTGAATGACATCCACAGAACAGTCAGGAAAATGGCACCTCAAGTGGAGAGCCTGTAGAGAAGGACCCCTTCCCTTTCGCAGTGAGATGCCTGAAGTTTTCCTGTCCCACCAGAAGAGAAGCAAAGAAGATGGGGATGGATGAAGAAACCTTGAAATACAAGTTTCTCAAAAGACATCTAGTTTATCTCAGGGCAGGGGGACTTGCATAAAATCTCAAGTAATTCTGTTTCAGTACTTTTTCTACTCATCAGTGAAATGGTAGGAGAGCGACAAGGTGTTCAGTGCAAGAAGAAAATCATTAAAGAGAATCCTGAAAGTTACATTTTTCTGTCTGTATTGTAGTTGTAGTGAGCAAATTCCCACCTATTGCAACATATGCTATTGTGTTTCCAATACTTTGCACACATTGATGCCTGTTTCTTAGATGTCCTTCCTCCCCCACTATTTCCACCTTCCATTTTTTGTCCGTCTCTTGAGATTTGGTCCAAGTGATCTTTTTGTCTTCTCAAAGCTCAAATATGCATGCTTAATTTGAGTTCCCATGGAACCCTGAGCATTCCTTTGTCATTACGTTCTCTTGTTCTTATTTGTTTTCTCCCCACTGGGCTATGAGTCTACAGGGAGAAACCACGTCTTATTCATCAGTGTATCTCTACTCAGTAGCACAATACCAGGCATGGCAAGTAGAGGCAAAAGAATTCAAAGTTTTAAATATGGTAGTCTGTTAAAAAAAAACAACCAGCCAGCCAACCGACCAACCAGCCAACCCACCTCCTTTTTGCCATACTAATGATCACCTTTGCTCTTTAAAAAGAACTGTTGAAATCATCCTTGGAACACTTATGTAGATTCCTGGACTCAAGCTACTAAAACTCCTCACGTTGTACGTGACTTTGTTCTATAGAAATTAGGACTGTTTCAACACAAAGAACACCGAACATTAATCTCACCAATGTACCAATGGAGGAAATGGAAACTCAGCCTGTCAGATCATTCAGCAAATAGTCAGATGCTAGTCTCTAGGTGACTAGCAGTCACCATCTGGTCTCAGGGCAGGTGGCCTGCCTTATCCTTTGCTCTTCTTTCCAAGTACAAAATAGGGGATTTCCTGAATTTCTCACATCATAGCTTCTCCATATCCCATACTAGGAGATTCAGTGATGGAAAGTTCATAGGTGTATGTTGGCCAATTTTCAATATCAGGAACTCTCTGCCTTTCTATGATAATAAATCTTTTTAGTGTTTATTTAACAAACCCTTGAGTAATTAAAGTACAATTAGACCCTTTTTAGAGACTTAAAACTTGAAGTAGAGGTGAGTGTTTTTGACATATGTGTATGTGGATTGAAGACAGAGCCTGAAATGCTATTGAAAAAAATTACCAAGCTTTAATAAACTTTACGCATGACTTGACTGCAGTTGTACATCTAAAGAAAACAAATATAGTTCCTAATTAATTCACCTTAGAATAGCAACTATTTGTTTAAAATAAGCAGTTTAGTGAAAATTATAGATAATGCTTTCGAGAATTTTTAGTGTGTGCCTTTGTTAAAATTTCAACCTTTATAAAGAGACTTCACTTTTTAAACTTTGTTTTCCCAGTTTCAGTTCTATAGTTGGACTTTTTCTAAACCTGTGTTCTTACTCTTTTATTTTGATGTTACTCTGCTATTTCACATAAAGTCATATCTCAGAAAAGATAATTTAATAGAAAATTTTTGATTTTTAACTCTTTATTCTTTATGCTTTCTTTTCTATAGTTCTTATACCCAGATTTTTTGGAAGAAATTGGAGATTTGTTTCTGTGCACAGTTTTCATTTTTGACCATTTCCATGTTATTTGTGGCCACAATTCCCTCTCAAATTAGATTTAGCCCTCTATGGAGATTTTGGTATCATTTATTATCTTGAATTTCTTATTCCGTCAATAGATCATATACCAAATAATTAAATATCTATCATTAGGAAGTACAAAGTTGGTTAAGGAAGGGATCTAGTTTAAGATATAACACACACACACACACACACACACAGAATTATAATATATGTGTCAGTTAAGTGAGAGGATTGGATGAGATTAGCTCTAAAATTTTTCAAGCTCTGTAACCCTGGAACTGTGTCACTGAGTTTATGAACAAAGAGTGCTTTAGCCATTCTCAGTAGAGAGTGACCATTCTGGAAAATGGTCACCTAGCAACCTCTCTGTGATAAGGCATACTTAGAAACTCATATTCTCACAACTGAACTACAGAGATTATTGGGGCCAATATCTTCCTTTAGTCCTCTATTTTGTAGCTTAAGTGAAGCAGAGAAAGGTGTTTAACATTCAGGTAACTACAGAACAATGCAGATGACAAATAAGGCAGAAAAGATGCTTTGAACAAATGTACAGCAGCATAAATGCAGGTGGATGATGGTGATGTAGGGGGAGAATAACCAGGTATGAATGCTGGGAAACAGTGGAAATAAGCTAAAAGGGAGACCAGGCCAATTATAAAGAGGTTTGAATACAGCAGAAGGCATTTTCATTGCATCCTACAGACTGACATCTCTGAAATTTTGTGAGCATGCTTTTTGAATTGGGCAGTCTGATATTTTAAGTATTTGTTCGGGATGGGAACTGTGAAAGTATCAGATATTGTGATAAAAGGAAAATTCTGTCAGAATACCACAAGGATCAAGGGAAGAATTAGGAGTTTGTAGGCAGTCTTCACTATTTCAATCTGTGTGGCTTCTAACCAACTCCCCCAAATGAATGGGATGTGGCAGCAAAGAGGGATGTGCTGAAAGCCTCTAGTCATCCAGATTCTCTTTAATCTGGGATATTTGAAATGCAAGTAAGTGACTGGTGTGGCAGCCCTCCCTGTGCATTTCAAATGTGTGAGTCACATCATCGGAGAGGAGGAAGCCAGCAAAGAATGTGGTAATGTGGTTTTATGATCCATCTGGCAAAGATGTGTGATCAGTGTATTGGAAAACCCACCTCCAGGCAATGCGGCACCATTGGAGGTTTTGGGGGCAGGTGATGGACGTGATCAAAGTAGTCTAATCTGACTTTGAAGGGTTGAAATACTGGAAATGAGGAAACCAGTTGAGAAGCTATTTCATGAGTCTAAATAAGAGGTGATAAAGTCCTGGACAAGGAAACGAAGCAATCAGACTGGAGAGGAAGGAACCAATGCAGACAACTTTAGACAGACAATTGATATGGTTTTGCTGATTAGAGCCATCATTGTTCAGTGGAACTGGCTTATCCATTGTACAAGATAGACCTGACAGATTTGAATCTTAAATCAAATATGTACCAGCTTAATGGCCTTGGGAAGGTCACTTAACCTTCTTGATCCTCTTTTTCCTCATCTGTCAAAAAAGAATACTAATATCTGTATTGAAATATTGTAAATTAAAGAAAGTATACATCTTTGTACATAGAATACAGGTAGCAGGGATTAACATCATTTTTCATGCCTGTTATATATGGGGATACAATGGGAAGATGAGATGGGAAGAAGAGAGGTGGATGATGTCCCTACCCTAGGAACAGAGAGAGCTGTGGTGCCATTGACAGAACATTGAGGCAAAAAGTTGAATTAGTTCAAATGCATGTGTTACATTAAGTGCTAGTTTTCCTAATTTATCTCTATCCAATGGCTAGCACAGCTATGCACAGTTAAGCAGATTTGCAATCCAAATCTGATCAACTTCTCTGGACTAAAACAAGAAAATTAAACAGAACGGACACAGGAACACTGAGATAGTTGCAGAGACTAAATGGTGGAAAGGACTTGTAAGATGGGGCTTCTAATATTAGTGTAATATCCATTAGGCTACTTCGTATCTCATCCATATACTGAATGTTTAATGTGGGTTTAGCTAAACACATAGTGTGTTTCTCTATTGCGCTTTGCCAAATGACCTGTAGGAGTTACCATCCAAATACAAGTACTTTAGGAGCAGATCATTAGGTCCATGTAAGGAATATATTTCAGAAAGCAGTACTTACGACTGCTCAATCTAAACATGAAGGCGTTATAAAAAACTGTAATTGTCAAAATAAGAAAGCGAGCAAGAGTCTGGGTGTCTCCCTCTTGATTCAAGCATCAAAATAGTTTTCAGAAGGGATGCCTGGGTGGCTCTGTTGGTTAAGCGTCTGACTTCCGCTCAGGTCATGATCTCACTGCTCGTGGTTTCCAGCCAGTGTCGGGCTCTGTGCTGACAGCTTGGAGCCTGGAACCTGCTTCGGATTCTGTGTCTCCCTCTTCTCTTTGCCCCTCCCCAGCTCACTCTCTCTCTCTCTCTCAAAAATAAATAAACATTAAAAATTTAAAAAAAAAACAGTTTTCAGAAGGTATGTTAATCCATGACATAGTTTGTGATTTTGCACACAGCTATCTTAGAAAAAAATAATATTTTTAAAGGATGCCATTGTGTAGAGTTTTGGTCTTTTTATCTTGAGGACTAATGGGAATTTCTCCATCACTTCTTTTAAGACGTTTTATCATGTGTAGTGAATGTTGTTAAAAGAGCAAGTTCTGAAAAGCTCTGACAGCCTCTTCAGCAAAAGATCCGGGATTGTCAGCCATTGATGCAAAGACCTGAATCTGCTTTGACACCCTAGAATAGGCTTCTGGCAATGTTATGTCTTTCTTTTAGATGTTTGGCTAAATCACACAGCGCAGAAGCTGCATCATACATTATGCCTAAGTCATAAACAAATGCTGCTGAGGTAAGGGTATTCCTTAGTCCGTTGTACTTTGTTCAGTGTTTTGAAACTATAGATGTGTCACTTGAATACATCAGTAAACATTTCTTCAGGGTTTGGATACGCGTTCAAAATGGCTTTTATAGATCTTTTTATTTGAGTTACCTGAAGGAACTTCTCAACATGACTAATTTTAAGCAGCCATGTTTTCCTACGAATAAAACAACAATAAACTATTTATGAAAAAGAAGTATCTATGGGGGGAAAAAGCCCTAAAAATAATGGAGCTTAGTTGAGCTCTATGGTAGGCAGAAAAACGGCTCCTCGAGATCTCCCCATTGACATCTTTCTTCCTGGAACCTGTGAATATGTTAGATTATGTGGCAAAGGAAAATTTAAAGTAGCAAATAGAATGAAGATTGCTCTTCAGCTGACTTTCAAATAGGAAGATTATCCTGGATTATCCAGGTACACCCAGTATAATTACAAGTGTCCTTAAATGTCTAAGAGGGAGGGAAAAAAGCTTGTGTCAGAGGATGCTATGTGAAAAAGACTCAGTCTGCCATTGTTGGCTTTGAAGATGTAAAGGTGTCATGAGCCAAAGAAAGCAGGCAGCCTCCTGAAGCTGAAAAAGACAAGAAATCAGATTCTCCCCTAGGGCTCCAGAAAGGAACACCACCTTGTTAACACCTTAATTTTAGTCCAGTAAGATCCATTTTGAACTTCCTACCTCGAGAACTGTAAGATAATCAATATACATTGTTTTAATCCATATATTTGTGGTACAGTTGTTACAGCAGCAATAAGAAACTAATTCAGTCTATTTTTTTTTTCAGTTTACTTATTTATTTTGAGAGAGAGAGAGAGTGGGAGAGAGCATGAGTGAGAAAGGGGCAGAGAGAAAGAGGGAGAGAATACCAAGTGGGCTCTGTGCAGGGCTCAGTCTCAACAACCATAAGATCATGACCTGAACTGAAATCAAGAGGTGATGCTTAACTAAGCCACCAGGTGTCTCATAATTCAATCTGTTTTTAAAATAAGATTTATATATGTCTGAATAATAAGGAACTTCTGAATCCTTCTCAATCTTTAATTAATTAGAAACCAAGTTAATATAGGCATAAAATTATGTTTAATATTAGCCTTATAAAAACTTTACATTTTAAGCAGTAATACATATGTGTGTATATATTATATAAATTATATACATATAATATATATTATATATTATCTTCAATTTTTCCTTTTCATGAATTTATAACTTTTTTTCAAAATCTGCTCCAAGATCCATCTTTTACAGAAAACGGCTTTGGATTAGTTCTCTTAAATCTTACCTCTAGTATGTTTCACCTGAAAACAAAGTTAGTAATTGAAGCTAATTCAAAATTATGGATCATTATCACATAACTTATTTTTGGTCTCATAATGCATTTTCTTTTTTTCCCTCTATAATTCATTTTCAATTATTATATTGAGTATATTGTCAAAATAAAATGGAAGAGTAATATACTAATGTACTTTGGTCTACACCTAACTCCATTATACCTTGATAGTTTCTATTGGTAAGTAAGTATCAGTAACTCCCTGGGAACTATAGAACAATGATCTCTCCCATTGCCATTCCATAACTGCCACCCAGCAATATTGGGAAAAAGTCAGAAAAATATGACGTTAGATTTGTAGCCTTTAAGAAATCAGTACAGGATGTTTTAAATTGGCCACCCTCAAACACAGATGGAAACTGTAATTGAGAAACTAGAGAATCTTCTAAGTTTGAGATGATTAATTTTTACAAATTTGCTATGTTGTATTATAAGATCAGATGTTATTTCTTTGATGTTTTACTATGGAAAATTATAAACATAAACAAAAGTAAACAAACTCTTCTAATGATCCCCTAAGTATTCATCACCACGCTTCAACAATTATTAACTCATGGTCAATTTTGCTTCATCTTTCCCTCACTTATTTTTCTCCTCGCTACATATTCTGTTTAGGCAAATCTCACACTCATATAAATTTGTCCATATTCATTTTAGTATACATCTCTAAAATAAAAGATTTCTTTAATATAAACACTTTCTTATTTTCATGTCTAAAAACCTAATAAATAATACTTTACTATCATCAAATATCTAAGTATTATTCAATTTCTGTTTGTCTCATTGTCATTTTTCTTCAGCACATATATTTTAACCAGAAACCAAAGGAAGCCCATACATGATGAATGATTGACATGTGTTTTAAGTGTCTTTTAATCAAACAGATCTCCATCCATGTCTTTCTTTTGTGTTGTAATTTATTTGTTGAAGAAACCGAGCCATACTTCTGGTAGAGTATCTTCTCTCTGGATTTTGCATATTGCAACCCCATGGTATCCTTTGATATGTTCCTCTGTCCTTATATATTGACAACTGGATCTAGAAGACTTTTCAGGTTCAGAAGGCTATCTAACTGCCTCTCTTTTTTGTGATGTCAGCGAAATACATTTTATTTTTCAATGTTGCTTATCAATAAGCAGTTTGTGCTCATCCATAATTTAATCAGAATGAAAATTTAATCAGAGTGTGAACTATAGCCCAGGAAGTTTTTCAGTTTTCCATTCTGAGATTCCTTCTGATGCCATAAATGATTAGACCAGAACATGTCTTTTTTTTTTTTTTAGAATAATGGAAAATAATACCTTAAGAAAGAAAAACTTCATTGTTTAAAAGAGCTCATAACTGCTTTAAAGGTAGGTAAAAGGGGGTAACTTAAACAATAAAATCTAAATACAGGATTATTTTTGATTGAGAAGACTTTCTCCATCTGAGCATTGGACAGGAATGGCCGATTCCAGGACATGTGGAAAGTCTCACTCAATATTCTACTAAAATATTATTAAATTGGAAATTTATGATATGATCTATATCCCAGTTTTAGAGGTAAGGAAACAGAGGTCTCTTGAAGGTTAAGGAACCTGACCCATGTTATATAGTTGATAATGGCTTTTGCTATAGGATTGGGAATCATGTTTAACGTTCTCTGAAACCACTTTCACATTTACACTATAGCATTTTATTTCAACCAGTAAATCTATTCAGCCTCTATAACTTTAATTTTTTAGCCGAATCTATAGAATTGAAAAATTATATTCAGTAAGTCTGTGATTTAATCCGGCCCTCTGTTAAAATACAAGATATAAATCTTGAATTATTAGTAATATACAAGTAAACAAGCAACATCTGATAGATTTCCACTTACATATTATTTATAGACTCAATTTTCAAGAGAGTGGCAATGCTCATAAAATAAAGAAAGCAAATAACCATGTATAGAGAGTGAATTTGCCTCTCTATATTTGATAAGTTAGGGGTGAGTTGTTACTATCTATCACTGAGCTGTTTGGCTTTAAGAAATAAAACTGATTATCTCATTATAAATTCTTGGAAATAAGCATCTACTTAAAAATAATTTCTTATTTGGCTCACACTTGGCATTTCTCTGCTAGAAAAAATTAGAAGTAAAGATTAGTAAAACCAGAGAAAGAAAAATAGTGTCATTAGATGATTAGCAACATTATATTAGCAATTCTCCCTAAACTCAAATGAGTTACGTATGACTCCTTGTTTAAAACATTAACAGTATTTGGCAATATGTTTATTCTGGTTTTTTTTTATTGCATTTTTGCATTTTTCTGTCATCCAAGTGAAATATAGTTATTTCAGGCTTCCTGGTGGTTGGTTCTTTAGGAACAGTCTAATAAGACAATTCCAGCTCCACAGGGAGCTAATTAATATGGAGTACTGGAACTACCCACATCAGGCTGCCAGTCAGCTTGGGGACAGTTTTCCTGACACGTGCAATGTGACTGACAGCTGACTCATAGAGTTTATGTGATGAATTAGAGAATTGAATACTGTCACCTTGGCTGAAATTCCACTTTGCAAAGAAGGGGAAATTTATGATGGATACGTAGGTAGACAGTAATTAATTAGCTAGATGGGAAGATAGGAAGTAGATAGGTAGGTAGGTGTGTAGGTTGAAAGTTACCTTGTAGGTATCTTTATACTGAGCATAGATGTATCTGTAACATCTTATGAGGAACTATCAAACTAATAAATGTTGGGCATCCCTGACGAATACAAAGAAATGTATCACCTCCAATGAGCTTATGCAGATGGGAAGTAATATGCAAATATAGCAAAAATTAAATGATGAGGTGCTTAATTATAATTTTAGACAAAAACTGTGCTGCAGTCACAAAAAGTGCACACAATCATGTGTTCGTTGAAACCAGTTCAGAAGTATGATTACTGTTGCATCTATCCATTATCTATCTATCTATCTATCCATCCATCCATCTCTCTATCATCCATCATAAATCTTTCTATCTTTGTATTTCAGTGTTAAAACAGACCATGTGCCAGCAATAGTTGGAAGTTTAGTTTTCTCTTCTGATAGTTGAATAATTTTCTCCTGAAAAAGAGCCCTTGCTTTCAGTAAGATTTATCAGGTTAAAAAAAGGTTTTGATTTAATATTTGAAGACGGAGTTAATCTCCTGCTGTGCTTTAAGCATTTGAAAACCTGCTGCAAAGTGGCATTTCAAAGACAGCTTAATATTAAATTCAGTTTGCAATATTCATATCTAAATTGTTATAGGATGCGTTGTTCTGTTAATAAGTAGCAGAATAACAATGTTATTATGTTTGGCTTTCACAGGCATTTTTAGACCTTTGTCAAAGGATGCTGTTCTTGTAAATGTGTAGAGAAACATTTATACATGAACTCCTACAGTTTTAAAAAATATGGGTTGTCATTTTTTATTCAGCTAAGATATTCTTGAATTGGTAACTTTACTTATTGAAAAAGTCTAGATCTAAATTCAAATTCACTGTATTATAATATAAAAATGCCAATGAAGATAATGTAACACATGCAAAAAATATGCCATCTCTTCTAGAACATGATAAAATAACCACCGAAGCCTAGGTATTAGAAGATAACTATTTTGAGTAGAAGGGAGATTTTGATTGACATTTTTTCTTTCTATTTCAGCTGTTCTGTATGTTCAGAGTATCTTTTTACCCCCATACAACTAAAAAAATAAAAATCTTATGTTGGAATACTACTTTTATCTGGAGAAGAAGAAACGATTGAGCATACAGTCATTATTAATCATTCATAGCGTGACAGAAAAGTTGACTGTTGTAGGAAAAATCAAGTCAGTTTTATTATTCATTAAGACATTCCTGAAGGAGCTAACTTTTCATAGAAAGAATAGATAATAGAATTATAATATTTCACATTTATGATGTGAAATATGACCATGTGCTAAACTGCTTTGCCTTTTTATAATCAGACTTTCCCAATGATTTATGCTAATTTAAATGATATTATTACTATCTATCATCATCACCATTCAGACTTTGTTGTTCCATTTTTTTTGCATCACACAAATGGCAGTAATTTTACCTTTTCAAAAGAGAAGCTTATCCTAAAATAAGCTTTTAAAACATGTTAACTATTAGTATAATCATTAAAATTATTTTAAATGACCTTATGAGTGTCCCACATTTGATCTGGGCATAATTTCAGTTTAGACTCAAGAGTCTTTGACCGTAACCCTGACTTCTGTGATCATTATTTTTTTTATGGTAATGGCATAGGTGTATAATTCATTTCTAATTGTATTACATTCATAGTTTGTGCTCATTATCACTTAGGTTTACTGAGAAAGACACCTGAAGAAGTTGTTTGGTGTTGGTCTCGGCAAAATAACAAAACATTTTGTTCAGCTTATAAAATAAAGTTAATGGAATTTAAAAGCCATTTGTTATGGGGTCATATTAGATACATTTTATATATATATATATATATATATATATATATTCTTGCCTCCTGGTTAAATGGGAAGATAAAGATCATCCAACATTCTTCCTCATTTTGTCTTTTTTCAGTTTTCTAATATCATTCAATTATCTCTCACTCTTTCTCTCTTCTACGGGCAAGATAAACATTCAACCTATCCATCCATTATTCTCTGAGACTAACATCTTCACCTATGGCTTCTCTCTCATTCCATCAGATCCTCTAAGAACTTCTTCTAATTATTAGCCCATCTTTCTCTTGGTTCCATCATTCTGCCATTCCCCATTTTCTCTCCTTTCCTTCCTGGCCAATTGACTCCAGTTTCAGTCTCATTGTTCCCATGCTCTCTCCACCCACTCTCCACTCACTGCAGTGGGTCTCCTTTCCCTGCCTCTCTACAATACAGAGTGCGTTGTTCCTGGCTCCACTGAACTTTTCCAAAAGGAGGAGTAACGTTCTCAGGTGTATGTCAAAAAGTAATCACTCTAGTTGCCAAGGTGATGAAACTACTTGCAGAAACAGGAATGTGGACACTTACCCAGAGGTCTAGGAGCCAGAGGATGGTTATCTGTCAGGATGGGGCAGTGGGAATGACAGGAAGCAGAGAACACAAAGAGATATGTAGAAGTTAGGATTACTATATTCATTTACCTTGGCAAACATATAACCCCACCTGTATCTGTAAAACACTACGCTATTAAGCAGGATATAAATATACGATTGTCCCAGGGTAGGATTAGCTGAGGTAATAAATACATAAAAAGGAATTTTAAATTAAATTTTTTTACACAGTATAAAATGATAAGCAGGTCTCAGATTGGGAAAATAAAGGACTCTCAAATTTGTTCTTCCTACCTATGGCTTTCCAAAAAAAAAAAAAATAGGAAGAACAACAAAAAAAATCATCGTGGTACTATAGAGTGGAGGTGAAATTTAAAACCAGGGCACAGAACCATTGTTTTATAGCTTATGTAATTAATGTAGGCTATAAATCCCAATTTTATATTAGAAGTACTACATAAGTAAACCTAGCTCATATTTCTTTTTAACATACATTCATTTCAGATAGCAAGAAAAAATAATTTCTTTTATAAGGCATGAGAATTGAGTTTGAACTTGAGAATTAGTTTAGTTCTATACAGCACATGGGTTACTCATAAAGTTAACACTTGCCTTTAAATAATATTTTGCCCCTAAAAGAATTAACATTCTCATTAGTAAGTTATGTCATATAAAATTTGCTATGTGTGTTACTATATATAATATTTGCTGATTTCTCAGTTGCCTTCTTACTGGGTTTTTCCTCCCGTTACTACTTATATAAGATATTTGCTTCAGAAACATTTTTTGAGTGTTCTGCTCCAAATGCTGTGCCAATGCCAGAGATAAAAGGGAATTAGAAGCATTCTGCATTCTTACCTTTGCAAAGTTGCTGGTCCAGAAATGTCCCTCTCTGCCACAGGGTCTTTGCACACACTCTTCTGTCTATAAAGCTCCCACACTACCTCATCCTCTCTAGGTGTTCTTAGCATACTCTCAGCGAAGCTTGCCCTTTTCCTTTTCAACATTTATTACAGTTGTTTAAATAGTTATTTATGTAATCATTTACATAATGTCTATATCTCCTACTCTACTGTAAACATTATGAGAACAAATGTTTTTCCCGGAGCCTAGCACGGTGCCTGACATATAGTAGCAGTTCAAAAATACTTGTGGAATGAATGAATAAATAAATGATGCAGCTGCTCAGAGAGGGAACACGGAGGTAGAAAAGGAGACAAGTCAGGGCACCTGGATGGCTCAGTCAGTTGAGCTTCTGACTCCGTCTCAGGTCATGATATCCTGGCTCATGAGTTCAAGCCCCACATCTGGCTCACTGCTGTCAGCACAAAGCCTGCTGTAGATCTCTCTCTCCCTCTGTCTCTCTCTGCTCCTCCCCCACTGTGCTGTCTCAAAAATAAATAAAACATTTTTAAAGAAAAACGAAAAGGAGACAAGTCAAGGACAGAACACCAAGGCTCACCAATATTCAGAGAAAGGCAGAGCTAAGGTGAAACAACAAAGAGGAGGGGAAGATGCCTGAGAAAAATTTCCATAAAAAAACGTAAAAGAGATAAACAAGTGTAATGTCGTAAACTTCAAAATTAGAGTTATAATGTCAACAATGTGTTAAATGTGATCAACTGTAGTTTCAAAGAGACCTTCCCTGACCCCCTTTTCTCTCCTGTCCTCACATTTTACCTAATTTATCTTCATGGCACTTATCGATTGATTCCTTTATACACTTGCATCCACCCACCTACTTGTACATACATTTAGGTATATCAGTTTTACAAATGTATTATTATTATACAATTTGTAGAAATTGGTTACAGCCTGTTTCCCCCATAAGAATCTCTGTTCCAGGAAACCAGGGCCTTCAGGTATTTTTATGTATATTGCCATCTACACCGTCAGGACACATGAGAGGAATCAAGACGCTTTTTGAATGATGCCGTAGGGATAGGTTATCTGATTGTAGGCATCCGAAAGGCATTTGATGACCTTAAAAAGTTTCAGAAATGGAGCGGCCAAAGCCGTGCTGCTACTTAGGTGCTACAGAGAGTTTATCCCAACACTGAAACTCTCAGCCGGCATTCCATCCCCAAACTCCATCCAGTCACACGACTGAGACCGAGGCCTGAAGTCTCTGGGTGACAGCTCTCAGAGGCACGGAAAACTATGGCAGTTCTCTGCCTCTTCTCCACATTTACACAATACGCGATGACGAAACGGGGCAAAGAGGTGACGGTGAGCACCCCTGTTTGGGAAATAGAAGAATGGGAGACAAACAGCAGTCTCTGGTCTACAGCAAACGTGAAGACTCTCTGGGGAGACTATGACAGTCTCCTCCTTTGGGATGCCTTCTCCCTTTTCTAATTTCCTCCGTGGCTCCTGACTCCACCCTGCAAGAGATTCTTTTCTTCAATCCTTTCGGACAACATCAGAAATGTTCTCTACCTGATAGCTTACCAGATTTCTTAGGTTACAAATTCTCAAGAAAGGCAAGGGGTTCAAGAGTCAACCTAAATCTCCAATAGTCACCACAAGAGTTTTTCGTCCGGGCTCAGAGTTTCTTTCTTCAGTCCAGTTTTGCCAAATTGATTCCAATTACTTCCACATGCCAATAACCACATTCACAGATATTTTTTTTTTTGAAGAGTTTGTTTATTTACTTTGAGAGAGAGGGTGGAAAGGGGCAGAGAAAGAGGGACAGAGGATCTGAAGCAGGCTGTGTGCTGACAACACAGAGCCTGATGCAGGGCTCAAACCCATGAACTGTGAGGTCGTGACCTGAGCCAAAGTCAGATGCTTAACCAACTGAGCTACCCAAGCACCCCACAAATATTTCTTTCTTAAAAAGTTCGTAGATCTGTTTTTTTCCTCTGCTTTCTCGTCTCCTTACTTCTCTCTCAATTTGAAGGAAGCTCCTCAGAGGTTACCCAGCTGCTGAGTGAAACTGTTTCCCTAGCTTGATCTTTTACCTGAGTCAGTTTAAGCTGTGTGAGCTTCACGGTAGGTGTGAGGGCAATCTCCATAGTCTGATCTTTGTCACAGAATAGGACTTAATCGGGTTTTGCCGCGCTAAGACCTTCTGTTTTCGTTCTCAAATAAGTCACTGATGCTAAAATTAGGAGTCTCTCAATTTTTGGAATCTCTTGATTATTCTTCATTTCTGCTTTGATCTAGATAGTTCTTTCCTGAAGGGACCTCCTCTACTATCATGTCAATTACAGCCATTTGCACAAAATGTATGTTTTCAACAGTGTGTTCTCTCTCTTCCTGATGCTACAAGTTCATTAAACACACGTGCTACTTTACAAATCATACCACACAACAGTTTTGCCAAATATTTTGTTTCTGCAAAATATGAAGTGCCATGTTTCCAAATTCTAGCGTGTTTCCTTACTTAACCGACACAATTGCTCTGCCAATGTCACATATGCTAATTTTCTTATTATCGGAACACTCCTCTCTCCACGAAATTTCTGTATTTGTCAGGAGAAACTAAGTTATGCTGCAAGAGCAAACAACCCCTCAATCTCAGCAGCATAATTCCTGAAATTTGACTTCTCTCTCAAAGCTTGAGACGAGGGCCAGAGTGACTGTCCAGTCACTTCAGGCAGTAATTCTGGCTGCATTAGCCTCATGGATATGCCATCTCTACACCACACCCACCCAATTTCCAAGGCAAGGGAAGCACACTTTTTGCACACTGCTCTGGAGCCTCCCTGTTAATGTAGGGTGAAAGGCATTACTTGTCTTGCTCTGGTTTGCAAGTTAACTTTGAAGTTCAAGAGAATTAATGAGCCTCGGACACACCTTTGACCCATGGAACACGTGGATTAATTTTGCCCCATTTCTTCCTTTAGACACAACTGGCCTGATTTGTAGTCTAGTTCTTGGTGGAACTTTCTGCAAGATGAAGCAATTCTTCAGTTTAAGCTGACCAAAAATGCTTTTCTTTTTTTTTTTTCAACGTTTTATTTTATTTTTTGGGACAGAGAGAGACAGAGCATGAACGGGGGAGGGGCAGAGAGAGAGGGAGACACAGAATCAGAAACAGGCTCCAGGCTCTGAGCCATCAGCCCAGAGCCTGACGCGGGGCTCAAACTCACGGACCGCGAGATCGTGACCTGGCTGAAGTCGGAGGCTTAACTGACTGTGCCACCCAGGCGCCCCCAAAAATGCTTTTCTTATTGGAACTCTCTCCTCCCCTGCCTCACTCCCTTTGCCCAATACTACTGCTCCCCGGGTTTGCACACCTGATCAAGTAACAGATAAAGTATAAATGAAGCCAACACTCTAAAAAGTGCAGCAAGTTGCCTAAGAAAGCAGCCAAACTCCTTACCTACCATCTGAACCTTCGTGATCCAGTCCCATCAACTATGAAGTGTCATTCCTCCCCAGAAATCCCTGGTTCTTTCATTCAGAGACATTGAACAGATAACTTCAGTTGTATCTGTTATAGTACCTATTTTTCTTACATGGATGAGAACTCTGGGATATGTTTATATAGTAATACATTCAGTGAGTAGTTACTGAGCTCGGGGCTTTATACTGTACTTAAAGTAAGAATTAAATCAGGAAGACAGAGAGGTATCAGGGGTGAGAATGATAAACTTGGCCACAGTCATTCAGCAATTGAGTATTGACACAGAACACAACTCAGATTGACTTCAATTTTAAAACCACACTCTCATTTCAAAGCTATACTTACTCTCTCAATAAATATTTATGAGTTGTTGCACCCTAACAATATGAATATACTGGGTTATTTATTTTCTACATTTGTGTATGTGGGAGTGTTAAAGTATTCCAGACATCACATTTTCAGGGCATGTGATAATGGAGGAGATTGTTAGGAAAGTGCTGCTCTGAGAACATGTTCTACAGAGATCACGTAAGAAAACAAATTTGAAGGAGGAAAATTAAAGCACCATATGTAGCCACGTAAGAAACAAGATAGATATTCTGACAAGAAATAAATTCTCTCTCCCTCTCTCCTTCCTCCTTTTGTAGCAGCTCTGGTTCTCTGTATGCCATAACCTTGATCTTTATATCTAAAGTAAGCATTCTAATTCTCAGCACCATGAAGCTCACAAAAAATAAATAAATAACTATGATGTGTTTACTTAATTAGAGGGCACAAAAACGACACTTTGATTCCATTCTTTAAAAAAAAGTGTGGAAGTATTTTACAGTGTTGCAAAATTCTTCTGCAGTGTCTCACTTAATTCCTCTAGTGCTGTGATGCAAATATTAAAGCAAGATTTAAAAATCAGCAAAAAAAAAAATGATGAGTGAAATATCGTCCAGTTTGGGTACAAAGCATACTTTCTTATGCTTTTTGTTGTGGATTTAGTATTTGTAGGAACTCAACATTTTCTTAATATGAAATTTCTGGAAATTGAGCCTTCCAATCTAAAAGCTAATGCAAAATGTATTTGTATCACTACGATGTCAATGATATTTCTCATCTATAGAATATCATATTAAATATTTCACCATTATTTTATTAATATTTTTCTTTATAATAAGTTAAGCATCCTTCATAAAATGAAGAAACTATTTTCAAAAATACAGGGAGCTGATTATATTAGTATATTCAGCCTGATTAAAGATTTTTTTTTGGTAAAAGTTTTCACAGACTTACTAAAATGTAACTTGATTTTTAAAAGTAGAAACATGGCCCAATTAATTTCACAATTAATTCATTTGTTCTACAAAGCTTTGATTTTTTTTTTCTGTCTAAAGATTTTATGTAGGACAGTTAGAGAGACAAGCACTGAACTCAGGATGGATAATTATTTTATTCACTAACTCTTCTAAATATAAAGCTACACTAATAATAGGAAAATTAAAAATGATCATTAACATAGTTATCTATGAAACCAAACTACCCTTTGGCTGGATAACTATGAAGTTATAGAGCTTCATTTGAGTTGTTTTTTAACAATACATCTTGATTTTGACTAAAAGTCTCATAACCACAATATTTTCATTTTCATGGAGTATGAAATTACTTGCTCCAAATAAGCGAGGTATCATCTAAGTGAATTATCGCCTCTGTCTACTTCTAAAGCAAACATAGCAAAATTAATGCAAAGACGAGGAAAGTGTGAAAACTGCAAGTACAATTCTGAGAACATTGGCCATCATGTACTGTAATACTAGCATGATTACCGCATTGCGTAATCCAGAGGATGTGTGTATCCACGCAATATTTGAATTTTGTGCAAGCTTGGTGACCATTAGGGCTTCTCGCTCTTAAGCTTTTGTCTGTGATAGAATTTGGTTTGTTTTTGTGTTTTAAAGTTAAGAATTTTCATTCAGGGAAATTGCAGTGCTTTCTCCGTACTGCAAAACTCTATATATGTAATGGGAGGATTCGAGTGGCTTGGTGGCTACACACATGTTCCTATGCATATATGAGTTGCAGGTAGTACCTTGGTTTACAATGTAAATTTTATGTTGTGTGTGCTGCAAAATAATTTTTAGTGCATACCATTAAGTTTCGTTGGTAAATTTGTTAGATTATATAAATCTATTTTACATTTGTATATGACATGGAATTTACATTTGATTCACTCACTTTCAGGTTGCAGATATAAATCTAACAATTAATAAACTTATGGTCGTCTTCATTTTTAATCAGCAAAGAATAAATCATCTGGATAAGAATTTTATAAGAATATAAAAAGGTTTTAGGAAGAAAGTGCTAAGTAATGTTCATTCAAGAATAGCATAAATTAGATTCTGTGGACCATTTCACATATAAATATAAGGGTCTATTGATCGAAAGAAGTCTTATTCATTGTTAATCTTTCAAAGATGAAAAACAAAACATGTCAACTAGTCACATTGCATAAATGTGCCACTAATGATAAATAATGAAACAGTTAATTTTCTTTAGTGAGTAATAACAACAAATTCCGAAAAGTAAACATTTAATTTCATGTTATTAAAAAAGCTAACAAGATTTGATTTCAGTATTTTAATGAGAATGAACTGATATTGTTTTAGCCTGTCAAGTAGTAGTGACTCTGAAATTCTTCTGAAGTGTTTGGGACTTGTAAACTTTGATTTATTTGATGTAACTTTATTAGCTAGATATTTAATTATTTGTACTTTAATTTGCTCATTCAGTCAGTATAATATTTGGGTCTTTTAGGGTAAATTGGCCTCCAAACACAAATTGAGTACCTACTCACTACAGTGTGTTAGGCAATACAGGGACTTATTGAGAAAAATCTCTTCTTCCTAATTCTCCTCCCAAAGCAATACACATTCAAAATACCACTCTCTCTTTTTTTAAGTTTATTCATTTTGAGAGAGAGAGTGAGAGCAGGGGAAGGGCCAAGAAAGAGTGGGAGAGAATCCCAAGCAGGCTCTGCACTGCCAGCACAGAGCCCAACATGTGTCTCCAACCCACGAACCATGAGATCATAACCTGAGCCGAAACCAAGAGTCTGATGCTTAACCTACTGAGCCACCCAGCTGTCCCAACATAATGCTTTTTTTAAACAAAACCCAAGAAATGCATAAATGTTCTCAATCCATCTGTCCCCAGCCATTTCCAATTTGCTTCTTACTCTGTGCTCTGACAGGCCATGGAATTACTTCTAATTTGCTTATCCAAGTTTCTCTGTTCCACACATACTGCATCAGTATGTGCTTCTCGGACTATTTGGTGACTCTATTTACTCCAACATCTTTTGCCTGAGAACTTAGACGAGAAGAGGTTAAGAATGATGTAACAGTAGGGGACTTCTGGGGAAGATGGCAGAATAGGAGGATCTTAAACCACTTCATCCCATGGATACAACTAGGTAACACCCACATCAGTGTAAACAACCTAGAAAATAACTCAAAGCCTGGCAGAACAGACTATCTATAGCTAAATTTAGAGAAGAGGCCACATCAAGGAAGGTAGGAAGGGCAGGGATGTGACTGGGAACTAAACAGATGGTCCATGGAAGGGAGGGACACTATGAATGCTGAGAGGAGAGAAAAATACACCCTCACACTAGGCACCTCAGTCACAGGGAACTCACATGGGGAAGATGAATCCCCATAACACTTGGCTCTGAAAACCAGAGGGACTTAAATTTGCTACTTCTTAAAATCAGCAGGGCTTAACTCCTGGAACTTTAAGAATCGGGGGGCTCAGCTCTTGGAGAACAAGGAGGGCAAGAGGAAACAGTCTCCACCCTTACAGAGAAAGCACAACAAATAGCCCCCTAGAGATACAGCCCCCTAGAGATACAGCATAGAAACAGTGGTTTGAAAAATGACTGGGGTATAGGATGGAGATGTGTTTACTAATCTCAGAGCATGTGTTGGAGGGGAAGAGATCATTGGGAGACTTATCTGAGAATAAAAGAGCTGGCAGGAATCTCCCTCCCCTGCCATCCAGCCTAAATACATGAACACCTGTGGAAACCAGCACAACAGCAATCCCCTCCACCTAGCTTGCTAAAGTGTGCCCTGCCCACACACACTTCTGCTGATCTCCCCACCCCCTCCAACCTGGCTGGTCTCTGCAGGAGTTTTCTCAGGCAGCTGCTGGTCTCCTCCTGCCACAGACCTGTGCAAACATTGCTAACACTGCATGCCCTGCCCCTGTGCTCTCCTGTGGACCTACCCCCTCTATGCCCTTGGCTGGAGTCCATCCAAAGCAGTATCACAAGTCAAGCAGTGTGCAAGCAGCCCTGACAGGAGCCAGCCGCACTCCAAAGTGATTCCTTCCCTGGGGAGAAAGGAACATAACTACACACACCAGTCCTAGTGCAGCCCTAGCAGTGGGCTGGGGACAGACATCTGGTCTGAAGGCAAGGTCCACCCACTAAAAAAAGTTTCCTAGGAGACAACATAGGGGAAAGATTCTGCATTTTGGTGCTATTGCATCTCTGGCAAACACCTGGTCTGATTCAAACTTAAGCCCAAGGTGGCCCAGACAAGCTCACTAATATCAGAGGGACCAAACTCTGCCCACAAGAGGTAAAAAAGCCATTGAAGAGAACTGAATTAAAGGTAAAAGAAGCTCAGCCATGGGGTGCCTTGGTGGCTCAGTCAGTTAAGCATCCGACTCTTGGTTTTGGCTCAGGTCATGATCTCATGGTTCATGAATTCCAGGCTGACAGTGCAGAGCCTACTTGGGTTTCTTTCTCTCTCCTCTCTCTGCCCCTCCCCTGCTCATGCACTCTCTCTTTTTCAAAATAAATAAACTTCAATAAAGAAACTTTAAAAAAAGGAGCTCAGCCACAACAGTAGGGCACATGCAGCACACATAAGAGATACCCCAGGTTCTGATGAACAGGGGACATTACACTGTAGGGCACTACAAGACCTCTTCTTCAAAAGACCACTTTCAATAACAGGAGACATAGCTGACTTCCCTAACATGTAGAAAAAGACACAGATTTACACAAAATGAGGAGACTGAAGATGATGTCCCAAATGAAAGAACAGTACAAAGGCACAGCAAGAGAGATAAATGAAATGGAGATAAATAATATGGCTTATAAAGAATTTAAAGTAATTGTCATAAAGATACTCACTGGACTTGAGAAAAGAGTGGAAGACCTCAGTGAGGTGCTCAACCAAGAGATAGAAAACATAAAAAAGAACCAATCAGAGGTGAAGAACTCAAAACTGAAATTAAAAATGCACTAGATGGAAAAATAGTAGAGTAGAGGAAGTGGAAGAATGGATCAGTGACCTGAACAACAGAGTAATGGAAAGCAAGCAAGATGAACAAGAGAGAGAAAAAAAAAACAATAAAAAATGAACCTACACTTAGGAAATGCAGTAACATTATCAAGTATATTAACATTTGCATTATGGAATTCTCAGCAGGAGAAGAGAGAGAAAAAGGGGGAAAGAAGAAAGTTTATTTGAAGAAATAATAGCTGAAAGCTTCCCAAATCTGAGAAAGGAAATGAAAATCTTGTTCCAGGGGGGAAGGAGAGCCCCCAACAAAATCAACCCAGGAGGGCCACACCAAGACACATAGTAATTGAAATGACAAAAAAAGTAGTGATAAAGAGAGAAATTTAAAAGCAGCAAGACAAAGGTGAACAGTTACATACAAGGGAAACCCCATAGGCTATCAGTTGATTTTTCAGCAGAAATTTTTCAGGCCAGAAGGGAGAAGCATGTTATATTCAAAGTGTTGAAAGGAAAAAAAAAAAAAAACGTGTAACTAAGAATACTCCATCCAGCAAAGTTATTCTTCAGAATATAAAGAGACATAGAGTTTCACAGACAAAAATTGAAGGAATTCATGACTACTAAACCAGCTCTATAAGTTAAAGGAGACTCTTTGAGTAGAAAGGGAAGACCATAAGTAGGAGTAAGAAAAGTAGGCAACACAAAATCAGTAAAAAAAAGAAAGCATATCTATAAAAATTAGTCAAGGGATTCACAAAATAAAAGGATGTTAATGTATGATTCCATCTACTTGAAATGGGGGGGGAGAGAAAATGGGCTAAAATTTAAGTGACTATCAATTTAATATATACTGCCGTGTGCATAAGATGTTATATACAAATCTAACGGCAACCACAAATCAAAAACCAGTAATAGATATGCAAAAAAAGAGAGAGAAAATAATTCAAGTATGTCACTAAAGAAAGCCAGAAAACTGTGAGACAATAACAAGAGAAGAAAGGAGCAGAGAAGAACTACAAAAACAAACATAAAACAAGTAACAGAATGGCAATAAGTACATACCTATCAATAATTACTTTGAATGTTATTGGACTAAATGCTCCAATTAAAAGACATAGGGTGACAGAATGGACAAAAAAAGCAAGACCCATTTAAATGCTGCCTAAAAGAGACTCATTTCAGACCTAAAGATACATGCAGATTGAAAGTGAAGGGAAAGAAAATCATGCAAATAGAAGTGAAAAGAAAGCTGGGGTAGCAATACTCATACCAGACAAAATAGACTTTAAAACAAAGGTTGTAATAAGAGACAAAGAAGGACATTATATAATCATAAAAGGGAACAATCCAACAAGATGATATAACAATTATAAATATTTATGTACCCAATATGAAAGCACTCAAATACATAAATAAACTAATCAATAGTAATATAATAATAGTAGGGGACCTTAACACCCCACTGACATCAATGGATAGATAAACCAAACAGAAAATCAACAAGGAAACATTGGCTTTGGGTCACGTCATGGTCCAGATGGCTCTACCAGATATATTCAGAACATTTTATCCTAGAACAGTAGAATACACATTCTTTCAAGTATATACAGAGCACTCTCCAGAATACGTACTTATTAGGCCACAAAACAAGTCTCAACAAATTTAAAAAGATTGAAGTCATACCAAGCATCCTTCCTGACCACAATGCTATGAAACTAGATATCAACCACAAGAAAAAAATCTGTACATGTAAGTTAAATAACATGCTACTAAATAATAAATGGGTCAACCAAGAAATCAAAGAAGAAATTAAAAAAATACATGGGCACATGGGGTGTCTGGATGGCTCAGTTGGTTAAGTGTCCGACTTGATTTTGGCTCAGGCCACGATCTCATGGTTCATGTCAGTGTGGAGCCTTTTTGGGATTCTCTCTCCTTTTCTCTCTGCCCCTCTCCAACTCGCACATGCTTTTCCCTCTCTCACTCTCCTTCTGTCTCTGTCTCTCTCTGTCTCTCTCTCAAAATAAATAAATAAACTTAAAAAAATACATGAAAACAAAGGAAAATGAAACCACAATGGCCCAAAATCTTTGTGATGCAAGGGAAGCTGTTCTAAAAGGGAAGTTTCTCAAGAAGCAAGAAAAGAATTTTGAATAAACAGCTTAATCTTACACCTGAGGAACTAGAAAAGGAAAAACAAACAAAACCCCAAATCAGTAGAAGGAAGGAAATAAAAGAGCAAAAATAAATGAAGTGGAAACAAAAAAACAATAGAACAGATGAATGAAACCAGGAGCTAATTCTTTGAGAAGATCAACAAAAGTCATAAGCCTTGAACCAGATCCATAAAATTAAATTAAAATAAAGTAAAATAAAATAAAATAAAATAAAATAAAATAAAATAAAAAGAGGCTCAAATAAAATCAGGAAATGGAAGAGGGGAAATAACAACTGACACCCCAGAAATGCGAAGGATTGTAAAAGAACACCATGAAAAATTATATGCCATCAGATGGACAACCTAGAAGAAATAGATAAATTTCTAAAGACATATAACATACCAAACTAAATCAGGACGTAATAGAAAATTTGGACAGACTGATTACCAGCAATGAAATTGAATCGGTAATCAACCCTCACCTCCCAAACAAAAATCCAGGACCAGAAGGCTTCACAAGTGAACTCTACCAAACATTTTAAGAGTTAATACTTAATCTTATCAAACTAGTCTTAAAAATAAAAGTGAAAGGGAAACTTCCAAATTCATTCTATCAAGCCAGTATTACCTTGATACCAAAACCAGATAAACATACAACAAAATACAGAGAACAACAGACCAATAACTGTGATGAACATAGATGCAAAAATCTTCAACAAAACATTTGCAAAACAAATCCAATAATACATTTAAAAAACCACATTTGACATGATGAAGGGGGATTTATTCCTGGGATGCAAGGGTGGTTCAGTGTTCACAGATCAATCAACATGATACATCACATTTACAAGAGATAGGATAAAAATCATATGATCATTTTAATAGATGCATAAAAAGCATTTGACAAACTATAACATTCATTCATCATAAAAACCCTCAACATAGTAGGTTTAGAGGAAATATAACTGAACATAATAAAGGCCATATATGAAAAATCCACAGTCAATATCATACTTAATGGTGAAAAGCTGAAAGTTTTTGTCCCAGGATCAGGATTAAGACAAGGATGCCCACTCTCACCACTTTTATTCAACATAGTACTGGAAATCCTAGCCACAGAAATCAGATAAAAAAAGGAAATAAAAGGCATCCAAATTGGTAAGGAAGAAGTGAAACTTTTACTATTTGCAGATGACATGATACTGTATATAGAAAACCCTAAAGCCTCTACAAAAAAAACCTAAATAATACAATATAAGGAAATATGTTGCATTTCTATACACTAATAATAAAATAGCAGAGAGAGAGAGAGAGGAGATTAAGAAAACAATCCCATTTACAGTTGCACCAAAAATAATAAAATACCTAAGAATAAATGTAAACAAGGAGATGAAAGTCTTATACTCTGAAAATACTGATGAAAGAAATTGAAGATGACACAAACAAATGGAAAGATATTCCATGCTCATGGGTTAGAAGAAATATTGTTAAAAATGTCCAAACTACTTAATGCAATCTACAGATTCAATGCAATCCCTATAAAAATACCAACTGAAGTTTCCACAGAAGTAGAACAAATTCTACTAAAATTTATATGGAAACACAAAAGACGCTAACTGAAGCAATTTTGAAAAAGAAGAACAAAATTAGAGGTATCATAATCCCAAATCTCCAGGTATACTACAAAGCTCTAGTAATCAAAACAGTATGGCACTGGCACAAAAATAGACAGATTAATAGAACAGAATAGAGAGCCCAGAAATAAACCCATGATTATATGGTCAAATAATCTCTGATGAAAGGCAAGAATATGCAATGGGAAAAAACAAAAACAGTCTCTTCCACAAATGGTGTTTGGAAAACTGGACAGCTACCTGCACAAGAATGAACCTAGACCACTTTCTTACACTATATGCAAAATATTAACTCAAAATGGATTAAGAACCTAAATGTGAGACCTGAAACCATAAAAATCCTAGAAGAGAGCACAGGCAGTAATTTCCCTGACACAGTCTGTAGCAACATTTTCCTAGATATGTCTCCTCAGGCAAGGGAAACAAAAGCAAAAATAAACTATTGAGACTACATCAGAATAAAAAATTTCTGCACAGCAAAGAAAACAATCAACAAAACTAAAAGACAACCGTTTGAATGGTTGATGCAAATGGAAGATATTTGCAAATCGCATATCCAATAAAGGTTAGTATCCATAATAAATAAAGAATTTATACAACTCCATACCCAAAAAACAAACAATCCAATTAAAAAATGGGCAGAAGACATGAACAGACATTTCTTTAAAGAAGACATACAGATGGCCAATAGACATATGAAAAGATTCTCAACAGCAGTCATCATCAGGGAAATGCAAATCAAAACCACAGTGAGATATCATCTCACATCTGTCAGAATGGCTAAAATTAAAACCACAACAATAAGTGTTGGTGAGGATGTGGAGAAAATGAATACTCATGGACTTCTGGTAGGAATGCAAACAGGTGCAGCCACTGAGAAATACAGAATGGAGTTTCCTCAAAAAATTAAGACAGGATTACCAAATGATCCAGTAATTCCACTATTGGGTGTTTACCCAAAGAACGCAAAAACACTAATTTGAAAAGATATATGCACCCCTATGTTTACTGCAGCATTATTTACAACAGTAAATTATGGAAGCAGCCCAAGTGTTCACTGATAGATGAATAAATAAAGGAGAGGTGTTTTATATATATATATATATATATATATATATATATATATACACACACACACACTTTATAATTATAATTTTTATATGTTGTATGTTATATATTTATATTATATATTATCATAATTTATTATAAATATATAATATATAATATATATTGTATATAATGGACTATTACTCAGCCATAAAAAAGAATGAAATCCTGCCATTTGCAACAACATGGATGAATCTAAAGAGTATAATGTTAAATCAAACAAGTCAGAGAAAGACAAATACCATATGATCTCTCTCATATGTGGAATTTAAGGAACAAAACACATGAAAATAGAAAAAAGGAGACAAACCAAAAAAACCAAAAAACTATATAGAGCAAACTGATAGTTACTAGAGGGGAGACAGGGGCGGGGGGTGAAAGACGTGAAATAGGTGGTGGGGATTAAAAGTACACTTATCGTGATGAGTGCACTCGATGTACACTTGATGACTACACGTGAAGAGTACACTTACCATGATGAGCACTGAGAAATGAGTAGAATTGTTGAATCACTGTATTGTACACCTGATACTAATATAACACTGCATGCTAACTACACTGGAATTAAAATAAAATTAAAAATTAAAAACTAAATAATGTCACAATAGTATCAGGAAAATAATCCAAGCTACTCCGTCTATGCAATAGAGATAGAATAACACAGGGTAAAAATTTTTTCCCCACTTCAGAAAGGTGCTGTTAGAGCAGAAATTAAACACGTGGCAGAAGAGAGCACACATCAGAAATGAGGCAGGAGAAGACCAACGACCTAAGTCACATTGTACATTTAAATGAAAAGCAACTGGTGACACCACACAACAGCGATAGCAAAAGGAACCAAAGTAGGAGAGAAAACATGTGCTGTTCAAGCTGAGAGAACTGGTCTGGCATACACATGCTGGGGGCAAGAGTGGACTCCATATAGCTCAAGGAGTAGGGTTATGAATGGAAAGGATACATTTTCAGGGACTTCCTAAAATGCTGAAAAGCCTGTGAGTATCTGAAAACAATAATGTTATTACTTTTACTGTGACCCAATGTTTACTCCAAGATCATGTGACCTATTCTCATACCCTGGTTATTTCCTTCCATTTGCAGCCAGATTTCTAGAGAGAATAGTTTGTAATAGTGGTCTCTATTTCCCTGTTTTACTCACTGTTCATCACTTGTGCTGATCACCCTGCAATATGGCTTCTAATAGCATCAATTGTTCTTTACTTTGGTAAAGATCACCAGTGTCCTCCAAATTATCCATTGGCGGGGGAATTTCTCTCCTTGAACTTTCTATAGCATTGACAGGCTGATCACTGGTTCCTTTTTAAAAATCTGTTTGCCCTTGGCTCCAAGTGTTTTTTTGCCCCAGCATTATTCGTCCAACGTACTGCTTTTTCTCGGTTTTGCCCCATTTCACTAGCTATCCCTCCTTAATTGCTATAGTGTCCATGTCATCTGTTTTTAAAAGAATGTATCTCTCCCCTGGGTTGCTTCACTGGCTTCTTTTGCTTCCAATTCAAACGTCTCAATTTGCCTCCAGTTCACACTCTGCTGGGTGATCTTACCTACTCACATTGATTCAAACACCAGTTGGAAAGAAGACAGGATCTAGGGATGTCTTCCCTGACTTTTATTCACAAACTCCAACAAACTTACCTCCTCCAGAAAGTCTTTACTGATGGTTGACTCTGTTTAAGTATATAACTTTTCTTGATTTGCAGCCGAGTAAGCTGACCCCATAAACATTATTTACACTCAATGCTATTTACTCATTCACTGGATGTTCAAGAGTTTTATGTGTTGTATCCTTATTTTTTCTTAATTATATTGAAAATCAGGTAATATGTTTAACTTCATTTGTGTGGTACTTAGTATGCTTTATAGAAAAACAGAATTCTCTTTTGGTGGCTAAAAACAAACCTTCAAATCTTTTCAATGGTATTTTTGACAAAAATCACTTTGGGGTCCCAGTTGTTTCTAAATTTCAAGCATGTATGTGCATGTGAACACACAAACACACACCACACATTACGAAGCAGAGTATGCCACATTATTGGAAAACAACAGTCACGGACTATTTCCAAAATTAAGATATTTGTATTATAGATCGTTTTTCATTATTCACGTTTTAAGTAAGAATGCTTAAAAGGTAAAGCATCACATTTTAAGAATGAATTGAAACTAGCTTAATGGTCTTTTAAAATTCTTAAACTCAGATATGAATCTGAGACTAACTGTGTAATGCCATAGAAAAGTACAAATAAAACAATGTTCTAAAAATTAAAATGCACGTGTGAAAAAAATAGGTGTAAAAAATGGTATAAAGAACAGGCAAACATAACCTTTTTAAAAATTTTATTACCCCACTTTAATAATTAATAGGTAATCTTTTCAAGCAAAACTCAAAATAATACGTTATCAGTAAAATACACGACACCGCATTATGAGATGTTGGAAAAATAACAAATAAATTGCATTCAAGGCAGTTGTGTCCCTCCAGACAGAAAGTGTTTTCTTTAACTTAGCAATGCCTCTTACTAATCAGAAACATTGTGTTTAGATGAAAACTACTAATTTCACTTATTTCTTTAATCTATGTTGAAAAGGTAAAGTTAAAATTAAACATATTAATAAGCTGCCAGTGATGAAAAAGAGAAAGCATTGACCTAAAAATGTGATGATTTTAGTGTCTCCACTGATTGATTACGACTTGGCTCTCCTCTTCCTTCATTTTACTGATGGAGGTTCAGGAAAAGAGCTTATTAACATTGAAAAGAAAGGCCTTCAAGTGTGCGTTTAAAGAAATGTGAAAAGATCCAAAACATATGATTTCCCCATAAGTGCATATACATAACATGAAAGAAACCCTAAATGCCTTTTACCTGTAACAAATTTAAGACATTTATTTGATTTTTAAAATTACTTTCTAATGCCCATGAGGGTCCACTTTACCTGTTTTCAACATTTCTGCACTTACCATGCCAGCTTATAATTTCTGCAATGGCTTGTTTACCTTTCAAAAAATATTTCTTTCTTGGGGATCCTGGGTGGCTCAGTCAGTTAAGTGTCTGACTCTTGACTTTGGCTTGGTCATGAGCAGGATCGAGCCTGGCATTGGGCTGTGCACTGACAGCACGGAGCCTGCTTGGGGTTCTCTCTCTCCTTCTTTCTCTGCCCTTCCTCCTCTCTCTCTCTCTCTCTGTCTCTCAAAATAAATAAATAAACTTTAAAAAAGATTTCTATATTCTGTGACCCCATTTTCACTTTATGTTGTCATAAACTCTCTTTTTCAGTCTTTATTTTTATTTTGAGCTTTCATTTCAAATTGGATCCAAATAAATGAAAATGCTTATATTGAAGTTGTACTTAGTATTTACCAAGTATTTTCCTATGCACTTGAATCATCCTTGTAATCATGCACTTTAATGATATCTTTCTTTTCAAGAACGTATGAAGTAGCTAGTAGTATTGTCTTCTCCATGTTGCCCATAAAGAAATCGAGACACAGAAATGATAAACAACTTGCCAGGTCACCCAGCCAATAAACAGCAACATCAGGGTGGAAACCACAGAGTCTGGATGAAAGTCCATGTATTAAACCACTACACTTTGCTGCCTATTTAATTTTGCTGAAATCACGAAGAATGAAGATGGTATAAAATGTTCTTTTGCTCCTTGGCTTATTTCACTGGCATTAGGTAGTCACTCTGTGACTTTAATTTGTAGTAAAAACTTCATGGTTTTTTTGGTAAGTGAATTGTTTTGCCTAATTCCATGCTGGTCCTTTTACAGTGATTACTCACCTTCGAGTGAGGGAAACCCTTTCAAAGCTCGTGGTTTGTAGAATTTTGAGGACAAGAGTAGGACTTGAGGAGTTGAGGAACTGAGCGGGCACTTTCAATTTAGGACCAGCATCTCTGAACGCTTTTTCCCCAAATAGCCTTGAACTTTAACTTGAGAATGCACAGCCCTGCATGACTTATGGGATTTGAGAGTTGATCATGTATCTTCTGTTGAATGTGATTAGCTGCCATGCAGATCACTGCCACTTCCCCCCTTCACCACTTGGCCTTCATCATACCCTACTTGCTTATGTCATCATAAATGTTTTCCAACCCAGGGGTTCCCTGCAGCTCTGAGCTGTCTGTAGAATCAGAGTCTGGAGACTTTTGCAGCTTGCCCATGACTTTGGAACTTGCTTTCATTGGTAAGCAATGGGGATGTGTCCCTATGTTGGCGGTATCTTGGAGACATGTGGCCCTGTATGGGACACAAAAAGTTTGTCAATGACTCCCAGATCCCCAAAGCTCAAAGACTCTTTTCTGATCCCATCTGTGATATTTGATGATGTTTCTCTGTCCTTATTTGAAATTCTGTTCTTGTTTAGCAGCAGTGAGAATAACTCCTCTTGCCTCTCCTCTTGCCTCTGTCACTTTTCTGTCTTGCTTTTTGTCTTGCTCAATCCTTTGCCTACGCCTTCAATGCTGGTGTTCTCCAGTCTCAGTGTTCTCTGCTCAGTGTGCCCGGAGGTCTGGTTGCTTTGACTCTCAGTAAAGCTTACACGGACCCAGTGGGTGGAAATGAATTCCTGCCTGCTTTGTGTCACTACTAAGAAATTTCTTCCCGGAGAGCACTCTCACACAATATGGAAATTATTTGCTTATATTTATTTACATATCCAACTATCTGGCCCATCTGTGAGCCCCTTTTATTATTCATGTCCTATCTTCAGCACCATTCTGGCTATTCTGTTGCCAACTCCGACTTTCTATTTTCTGCTTTTCTTTGTGCTCTGTGCCCCTGAAAGCTGACCCCTACAGGCTCCATCACCTGGGCTCCTCCTTTCCAGTTTCGCTGGAGCCCAGTCTATGGGAAGCACAGGCAGGAGATGGTGGGGGGCAGAGGAAGTGAGGCAGATGTGCCTTCATTGTTGTTGAGGTTACAGGCCAGAGCCCCAGTGTGGAGGCATCCCCTCCTCGTGCCCTCACGGCTATAGGAGCCCTGAGAAATCCATTGTTGTTTTTTCTTAAACTTGCCCACACCTCTGTAAAGAGTGCCTTTTTAAAATTTACTTCAGGAGCGCCTGGGTGGCTCCGGTGGCTCAGTGGTTGAATGTCGATTTCAGCTCAGGCCATGTCATGATCTCATAGTTCGTGGTTTCAAGCCCCATGTTGGTCTCTCTGCTGTCAGTACGGAGCCCACTTCAGATCCTCTGTCTCCCTCTCTCTCTCTCTGCCCCTCCCCTGTCTCTCTCTTTTTCTCTCTCAAATAAACATTTAAAAAAATTTAAAAAATAAAAATAAAAATGTACTTCAAAATCCCAAACGAAAATCTCCAGGCTTCTCTTACCTGCTAGGATTGTGTATGGCAGTAAGTGCCTATTAGCGTCAGGCATGTCGAAAATGCTAAAGGAGAATTTATTAAATAAACAGCAAAGTTAAGTTAATGAATGGATACTTAGTTCGTTCCACTCATTCTCCTTTTGTGAAAATATTGTCTTATGGGTAAGGTTAGTAGTCACGAATTATTATGAACCTTTCAGAACTTAATCCATACTGACAAAGTACAATAATCAACAAAAATATCTCATTGGACTAGAAAGATTCATTTCTTTCTAACTTTCCACATCTGGCAATACATTTGCCTTTTTAAAAAACCGCAAATTTTATGAAACCTACACGATTTTTTGAGAGCACAATTGGGGAACATTTTAGCATTTGTGAGGCATGCAGAGGTAGATGCAAGTTTGGTGGTAGTGAAAATGGTGTTAAGGTCGAGGTGGGGGTATTCGGTGCCAGAAAGCAAGCAGCGCTAATGTTTAATATAAAATGCATCTGCTGAAGATTATCTGTCAAGCTGCATATCTCTTAAATCTATTACATTAAAAAAGTATACACATGGATAGATATTCCACAAGACCTGTAAATTATCTCACAGTGGGCTATTGATCAGCTTATAAAGGCAAGTGAATAATTACTTAAAGAGAATAACCAGAAGAAGAGAAATGTGCAAAGATCAAGAAAATATGATAGATGAGAAGGAAGGGAAGCAATTCCCAAACCAGTAAAAACTGAAACAACAAATTAAAAAAATAGTATGAAATTACCTGGAGAAATAGAAGGCTTGCTTTAAATAATGCATAAGGATTTTAGATTTTTAAGGCTTTTGACCCTGAAAGACTATTATACTATTCTGGATTCTAAAGTGATTTATCCAAACTGATTTATCCTAAAGTGAAAAATATTTCTGACAGTTTGGCTAACATTGTAATTTAGCAAATATTTTTATGTACTTTCCTTATTTGTTTTTGTTTTGTTTTATTTTTTTGGTCTCCTTATTTTTAATAATCTAGGATAGTTACTGAAAGCCAAAAATGTTCTACTACTGCAAAAAAAAAATGTAAGCAGATTTATTTCTTTTTATGGTTTACAGATTAGACTTATATACCATGGTATTTATACTAGAGATAGGGGAATGGGGCATTTTTTCCCACAAAATATTTAAAATATCTGCCAAAGAAAGTATCATCCCCCCAAGCCCCACACAGATATACCAACTAATTTTATGTCATGGCCACCACTTTAAAAAGAATGCCCCAAGGAGTGAGAAGGCAATTGCTGACTATTTTTCTTTTATCTCTACCTTTTTAATTTCTACTCTGGGCCTGTCCCTTCTGTAAAATATCTTAAGTGAAAATTGCATTTATCATTACTTATGTTGTTTTCTTTACCAATGAGTAGAAATGTTAACTGTAGTAAATTTAAATGTGCACAATTCATTCAAAAATAATTATAGAAAACAATCAAGTAAGTTTGCCATTAACTCATATTTAAAAACGATTTCACAAGTTAGATTTATCCAATCGGGGATTAGGTATACAGATTTAGATATTTCAGTTTAAAATTCTAAACATATTTAATGAATGAATAGGATTTTGCTGAGTTCATATTTGCTAATGGAAAGTAATTAATAGATTTCAGGAATCTTGTCTAGCTCTTCCCAAGATGATGTGAGGTGAATAGCCAACCAGTAATAAGGGTGATCATTTAATAGTTTCTAGATCGACATGACTCTTACAAAGGTTAAATTTTCTTCCACTAGTTTTTTTTCTCGTTAAATCTTTAATGCCATTTTCCCCAACATGTTCTCTGACAAGCACTGAGTCATTGGTGCACACAGGCAAACAGCCCATAAATTCACCCCCTAAATACAAATATGTGCTCACATTCACACGCCTGTGGAGACTCACAGAGGTTTCCGCTCTGGGGTGAAGCGATTTCAAGCTCATCTGTTTAGAGGGGCACTTTAATTCTCTGCTGGCAGAATGCAGTGCAGTAAAGATCCTCCGAGTGGAGCTCAACCACAGCCTACAGCATAGTGTCTTAGGGCCCTACCACCTTGGTGCAAGGTCATTCAAACCCCCTCCCTCTTTCTCTTTCTCCTTTATCCAACTGGGAATTCAACAATACAATCTTGACTGGAGTCTTCAGACTATACCATTAGCTTATTGAGCAACTGCACCTGCTTTTAAATTTTAATGATGCATTTTTAATATGATAAATGTAGTATACTTGAATGGTTTTATACGCAGGTCAGATAAACTATGATTTTTTTTTTACTCTTCAAATATTACTTTCCGAAGTATACACTTATTATCATATGGCTTATAGAGTTACAGATGTGCCCGTGGCTTCAAAATGACTGCTGTTCTGTCCCAATGAACAGAAAGTAGATGTTGAGAGCAAGTGTTTTAAGGTTTTCATAAATTGAGGATTTTAAAAAGAATTGATAAGAGTAAAACAATGCTGTAGCAATATTCTTCCTGATTGTGTTAAGGAAGCTTCAGTTTATTGAAACAATATAAAGATGACACGTAGAAGTTATCTTGGAAATTATTCAGGACTCCATTTTCCATGGCTTGGGGAAACAGAATTCAAGGTTTCATATGGTAATGACCTGATTAAAACAGGAAATCATCTGGAAATCAGATTTATTTAAAAGTTGGGATCTCCTTGCACATTCTACATACCTTTAATCTTACAGCTCCACAGGGAACTGACAATGACCCAAAAGGAGTGATAGAAGGAAATAGTTCTGTTTTTTTTTTTTTGAAAGACTAATCTGCAAAGTGAAACAGACTGTTGAGGTAGAAGATTGAGACAATTTCCCAGGTGATTTAAAAACTTCCTTTAAATTACCCCAGTTATCTGGATATTTCACAAGAAGAAGACACTTGATTTGAATTAATAGGATATTAAACAAATTTCTGTAGTTTTAGTTTATCTTCAAAACATCCTTCGAAATACATAATTATTTTTTAAAGTGCCATTTCTTTGTAAATCTAATAATCGCTACTATTGTTTAACACATATTTGTATTTCCTGAAAAAGTGGCATTCCTCCTTTACTGTAAAATATTTTTTTGATGCGATTGCTGCTAAATAAACATTTATTTTTGCGAGGCTTTTTTGAAATGTTACATAGACCTTAAGAATGCATAAGAGGCTGAGTGGCTAAAATCGGAAGCAATCATCTTAAAATAGTCTTCATTAAAAGGTAAGCATAGAAGTTATCAGAAAGCATGAGTGTTTTCTGAAAAGAAGCATTAACAAAATTGCTTTAAGAAATCCAATACAGTATTGCAATAGTTATCTTTAGGAAAGTCCAATTTATTCCTGATTTTCTCATAAAACATTAACACAAACTCCTGACGAACTTGTGAAGTTGGATCTTGAAAGCACACACAATACGCATATGCGCTTATATTAGAGTCACATACAAACAAGGTTTTGGATAGCATAGGCAATTATAAAAGAAAAAAACCTAACACATTCAATATATATGCAGAAATAGGCTGAGAACAAAAAACTCATAGGATAAGAATCTTGTATGTTTGGGTAACACCAGAAGAGTTTGCATTTTTTTCATGACCAAAGAACAATTGTTTGTTTTACCAACAGTAGTTTAATACACAGCCACTCCTATATCTTTCCCTGGGTCACAGAATTTGGAGATGGTTCAGTATGAACTAAACCCTGAAGTTAATTTAATAAATTGCAAAAACCATGACAGTGAAAGGAGTCAGGAAATTAGACAAGAATAGCAGGTAATGGAATGCATCTCACATATCAAGCAACAATATTTATCATCATGCTTTGTGAGATATTAACTAAAAATAATTTGTGTTACTGTTTTAATATATTTTAAAGCTTGTTTTATACATCTGAACTGATCTGTTCATTGTGCCAACCGTTTGGTCTCAGAAACCAAAGGACCTTTCAGCAAATGGCTGGATGAAAAAGCGGGAGCACCGCGAGCATCTTCCCGGTCTCAGGAGATCTGGTTTCCAGCTCCCTTTTAGGCGAAAATTGGATGTGTGGACCTCTTTTCTCTCACTTGGGTGGAGTCAGTGAGCTGAGGTTTCTTTCAGTTCTAAAATTCCTTGAAAGTGAAGCTGTTTGTATTTCTAGTACTGTTCATATCAGCCAACCAACCCCATAGTCGATCATTTGTGAGATCTGCCATCCTCGCTGGACTGTGAACTCGCCCAGAGCAAGAATCATAACGTTTAATGTCAGCATCTTCAGAGTTAGTACAATGCCTGGCACAGAGTTGTGACTTCATGAGATGCAGTGAATGTATTTATATACACAACAATGACTCTTCTGATCAATGTCAATAATTCAGTGGATACCACACTGCAGGTCCTTATGAGACAAATTAGCTGAACACGTTGTGCCTTGCTTTCATTATACAGGAAGGGGTAAAATATGTCCCTTATCAGAAAAAACAATAAAACTGCACACTCCTAATTCATATACACAGAGTTATTTAAAAGAATGGGCTTTAGGAAGCATCACAGAGATCATGATGGGTAAACATACAGAGACTACAGAGGAGATAATTTTCTGGAAAAAGGAGAGATGAAATCTAGAGTCCATGTGCACCCTGGCCTCTTTGCTGAGATTACAAAACGTGTGCACATTTGCTCCAGTGTGCTTTTGGACATTAATTTACTAGAAACTGAATTGAGTCCAAAATCTATTTCTATTCTGGCAGAGTAGCATGCCAACGCTTTTTTTCTTTATGTACCTTTGGCATATGTTCAATTATAATTAATTCTTAAAAATAATATTTCAGTACAATTCTGAGTTTGAAGACATTAAGTCTCACTAAAGTTTATTTGGAAAAATAAGGAACTAACCCATGTCTAAAAAGCATTGGAAGTAAAAGCTGGTTTTGGGTTAAACAGTGAGAAGAGGTAGAAATTTTCAAGTATAATGAAATGGAAGAGGCTTCCATTTGTATTTGTAAGGCACTGTGATGTAATGTAAATACGATCATGTTAATATGCAATCCACATACTTACCGCTACCTGAAAGATTTTTTTTCTATTTTCAATCTCCACCGTTAGATATAAGCTTTGTTTTCTTTTCTGCTATATCCTCAATGCCTGGTATATAGTGGTTACTCTAATGAGTATTTGCTGAATTGACAAGCACAGTTCCAAGAATCTGTGGAACACCTACTGTGTGCAATATTGTACTAGTGATTCAAGACGCTGGCTGATATAAGGAAGTAATGTCTAGATCACGTGTAGTAATCAGAAAAGCATTAGGGATCATCTGTAACTAAATGCAGAAAAATTGAGGTAGAAAATGGTGATTTTTAAAAAATAAGGGTACTGAGATAACCAAGAGATTCCCATGATTTAGTGACAGATGTCTTCATGTAGGCACTGGCATTGGAGCTTAGCCTTGGATGATATGTTATGTATGGATTATACATATTACAATTTGGGACAACCATTACACATATTAAAACATAGGGCAAATATATAGTATGTAACTCATATTACAAAATGGAGGAGAAGTGAGACTAGATCTCTGTCTATTGGGGCAGTGAAGAATTTTCTTTGATTAGAGCAAAAAGTGTAAATGGAGAGTAATTTGAAGACTTAGCATGGGTCCAATTATGAAGGTTCTTAAAAAAGATAGGGACATTTTTTCCTGATTTAGTAGACAAATGAGTGACATAATGAAGGTGGTATTTTAGGAAAATTAGTCTAGCTGTGATATTTAAGATCATTTGGAATGTTGGTGGAATTTGAAACCAGGGTGACTATTTAAGAGATGATTGCAGTAATTCATATATTAGATCATAAGGGCAAAATGGCACAGTCAGAATGGAGCAAGGCAGAATCCAAAAGGAATCATAAAGGAAGAATCAGACATTTTTAAGTAAATGGAGTAGGTGATGAAAGGGAGGTATATACCAAAGGTGATGGGAAGGTTTTGGTTCAGAGTGACAAGGAGAATATTGTGTCTCTTGATAGAGAAGTATGGAAGGAAAATGCATTTTGAGAAAGATGAGAGAGTTTGATCTTGGGTAGACACAGCTGGGTCACTTGGGGAATCTGGTTGCCATCTTGCAGATCATTAACTTAGTCAACATTATTTATTTATCATTTACTATGTGCCAGATAACATGCTAGGTAGTAGAGATTCAACCGCAAAAAAAGAAATCATGTTCCCTGACTTGAGGAAAGGAGATGATGTCCAGCTTGGATCTTCAGAATGAGTGAAAGTAAACGAGGCCGAAGGGAGAGAGAGGAAGAGTGACTAAAATAAGGTGGGCAGCATGCGTTTTATAAAGCTTGAGGGAAGGGGCAGCGTAGAACATTCAAAGAGGTGGCTCAGTATGAATGCTCAGTGGCAATTTCTGTTCAATTCACCATTACTCTAGGTTTGGTCCTTCACCTTGGCCTATATCAGTCATACTAGTGCACAAAAAGTGGATGTATTTCTTAGGGGGAAATTAAAAGAAGTCATTAATTAATTAAATATAATAAGTATATGTAAAGGTGATCATATACAAATTTACATAAAACTGAATAATTCCAGACATTCCTGGTCAAGAAGGATTTAGCAAAGTCATCTATCTTTTTCATAGAAGTCATACTATGCAGACTTCTAATTACGTATAGATCCTATTTCACCCATTATACCTGGAAAAAGTATGACTGAATCTCCTGTATTCTAATAAAGTTACATCCTAACATGATACCACTTGACATGCTAAGAATGGAGAGGAAAAAAAAAAAGAAAACAATTTGCAACTGAACTCCAGGAAACATCTGGAAAGTTAAGAGACTGAGACCTCAAATTTCTGATTTCTGGGGTTCAAAGTTAGAGAAACCCATTAAGGTGAACTAGAGTGGCTAATATTCAAGCTGTGGAAAGAAGATACTAATGACCCCTAACAAAAACTTTAATGCAGTGGTCTGAGCAGAGCCCAAGCATATAAGTGTTCAGAGGGGAGGCAGACCTGATGCTATGTGGCTGAGGCCAAGTACTCTGAAGACTAAGAGCTCTTGGCATTATATTGTTCTCACAGGAAGACACCTACAAATATGAGCGTAAACTCAGTATAGCTTGAGGCCCAGAGCAATAATGGAAAACGTTAGACTGTACATGACTAATTCTCAACAAGGATGGAAGTGAGAAACAGGAGCAAGAGTGAACTGAACAGCTTCTCTGGCGTTCTTGTTTTTGTTTTATTAGATGGGTTTAAAAAGTAGATTGACCTGGGCACCTGGGTGGCTCCATCAGTTAAGCGTCTGACTCTTGGTTTCGACTCAGGTCACGAACTCACAGTTTGTGGGATCAGGCCCTGTGTCGGGCTCTGTGCTGGCAACGTGGAGCCTGCTTGGGGTTCTCTCTCTCCCCCTTTCTCTGCCCCTACCCTTCTTGCACACGAACGCTGTTTCTCTCTTTTTAAATATAAAATAAATAAATGCTTAAAAAAAAGCAGATTGACTCACTTTAGGCCCAGTTCTTGATCAGGTTGATTTGACATTCAGAAGTCAAGGAGGCCACAAAGAAGAGACCAAACTTCCTGCTTAAAGAATGATGTGTGCATTTTCAAAAGATTAACAGAAAGAGAGAAGGAATTGTGGCTATTCCTACTTCATAGGATTGTTGTGAGGATTAAACAAATTCATACTTAGCACTTAGAACCATGCTTGGTGTGTATATATATATATATATATATGTGTGTGTGTGTGTGTATGTGTATATATATGTGTGTGTATATATATATGTGTGTGTGTATGTATGTGTGTGTGTGTGGGTAGGTGTGGGTGTGTTAGTAGAGAAACTACTTGGGATACAAAATCATCAGAAGTTTCTCTTGATGAGCATGAAACAGAAACAATGTCAAGTTGGTGTTCTATTTTCCTAGTTGAGACATCTGTGTGATGATAAGAAAGGAACCCTCCCTGGTGATTAATTCCAAGTGGTGAAATCTTTCTATGTCCTGGGCACCCCAATATGAGTGATATCAGTGCTCATCTCTGTCACTTAATATCTGAGGCTGACCCCACTTTTGTGTATTTATTTTTTTCTTAAGACATATGAACATAGTCAACCAGGTATTGTCTAGGTTTGTATACCTGCAAGCAATTCTGCCTCTGTGTCTAGAAATTAATCTTAGAGTTATAACACTCTTAAAGGGTGCTTTAACATATGCCATGATGACCACCTCTTCACAGACATTGAACAGAGAAGCTGGCAGAGAGAGTGCAGTGAAGACATATCTCCCCTGGAGTACGTTTTAAGTCATAAACTTGTTAGATAGGCTAAAGGGAAGGCATTGCCATACAATATGCTTTACAGGGGTCCTGATGGCACCACTTTAGGGATAAAATACTTCTGCATTCCTGCATCATGCCTCACCTGATCTAAGTTGCATCATTATTTCCTGAGGTCTAAGGGATTTGTAGGTTGGTCTCAATGTTACTGTCAATAATCTTTAAGAAAATAAGAAGTTAGAAGATTATAGATGAGAAATTATCATATTTTTGGAAAAAGAGAAGGATATATATATATACATGTATATATTTGATTTTATCTTAGAGAGAGACCCTGCAAGCAGGGGAGAGGGGCAGAGGGGAAGAGAAGGAGAGAGAGAGAGAGAGAGAGAGAGAGAGAGAGAAAGAACCTTAAGCAGGCTCTATGTTCAGCATGGAGCCTGACACGGGGCATGATCCCATGACTCTGTGATCATGACCTGGGCTGAAATCAAGAGTCCAATGCTCAACCAACTGAGTCACCCAGGCACCCTGAGAAGGATATATTTTTAAATCTATAATTGATAATTTACTCTTTGTTGCTACTAGTATTCTAAAATAGTTGGTGAACAGAGAAATGTGGATTCAAAACCATGTTATTCCCATTTTCTTCCAGATGGTGTTGCTAGATTGAGAAATGAAGCTAAGTGTTGTAGAGTATATTTGAAAATTTGTCATGAAACCATTGTGGGTAAAGTGGGAAGATGGTGACTGGATTATATCAGAATGGCCTGCCTACGTGGCTGGTCATTCAAACTCAAACACATACCCAAGAGAGGAGTCCTATGTCTCTTGCTACAGAGTTGACTGTGGTTTATTCACTCTGTCCTCTGAAGGCAACGAGGCTGTCTTCTTAAAAGGTCTAGCAAGCTAAAAATTGAAATGTTAAGTATGAAATCCAACACATTTTAACAGATTGCATATATAGGTCAAACCAAAAAGATTGAGGCAAGTTTTCTTTATTTTAGGTTGTACTTTGTCAGTCAACATTTACCAGGTTGCACTGGAAAATTGTCCTTGAACTCAATCTGCATGCCTAAAGAGATAAGTGTAACTTTCCTTATTTCAATGACCATTTCCCCTGCACAAAAGACATTAGGGAAGGAAGGGCTCCAAAATGGCAGCTATCATTTGAACACAATGTCCCTGAGACATTGGTGCTTTGAGAGTTTGTATAAATGGCTACATCCCTTGCTGGCCCTTCCAACCAAGGGGATTCAGTTACATGTATATCTCAAGAAGGTGAGTATTTCTGATGAAAGATGTACTTTTCATTACATATATAATTTTGAGCAAGCAAAAATATGACATGATGTGTTTCTGTTTCTGGTCTCAACATTGCATTTTACTAATAGACCTTTGAAATGATGATAAAATATTTCAGTTCCTATCTTATCTTCTTCACCAGGATTTCAGGTTTAGTAACACCCTTTCATTAAGACTCCTAACTGAGGCCAGAGCCCTTGCTTGACTGTTGCTGGGAAAAAGGCCCCAGCTCACACTGATAGGATGCATTCTCAGTATTCTATAGTCTTGGTTTTGTGCTTCCTTCCCTTTACAGCAGTCTCCAGCCGCCAGCCACATTGTTTCTTTTGTTTTCTCTGGTCTCAGGTAACCCCCCTGGTCAACAGAAGTTTCAAAGCAGATGGTTCTTCTTCTAAGGTATGGTCAGAAGGTCAATGGTCTAACACTACATCACAACACCTACACCATTCCCCTCACCTCATCTCATCATGTAGGCATTTCATCATCTCCCATCAAAACAAGAAGAGTGAGTACAGTACAATGAGAGAGAGAGAGACCACAGTCACATAACTTTTATTATGGTATGTATATTGCTATAATTGTTCTATCTTATTATAAGTTATTGTTGTTAATCTCTTACGATGCCTAATTTTTCAATTCAAGTTTATCATAGGTATGTCAGTATGTATGCATGTATGCATGTATATATAGGTAAAAACATAGCATATACAAGGTTTGACACCACCCCTGGTTTCAGGTATCCACTGGGGGCCTTGGAACATTTCCCTGCAGGTAAGAGAAGACTGCTAGTGCAGTGAGGACAATAATTCCTTGTGCTCTCTCACAAATTCTAGTATGTTATTAATTATGTAATAAATGTTTAGTTCTCATTGTTTGTTGCCCTGTTGGTAAGAAGTGTGCGTCTTCCCCACCCCTTTCCCTCTCCTACTCTTCTCCAGTTGATAAAAGTAGATTGCTTTTATTTAGAGAAAAGTTACAAATTCTAAGTGTTTCATCCTCCCAGAGAAGCCAAACTATTATCTTCTAGTTAAATGAGCAGACAGTGGATCAATACTGTGTCTTCTGAAATATCCATAGGACATTATCTATCAGCATTAACCTCATTGGCTGGAAGTTACCATTTCTCTACAAATACTATCATTGAGATAGTTCCTCCTTGCCAGTTTTTCTTTTTTAAGCAAAATATATTAGAAACTGTACTTTAGAGAAATAACAGAGATTTATTCCTCTTTTTATTTTATGGAAGAAAGCATGATTACATTGATTTCTCCCTTCAGGTTTTTGCCCAGAATAGTGAAAGCTAAAATACTCATTTTGGTATCATTTACCAGAGTTAATTATAACTCACTCACTAATATAATATATCTTAGTTTTCAACTTAAGATAATAATTCATTATAATTACTCTTTATTATTTCAGTCTTCAAAGTCTTTTGCTTTTGAGGGTGGCAGTGGGTAGGAGGTACAGTATAAAATATTTTGGGTATTGGAAGCTGAAATGACCTTTTGGATTCCTCACTTTTGATCCATACTTCACTTTTTGTAGCAAAAAAGTACAAGTTGACATGGAAATGTGTGATGGTTACATGTATCAAATATACCCACATTCGATACATTCAGTGGTCTCTATCATTCTTTTAGGTAAGGAGAAACATTTGAGTTAAATTATAGCAAATGCAAAACAATCTTAAACATCATTATAAAAGATGTACATTTTTACGTAATATATGTAGAATTCGATACTTTATGCAGGACAGTAAGATTTTGTGCTATAGGATTAGGGGATAATAAAAGATGTTCCATTTATAGACACTGGAGGAAAATGTGTGGAAAATAAACAGTTTGGAAACACACATTCACACTTATGCTAGGTAGTTTTATTTTGGACTGTATCCTAAGTGCACTTCTCTTTTCGACATGTAATATAAATCTCATTACATGGTACAGATTAAGTACTTAAAAATCCTGAATTTGTACTTTAACTTGATGGGCAATGAGTCAGAGATTTCAACCTTTATAAATTGAATGTATTAATATGCACGTAGAGCTAAATCCCACCTAGATGTCTGGCGAGGAAAGACGTATTCCTGGAATTTAAAGATGGGGACTATTAAAGAAATGTAGTACTTAGAGTTGAATAGTTTGACTCACAAAACACGAGTTCTGGACCTTGGAACTAGTCTTGGAATATTATGTTTGACCAGATATTTTGACTCTCAATCTGCCTCTTTTTTTTAATACACAGAAAGTGCTAATTTTGTGTTCTTGAAAGAAATGGAAATGTGAGAATGAATTAATTATTTCATAAGCCACTTGAAGATTCAAAAACAGTCACTGAGCAAGTGCCCAGAATCTGCAAAAAGTGCAGCCTTCAATCACTTTCCTCTCTTCCAAATCCCAGATCTGAGGGCTATGGAGAGCTTAGCTTCCCCAACTGTTCTCATCATGGACAAAATTTGGAAAAAAAACCCTAGTGCTCAATTTATGTTTTTCACACCTAATGAGGTGAGAAATTCTAGGCAGGCCCAAGAAACATTTTCAGTGTACTGGAATTTGATCTCTGTGAAATTTAGCAGTTTCATTGTGACAGTTTTAGCTTAATTTTACATAGTTTTCTCTTGCATTGTTTTAAGCTTATGCTGGCTTTTCTTTGCTAATAACACAGATGGCACCGAAAACAAACCAGAGAAATTCTGCTTTTTTTCAAAGTGCAGAAAAAAATTAAATGAAAATTTACATAAAAACTCTCAAGTTAGAGAAAAACTGTTTTTAAATATAATGTTAGAATGACAATTTCACAAAGTTCAGTAGGACCTTAGTTAAAAAATTTTTTTTTCAACATTTATTTATTTTTGAGACAGAGAGAGAGCATGAACAGGGGAGGGTCACAGAAAGAGGGAGACACAGAATCCGAAACAGGCTCCAGGCTCTGAGCTGTCAGCACAGAGCCCGACGCGGGGCTCGAACCCACGGACCGCGAGATCATGATCTGAGCCAAAGTCAGACGCTTAACCGATTGAGTCACCCAGGCGCTCCGGACCTTAGTTTTAAAAAATGAAGAAGACACACAAAATATCCATTGTAATTACATTAAAAGGTCATATTGACTGGATATCAATAGTGAATTGCCACTCCAAAGTTTTAAAAACGTGGATATTTCTCAGGGCGCCTGGGTGGCTTAGTTGGTTGGGCAACCAACTTCAGCTCAGGTCATGATCTCCCGGTTCGTGGGTTTGAGCCCCGCGTCGGGCTCTGTGCTGACAGCTCAGAGCCTAGAGCCTGCTTCGGATTCTGTGTCTCCCTCTCTCTCTGCCCCTCCCCTGCTCATGCTCTGGGTCTCTCTGTCTCTCAATAATAAATAAATGTTAAAAAAAAGTTAAAAACGTAGGTATTTCTCAAGACATTAAAAAAATATTTACCCAACGTTTTTGTGTATTAATGTTTTGATTTTTTGCATACCTGTCAGTTAATTCTTCAAAGGTATATTAATTCTTTCAGGTCACTAGTCATATACAGCTGTAGTATTATTACCTTGGTGCAATTAAGTAATAATCTCCATAGGTTTGAATTTATGCTAAGGAAGCAACTTAACTCACTAAGAAAGTAAGACTAAATACGTTGTTTGATGAATTATCCTGTCATCCTGTCGAGTCTAGATAACCCAGTGGTGGGGGTGGGGGATAAATATTCTTTCACTGAGAGAAGATTGGACTGCACACTAACAGTTACCCATCTTTCTTCACCATTGCATGTTCCCATTCCTACAATATCCTCGGTTACTGTAAGAGTTCTAGCCAGTTTCTTTGACTAATAGGCTAATCTTCCAAATCTAATATTCACGCTGATACCACATGTCTTTCTAAAGTATTTCTTTACTCATTTCTCTGCTTAAGAATAATCAGTGGCTCCTAATCGCCTGAAATCTTCCACAATATGGATTTAGTTTATGCCACTGTTCTCTCAAAATCCAGCTGGTCCACTGACCTTCCTGAAAATAGCATGGGTGTGAGCCAGACTGAGTTTGAATACCAAAGTCACCACTCACTTCAGCAGGTTACTTACACGCTCTGTGTCATCTGTTGAATGAGGATGACAAGAGCAGCACCCACCCTTTCCAGAGCTTTTGTGAAAATGAGTAAGTTGTAACAAGTGAATGCTTTAGGGAGGTACTTACTATACAGTAAGTGCTCATTAAATGTCAGAGATTACACTTCCTACAGCTGTCCCTGAGACTTTGTTCTTCCTATTACTAGCTGACTGCCTGATGTGCCTCCCAGGTTCTGCATATCAAATTACCTTTCTTCTTGAAGGTTAAGGTTGGATGCTTTGCCTATTATGAAAACTGTATGATTATTAGAAACAATGTTATGCTCTACATTACTAAAGCATAGTTTATCCCTGTCATGATGCACTTCTCTTAGGCTGCAATGCAGTCAAGCCGGGTGCACAGATGTCCTTATCCTGCTCACTGGACACTGAAACGTTATGAGCAGAGTGAAATTATATCCACTGTGGTGCCTTTCTGTGTGTCAAAGAAGTGATCATTCATAGTAAATATTGCAAATTATCTCCTCGATGGCTAAATATTTTCATACAGTATCATTCAAAATGGGACTCTCATGCTAGTCTGTGACTGGATTCTTTTTGGGAGCTTGAAATGTTAACATTTGATGGAAAGTTCTCTGACAGATGGTCTGTGTTCGTTCACATAGGTTTGTTCATGTGTTTAATGAAACAAAACAAGGCCAATTTCTTTTCAGAGATCCTATGTTGGTAAAAGTATATTTTTCTACATGATAGAGTATACATTTTCAGTGATATGTTACTATGTGATAGTATTAGACATTTGCACGTATTACATAGAGTCTTTGAGAGCAAGCCTTAATATATTTTGACGACTTTTCTCCTCATGAGCATAACTATATCCATGGGGAAAGTTGCTCAAAATTCACACTGTGGCATTTGCCCACTGAGATCTCTTGACGTATCTGAAGGCTGCGTTCCTTCTCTCTTCTTTTTCTTCGGTCATTTTTCCGAGCGCCATATAATGCTTACATTTTAAGTTTAGGGAGAATGTGGAGAAGTATAGTTACAAAATCCAGATATTCTTCATCTGAATTTCAGCCAAGAAGCAACTTATCATGCCACTGAAACAAGATATGTCACTATGGAATTTGATTTATTACATGCTTCAGTTCTTAATGGAACAGAATAAGGCAATCTACCATGATTGTTGCTTCAAGCATAAGGTTAGAGGAGAAGCAGCGCAAACACCCTCACAATGGGGATGATGGAAACTATCCGCTTCTCTCTGGGCTTCTTGCTGACACCCACCCTTGGATCCTCGGGTCACTCTCAGTCAGATCTTCTCAATCATCAGCCTCCTCATGTGACATCTGAACAAGCTGAAAAATTATTTTTTTTTAAATTGGAAAAATAAGTGGTTATACTGCATCCTCTGTGGGAAATTTGGAAGCCTACTTTGTAAATATGAGAAATTCATGAGGCTCAAGTGATTTATGTCCTCCTTCAAGAAAACAGGGATTGGGGTAACAGAGAACCTTCTTATAACTCATTCAACTCATTGCAAGGTCAGTAGCCAATAAAGACATCACCATCCATGATGAATTGTGGACGGGTGCCACCCCCAACTTTCCTTTTATCCCAGAGTCCTAGATAAATGCCACGATGGGGCCTTTCGTGTTCCCGCTTTGTCCTTCTTAGGTAGCTAGCAAAACATAGCAAGGGAAAATTAAAGAAAAGGTAATGTTGAGCTGACAAAATTTTATCTCAAAGTAAAATGCCACTGATACTGAAGAGATGCTTTGCAGGGTAAAAAATGAAGTAGAACTATTTGACTGTCATGGAGGTCATCTTAATCTGCTTGTTATCATAATTTACAGATTTTAGCAGTTAGCTTTGTGTCTTAAAAAATACCTAGTTATTTGCTTTGCCAGGAAAGGAGAAATAAATTTGGATTTTTGTGGGCGCAATAGCGACTGTGACTTGTTCCCTGATGATATTTAACTGGATTCACAGAGGCAGTCGCTTACCGGTAACAGTTTCTAAGGTCACATTCAGAGATGGTCATGCTTATTTATTTCTGTTTTATAAGTCCACTGGTTACCTCCAGTGCACATTACAAACCTTTTATTATCTCAAGTTTGTTAAAAACCTACCATGTATTTTATATAATGTTCTACTAATGTCTGTGTGTGTGTGTGTGTGTGTGTGTGTCTGTAAAAGCAGAACTTCTATTCTTACAACATGCTATGTGCTCTATATACTAGCCTTATTTGAAGTTTGGAAGCTAGAGATTAGTAACATTGCCAAATATTTATGGGAGATTTCTCGGTTCTCAAAACAATTTCATGTATATATAAATATATATATGAATATATATACAATTTCATATATGCATATGTATGTAAATATATATGAAATTCCTACAGAATTAGTAAAAGGTGAAGTAAGAAGCCTAATTAATACAAAAATTGCTTAGTTAACGATGGAAAGGTGGAAAGGCAGAACTATTTCCTCAGGATCAGGCACTGTGTAGGTGAATGGTGCCTCTCTGTTCTTTGAAGAGCAAGCTGAACTTACCTCAAACTCAGTTTTAGGAGCTGTGAACATCCAAACATACATTTCTTTTGGTGCATAAAATCATCCTCTGCGATATGCACAGTATATTGTCATTTTAACTCCATTTTGCAGATGAGGAAAACACAATATAAAAAAATCAAATAATTCACCTTTAATAAGTAGCAAAACGAACTATGTTAGAAAAAGGAAACTAGAATTCATGTTTCTTTCTCTCTGTATCTGTTCCCCGAATTTGTTAATGCTTTCACAAGCTATTATTGTGCTTGCCACCCTGTAATGTGAAGACCTGAAGGAAACATACTAAAAATGCAGGTCTTGCCATTGGCCTTCAGAAAAGCTGTATGTAGAAGAGAGGAAAAAAGGCTACTGTGCTACTTTAAAACACAATTCTGCCCCTAAGTGAAGAGTATGATTTGTTCTCAGTGTAGATGGCTTGGAATGGAAAGTAAGGTTTCTAGGGTAGGGTTCGGAGGGACCCTCTGAAACAAAATATATCAGGGCTTTTCCACGTAAAAAATAAGATGAATTTAGGGGTGAAAGAACAAAGTAGATGACAACATACGAATGAGGAAGACAGTCTGAGCAAGACTTAGGATGGCTACACAAAGTACAGTGGTGACATTTCTTGGTGACCAAGCATGTTTAGGATTCCAAGGTGAGGCATGCTATGTGATTCTGGAATTTAATTCTCAATTAACCCAAAACCTTCAGTAAAATTTTCCATATGCATGTGTGCTACACATATATACTGCCTCCCCCACCTAGAGATCAGGAAAAAATGTCTGTGTTCTCAGCTGGTGTTGTGAATAGTGTATACAAACTGGAGGAGGTGAGATTGAGAGCTCAGTGCATAGAGGAATGCTGAATGAAAGTGACCATGAGATGTAAACAGCTGGGAATTTTCAGAGATTTGGAGAATGTGAAGCTTGTCAGAGGAAAATGTAGTCTCTTAGAATAAGCACAAAGTTGGTGTGAAAGTGTTCAACTGGCTTACTTTGTATTCTTTAGTCCTACTCTTGTTTATTTGCTTCGATTTTCTTCTCCAAAGTCTCTTTTATATTCTAATAGCTCCTTCTATTGGCTAACTATGTAATTATGGCAGCAATAATACGATAAAAAAGTCCTACAGAATTCGTGGAAGGTGAAGTAAGAAGCCTGATTAATACAAAAACTTTTTAGCTAATGACGGAAAGATGGTAAGGAAGAACTATTTCCCCAGCATCAGGCACTGTGTAGTTGATTGGTGCCTCTTTGTTCTTTGAAGAGCAACCTAAACTTACTTCAAACTCAGTTTTTGGAGCTGTGAACATCCAAAGCTATCTTTCCCTGTGATTTCTTGAGAATCTTCTGAAGCTTATTAACATTCTTGCAACCCTTTCGCCAAATGCTCCCTTATCCTTGAAAATCAAATCTTTTATTAGCGCGCGCACACACACGAGCACACACACACACACACACACACACAAGTCCCCTCAACATTTTGTGAATATGGTTGACTTACTAAACCTGGGGAGTTTGTGAGATGCCATTATAGTGCACGCCTTCTTCTGTCTTGTTACCTCCAGCCTCTCTTCCTATCACCTCCATCTCTTTTCTTTCTTCTGAATCTCAGAAGTAGAAAAAACATTCCTCTCCATGTCTCTTATGTAGCAACTTACTGACGCTCTTTTTAAAACTTGAACAAACATTGGGAATATTGCTCTCCATCACCTAGTTGACCAAAGTATTTCTTTCACATAGATATGAGCTCTCCCTAAAAAGGATTCAGATAGCATTTTCTCCAAATTTTCAAGTGGGTAAATATTTTGTATCACATCTACATTACAGATACCCGCAGACCCTACTTATCTAAAATTACAAAGATCAGAACTCTGCTGATGATTTAATAAATATTCAGAACAGGCAGCTTAGAGGGTTAGAATTTAGTTGTCTGGCTTTTATAAATAATACTCTTAGTTGTTGGCACCCTGGATAATGTTTAAGTATATTCATTGACTCAGGATTTGTCTAATTGGTTTATAAAGAAGATAATTTAATTAAATGCTTAGTTTATTTTCAAAAGTGGTAAATTAATACATCTGTGCTTTCAGGGGCTATCTGTCTATAAGAAATCCTATTTTAGAAATCCCTAAACCCAAACACAGTTGAAGAATGAAAACATCATCTTCTCTTTTCTTTTTTTTTTTTATTTTTCCATTTCATCTGCTATTTCACCATGGTACCAAATTGCTCTTCAAAAAATCTTAAGCCTATTTCAAAATTCTCACTAATTTCAAGTGATAACTAAAATCATTGGTTATAGATCTAGTGTCAAATAAGTCTTTATCTCTTCCTGTGGGCGGCTATCTTCTTGACTGATGTAAGTGAAAAAAGAACTTCATTTCTTTTTTCTAGTTGAAAATGGACAATTTAGCCACCACATGTCTGCCAATGTACCTCCGTATGAGATGTAATTATATGTGAAATAATAACCTTGCTGCCAAATAGTTTTCAGTGCTTTGCTTTATATGAGAAACAATACATTTCTAGTTCCAAAAGGCAATAAGATAATGACATTCGAGTCAATCTCTTGCTGCTTTTACTTTCTTACTACATTTTAAGTCTTTTGCTCATCCCTCTCTAGTTTTCAATATGTTAAGATGACAATCTCTTATTATAATTTAGATAACATAGCCTTTGGTTAATTTTCAGCCTAATTTTTTTCTCTGAAAATGTATGTATTAAAAAGTCTATTCTCAATTTGTGATAACAGGTTTTAGAAAACACTTCTCTCATATAAATCATCAGCTATTGTGTAGTGTTAGGAGTTTATAATATGCTATTTTCACTAATCTATTTTGGTGAATTGAAAGGTTATTTTTAAAAAAATGAGTCAGGCAAAAGAAAAGTCAATAATAATAATAACCAATATTTATTTAGCACTGACCACGGATCAGTCATCATGCTAAAATGCATGATGTCTTTCTTATATGTATTCTCTCATTTGTTCCCTTCAAAACACCTATAAAGTAGGCACTATTCTTTAATTTCCATTTTACGTGTGTTGAACTGAATTTTTTTACGTGTGCTTTTTTTCCCCTACTTGCTTCCCAAGAAACTGGATCTTTGCCTCTCCGGCTTAGTAGCTTTGTGTCACAGGGCTGAAAGTAAAGTTGTCAAACATGCATAAGACACTCTTGCTTTGTCTCTTAATTGCAACATCCTAGGCTCATTGAGGTAGAGCAATTGCCAGAAAAGGTATGCTAACATTTTAAGAATGTTAGCCATTCTTAAAAATTCCTTTTAAGAATGGCTTAAAATTCCTCTGCCAAGTAGAGGAGAGACCACAAATGCAGAAAGATTATTATTTCCTATATTATTTCCTCACCTTCAAAGAAATTTAGGGACTTGGAAAAGGAACAGTTTAGCAGAAACTAGTTAGTTGTATTAGTTGCTGGGGTATAACTAACTTTAAAGCTTATTATAATATCTGTTGATCAGGAATTTGGGAGCATCCAAACTGGGTAGTTCCAGCTCAAGATAGAATTTATAGTCAAGATGGTGTCCAGAGATGCAGTCTTCTGAAGACGAGTGGAGGTGGAGGAGCTGTTCCTAGGGCTTCAGTTCCTTAACACTGGGACCTCTCCATAGGGGCTGCTCCATAGGATCTTCATGCTATGGTGGTTGGCTTTCCACAGAGAGAAAGATCCAAGATGAAAGTGGCAGTGTCTTCTGTGATTTGTCTTAGAAGTCACCAATCTCACTTCTGCTATACTCTGTTGGTCATACAGACTGTGTCAGATACAATGTAGGAGGGGACTAGACAAGGAAATGAATTCCAGAAGATGAGGATCACTGGAGACCATCTCGGAGTCTGGTTACCAAATTAATGTACACTGAAGGCCAGAAGTCTCTTTCTGTAAATATCTGATAAGCTTCCCAGGGCCCCTACATCATTGTTAGAGGAGAGAAGATACTCCCAAAGTGGATGAGATTAGATTTTGTGCTCACTTGGTAATTTTTGGAGGTTTTCAGAGTCAGTCAGCAAATGTTTGCATCATGCATTGTTCTAAGCAATGGAGGATGTTCATTGGTAAATAAGAAAACAAAGTCCTTGCCCTCAAAAAGCTTATATTCTAGTATAAAGAGATAAACAGTGAATGTATTTTTTAAAAAGTAAGATAATTTCAGATGGAAATAAATTCTGAATGGAAAATAAAATGTGTGAGTATAATGTAAACAGATGGAGAGTTCTTTAATAGGGGCTCATAGAAAACTATTCTGAAGATTTTGAAGCTGAAATCTGAATTGTGAAAAGAAGACAGCTACATAAAAATCTACATGAGGCATCTAGAAGAGTCAGGGCAAAGGTACTATGATGAGAACAAACTCAGAGGTTTAAAGGGGCAGCAAAAAAGCCACTGTGGCCAGAGCTCAGTGCTAGAGGGTAAGTTAGGAGCCAGATATGTAGGGTCAGGGTAAAGGGTAAAGCATTTTTATTCTATTTTTTAAGCATTTATGGGACAGTAGAAAATAGGGGAGAGACATGACCTGATTTACACTTTAGAAAGTTAATATTGGCTCCTGTGTCTAAAATTGAGGTGTGGAAAGTGAAAGACTTTTATAAGCTGTTTCATTCATTCAGGGGATAAATTCTGATGACTTGGGGTCAAGGCAGTGAAGTTGGTAAAAAAAAAATAGTCAGAATCAGGATATATTTTGCTAATGGAATCAAAACAACTTGATGGTAAATTCAAAGTAGAGTTTTCAGGAAAGTGAAGAATCAAAGATGATGACAAATGACTTGAGCCACTGGGCAGAAGGTGGCACCATAAATGGAGATGGGAATGGCAAGGCAGGGGGAAGCTGTATAGACATCGTTGGAAACCATTCTGTTTATGCTACTAAACTATAATATTTACATTAACTTATTTTAATTTAAGATGCCTACTAAATATCAAAGTAGAAATATATAGGCAAGTAGGATATTAGTCTTTGAGAAGCAAGATTGAAGATCTAATTTGACAATACTCAGCATAGTGATGTAGAGTCATCAACATAGAGATGACATGTAAAACCATGAGATTAGATTAGGTCACTAGACAGGAAGCATAGACAAAGAAATGAGCACACAGTCAGGGATATTAGGGACATGAAGAGGAACCAGAAAAGGAACTGAGGTGGAGCAGGCAATAAGGCAAGAGAAAAACCATAAAAGTATGTTATCTTGAAAACCAAGTAAAAAAGTACTTCAAGAAGAAACTATCGATCCATATGTAAATTTTACATATACATAATATTTTGCATAAAAATTTAATGGAAATAAAATTCCTTACAGTAAATACACGTATATTAATGTATACATACACATTTATTAAAAAGATTTACTATGAGGAATTGGCTCAGGCAATTATGTAGACTGCAAAGTCCCACAACCTACCCTCTGCAGGCAGGAGACCCAGGAAAGCTGGTTGTGTATTCCAGTCTAAGTCCAAAGGTCTGAGAAGTAAGAGTATCAGTGGTGTAGTTCTAGTACAAGCGTAGAAAAAAAGATCAATGTCCCAGCTCAGATAGGCAGACAGAGAGAATTTTCCATTCCTCTGCCTTTTTGTTCTATTTAGGCCCTAATAGATTGGATAATATCCACTCACACTGGGGTGCAATATCCTTTCTTAGTCCACAGATTCAATGGCTAATGTCTTCCAGAAACACCCTCACAGACATATCCAGAAATAATGTTTAATTGGACATCTGGACATCCTGGTGCCCAGTCAAGTTGACACATAAAATTCCATCACAGGTTAGAACTGAGAATTAATAATTTGATTTTGTCACATGGAGGTCGTAAGAGCAGTTTAGGACAGAGGAAGCACTAAAGAAGAATGATTGGCCATTGTGGCAAGAGGGAAACCAGATGAATGCTGGTTGAATTACAGGAAAGACAGTGTTCAAATTATTTCAGAGGAGAGTATGTCAAATGCTGCTGGGATGTTGAGTAATGTAAAGGCAGAATATTGACCATGAATTTTTATATAAGATAAAGTCTATGGGTGTCTTGATAGGGGTAGTTTTAATATAGTCATGGTGATGAAAGCAGAGAGACCTGAGGATACATAAGTGAGAAATGAAGTGAATGAACCTGGACAAGACATTGAGCTTAGGGACCATGCAAAATTTATTTAAGTCCCAAAACTCTTGGAAAGAAAACTCTACATAACAGAAAAATTAGTAACTCTGACTTATTTTATTTTATTTTATCTTTGTTTTGGTTTTGTTTGTTTGTTTTTAAAAGTTTATTTATCTTGAGAGAGACAGAGAGAGTGAGTGAGGGAGGGACAGAGAGAAAGGGGGACAGTGGATCTGAAGCAGGCTCCATGCTGACAGCAGAGAGCCCGGTGTGGGACTCAAACTCACAAACTGGGAGAACTGACTTATTTTAATAGATATTTCAAATATATTCATTGGACAATATTTGTGAGATGTATAGATTATAACAATATTTCTTTGATATCTTGGAAAGATAGAGGAAGACAGTTGAATTTTCTCCTGCTTGGCCTGGACACAATATGCCCAACTTAATCCATTTCCATAGATATGGATTAGTATACTTGGACAATGTATGTCCAAGTATATGTAGATATGGATTAGTATACTTGGACAATGTTAAGGCATTGTCCAAGTATGTTAACATACTTGGACAATGCTTTAACTACTCATCTGGGTATTGATATAGCTACAAAATAGCTTACTATATATGTATATTATAAATTATAACTTATAATATATATAATAAGCTATTTATGTTTATAACCACTTCATGACGAGAAACATAAATATTCTGTTTTAAATATTCTGAAGTTCCTAAATTAACCCAAATGCCTTGGTGTTAATTTCATCCAAATATTGAACTTACGGTGTTACATTGAAAGTTTTCTATTATATCCCCAAGATAAGCTTCACTTAAATATCTTTTTTACTTTATTAAATTTTGACATATTTCAGACACAGTATAAAAGGTTATTATATTTATTTAATGAACATCTCTGGGTACCATCACATGACATAAGAAATGAAAAGTTACAAAAAATAGATGAGGCCCTTGGTTTATTTTTCCCTGATTGCATTTCCCACTCTTCCAAGAGTTATCTATTATCCTGAATTTGGCATTTAGCATTTTCATAGGTATTTTTACGTTTTTATCATAGATATCATATAACTATAACTATACACACATATATAGCATTATTCTGCATGCTTCCAAACTACATTAAAATATTATATATTGATATGTAATATGGTTTTGCTCAATATTATGTATGTGATCTTCTTTAATGATAAAAAATTGATCTCTAAGTCCCTACTGTATAGTATTCCATTTTTAAAAATCTGCCACATATATATCTATTTTCATGATGATGAAAATTTGGGTTGTTTTCAATTTTTCACTTTTATAAAAAATGTTAGAAAGAGTTTTCCTGTAAAAGTCCCCGTGTGTGTGTGTGTGCACGCACGTGTGTGTCATAGGGTTATGCCTGGTATGAAACTGAAGCACAGGGTACACCCTTTACAGTAGTAGATATTATTCTATTCGATTCCCCTCTCAGCTGTTTGCATTTGTTAACACTCCAACCCTCCAAACTTCAATGTAGAAAAATTTCCTTCCCTCTGTGAACTAGCCAGGAATCAGTATTATCAACACCTACACCTTGAAAGACCTATTTTAGGGTCTTCTATATAAGTACTATTGATACCAATTGCAAATAATGACTTTCATTAATTTTTTGTTACAACTATTAAAAATTTCTATTACTATGATTCAAATTTCTTTCTTTTTGTTTTGACCTCAGGTGAAATAAAGAGAAGTATAATTTGCAAACTACTGCACTTTAATATTTATTGTTAGGAAAAAGTTCTTCTTGGTTTAAGCTGGAGTTCTACAGAAATAATAATCATAAAACAATTAACGAGTTTGATGATACTTATACTGATCTTGTAGTTCTTGGAACATAAGTGAATTTCAAGATACGTGATCCTGGTGTGTGGTGGGGGAAGGAGAATGGGGAAGGACAGTGTGGGAGATTGTTCTGACCTCAGGACAATCAGGACAATCAGGGCAAGTAAGTTTGGGGTAGGATGTGTGAAACTATTCAATTAATAAAGTTACTTAAATATGCTTAATCCAGAATTTTCTAAATTATTTGACCAAAATATATTTGTTTAAAAATTGATTATCGTCTTACGGCATACTAGTTTTTCATGACATAGCAGTGTTTTTAGGAAAGAAAATGGCAATTTTCCTAAAGATTTAAGAATTTGTATTTTGATAGGAAGAATTTACTTTGTGTTTTTGATTTATAAAAAGAACATCACTGAGACTTTCTTTTTTTAAATATAAGAAATTGTTTACTGATTTTTAATGTCTGAATGGCAATACTACTTTTAATGGATTAAAAACTTAAAAGAAATGAGTGTTTTTAATTTTCTCTTGGGTAGTATAGTCTAACTGATAAAATGTTGGATGGTGTTTCTGTCCTCTTTATTTTCCATTTCTAATATAGAATCAATTAAGAATAAGCAGTTGGAAATAATTCTTAACATAATTCTGTGATCCCTTTTATAATATAGTTAATGCAATTCCTCCAAGTAAATGGATATCAATTTCAATAAGTTTCCTAAATGGAGGGTGCTGTGTGAGGCCTTTCATCTTGCCCTTTTAAAATTGACAATTAAGTACATAAGAAGTAAGTGGTGATTTTATTAGGACCCTACAAATACCTGGCCAAGTCAACTGCTTTTACTATAGTGATAATTTCTTTTTGTTTAAAAATATGAAGACTGAATTTTTTTTCATTCCACTCTAGGCAATTGTAGCAATTAATTAAATATGTAGTAATATCTAAGGTGTTCACATAATTATATGTATTAATTTTATACATAATATAATTGTATGCCTATATATAATTTTCTTTACCTTTTCAATTAATAGAATGGTGGGTAATGCTAAGTGATGAAAGTAATGTAGTTACATACTAAGCATAGACTAAAGACTGAGTGAAAAACAACAATAATCATTTATTAAGCAAATACTAATTGAGTATCTCTTTGTAAGCTCTTGGAGCCTAAGTTCTTTTGATTTTTTTTAAGTTTATTTATTTTGTAAGCAAATTAAAAAAAAATTTTATTGTTTATTATTTTGAGAGAGAGAGCAGGAGAGAGAGTGTGAGTGGGGACACGGCACAGAGAGAGGGAGACAGAATACAAACAAAGCAGGCTCCAGGCTCTGAGCTGTCAGCACATAGCCTGATGCGGGGCTCCAACTCACAAAGCCCCTGAGCTGAAGTCAGACACTTAACTGACTGAGCCACACAGGCACCCCTAAGTTTATTTATTTCGAGAAAGACAGAGACAGTGCAAGAGGGGGAGTGGCAGAGAGAAGGGGAGAGAGAGAGAGACAGAGAGAAAGAGAGAGAGAATCCCAAGCAAGCTCAGTGTTGTCAGTACAGAGCACGACTCAGGGATCAAGCTCCCCAAACTGGGAAATCATAATCTGAGCCGAAACTAGGAGTCGGACATTTAACTTGACTGAGCCACCCAGGCATCCACTTGGGGCCTAAACTCTTAAATTAGATGAAGGGGAGCACAATAAATAGAATAGATGAGTAAATTATCAGTATGTTGGAAGGCCAAAAAAGTTTTTGAAAGTAGTAAAGCAATGAAAGAGGATAGGAAGTGGTGGGTGGGAGACAGTCATATACTGTATGTGTTTGCTAATGAAACTTAAGCAGTAGTACATTGTGAAAGAGTATGTTCCTTAACAAAATGGTGACTGGCATGTTAAACACATAGGTGACCTTGAACAACACGAGGATTGGGGTACCGCCTCATGGAGTAGAAAACCCACGTATAACTGCTGACTTCCCCAAAACTTAACTACTAATAGCCTACTCTTGACCAGAAGACTTACCAGTAACAAAACACTCAATTAACCCGCATTCTGTATGTCATATGTATTATATAGTATATTCTTACAATATAGTAAGCTAGAGGGAAGGAAATGGTATTAAGAAAATTTTAAGGAAGAGAAAATACATTTATAGTACTGCACTGTAGAGAAAAAACATCTGTAAGTGAGCCCGTGTAATTCAAACCTGTGTTGCTCAGGGTCAACTGAATATGTGTGTCTGTATATTATATATTACATATATTTATAACAACCATTACAAAACGTCCTTTGTGAGAGACCCAATTACATCTCTTCAGGTCACGTGGTGAGTTTATTTCATATTATTTATTTTATATATGACATATATATGAAATATATAATATATAAATACGTATTTTTATCTCCTATTTATTTCTATAGTAATAGTATGTAGTATAGTGTGTGAATTCCACCTCCCTTTATCTTCTTTATTCTTCTGAACCTAAATAAACCAGTTTTAATACCTCATATATTTTTATTATTGTTTAATTTCATTATCCTTATTACAAAATATAAATGCTTTGACATTATTTTAATGCAAAAAATCATTTTAAATATACCTTTTTTTTACATATTTGCAGGTCGCATTGTGAAATCAGAGTGAAAAATTTAATGTTGTGATATATTTAAGTGGCACTAGAACATTATTGCTTGCCGCTGCTCTATATGAAACAATTTAAACTTACATAAATGTGAAAACATTCTATTCAAAGTGTTTCTATTAGGTAGTATAAATTGCAGTTTCTGAAAAAATAGACTGGATAATTTTCAGAATAAATGCTATCATCTGATGGTCTTTTTTCAGTGAAAATTTAGTATGTTTAAATTTAAATGAAAGGCTGACAAATATGTAGAAAACAAATTTGAATAAAAGTTGAACATGCAGGATGTAAAGAAGAATTGTATTATTTTTCATTTATGTTTTATTTTAGGTAAATGTGTATTATTTATCTCTTCCTTTTCACCAGGAATAATGTCCAACCTTGTTTAACATTACATCTTGGAAGAAGTATAAATTTTTTTTAATGTTTATTTTTAAGAGAGAGACAGAGAGACAGAGAGAGAGCAGTGGATGGGCAGAGGGAAAGAGACACAGAATCCAAAGCAAGCTCCAGGCTCTGAGCCGTCAACACAGAGCCCCACACGGGGCTTGAACTCACAGACTGTGAGATCATGACCTAAGCTGAAGTTGGATGTTTAACCAACTGAGCCACCCAGGTGCCCTGACATCTTGGAGGAAGTATCACGTCCATTCATTTACACATGGGTTCATTTAACATAGTATGATGTATTGTTGAATATGCCATAGTGCATGGCTTCTGATACTCTCTGGGAGTACAAAATAGTGACCAAGACAGACAAATGACTAAATTTTCACCACCCAGTCGAAAGCACCAAATAGAGGTATGTCCCAACTGTTACATGAGCCCAGAGGAAAGAGTACCTATGAAAGCCATAGAGGGGAGTTTCAAAGGATATTAAGAGTACTTAGTATACAAGGTAGATAAGAGCGTGTGAGAAGGGCATTCCGGGCACAGTAAAGAACATGGACTAAAACGTAGAAACAGGCAGGTCTAGGGGCTAAGTGAGAAATCACCATGTAAATCATTCTAAGTTGTGTGGACAGTATTCTACAGGAAAGAGGATGATGAAGAATATTACAAGCAAGGGTCATGGCTGAACTGGGTGTTAGAAATCCCACTGTGGCAACAACCTGGAGAATAGTTTGGAAAACAAAGGAAAATATGGTAACTATTTCTTATTTTGATAGTCCAGGAGAGAAACATGCAGGAACTTGAATTAAATCAGTAGTGTCATGCTAGGGGAAAGCAGAGGGTGGGCAAGCTCATGAGATGTAAGTGGTAAAAACAGATGTGATAATATGATGAAAGAAAGAGCAACATAATGGTTTCTAAAAGTCTTATGTGACTAAGCGGGTTGGGGTAGAAGTGATGGAGATACAGAACACAAGAGGAAGAGCAAGTTTGTGAAGAAAATGGATGCAGCTTCAGAAATGAAGTTGTTGAAGTTTCTAGGAGATACTCAGGTAAAAATGTGCAAGTCCTAGGGAGTCCTTATCAACCTTGACCTTGGCTCTTGGTCAAGAAAAGAAAGAAAGAAAGAAAGAAAAGTGTCCCCTGAATCTGTAGCTATAAGCTTGCACAATAGGATTGGAATCAAGGGTCATGTGATTTATCTACCTCAAAAAAATGAAATCAAAAATTTAGTTTATACTTTGTCCCAGTTGACAGTGTCCACAGAAAATTGGTAGAGTGGAGTTGATAGCTTCAGTGGAGAAACACTTTGTAAACACAGAACTCAAATTTAATGTTATCTTGCAGATACTTTCAAGAAATAGGAGCTAACTACTTAAAATTACAAAACACATTATATAACAAGTTATTCTCCATGAAAGTTAGCCAAAAAAAAAAAAAAAACAAAACAAAACAAAACTGAATTTGACCAGAAAGAACTGTGAATGTTAGGACAATCAGATACAAAGTACAAAATAAGTAAATTCTACTTCTGAAACCAATATTACACTATATGTTAACTAACTAGAATTTAAATAAAAACTTAAAAAAAACCCAGAGTACAAAATGGGTATGTTTTAAAAGTTTAAGTAAATGTATCGGACACACCCTTCATCCTATCTGGCAGTGGCTTGGGCCACCTTTTACTCCAGCCATCACTGAATTAACCAGCTTTGAATTGGTGTAAGTTGAATGTGTCCCACCTTAGCTGAGTGATCATCTCTTGCTTTCTTTCCCAGGCTTCTCTGGTGCCAGATGTGGGATGCCTACACATCCCCATCTGGTATGTTTTCACATAGAAGTTTAAGAGCAAGCTTTAATCAGTTACAGATGGGAACTAGTAAATAAATGCCCCCCTCTTTCACTCTTTATAGAGGACAATCCTGAAGAAATTTCTACATGGCTATTCAGAAGTTTTCAGGAGGACAAAACCCCAATTGCCCACAGCAATGACCACATTGATGACATGGTCTTTTATTGGCTTCCTCTCTCAAACTCCCTATCTAACCTCATGTAAGATCCCTTACATAAGTCTGGGTTTCATGCTCTGCTTTCTAAGAAAGAGAAGGAATGCAGACTCTGCTTTCTGTGGTGAAAGAGTAACCCAGGCTAAGATAGTTGTGACTACAAGTGACCCTAAAACACAGACACCCAGTGTAACATTCTGGAACTGTCATGGATGAGAGGAGGTGGAGCTGTGATAGCCCTGGCATGCTGTAGTGTTATAAGTACTAAGATTCTCACTGGAGGGTAAAAATGAAATGAAAGGGGGAGGTTATGCAGTGGCAATGGCACTTGAAAGATATGAGGACAATGATAATTATAAGGATTGTGGAGCTTTCTGGCCTTTGTTATCTGCTTTAGGAACCTCAAAAAAGGAAAATGACAGACTCAGGCTAACCAACTATCTCTTTTAAGGTGTGCTGTGAAAGTAAGAGGGTCTGTATGTCAGTGTTTAAACAGCTTGTTATCTCATAGAGCCGTAGAGCAGATAGTGATGAAAACCAGGCCTAGGACTTAATTGTCAGGTTACCAGAATGACAAGGAAGACAATGCACAGCCTTCACAGTCTTATATTAAACTCAGGCCCTAATAGATATAGAGTGGTTCCTTCAGAACACACTTGGGGACATTTGGTGAATAAGCCAGAACTTCTTGAGCCACAGATTCTTCTGAACCTTGAACTAGGCTTTCTTTACTGGGAAAACCTGTAAAGATCTCAGTTGGGCCTCACAACTTGTATGTCTTCCTCAAGATGGAGTCCTGCCTTTTGTCACCACCTCCACCCCAATAACCAGAGTCAGATCTCAGGATAGTCCAAGCGGGGAAATATTGACCCTGTTATGGGAGGAAGTAAAATACATAGCCCCAAATTGCAAGATGTATACCAGCAGGAATTGCAAAAATGTGTGGTTGAGGAGAACTTGAGGGTGGTAGATGGACAGTGGTGGTGGTATATTAATTAATATTAGAGTACTCTCTCATGACTTAGGGTTTAATGTCCTGGTAAGTGATATTTATGCTTCCCAGGTGGATTTTGCATGCTTGGAAATGCCTCTGGCCTAAAGAAAATGAAGTAGAGACATAAGAGATACCCTGGCAGAGTGTTAGAAGCCTCAGAGAAAAAATAATTTCAAAATGGACTTCTTATGTGAGATCAGAGTACTCCTTACCTGTATTTCCTGGGACAGTCCAAAAGATTCCCTTTACTAATTCAATGAGTTAATAAGAAACACACTGGTAAGGGTATGCCTCTTTTGGAAACTTGGTGGCTATCTTCCAGGGTTAGAGCCAGGAATAGCATGTAGTGCCTGGTATTGGGTTCCTTGGTAACAATAGGGAGAATGATTCAAAATGGTAGAAGCCAGGTTGTGATGAACAACAGAGGCATAGCAGATATAATTATTATTAATGTTTGCAAAAGCATAGTGGCAACTGTATGACTTGACCAGAAGAGATCTACAGTGATACCTAACTGCCTGTGGTATTCTTAGGAATTATGTAAGTAAGGAGTCAAGGGTACCACTTGACTTGTGTAACCAGAAAAATAATTGAGAACTTGCAAGGTGTATGGTGAAGTCAACTGTTGCAATGGAAAATCAGGGCCCTTCAACAAGTTTCATAACTGAGCTAGTTTTCTGACTCAGAGAATTGATTAAAGGAAAGATAGGGTCCCCTGAAGTAAGAACCCTAGTACACCTACAAGTGTATATGGCAAATATTCTTCCCATCTTTTCCAGAATCAGCCTATGGCTGTTTACCACATTAACGCAACTGGGAAAAGAGATTCTCAGCTGACATGATTACTGGGTGACTCAAAACACTGTCCTGGTCCCCAATCCATAGTGGAGTCTCATGGAGGCCAAGGGACAAATGGAAACCTGACCACAGTTGATCTCACATTGATCCAATGGACCTGTGAAGCACAGAATAAGTTGATAGATACCAATGTAAATGGTCTGTACTCTCTAAAAAAATGTAGAAACTAAAATTGTATTAACAATACACAATTTAACTATATACTGATCATAAAAGACACAGCTCAAACAGAAGACCTCAGGCTGAAAGGAACACATTCAATCCTTGGTGTGCAGTGTTTCATTTTCAATCATGTCAAAGTGTTTTCTAATTTCCCTTGTAATTTTTCTTTGATTCATTTATTAAGAGTATCTTGTTTAATTTCTACATACTTGTTATCCTTCTGTTATTGATTTCTGGCTTCATTCCTTTGTGTTCCGAAACAATAGTTGGTATGATTTCAATCTTCACATTTATTGAGACTTGTTTTGCCAGCCAGGATATGGTCTGTTCTGGAGAATGTTCCAAGGGTCCTTGAGATGGATGTGTATTCTACTGTTGCTGGGTGGTGTGTTCCATAGATGTCTGGTAGGTATAGTTTATTTTCGTAGAGAAAACACAAATGTGTTTATATACTGAGACTTATGATTCAGTGGGAATAAATAGTTAAAAAAATAAGAACCGGGACGTAATTGATGGCACACAGTATCCTAGGGAGTAGGGAACCATGTATAATATATTATAGATGGAAGCATCCACCTTGCAGAATAAGAGATGAACTTTTTCCTTTGATAAGGTGGAGGGGGAGTAAATAAGAATGAATTAAAAAACGTATCTAAGGTTTTTTATTTGTAAAGCAGAATTCAGTGACTGTATAGCTATTTAAATCTCTTTTTAAGACACTAAAAACAAAATATATGATAGAGTTAAAAAGTTTTCTGACATTTCTAGCTTTAAGAATATTCACTTCAGGGGAGACTGGGTGGCTCAGTCGGTTAAGCGTCCGACTTCGGCTCAGGTCATGATCTCACGGTTTGTGAGTTGGAGCCCCGCGTCGGGCTCTGTGCTGACAGCTCGGAGCCTGGAGCCTGCTTCTGTTCTATGTCTCCTTCTTTCTCTGTCCCTCCCCAACTTGTGCTCTGTCTCTCTATGTCTCTCAAAAAATAAATAAATGTAAAAACAATTTTTTAATAATAAAAAAAGAATATTCACTGTGCTATAGATTACAACAGAATACAGATAAATCCTAAATGGAAAGTAATAAATAACAACTTGTTAAGATTTTTAAAGTCTTATGTAGATGACTCGGCTCTTGGTTTTTTATTTATTTGTTTTCTGAGGTAAGGCAGTAATTTTATTTTAGTGACCAAATTTCAATTAGCTCAAGGTCTCTTGAGTATGTTTGTTATTATTTCAGACACCTCGCCTCAAATAATTTCTGGGACACCCAAATAATGGTTCCATTTCTACAAATCTTTCCTGGTACTCACTGGTTACAGCAGCTGGCATGCTCTCAGGCCCCCTCTTCCTGACTTCTCTGAGTTGATGCCATTTGTCCCAAGAATCGACGTGGGCTAACAATTTAGTTGCCCCAGAAACCAAAGTTTGATAATTAACAAAACACTAAGGGGGATTTAGGGGCAAAATATGAATAAATATACAAGATAATTTATATCTGTTATTTGAAATGATTATCTTTAGAAAACAATTCCAAGCCAGTCCAAACGTAACCTGGAATTTCTGCCTCACTCCTAAATTTTCTTTGTGGCATATAACTAATAGCTCAAACTCCAGAATCTCTAGATATTTCCCTGCCTTGGAAACCAGGCCCCGGAGCTCAAGGAAAGTCTTTCCCTTTCTGCCCAGGGCCCATTTTATATTTACATTTCTGGGATGATTTTCAGGAGAACATCCATATTTGCCCATTCCTTTTCTCATCTTTGTGTGTGTACCATTTTTTTTAAGTAGAGTGCTGCTCCTTTGTCCCTCTTCTTAGATCTTTTAAAAATGAGTTATGTACTTTCACATATCTTTTCTAACCTTGTCCCAATGCAAAAAGATCGTATTTACTCCTTTCTGTTAAACTTTCAAGATCGCATTGTTTGTGACTTGTAATTTGAACAGTTACAGGTAGATACATGTGAAAAGTAGAAGAAAGTATCACCAGGAGAGTAGGCTAATTGTGGGAATGAGGTGCTCTGAAGTTTCAAACTTTATCCTGACATCGATGAAGAAATATTTGAGTGATAAAATTTGAGGTTACCAACTCAACACGGATGGCAGTGTCATATAAGAAAGAGATATATGCACTATTTTACATTTTTTGGTATTATTTTCTTCCCTCCTTTAAGACTCAGGAACATAACAACAAGAGTATTAACAAAGATTTCCTGGCTTAGCTGAGAAAAATTGTTCATGTGAGTATTATCTAAGAGATGCATGATACTGAGCTAACTATTGGGGGATTAAGGATGTAGGATATATAAAATTCCATAACCAATCTGGAAAGACAGCTTAAATGTATTATTGGGTAATTCCTCATGATGTCAAAGATAATGTCTTCCATGAATGTATTATCTATGTGATCATAAATACCTGATGAGACTTGGCTGGGTAGAGCTGACGAGGATATATCCTAGGTAGCAGATATAAGAAGTTTATTAATTTAATGGACAGGAACTATCTTAGCTAAATTTCCCATTTTGTTATTATTGACTTTGGATTTCAAATTTCTAAATCCTGTACCCCAAATTCTCTTTTCAATAGTAGAGATATTTGAGAACTTCAAATATGAGTTGGTTTGGAACATGCTACAATTAGTTTCATTTATTTAAATTGGTCTTGAGGACATCCTTGAAGATTGAATATCATGAAACATGCAAAGAATCATGAAAAATGTTGGTGGAACTTCATAGTCGAAGAGTAGCTTCCATAGTGTTTCTGAGCTGATATATTAGGAAATGAGATTTTTAAAAAGATGATGTAAAGAAATGTATGTTTTTGTGACTTTATTTTTGAACAATAACCATCATGAAGGAGTGCTTTTGGATGATCTAAAATACACTTCAATTCCAAAATAATCCTTCAGTGAGAGATATGAGGACTAAAGAACACGTCAATAACAACATTTTTACTGAAAAAAAAAGAAAACAGTGGAGAATAATAGAAAGAGTTGATCTCCACTTTTTTTTCTTGCTCAAAAATATCTCCTTTGGATTCTATGGCTTCTTTATAGGTGCTTACTTAAATACTTCCTTACAGTGATTTCCATTATAATACCCTAATGTGATTTTTTAATTATTCTAGATTTTTAAAGTTAGAATTTCATAGAAATTTACTGATGAAATGGGCCTTAATGTTAATATCGCCTGAAGTGCAAAATCATCACTTGCCTTCTTCTTTTTCCTGGCAGCCATCCAATTAACTTCAGATGGTCTATTTTTCGTCCACTTTATAGCATCCCTACCCTAGTTAGAAAGGAATCCAAGTTGGAATGCCCTGTGATTCAATCCCTTACCAGGTGCCACCATGTGGCTTTTAAAAAAGCATAATTTTATTCAATCTCAGCTTATGTGTAGTTGGTAAATTCAGGAGATATGGTCTATAAAACTTTACTCCATAATAAGCATAATCTTTTGTTGCATAATTGCCCCCTCTTAATTTCTGTTCCAGGATAAAAACAGTAACCCCTTTCATTGGCCTCACACTTTCTGTACACCTAATTAATACCCATATATCAATTCTCTGAGCCTTACTCTGGGCTTTCTAGACATCGTATGATTTCTTAACCTACAAGGCAAAAATTCTGTCCAGCTAGGATGCTTTGTTACATCTTTAAATGCTGTGTGAGATGTTTTGGAGCTTCTGTTTAAACTCTATGCTAATGACTTTATAATTGTTAAATGACTTTTCCAATAAAGTTTGCGGTCAGTGATTTAAGGATTCCTACTTTACCTTGGTGGTACTTGCCAGGTCTTCTACAGGTCAGAAACCAACTTGCTATTCCCATAGTTTTGAATGAAGCAGGGAAGAAAAAATTGATTGTGGAAAAATGTTTACTTTATATTCCAATGGAAAAAAAAATCACAATCTTTTCCACCCTTGCCATTGACATCCACCTCAATATAGGCGATCGTATTACTTTTAGAATAATCCTAAGGTTAAAGGAATAATTTTCCAGAGTGAAATTTATTAAGTGAAAATATTCTTAACATTTCAAGTGTCCTAGGATCTTAAGATTAATTTTGATAATTATTTTTGATAAATGATATGGTACATCATAGTCACCTCATCTACCCTCACCACCCTTAAAAACTTGAAGAAGTGGAACAAAACTTTTTCTTAATTGAAATCTTACAATCTGAACACAATTGTATAATATCTCAAATGGAGAAGCTTGAACCCAGAGAGGTTAAATGACTTTTTCAAGCTCACAAAGGAAAATACCCTAATTTGGAACTTCTCTGCTGAGACTTTTCAGTAGTATTTTTACCATGTATTTTTTATTATACCTTACTGAATTTTATTCAAATCACATATCTGTTTCCCTCAGAGACTGTAAACCCCTTCAGATCAGAACATCATAGCCTAGTCCAAATTTGGCATCATATAAATGCTCAATGAGCTGATCTGACCACATACGTCTTTTAGAATTAAGTAATAATATGCTCCCTTCCTTATGCCATCACATAAGCAACCGTTGGGTTCTCTGCTTGGAGATTATTAGTGAATGTTTGTCAGTAACTGCATTATCACATATCGATGCTTTAGTCTTCTGCCCCTGCAGATTCCAAATGGTCCTGTAGCACTTCCATTGTTATTATTGATATCGGAGGCCTTATCTTACTCACCTCTCTAATCTGAACACATTTGACAATTAGCTGTTCCGAGTTCTACATTGAGCCTGTTTTTAAGTTGGATGTGGAAAGAATAAGTGGAAAATTGGATAGGTAAGAGCAAGAGACTGAGGAATTAAATTCAAGCAGCTTGTAAATACAACCTATCTTTTCCTTAAAGGTGCCTTATGTTGTTGTGGCAGAAGGTAATCGTTATATTGCCTTTATCCTATTGTACATGGAAAATATTTGCAGGAAGTCATTGTCTAGAAGTAACACCTGGTAGTGTGCAATTGATTTTGATTTTGGTACGTATCACCCAATTTGATTTATGTTTCTAAGGCAATTATTTTTCCACTGGGAAGTGACTAGTTAAGTGTTGAGCAAGGATCTTTATAGCAAGTACTAATTGTGCAGAAAAGAATTAACATGCAGGCCTGCTATCCTTAGAAAATCCTGTTTGCAAGGCTGGCTCTTGGCTGGCATCTGAGAAGCTGGACATTGAGAGGGTTTCCAACACCAGTAACTGATCAAAGTGCTCACTCTGCTTGAACAGTTTGTGCAAACAATATTGTTTATGCTGGAAACCTGATTTCCTTTTGGGAGTCCGGGATTTTGGTACATGCTAGGCAGAAGGTGCCCCATCTGATCAGCTCCCAATAAAACCCTGAGCTCTGAGTTTCAAATTAGCTTCCCTGATAGCTAACACTTCACACATCTTATCACAACTCATACCTGCGGGACTTAAGTATGTCCTGTGTTACTCAGCTGAAAGAGGATTCCTGCAAGCTTGTGTCTAGTTTCTTCTGGGCTTTGCTCAAAGTACCTTTTCCCTTTGCTGATTTTGCTCTGTGCCCTTTCATTTTCATAAATTACAGCCATAGTTCTGCCTATATGCTAAATCCTGGGAGTGCTTCTAGTGAGATCAAATTTGGGGGTGGTCTTAAACTCCCATCATACTAACTTGATAATTATATTGGCGAACCTGTACATAGCATTGATCTGTTCTAGGTGCTGTTCTAAGAACGTTATGTACACAAACTCATTAATTCCTCACTCTGACTTCACTATGTGGATACTATTACTAACACCTCCATTTGAATTGTGAGGAAACCAAGGCGCAGAGAAAGAGCTTGCCTATTTCAGAGCTAAGGATGTAAGTTTCAGATCTAGGATGATATGCCAGAAGGCAACTATGCAGAGAACTGGAGGGAGAGAATTCAGTAGGTAAAGCATAAGCTAATTTCTGCCTTATTTAGCTCAGTGTTTGACTAATCATGGGAAATTTGAATATAACCATATTTTTAATTTTTTTAATGCTTATTTATTTTGGAGAGAGACAGAGAGTGAGTGGGGGAGGGACACAGAGAGAGGAAGACACAGGATCTGAAGCAGGCTCCCAGATCTGAGCTGTCAGCACAAGAGCCTGACGTGGGGCTTGAACTCACAAACCGCGAGATCATGACCTGAGCTGAAGTCAGACGCTTAACCGACTGAGCCACCCAGGTGCCCCTTGGGCAATTTGAATATAAATTTTATTTACATAAAATTTTATTTATTTATATACATATAGAGTTCTCCTATGAGAACTCTGGATTTTTACTCTCACCAGGGATTTCTGCATATCTTTCAATATTTGACTGGTAAATGGTTTTCCATAAAACAGCCCATGCACCTATGTTTTCCTCTTGTGCCTAAGCAGTTATGCCAATGACAGTTTCCTTCTTTGATTGCTCTTTCAGTAAGAAAAAGGAATGTTTGGGAATGTACCTTAAGACTTTTTTGATTTTGCAGTGCCTGCCTGGCTCAGTTGGTAGAGCATGTGACTCTTGATTTTGGGGTTGTGAGTTCGAGCCCCACACTGGATGTAGAGAATAATTAAAAAAAATTTTAATGTTTATTTATTTTTGACAGAGAGAGAGAGACAGAACGTGAGCAGGTTGAGGGGAAGAGAGAGGGAGACCCAGAGTCTGAAGCAGGCTCCAGGATCTGAGCTGTCAGCACAGAGCCCAATGGCAGCATTTGAACCCACGAACTGTGAGATCACGACTTGAGCGAAGTTGGGCACTTAACTCACTGAGCCATCCAGGTGCCCCTGGGTGTAGAGATTACTTAAAGATAAAATCTTTAAAGAGAAAAAGGAAAAAAAAAACTTTTTTGATGGATTCATCTCTCTTCTACAACTTTGTCTCCAAATGAATTACTCAAATTCAGAATTTTATTTAATATTTACTCAGGAATCAAAGCAATATTTTTGTCGAAACAAAAGTATTTGCTTCTGTGAGACCCAATTATCTGGTATCGTGAATAGTGTTCCTTTTTTATGAATGATATTCTTGAAAATTTCTGCCCTTGTGCAAATCACTCTCTTCTAAGATATACTTCAGATTTTTCACCCATAACGTGAAGAAGATGGGTGAGGTAACAAGGCAAGTTACTTTCTATAAATGGTGAGTCAAGGGACAATTTATTCTTAGATCACTAAGTCCAGATATCTAGAAACCAGCTTTCAGTTAAAACTTTCACAGAGGGGCACATACATAGAAACTTCCCAAAAATGAGCACGACAGTATTATGAGTAAGAGGGTATTTAGAGACTCTCATATTATTTCCTCTCAAAGTACTTACTAATTACAAAGAGACAAATAAGAACATTTTAGTAGTGAAACCTAGTAGACTCCATCATAACCAAGGAATCAGTGTTAACATCATGAGTAGGGAACAAAAAGCTTCTTTTTTTTTTTAATGTTTATTTCTTTTGAGAGAGAGAGAGAGAGTCAGAGGGAGAGAGAGAATCCCAAGCAGGCTCCACACTGCCAGCACAGAGCACAATATGGGCCTTGATCCACAAACAATGAGATAATGACCTGAGCCGAAACCAAGAGTTCAATGCTCAACTGACTCAGCCACCCAGGCGCCCTGAGCCTTCTGACAGAATGCAATGAGAGAGACAAAAGTTTGCTTTTAAGGTATTCTTACCAAAAATGCATTGCCTGAATCCGATCAGAGGTACACATCAGACAAACCCAAATTGAGGGACACTACAAAATAACAGCATCCCTCAAAAACAATAAAGAATTTCTGATAGATCATTACAGATCAAAGGAGACTAAAGAGACACGAGACAATTTTATGTAATATAAGATCTTGGATCCTAGGTCTGAGAAATAAAAAAGCAAATGCTACATAGCTCATTAGTTATGAAATGATGAAATTTGAATAAATGTCGTATATTAGAAATCACATTGTGTCACTATTAATTTTATGTTTTTGATAATTCTACCGTGGTTATAGTCTTTATTTTAGGAAATATACAGGGAAATATTTAGGGGTAAAGAGGCCTGATGTCCACAGGTTTTCTGAAGTGTTGCTAAAACTAATAAATGTGTGTGTACGTGTGTGTGTGTGTATGTGTGTGTGTGCCTGTGTGTATGTGTGCCTGTGTGCGTACACAAGAGAGACAGAGAGGTACCATGACAAGGCACACATGATAAATGCTAACATTTAGGGAATACGGGTGAAGGATATGCCATAATTCTTTGTACCGCATCTGCAACATTTTTCTCAGTCTGAAATTAATGCAAGAATTAAAAAAAAATTTTTTTTAATGAGGTCAGAGTCACAAAAGCCTTTAGAGTTAGAACAAAACCCCTGGGCAGATATCATTCACAAGGAGAAGGTTATTATTAAACCGTTTGGTCAGTCAGCCAGTCACACAGCTTGGCTGAGTGCCTCTTCTGTTCAGCCATTCTCCTGTGGAGCTAGACATCCACATGAGTGAACGCAGCAACAAGGACCCTGCCCGTGCGATGCTTATATTCCAGTGGGAAAAGATAGGCAAAAATGCAAACAAAATTATATAGTGCATTAGAACCTGGTAATAACTGGGACGCCTGGGTGGCTCAGTCGGTTAAGTGTCTGACTTTAGCTCAGGTCATGCTCTCGGGATTTGTGAGTTCGAGCCCCGGGTCAGGCTCTGTGCTGACAGCTAGGAGCCTGGGACCTGCTTCAGATTCTGTCTCCCTCTCTCTCTCTGCCCCTCCCCTGCTGACTGACTCTCTTTCTCTCTTTCTCTCCCTGAAAAATAAATAAACATTAAAAAAAAGTTTTTAAAGAACTTGACAATAACTAAGGAAAAATAAAAACAGATTGCAATAGGTATGACAACCATACCACGAGGACACTGTGGTCGTTGACCTGGTAGCTGCAGGTCTGGGGAGCCCTTTGGCGTCTTCCTCAGGTAAACCCTCCACATTCCAGTGAGAGCTTCCATTCAGTTCAGACCCTCAGTTTGACAGAACCTTTGCCATGCTATAACCACCACCACCCAGACGGTAGGATGACTCACCTAGCTGTTACAGAAGCGTTTTTTCCCCAGAAGTACCAATTTTCATATATTTGGAAAGTAGGACCCGAAGCAAGAAACACAGCACTATTTCTCTGACACTAACAAGTACTGAAATTTGGTTAAAGTAGAATTTTCAGTTAGGTTATTTTCCAAAATCTTTTGAGAGAAGTAGCCCAGAGTCCTATACTTTCAGTGATAGTATGATCCCTTCCTAGCCCTGTTATCCTGCAGAGCCCACATTTGAGACCATTTGACCCTCTAAACAGGTAAGGTTCACCCACAAGTCCTGGGACCACTCACCTTTGCAGGAAGGATGCCCCAGTTTAGTTGTTCTATTGACTTGACATCAGGTCAAACTCGATGCACCCAGTTTAAGAGACTGAGTCTTTGCCTTTTTCTTAAACCTTGTACCAAAATTCTTCCTACTGAGCCTTACTCAAGGACCTGTAGGTGTGTCCGTGCATGAGAGACAGATTTTTCTGATGCTTAACAGCCACGGAAGTACTATTTATTAAATGTTTATTGTGTACCAGGTACTGTGATAAAGTCCTTTGTTCTCAGATGGGGGTGCCTTATTATCCTTGTTTTGTACACAAGGAAGAAAGATCTAGAGACTGTGAGTTGACCCAGGCTGCCATAAAGTTGGGTTTAAACCCAGCAGCCCACTCCAAAACTAGAACATTTTCCTAATGCTGACTGCAGCATGCCTAGATTTCCATATTCTATTCTTTCTAGTTTGTCTTTTTCCCTGCTGTCTCTGTATCCTGTTATATTCACTTTTTGCTAGATTTACACATGTGGTTGCTCTTCCTTCTCTTGGGATATCTTGCTGTTTCTGAGGCTGGGCTTTCCACCCGTGTCTGTTCCTTGGCAGTCTATCCATTCCCAATTTCTCTTTGAGGCTTTCCAGGTAACTTCTTTTTTTTTTTAACAGTTTTTTTTAATGTATTTATTTATTTTTGGAAAGAGAGAGAGAGCACATGAACGGGAGAGGGGCAGAGAGAGAGAGAGAGAGGGAGAGAGAGAGAATCCCAAACTACCAGAGAGGGTAGTAGTTTCCACTGCCAGCATGCAGCTGGATGTGGGGCTCGATCCACGGAACCCCAAGATCATAACCTGAGCTGAGATCCAGAGTTATTTGCCTAACCAACTGAGCCACCCAGATGTCCCAAATTCCGTGTAACTTCTAAAACACAGCATAATGAATCACAGTCCTAGAAGCAGTTTCTTCTCTCTGCCACCTTATAGCTATATGAACTAGGCAAGTCAGTCATTCTTTTTACCCAAAATACGAGGGTGATACTAGCTTGCCAAGGCAGAATAAAACTAATAAAAGAAATGTAAGATGTATGCATGAAAGTAGCCACTATGGTCCCTGAGTCATTGAATTTTTATCTCTGTCTATATCTCTGTCTGTATCTGTGTGTGTGTGTGTGTATGTGTGTGTGTGTTTAATCTCTACTTGATGCTTAAAAGTTTGTATTTATATATTTTTAATAGATGTGTCTGTAATGGCACTGTTATGTTACACATTACTATATGTATGTTAAAGGAACACCTTTTACCCCAACCCATAATTATGATTTCGTGGGCAATTTTAAGAATTTAAGAATGCTTGGCTACCAAAGTGGTTCCCAGCCAGCTTTCTCTACTAGCACATCAGCAAGATGCCAACATACTTCATCAGTGACTCATCTCCCGGAAACTATTCTCAACACTAGAAGGGCAGGCGCCTCCAAAAGGACATTTTACCATTTCTATTGGGGTGGAATATAATTTGAAACATCTCTCTCTCTCTCTCTCTCTCTCGGTGTGTTCCTCAATGAGAGAGCAGATCTTTCTTCTCTTGAAAGAATTCATCAAAATCTGGATGGGGGTACAATTTGAAAAGCCTCTGAGTTATTTTCATAGCTCCCTCTATACCCACACATATGCTCTCTAGGGGTAGGGTTCATCATTATAGTGATCCTTTGCACTACACACACACACACACACACACACACACACACACACAGAGCAGTTGAAAATTTTTCATTCCTATCACCTGCATGATAAATGAGTATCCAAATTATGTCAGCCTAATGTTGAAATGACTACACGAGTTATATGTGGTTTCATTTTAAACTCATGTCTTTGATATCCCGGCACTCTAGTAATGCATTTCCTTTCCTAAAACCATTCTACAATCAACTTATTCTAATTAATTTTCAGAAAGGATTTCATTATTTTATATTTTATTTATTGATTTTTTACTTTTCTACCTGTAGAGTAACTAATAAGATTCTATGAAAATACCAAAAAGAGCATGTGGTCTGGTCACACAGTAGTATTACTTATTTATCTACCATTTTAAATGCCACATAAATATGCATATTATGTATTTTTTTACATAAAGGGATTACATATATAATATATGCATATGATATTTCAGTGTGTGTGAAAATACATGGCATGTATCCAGCATGAAACAAATATCAAATAAATATGATCTCTTTTCTCCCCTCCATAAATGGAATTGAAGAATAGTAATTAAGAATGCTGAAAATGTAGTTCTGTTCTAATGATTCTGGGAAAGAATTGGGCAATTTGAAGTATGGTTAGTAGGTCTCCAGAACACTAAATAAATGGAGATGATGATGAGGGAGGAAGCAAGGTGAATAAAGACTGTGGAAAGCTGAAGATAAATTCAAGATAAAGTATGTATGGGGTGCCTGGGTGGCTCAGTCGGTTAAGCGTCTGATCTTGGTTTGGGCTTAGGTCATGACCTCACGGTTTGTGGGTTTGAGCCCCACATCAGGCTCCTCAATGGCAGTGTGGAACCTGCTTCAGATTCTCTGTCTCCCTCTCTCTCTCTGCGCCTCCCCCGACTTACGTTCTCTGTCTCTCAAAATAAATAGACTTTAAAATTTTTTTAAAGATAAGGTATGTATGGACAAATAGCCAACCTCAGGCCACACTGGTAATTGGGAATGCTCATCGTCCTTCACCTTTAACTGAGACCTAGGAGAAATGACAGAAATTCATACTTACTGAGCACTTCCTGCATGCCAGGCACTGTTAAATACTTTTCTTACCTTTTCTCTTGTAACCCCCATAAGAATCTTATCAAGCAGGCATGATGAGCCTCCTTTGTGGTAGAGAAAAGTGAGGTGCAGAGAGGTTACGTAACTGACTTTTCAAGCGTGCACACTCCCAAAGGGGCACTGTTGGAGGGGCACTGTTGGGTGTGTCCGCCCTAAAAGTCCAAAGTTCTTGCTCAGTCCGTCATGCCAAGGCACCGTGCTGAGCCTGCACTCCTCAGCAGAGGCAGGGAGGAAGAGTGTGGCTGATCTAGCCTGAGTAGGGTCTGAGGATTATATGCACTCCAAAGATATGCGTAGCCCAAGGGAAGTGTGTAAAACACACTGGGCATTTTTATCCTCAAGTTCATAATATACTCTCTGGACAAATACCTGGAGAAGCACAGAAATTCTCTCCAGTTCTAGCCTTGAAATTCATGCTTACACTTCTCTTTTGGCCCTGGGTGGCCCTTGTGTGAGTCAGCTGCCTTTAGGCAGAGGTCAATCACAAAGCTCCTGGCTCCATGCTCCTTCTGATTTGCCTACAAGCCCTCCCTGTAACCAAATCTGACCCTCTACTCTGAAGCACTGGCATCTGGCCAGCTCTCCATCATGGCGTCTTCTCACAACATTTTATCCAAGTGGAGACCTTTCCACTTCTCTGGTCTACCATGTTGGCTCCTGCAGGTGGTCACAACGTTTTCTTTTCATGCAGAGTTGCCTGCAAGCTTCCCCGTGTGTCATCTACTTCCGAAGACTGCTGTGATTCCTTTTTTGAAATCCATAATATTGCTGAACTCTTCCTGAACATGATAAACATCAATGTTATACTTACTTGAACACAAAAGTTAAAAGATGAGAAAACAGGAAGTGATAGAGAAATTGCTTAAATAATTGATTAACGGTGCCATAGCATTTATGATGATGTACAGACACTGAAATGTGCTTGCATCAATATATTCGTTTCCTCATGGTGTTGTAGGAAACTACCACAAACTTAGTGGTTTAAAACAACACAACTTTATTTTCTTAGTCATTCTGAGGGTCAGAAGTCTAAAAATATTTTCACCATACTGTATTTCTTCTGGAAACTCAAAGTGAGAATCCATGCCCCTCTTGGTCCTTGTCAGGTTCTAGAGCCTCCATGCATGTCTTGGCTCAGTGCACTGCTTTCCTCTGACCTCTGCTTCTGCTGTCACATCCGGGTCTCTGACCCTGACCTCCAGTCTCTCTCTGATGAGTAACTTTATGATTACACTGGGTGCACCCAGATAATCCAGGATAATTTCCTTAGCTCAGGATCCTTATCTTGACTACATTTGCAAGTCCTTTTGCTATATATGGTAACATATTCTGGGGATCAGAATGCGGATATTTTGGAGGCACAATTATTCTACCCAAAACAATCAGAAAAGAAAACCAGAGCATTAAATAGTGTAAAGATGATTAAATAAAGAAGCCAAAAGTGCAGGTTCCATTAACACCCAACAGTGATACCACCACAGCGCAGTGGGAGAAGAGCATTTTGGGTGAAATATGAACTGTAAAGAATAAGGAGTTCAGACTGTGTTTGCTCAAGTTCGATTAGATAGGCTAATTAAAATATTCTCATCGTGAGCTTCTTTGTAATAAATTTGAAGACAGAAACTGAATTTGAAGAATCTGATTTGTCACTCATGTATCATTATTATAATCTAAAATAACACGTATATGGGTGCACATATCACACTCCCCTGTACACACACACACACACACACACACACACACATATATATATATACACACACACACGCACAAACGCATCTCTACACAGAAACGTGTCATTAACGTATAAGTGGTATATGAGTGAGGACTGTTCGAAATAGAAATGAAGCTTCAAGGACGTTCTGAATAGTCTCCACCTAAACAATATCATCAATTCTGTGTTCTTTTGATGTACACGCTGTGTTATATTGCATCTGAAAACAAAGGAGCTGTAGCCTTAGACATGTTCTAGCACCTCCCGCCCACCTGCAGCCTGACTTGTTCACTGCACATGATTTACCAGCAGGGTATTTAGTGGATGCACATGTAGCCTAGTGGACAATGCAATGTCATCAGAAACACCGGGCATTTACACTCTTTCAGCGGCCTGGTGTTCATTATTCAAGTCGATGAACATGTATGCATGAAAACCTTCCATCCCTTTGTAAGGGCTGTGATCAATAAGGGGGGAAAGGGAAATAAATGTGCCATTTTTTTTTAGGATGTGGCATATAAATACCTGAAACAAGAATTTCATAACAAAAGGGCAAGCTAACCTTACTAAATGCTGATTATACAGTGCATAATAGAAAAGGAAATAAAAGCGTTTTTATAAAATGTATCAAATCCTAAGAGTGCTGTTAAACTCATTAAAGAAAAAATGAAGTTAGAGAAACTGGTCTTATTTTTTTTCACTCCCAGTAGAGTTCATTTCTACTTCAACAACTAAGCCAAGGTCACATTTAACTCACTTCAATTTCACCCAGTGCACAAGCTAATGTCAATAGTACAGCTGCCATGCAGAGCTAAAGACTGATGGTTAGACAAAGCCATTTACACAAGGCTGGGTCTTTCGTCTTCTCTCAGCCAGTGACATAAGAAAGCACTGAGGTTATTCTCCACTAGAGATGAAAACTGGCGTATTAGAAAGAATGTTATTCTCCTTAGCTGTCACACAAAGGATCTGAAGAAACGTAGAAATGTTTTTTTTTCCTCCCCCCACTCTGGTCATCTGGGGAGATCACAAAGTGACTCTAATAGCCTTCACTCTGAAATTTTCACATGGTTTAAGTGATTGCCAAGTCTGATATTTTCCATTTACACTTCATTGCCATCAGAAAAAGAAAAAAAAATCAATATACCTACCTACTCAAGTGTGTCACAGGATGAGCTTATAAAAGAAGACATCAGTCTTTTTAGGGCATGAAAAATATACTTATTCAAATATATCTTATTTAAAATGACATAAATTGCAGTGGTTAGTCAAGATTCGATTTCCTCTAAAATATAAGATTTAAAATATTCCTTGACTTGCCAGGAATCAGAATCCTTCAAATTGTTGATATATACAGATGTACTTGTTTTCTGATGTAAGTCATTCTGACTGTATTTTATTTCAGTGCATTAGTGACTACATTTATTAATTTCATAGGAACTAAAGCATCACATTTTATGAGACCGCACAGGGTAGTACATTTTTTTTTCTTCTCAGGAAATAATTTCATTTTCAACCTTACTTTCCCATTGTATGGCTTCTTGCACTTTTAGCTTTATATCTTAGGGAAAAAAAAATGAGGATGTTTCTTTATATTATTCTAATAATATTTTACATTAAGAGTCTATTCTTCCTTAACTTGTTTTAACTATTAAACTTCTTTATGCAGAAAAGGTGTAATGAGTTCGGTGTAACATTTCAAATGCTTTTGTTAAAATCAGAGGTAATTTTAACTGTCAAAGGAACATCCATGTCAGATTGGTCTTTCAATTAAAAGAAGTCTCATGTCAAGCTTGAGTACAATGCCTGTGTGTTATATACATGCTCTGTGTTGCAGATATTTAGAATTCTTCCATTTCCATATTTTTTTTTCTTAAATATGGTGCTGGAGGGAGAATGTTGGCGGCTGTGCCCCAGATTTCCTGAGTGAATTCACTGCTTGAGGATCTCACCGTAGGGGTACAGCATCATTGCATCAGGAAACCAAGAAGACCTATAGGATGCTTTCAAGTTTAGATACAGTATTCAAATAGCACCTGTCAAGGAGTTCTGAAACAATGACGGAATTTTCACCTTCCCACTGTTCCAGGGCCAACCCACAGGTCTGCAGGCTTTTGTATTTGTTTATCTCTGCTCCTCAGCCCCTCCCCCCAAGGTGAAGATGGTGAATCAACTCCCCTAAAAAAAAGAAAGAAGAAGAAGGGAACAGCAAAATTTTGTGTCTGGGGTCACTCTTGGACTCAGTTCCCTATGTGGCAATGCAACACAATAACAATTTGAGTTACTGGGCCGTCCCCCACAGTTACAAGTATTTCAAGGTCAATTTATCAATTTAACAGCTTCATCTTCTTAATCACTAAACTTCTGTCTCTTTGAGCTTGTGCTGAAAGACTGTGGCTGCTAATTAAAATGGAGCTTTACTAGCAAGTACACAAATTAGATCCTGTCAGTAAGTTTATTCTAACTATTGGTCATTTCTAAATGCCTTTTTAATCCCCTAATTTTTACATTAAAATTCAAAAGCCTAACAATCTTAATCACCCCTACATCAAATTCATCATTAAGAACAGGAAGCCAGATGGTATAATTTTGATTTACCGGACTTCAGCGTGAATTAATGTACTGAGTGCCGATAATGAATACATCAAACCTGATATTGCAGAAACCTATGAATCTGGCATGTGAAATTAATAACACACTCTGCACAATGAAAGCATGTAAGCTCATATAAAACTGAGGAGTAATGGGCCCTTTTATTTTAAATGGTCTTTATTAGCCTTCCGTTTTGACTCTTAAGAAAAAGATGAGCATTTTGTTTAGGAGTGTACTTGTCCATTGGACAACTATTTTTCCCCAATGTAACACAACATGAGCAAAATTAGGATGATTAATAACAAAGCTTGTCTAGAGAAATTTGCTCCAAGGGTTCTCAGAATAGCTGCAAGTTCTGCACTTATTTTGGGAATTGTACATATTAGAGAGAGTTGGGAAATTTCCGTACAACGTCATGACCTATAGAATATCACGTTGCCGTTTTCTTAGCACTGGACCAACTTTTTGTAATGTATCTGCCTGAGAACCACTTTTGTATATTAAACTTTCTTTTTAAACGGACGTAGACTCTTTTACCCCCTATTGTTTCATTACTGCTAAAGGTGTGCTGCTTTATACCCATGAATTAAATAGAATCCATGTCCAATCATGCAAGTCACGTGTGCGAGAGGACGCTCATAATGGGTCATCACGGAGAGTGGCTCACTACACAGAAATTATTGACGTCTGAAGTAAGTTGAAGCTGCCCTTTCGTGATAATGTTTATTAATGTCTCTGCTAATGCCTTTGCATATTTTCATTAAATATATTTTTATTTTTATTTTTGTTGGCTTGCAGAGAATTCCAAGTTTTGTTAAGGATTAACAGGATGAGAAATACAATATATTCACGAACTAAGTGAAAAATCTGTGGACTAAATTCAGACAGAAAATATAATGTTTTTAGGCAACTTAGGGTTTGTATAAGACAAAGTGGAGTCGTCTAGTAGAGCAAGAAATATGTATTATTTCCATCTGAATTTTTTAAAACACAGGATTTATTAAATCGAATCGTGGCTGTGGTGTGAGAATGCTCGGTGTTTTTCTTTCCTACGAGCAGCAGGATTACAAATCGGCTGTCCGGGGCCAGCCTGAAAATGGCCCTGTGTAATATACTTTGTAAATGAAGTCTTTGAAACGTTTGAAGCGCTTTTGCTTCATATTCCTAATACGTATCAATAGACAACGCAGAAATCCAGGAATGTGGAGGCAAACAGTCTTGGCTTTTGACTCAACACTATCTATAACGGTCTTTGAAGAAGGTGAAAATGCCTATTTTACTTTTAAAGTGGTGATAGGTGACCAAACACTGCAGGTTAACAGCCTGAGCCGCTTTTCAGTTGCACGGCCCTTCGTTTTTCACTGCTCGGGTGGTGTACCAAATATTTCAGCAGCCTGACTCCGAAATGAAGGCAGTGCCACAAATAGGATAATGTTCAAAAAAATGGCACAAACCTTACGCTAAGTGCTATTTTCTAGATAACATTGCTCATTGGCTCAATCTATACTCACACTTGTAAGACAGTATAGAGGATAATTTGTATCTCTTAGAGATTCAGTGCTACGATTTATTACAGAAAGGAGAAGGGATGTATTAGTTTTTTATCTTAAGGGTAGAGAAAATAAAAGCACTTTTTGGGCTCCTGATATTTATTTTTGTGACTTAGCCTTCAAAAATTGTGCGTTTTAATAAAGATTAGGCTTTTAAGAAGTACCCCCTTTATACCTTACATCACTTTGAATGGAATAAGTCGGTTATTTCTGGCTGAAAATTTTTCTTACTCCTAAATCTCTTTAACTGAAGCTCATTTGACAAACCTATTATAAAATGAATAAATGCAGCACTGTGTGATTTGTCCACTGTCAACATGTTAACACACTTTATTTGAAGGTAGATTGATGGAGGGTGGCTGAAAGAGTTTACCCTCCTGAGTTAAAGAATAGAAAACCCTTTTTTCTTAGTTTTTTTTTTCTTTTTTTTTCTTAGAAGTTCACAAGAGTAGATATACAATTATCCTCGACTTGCTGATGCAAAGGAACAGAGCATTTAGTTTCTTGTCACTGTCTCTGAAATTCCTAAAGGTACAATTAGCATTTCATTTGACATAATGTTGAAAGGTTCATAGATTGATCTTCCCTAAAATGCAGCAAGAATTTTTTGAAATGCAAATTTTGACATTTATTAACTTTTATTCCAGATCTGTTTATAGACTGTAAAACTGTGCATACATTTAACTCGAAGAAGCTAAAAGGACAATGTTTAGGTGGATACTCTGTGTTATAATAAAAGTCTATTTTATTGTTTCAACAATGAAATTTTTATTATCAGAGATTTATGATATCAGCACAGCAGTTTTTACTGCATGATTCACAGTGTTTTTATAGATGTATATTCAACAAAACAAGGAGAGAAATTGTACTGCAGTGCTCTCTCTCAGGAGTGCATTTCCCCATTGAAATAATGTCAGCAGTTTTCCACCTTCAAAGCCCTATGTTTTCAAATCAATTAACAATTCTAATTGTGCAGGAACAGTTGTTCACTTAGCTTGGCAAATGGGACAGGAAACATTATTTCCTTTCTTTGCCTAAAATGAAGACTTTAATCTTCTGAACCATATTTAACATCTAAAAAACACACAACTGAAAAGTTGGACAGTTTGAGACTCCATCACTTTGCCGGGGCCGGCTTCCTTTTCTGTGTGGCCTACATTCATTCTCCAGTCTTCCCCCAGCCTTGCTGGAAGCCCAGAGCGACAGCAGTTTCACGTCTCGGTGCGGACACGCCATCTTCAGATTCATTTCGACCCCTCTCTAATCAGATATTTATCTGGCCAGGCGGTTGGGAGAGTTATTACTTTTCATAGGTAGCAACCCGAGCACTGGGTGACCCGGGTTGCGACACTCGAATGCAGATCTGTATCGGCAGGTTGGAAACAGCTGACGCACCAGCATAGGGGGGCCAGGTCTGCTGTGCCACTTCAAGTCCTAATGTCATTTCCACTTAAAGAAATGTTATTGGGATTAAAGTGCAGCTTGTAAGATATTGAACAATGCGGTTCATAAAACGAGAAACACATGCAATCTTATAAGACGTTATTAAATATGTACGGTTTAACCTTTTCCTTTTTACAAATGTATATTTGAGTTATAGCTCATAATGTCTGTCCATATTTATAAAACACATAAATGCTATGATTAGAGAAGGAGATCTTTAGCACGTCAGCATCAATGGGAGAATATGCTTTATTATGTTTTCCATCGCTGCTGAGATTATTCAAATATATACTTTCAGAAAGACAGCTTGTATTCTAGAATGATTAAAAGATCTCCAACAAAAGAGGAGTTTTTGATTCCCTTTCCCACAAATCTTTAATTTAGAGTGCTCTCTTGGATGAGTCTCCGTGTGATTGACCTCTGGCTTATTATTCCATTTGAATCTTACTGTTTCCAAAGCATGCACATGCTATTTTTATCTAGTGAGGAGCCTGGAATGTCTTAATCTTGTTTCCGTAAACATAATGCCAATGCAAGTGAACATGTAGGTTATTCAGTTCCCTCAAATGAAAATTAAAATATACTCTTGGTATTCTCATAAAGATCAAATGTACAAGAAATTCGTGCATAAGCCAGGTCACCTGTGTGTAGACTTTGTTCTCTCAATGTAACTGCTGCAGCTGATTGAAAAGTAGGGATGCATTCCTTGGCCGATCGGATTTAACACAGAAGTGCAAAAATCACCTTTTGGTCAGGTGGATTTCAAATGCTCCTGAATGTAGTTCAAGATCATCAGTAAGGGTCCCTTGGGCCAATGGACAGTAGGGAATTCCAAGGTGACATATTGAATAATATAGGACATCTCCATGTGTCTTTTCTCTTATACAACAGAAATAACAGGAATAGAAATTTTGTTCATATGTGTTTTCTCATTGCAATATAAATGAGAGAAACTTGGTGTTTTAAGTGTTTATGTTGTTGAAAGGAAATCCTTTTTTGTGTAGTCATATAATACTTACATAATGTAGCCATAGTTCCTCAGTCTTCAAAACCTTATTCAAATGCCTACTCATGCCTGAAGATTTCCCATATCTCTGCCATGTGAGCAATGAATGATCTCTCCCTTTCTGTATTCATGCAACATTAAAAAAAAGAGTCACCCTAATTGTACTTATCACTTGTGTTTTGCGTATTATATGCTGGGTGACACTGTGACCCTCATGAGGAGGCCGACTATGTTTCATACAACGATGTGCTCTCCATTGAGCAGGGATTGTGGACAGAGTGTGATGCACAATAAAATGCTAAATGACTGACTGCGGAAGCAGAACCACACAGGGTTAATGCAGAGCAGTTTTTCTTGACCTTGGCACTGTTGACATTTTGAGCCTGATAATTTTTTGTCATGGGGGCTGTCCTGTGAATTATAGGATGCTTGGTATTATCCCTGGCCTCTACCCACTGGATGCCATTAGGACCATTTCCCCAAGCTGTGACAACCAGAAAAGTCTCCAGACATTATCAACTGTCCCCTGAGGAGGAGAATTGTTGCTCCTCCTCTCCCCTCACTGCGTGTTGAGAACCACTGGTATAGACGGTAACCTCCAAAATGCTGAGAGGAAAGCCACTATGGTATTTCTGAAGGAAGCCATGATATAGCGACACAAACAAATTACGAAATATTTAGCCCTACCAAATCACCTCATTGATTATCCTCACAAATCCTTATCACTGTATTTTCCCCCCATTACATCATCTTCATTGGTTCTCATTAGTTATTATCATTATTCTTCATCTTATTAATTTGCATAGCTTCATGCTAAAGTATGTCGTCTTTATGTGCAGGTGCTGTGAGCCTCAGGCCCACATTCATGTCTCCACACGTGACTAGGAGAATGGTTTCTCAACGGTAAAATGAGTTTGGTCTGGTGAGGCATCTTGTGGTCAACACTGTACCAAGGCACATATTTCCAAGGGGAATTGAAGTTTAGCTATGTGGCTACTATGGAGTTGTATTGCATTACCTACATTTTCTCGATTTAGACTGGAGTGTGTCCATAGTTAAGAGTATTTTTAATACTTAGAATTGTATTAAAGAAAGAAGAAATAGGGTAGTAAATGTAGAGATTTCAACAAAGAAATTGCATCTAGGAAAAAAAAAACAAGACAAAGAAAATCAGAAGGAAGGGAGAACTGGAGAATATCTCATCAATAAAAATTAGTCATGCTTGTGTGTCCTCCATATTTTTTCACAATTTCTCTCAAGCTTGAGCCACATGCTTTTATCATTCTCTCAGCCTACTTACAAAACCAGTCTTTGCCTCTCTCTCCTTTATAACTCTTCATCCCACTATTACTGCGATTATTATTTTGTCATTACATTTTAAAATACTATCATACCCATGCCTACTTTCAGAAAGGAATCGTACAATTTTAAAATGGGAAAATAAAAATGGAAATTTCATAAATAATTATAAGAAGAATGAATGTAACAAAAATGTGAGATGGCTGTTTAAAATTATGTAACTGTTCATTTATTTTGCCTTAAACAATAAGAAGTGGAGGAGGTTTACAAATGTCTTTTACAAAGACATTAACAATGTGGTCAGATGCACTATTCTAGACCTGTGTATGGAGCACGTGGCAATAGCAAAGAGAGGGTGGGGAATGAGATAGATCTGGCAAAGATGGCTAAACAAAATGTGCCTCATTAAGCCTTGTACCCTGGTGGGAGGTGGGGGCGCAAAATTGGCCTCAATTTTCTTGAAGGTGATGTGAAGAGGGAAATGATGGGTTGAGACTCAGTGTCCATCACATGAAAGGTAAACCATTGCTAAGGAGACACAGAATTCGATTTTATCCTGAGTGGAGAGAAACATTTTTCCTTTGGGAAGGTGAGCTGGTTGCAACAATAAAAAACTAAAATTAATTTTGCCCTTTTTAACAAACGAAAAAGGAAAACACATTGGTTCCCCCATATGCAGAATACGAACTAGAAAGAAAAAATATTTTCCTTCTCTAAATTATGGGAAAATATGCCATACTAATCCTTATATAAGACACTTTCAGTTACGTGATGTTCAAAGTCTTTCACTAGCTTTTGCAAAAGATACGGAATGGCTCTCCAAATGGATGAATGACTATTCTTCAAAAATGACCTTTTGTAAAAGCTGAGGGCATAAAATTAAATCATAATTCAGCGAAGGCATTTTTCCAGAAAATAAGATAATATAGTCCAGGTATATTACTTTCAGATGCCCTCACCTAGGTCAGTAATAGCATTTGGAGAACTTTGAAGGAATAGAGAGTTAACATCCCTTAGATCAATGGTCCTCAAATATTTCTGCCCCAACCGGTGCTGGATAACCTGACAGGCTAAGCATAGGGAAAAAAAAAGAGAGAGAATCAAGAAGAAAAATCTGGCAAAATACTGTTTTAATTTCTGCATGTGTGAATTCTCTCATTTTGAACCATTTCATTTTTATTTAGACTACTAAAGTTATCTTTGTTTTGAACTAATGTCAGTGGGGACCACAGTATTTTCAGTTATGGACCTCTAATGGCCCCCTTAAAACTTGAGGACTAGGATTGTCCTAGTAACAGTAATTGTATGTATCAGCAATTGTATGTAGTATCAGTAATTGTATGTCTGAAGAGGCGATTATGGCCTTACCTTGGGGAGTTAAGCCTTGGGCTGGGAGAGGCAAGAGAATGAGAAAGGGCAAGGCTGGGAAGGAGTCACCCTATGTATCAGGTTTTCAGCAGCCAGGGTAGAATTTGCAAAAACACTCAAGGTGATTCTCAAATGCTTCGCTCTGCCATCACCCTCCCTTCTTACTTAATAAACCCTCTTTCCTTTCAAAAATCAGCATTTCCACTGAGCTTTTGGCAAATAGTTTATCACAGTCAAATTAAGCTGAATTTGCTCATGAAGGCCTCAAGTGCCCGTCTTCTGAGCTATTGATTAAATAAAGGTACACATCTCTTACTTAACAACTGCTCAAGTAGCAAATTAGATAAAGCTTAGACAACTGAAGAGTTTCACAAGTATCCTTGCTTTGGCAATGAGAAATTCACTAGAGGTGGTGCAGGGGTTTATGTCTGGAAAAGGCCATAATTTTTCTCAAAGGACAGCTTTAACTCCTCTGAAATAGATAACCCGAAGAACTCATATCCTCAGATTTCTATGCCCTAAAGCATAGATAAATTTTGGACCCCTCCATCACAAAAAGAACAACAGGTAGAAGTGACTTTGAGTTAGGCTTCATTCTAATTGGTTTGCCAACATGAATCACTGGCAAAATTCATCCTTTTGTAGTGAACTGACATCCTACTGTGGGGATCAAGAACGTAGGATTTTAAACGTCATGAACCTAGCTAGGATCTTTTTTTTAAAGATAAGGATAGTGTGTTCTGATTTATTGTTATTTCTTCTTCTCAACACTGAGTAAAACAGGATTATCAAATCAGGAAAAGGTTGTCCTAGAACCAATACTGTAAGAAGGTGGACAGACTTTAAGATTCTTATCACCATACTGGGATTCTTATTTCCATACTACCTTTATCCATTAATTCCTGTTTGCATATGTTGTTGAAGAGCCCCATATCGTTGTTAGGGTCACTCAGTTTGCACCTACTTCAAAATTCAGAATTAATGCTGAATTTTAAATGAGTAATATTAATAAAATTATTAGCATTTCTATACTATGGCTGAATTAAATAATCCCATTTATATTAATTGTGCTGTCCATTTTTTTAAAGAAATATTTGTCTGGCAAAATAAAGGAATTAAACGACTGACTTTATTTTCTATTCACGGGTATGTCCTTAGTTTACATGTGGCATAATATACATTTTCTCACATAAATCAGAGGTGGAAAGGAGAGATGGGTATGAAATGTCTATGAGACAGGAAGTACTGAGGAGGAAGAACTTATGGTTTCCGTTTGTTTTAGAGAAAGAGTCCTTATCTTCTGTGCCTGTCTCAGTCCCTGCTTCCCCCCCATTTGGCTATGTTCCCACATCTCCATCCAGTTGATTTCTGGTATCTCTTTCCCTGATTTGAGTGGACAGTTGTGGTTTTCTACACCCCCTTCTGCTCTTGACCATCAGCACTACATCTGCCTACACTTTTGAATCGGACCTTCGTTCAACTCTATCAGATGAGTGAGTTCTTCTGCTATGTTTCCACGATCTGTATCTACCACAAGCTGTGATAACTGGCCCCTTTCTGGGGATGACTCTTCCTGGGGCTGACTCCATACACTCTCATCCTTTCCTCTTCTCCCACAGTCCATCCCTTCTCACATTCACAAGCCACGCTGGCTAACTCCTTCCTGAGAACTGATATCATTGAAGACGTGGTACGATCTCTAGACCAGAAAATAAAATGAGAAATAGACATACGACATATACATGAAGATCAGTTGAAAATAATTTTGATTTCCTAATCTTAGTGAAAGAAGTAGACCAAAGGGTTTGAGAAGGTTCGAGTGATCTCCAGAAGGCACCCAGAGTAAACACATTGGGTTATACAAATATTTAAAGGAAGAGGGTCAATTTGTCAAAACTACAGTCAAGAGTATTGACTGTTGGGTTGGCAGTTACAATCGAAATGGTTTCTTTATTGACTTACATACACCTAGTAAACAAAATTTTAAAGACAACATTTTTACCATCTACTTGTACCCCCTATAATGATACATGTTCCTTCCTCATAACACCTGTAATGGGAGAAATTCTATAAGTGAAGCATGCCTTTTTCTAGCTAGGTCAAAACAAAGCATTACAGTGGCCTCTTAATAAATGTCAATTACCTTCCCTTTTCCCTGAGCCTGGAATTATGCTAATAACATTCTTCTGAATATTCACAGATCCATGCAATATTTGATCTGGAGAGGAATTTAGAGATATTCCTACCCCACTCCTTCTAAGAAGATGAAGATATTGTGGCTCAGACACTTGAAGTGACTTGTAAGAGGTTGCCCAGCAGTTAGCGGCACAGCCAAGAGCAGAAGCCAAGTGTTGGTGGGAGGGAGTAGTATGAATAAGGCTCTGATTTAAAAAGACAACACGTTCCAGGAGCTGAAAGAACTGTGCTTCTAGGCTGGAGAGTTAGGTAGGTGCCGGAGTAAGCAGGACACTGAAGGCCATATTAAGGATTCAGGGAGTAATGAGAGACATTAGATGTTAAGGAAGAATAGTGACATGAGGGTTGCATTTTGAGAAGAATGCATTATTTTTCTATATTATTTCCATTGAAGTAATCAGATTCTCTGCTTCTCAAATACCCTTACTCTCAACTCAGGATGCAAGCTTTCTACCCCTGTCCTGATGACAGTTTCTCCCTTTGTACCTCTTCCATCACTTCTGTTTATCCCCTAGGCCAGAACACTCTGCTTCAAGGTCATATTCACCATCAGTATAAAGTAGAGGTGATCTTTCTTTGCCTCACTTCTCTACTTTCCCACGCTTTTCTGTCTGTTCCCATTTCTTGGATGATCATACTTCACTTCAAATATTTGTTAGGCTTCACCTAGTCCTTAGATCCTTTTCCATGAATGGATGCAGCCTCTAATACCTTCACTAATCAGTCTCTGAAATCCACACTTCCGCATGAATATCTCCCTTAAATAAGAAGACAAGGAAAAACTCTCTTTATTTCTCAATGTAGAATGTTCATATCTAACATTTATTTAGTCTTTTTGTGGGACTTTTAGCCTATTGCCATGTCCTGATGCTTGTATACTTAACAGCAGGCGTTTGTAGTAATAATTTTCTTTCTTTATACTATATTCACAACACTACCGTCAACAGTCACACCCTAGAGCCTCCAGATTGCATTGCTTTAAATCTCTGAAGGTCCAAACATAATGCCAGGATTAGAAGGCAATTGGTGGGGTGCCTGGGTGGCTCAGTCGGTTGAGCACCTGACTCTTGATTTCAGACTCTTGATTTCAGTTGGTGGGATTGAATCCCATGTGGAACCCTGCGTCAGGCTCCGCACTGACAGCATGGAGCCTACTTGGGATCCTCTCTCTCCCTCTCTCTCTCTCTGTGCCTCCCCAGCTCTTATGCATACACATGCTCTCTCTCTCTCAAAAACTAAATAAACGTTAAAAAAAAGAAAAAGAAAAAAAGAAAAGGCATTTGGCATTTACTGAGTAATTGCCATGTAACAGGCATTGTGCTATAGAATTTCCTTATCAGGTTGAGTTGAGCCAAACTGGGATTCAGAGTCTAGACTGGCAAAATGCATGAGCTAGTGACCTGGTACGTCCTTATGAAAGTAAGTATGTAAAGGACCTTTACATTTTGGCTTAAGACAAAGGAATGGACGTGGGGAGAAGGAGGATGAAAAGAAAGAGGGAGGACGCGAACAATGCTTGGGGGATGCAGGGCACCTGTCCTCTGCTAGCTGGAGAAGTTGGCTCTACAGTCCAAAGAAATGATTTAGAAACAATAAATGCATAACTTGTATTTGTGAAAGACATTGTGTTCTGGGCAGGAAACAAAAGCCTGCTGCAGAGACTCACATAATAAAGTATATCCCAACACTAGGAAAAAGCTATTTTCTTCCTAACTCTGCCACAAGCCATAGTGCTGCTTGCGGTATTAGGGATGCTCCTAGCTGAGGAGGGCTGAGTCTGGAAGAGGAGTCCTCTCATGGAAAGAAGGAAAAAGAGGCCATGGCAAGATTCGATCACAAGCATATGATGTGGGGCAGAAATGGGGCTCTCAGAAATAACTGAGAGGATACTGACTTTGGTCATGCAGGTAATACTGGTCATTCCAGTAGCAGCTAATGTTAACGTGATCTCAAAGAAATAAGGTCAGATGACATATACACCACATAATTGAATTCCTTAGGAGTCTTTTGAGAATAGGGTTACTATTGTCATTTTCAGAAGAGGAAATATATACTTAGGCAGATTAAATAGTTTCTCGAGATCACACAGGTAATCAATGATGGTCCTGCGATTCAAATTCGAGCCTCGGTGACTCCCCATATAGGTGTTTTTTAGGACTTTGCCACACTACTTCCTGATTGTTTGGTACTTGTTTTCTGATTGGTTGAGTATTCCAGGTGGGAGGTGGCCAGAATAAAGGGGACCCAAGAGCTCAAATTATTTATTTTTTTCATTTACTTATTTACTGAAAGGCAACCTAGAACTGACAGAAGAGGCAGGCCTTGAAGTCAAGCATAGCTGAGCTCAGACCCCAGCATTGCCATTTACTAGCTATAAGCCCTTAGGAAAGTTACTTTTCCTCCATGAGCCTTGGTTTCCTTGTGTGTAAGTGGGAATGTCAACATGCTTTTTGAATACAGATATAAGGCCCAAATGAGTTAAGATAGTTCGTACCAAAGTGCCCACTACATAGTAGGTCCTCAGGAAATGACAGCTATTTTTATTATCGTCAGTTCCTGCAATTTTGCCTGAACTCCTCGCATCCAGGAAAGAAACCGTGTGAAACGTGTCAGCCCCAAATACTGACAGATCACATGTTATTGCTGCCAGTTCCTGCTTCATCTTGCAGCTTCCCTAGCATGTCTTTTTTATTTTTGCTTCCATATCTAAAATAGCATATGGGAGTACATCATTTTGACCCTTCCTGCTAGGAACCAAACCATAACTCTTTTTTCTATAAAAGGAAGGAGATGGTGCTGACCTACATCTTTTCTCTTTGGCAAGTACCCACATTACATGTTTATCGACATTTAAGAGTTCCTTCTTAAAGCAGCTCACTTATGGCTAGAAAGTGCATTTCTTTCACTTGAAAGGACATCAAAGAGGCATTCCTGTATGAAATTCACTGAGTTTTTCTTAACTATGCATTGTCATGAGACCATATGGCCGTAAATGATTTAGTTTTTCATGAAAAATGGTTTTAAATCAAAAATGAAACCTGCTAAAAAGAATTTGCATACTTGATGAAAAATAAAGGCAATAAAATGTTTAATCTGGCTGTGAGAAATGTACTGGGATTTCATAAACAGCCCTTACATAATAAGGAAATACATTTTCATTATGACTGTTGCATTACCGGGTTATGGAAACTTGGCCTCTTTAGTTAGCGATACAGAAAACTGGAGCGTAAATGGCATTCACCTTAAGATTCAAGCGAATCTGGCACATCTGGAAAATTGCAGGGTAATACCTGCCCAGGTCCATGTAAATGATGAGCTTACTGGGGAAACACTTAGATTTAGGGAATAAATGGGGGCAGCGGGATTGAGTGGAAGGAGAGGATACAGTCTGATCATAGCAGTGTGACATCATTAATAAGGATTGAAAAGGTGGATCTATAACATAAGAGCAAGTAAACACTTAAAGAATGGTTTCACTAGAACCTCTATGGGAAGTTGAAAGACAGAGGCCTCAGCAGCACTGAGAGTTGTAGTGCTGGCAAACTTGGGAAAAGCCATCTGACCCAGATGCTGATTGGCATCAGCAACAGTGGCGGTGCCTTGAGAGAGCATCAGTCGAGAAAGGAGATATCAGCCAATGGAAAGGAGTGCAGAGGAGAATAGCCACCACCACCTGGCAGTAGGTGAACAGCGGGATTGGGAAGTGAAGTTCATATGAAGCACGCCCTGGGAACTCTCAGAAATATTGGGGGTGAGTTTGCATTGTTTGGCATTCCTGAGGAATTGATGTGGTGGAGAAACGATCATGGTGACCCTCGCTTTACTTTAACGGGGTACCATAAGTTATATATTGAATTTCTTCCTACTTAAGTAAGCCGATAAATCACACTATAAAATGCAATCCCTCTTGTGAACTTTCTTTAATGGGCACAGTGTAGGTCACAGCATCCCCAAAGTTCAGTGTGCCACCCCTTTGAATTGGTATTGAAGAGGCGATGTTGAGAAAACATCATGAATAAAAAAAGAATACAAAAGTAAGAGCGTGTCAATATTAACTGTTGCAACTGCTAACCATCTTGGAAAGAAGCTTGTTTCTCAATCTACTGCATCGATTAGATAACAGCTGCTCCTTGTGGAGAGATATTATTCTGTGTCATTCAAGAGACTGTCCAAGCTACAAGCAGGACTGTGGATGACTTCACCACACACTGTGGGATGGCTCCATGCTGCACAATCTCTTAGACTTCAGCCATCCTTGGATAGATTCCAAGAAGCTGGGGCAGCTACACAGAATCTCAGGGAAATGGGTTATTTCTGAGTCAGACTCATGAGCCTCATGGTCTACATTAAAAAGAAATGGTCAAAATACTACAAACTTCCCCACATAAATAATAGTTTATTTGTATCTAATGCCTATTTCACTTTGTTGTAGTTTTGAGGTCCTTTAAATCTAAAGATGTATTGGGGCGCCTGGGTGGCGCAGTCGGTTAAGCGTCCGACTTCAGCCAGGTCACGATCTCGCGGTCCGTGAGTTCGAGCCCCGCGTCAGGCTCTGGGCTGATGGCTCGGAGCCTGGAGCCTGTTTCCGATTCTGTGTCTCCCTCTCTCTCTGCCCCTCACCCATTCATGCTCTGTCTCTCTCTGTCCCAAAAGTAAATAAAAAACGTTGAAAAAAAATTTAAAAAAATAAAAAATAAATCTAAAGATGTATCAAGACTTGGAAGACCATGTAGGGAATGTGTTGTCCATTAAGGATCTGGGAGAGTGGAAGGGTGTCTGGCTGGTTCAGTCGGTAAAGCACGTGACTCTTGATCTCAGGGTCATGAGTTCAAGTCCCATAATGGTCCTACAGATTTAAAAAAAAAAAAAAAAAAGGAAAGAGTGGAAAGTACTAATTTTATATTTAATGAGAGACAACCCAGAAGTCAAACCAGTGTCCTCTCAAAGTTTGGGTCAAAAAGTGTGAAGTCCAAGGGATATCAATTCCAAGTTATGCTTTCCCAGCTGGGTGTAAGAGCATCTTCTCAAAACATTTTCTGTGACTAGTTGCACCTTTAGAGAAGTTTTTAAGAAGGTGTTGAATGTTCATAGTTAGGAGCTGATATACTTAAGCCAGGCATCCTGAGTTTATATCCCGATTCCCCTACTTCCTTGCTGTGGAACTTTGGTTGAGTCATATAAATCTCTCTGGGCCTCAGTTTCTCCACTGTTTAAATTGGAATCAAACTGCTACCTATGCAGTAAGATTGTAGTGAAAGCTAAATAAGTATCTGGTAATATTTTGTTTGGAAATCAAAACAGCTTTTATAGCCATTTCAAAAACAGATATAACCAAGGAGAGAAACTTGAAATAAAAACTTCTAACATGCAAGAAAGCTTTTTAGTCTAGAAGTGTTTTTTCCTGAGATGAGATTAATGATGACAAATAAAAATAAGATAGAGTTCACAGAAAATTTTTACATGTATTACCACATTTGAGAATTGTAATTACAAATGGATATACATGAGATTATTGAGGTTAAGTGCTGGGATTGAAATCATACAGTTTTTAAGTGTCAGAGTTGGAAAATGTACTGAGAGTTTCTAATCTCAAAGCCAGTACTTTCCTCTTCATTACTTATCCTATTAAATTAATTTCTTAAAGCTTAATATTTGTAGGGTTAGAACCATCACTGAAAAAAGTATTTTGTATCAGTAGGTATTTTTAACACATCTGCTTTTACTCAGACCTCTGTCCTTTCTTGCATTGGTGGATAAAATGTTTTCACGGATGCCTAAGTGTTGGGCCTCATGATGCTGTGATTTTGGGGGGTGATTAGTCAAAAGGTGACTCAGGGTGGGTCAAATATTTGGTTCCCTCAGGGCGTCTGGGAGCAGGTCAAGGACTGAATCTTTCAGGACTCACGATATTTCAGAAAAGTTTAACAAAGATTGTAATCTAATATTAACCTTTTTGCTAGAATCTTACTGAATTTTGAATAAAGCTAGAAGGCTACAAAACAGCTTTAATATTATCAAAAGTAAGAAAAGTCTGAGAAATTGCCATAGGTAAGAGGAAGCTAAAGCGATATGATGCTAAATGTGATGTAGTATCCTGGAACTGGGATCTGGAACAGAAAAAAGGAGATGGGAGAGGAACTATTGAAATCCAAACAAACTGTGGAGTTCAGTTAGTAATAGTACTCCAGTGTTGGTTTCTTGGTTTTAGCAAGTGCACCATGGTCCTGTAAAATGAGAACAGTGGGGGAAAATGAGTGAGGGATATATACGCATGCTCTGTGCTATCTTTGTAACTTCTCTGTAAATCTCAAAGTATCCCAAGGCAAAAATAATATAAAAACTAAAAGAAAAAAATCCCATTGATAGTATCCGAGATTCTGTATGTCTTAGGTTATGGTATAAAACAACTTCAATGTACTCTCCCATTTTCTTTTATTTCCATTCAATATTAGGGTCACACAAAGGACCCTTGACTCATTCTCCACCCCCTGCCACCATCACTACATACATACCTTTTATGATTTGCCTTCTATTTTTTTTAATGTTTGTTTTGAGAAAGAGAGACAGAGCTCCAGTGAGAGAGGGGCAGAGGGAGAGGGAGATACAGAATCCGAAGCAGGCTCCAGGCTCTAAGCTGTCAGCACAGAGACCAACGCGGGGCTCGAGCTCACAAACTGTGAAATCATGACCTGAGCCGAAATCGGATGCTTAACCGACTGAGCCACCCAGGCGAGAGCCTGAAAGCCTCTCCCGTAAGGGCTTTTGGGGGCTCATGCTAGTACATCATGTAGTCATCTCCTACTGGGAGCCTGCTATCGCCCTAGAACAGTGTTAGGTGCGGGGTTACAAAATGGAAGCAAAACAAAATCTTTGCCCTTGAAAGGGACACGTTCTGTTTGGGTAAGCAGATACATAATGGAGAATTACAATACACAGAGATGGAGAAAGAGTATCAGGGGACCCCAGGAAGGGGGAACAAATGCTTCATACAGTCTGAAGGAGGAGGTCAAGGTGGGGGTGCTGGTCGAGTGACCTCTGAACTGAGTCTCAATCTAATGGCCCAGAGAAGAACAGTAGCCAAGAAGGTGGGCAGAGGAGAGAGAAAGTCTCCAGGCAGTAGACAGTGCATCCCAGGGCATTTGGGTGGGAAACAAGAGAAGCACGAGGATATTGATTGTGAAGATGGAAATAGCCACAGGCAGTAAAGCTGCAGGAGTAAACAATGCCCCACACCCGGAGGAGCTGAACCATTATAATGTACAGTTGAGACTTGATCCTCCAGAAAAGGGAGCAGGGGCACCTGGGTGGCTCAGTCGGTTGAGCGTCCGACTTTGGCTCAGGTCATGATCTCACAGTTCATGGGTTCGAGCCCCGTGTCGGGCTCTGTGCTGACAGCTTGGAGCCTAGAGCCTGCTTCGGATTCTGTGTGTGTGTGTCTCTCTCTGCCCCTCCCTTGCACGCGCTCTTTCTCAAAAATAAATAAACATTAAAAAAATTAAAAAGAAAAGGGAGCAGGCTTCACCTTTGGCAATTAACTTCAAACCTATCATCATTCTCATTCATTGCTTTTCAGTCTTCATAACCAATGTATTTAATCTTAAGATACAACATCCTGATTGCTGTGTACTACATTTGGAGATCTAGATAGAGCCAATTGCTTAAGAATATAGGGTTTAAGGTCATATTCCACCTGTTCATGATTCCCTATCATCTCTCTACCATCTCAACAAGTTGGGCCTCTTGTTTTCCCATCTATAAAATGAGGGTTATGATAACACAGTCTATATTGTTTGGTGGCAGTGAGGATTAAATGAGATGCAGTCCACGGTATGGAGGTACTCAAGTGTTTGCATTACATCCTGCTGTGTGTCATGTAGCTGGGTATTTCAGAAGGCACACTCTGGAGCCTGGTTGCTGGGAGTTGGGTCCTGACCTTGTCACTTGCTGATTGTGTGACCTTGGCTCAGTTTCTGTTTCTTTTTCTCAGTTTATTTACTTTGAGAGAGAGAGAGAGAGAGAGAAAGAGAGAGCACACACACACACATACTAGCAGGGGGAGAACAGAGGCAGGGGGAAAGACAGAATCCCAAGCAGGCTCTGTGCTCAGTGCAGAGACGGAAGCCGGGCTCTATCTCACAACCTTGAGATCATGACCTGAGCCGAAATCAAGAGCTGGATGCTTAACCGACTGAGCCACCCTGGTGCCGTGGGCCAGTTTCTTAATTCTCTATACCTGAGTCTCCTTCGGAAAGATAGGCATTGTTTTGTTGTAAGGATTGCATGAGCTAATAATCGTAGAGAGCTGCGAACAGTGTCTGGCACATAGGTTTGTTCTGAGCAGATTCCATGAGCTTATGCACATAGTAAACACTCACGAAGGGTTAGCTACTTTTATTATTACCCAAAACTGGAGCCTAATGCTTCCGGCATGCTTGGGCAAGAAATGAAGACCTAACCTTGAGGCCAGCCACAAACCTATCAGAAAAGCAGTTTTCTGGGTTTTGTGCTTTTCTTGGCTCAGGCCTGCCAGCAGAGGTCGTCAATCAAACAGATTAGTTATTACCTCCTAGCCCTGTTATTGTTGACCCTTGTTCAAAATAAGAAGAAAAAGAATGTCTCCAAAGAAAACGACAAGCAGTTGGCCACAAACCTCCAAAAGCTGCATTCTAATTTTAAGAGAGCTTCACGGAGTTTAGGAAAGAAGTGTGACTACTTCTGTCACAGATCTTCATTTGCTTTTTAGTAGGACTTTGTATCAGCTCTCATAACAGCAGGAGACACTGCAAATTGAAGTACAGTTACATTATAGGATCACAACTGGCTCAGACTTTCATATGTGCAAAAATTGCATTTATTTACAATTGAGGTTTGAATAGACTCAGACGAAAATGAGATGAATTTTTTTTCCAACACACTCACATATAATTACTAACTAAAGAAACCCTTCTTTTTCATGCCTCTACTTTTATTGGGGGCCTAGCATTCAAGATAATTATTGCCTAGGACATTGAGGTGTACTGGACCATATAAAATAATTCTTCAAAGATACACTTCTACAAACCATTGAGCAACATGAATAGGACTCTGTCACAAATACAGACTGACAGGTCATTCCTTGGCATTTCACACAATATTGAAAATCAGCCTAAACTGGCAGGTGTAAAGTTCCTAGATTCTCACTTGACAGAATAATTCAGTACTGATAGTTTCTGACTGATAATAGGCAAAAGGTGTGCAACAGACAATAGCATCGAAGAAAAGAATAAAATTTTATTCAAGAGCAGCTAAAAGTATAAATATTTTTATATAAAGTTCTCAACAGCTTAATTGCACCCGGAATCCCAATTACCCTAACATCGCAGATTATCTTGCAAATATAACAAAGCAAATTCAGAGATACCTCCCAACACACGCCTCCTCCAGGTTTCTCTGACTTCCTGGCTGGCAAATATTTAGGAGGCAAAGTCTTGCCCTTTTGTCTTTATGTAAATGCCAGCTCCTTTATTCCTCCAATGGCGCCGACTCAACTGACGAGCACACTCACCATCTCTGCCATCTCTTGCTTGCTTATGATGTCCTGTAATAACTCCGGATCAATAATGGACTTCATCTTTCCCTCTCTTTCATCAGCAAACGAGAGACCAGTGCAGTAACCATTTAGAAAAATCCATTTGGTGAAATGAACTTTTGTAACTAAGCCCCCCCCCCCCCAAATTTCTCTGAGACCCTTAGGTCAGGGTGGCCATCCGATATCCCATGATCAACAGGTGACCCAACCACTTTCAGTCTCGCTGGGTTCCCAGGGGTATTCTACCTGCCTGGTTCTCCAAGTGTATGTCCTAGGACAGTGCTTCTCGAACTAGAATGTGCAAGCACATCGCCTGGGCTCTCGCTAAAAACGCAGACTCTGGTTCGGTAGGTCTGGTAGGGCTTGAGATTCTGCATTTCTGTTCAGTTCCTATGAGATACTGATACAGCCAGTCCAAGAACCAGATTTTGAGAAACAAGGTTCTAAGAGATTCAGAACAACACAAGATACTGAAGAAGACATCTGCCTGAATTCAACCAAGATACTTATTTGTATAATAACCTAAATTGCCAATGTATTAAAACCTCTTTAATCTTAGGAGAATGGAGTGTCAACTTCTGCTTTAGGCAGAGAGAGTGATCTAAAATATGGTTATGTTCATCCTTTTTTAGAGAAAAGAATCAAGTAAGGAACAGGATCACAAAGAGAGAATTTTCCTATATAATTTAGAGCCCATAAGGAATATCTGGGCACTAGAATTTTACTTCCCTTTGCTGGATAAGAAACTCTCTGTTCCATGCAACAACCTCTGTCCCCTCCCTAGATGCCACAAAGATTGACACACGAATATTTACATTTAGGGAAGTGTTTAATTTGCAGAATAAATTAAGGCATGAAATTAGTAATAGTTAGTATTGCTTAATTATAAATCAAATTACTTATGAATCATTCACAGAAAACAATGGCCATCCCATTAGCAGGGAGAAACATTCATTACGAAACGTATTAAATATTAGGTAACACTCCCTGGACTGTCTAATGGTACCTGATATATACCATCTGGCTTCATTGTTCCTTAGTGGCCTCCTAATAGATTGGCTCATCAGGAGGGCCACAAAAGAAAGCTGGGGCGCCCCATGTCTACCAGGGTTACAATGGGGACCACAGAGTTCCACTACGATCATTCCTTGACATGGCATTCTTTTGGCAATTACTTGCTCAGACGCTATTGTTTGTACTTGTTAATGTATTCAGTTCAATCCAGCAAATATTTATTGAGCATTACTATCAGGCTCTGGGGGACATAAAGATAATAAGGCTTGATTTTTATATTCACAGAGCTGATCACCATGTAGATTATTTTATAAATGCTATTATGTTAGAATGTGTGCTGTTTTTGTTGTTTTGTGTTTCTCCCCAACTAGGGTGTAGGCTCCTGAAAGCAAAGGTTCTTTTCTGAGTATATATATATGTTCGGTATCTGTGGAGTTTCTAGGCAGGAAGTCACAATAGGACAGTAGGACTGTTAGGCAAATTTGCCCCAGCCACTTTCCATCATGACCCAAGTCTCCCCACATGGCTTTTCTCTTCTCAGAGAAGCCTGGGCTCCTCAGCTCAGGGTAGTAAGGTGGAAACAGTACTCGAGAAAAAAGCCCTCCCTTTTCTCAACACCAGGAAATAATAGAATCCCTTTATATAATCTTTGTTTTCTTTGTTTAGGCATGGAAGTTAAAATTGTGTTTCTTTTGCTTTTTCAGCATTTTGTCTCATGGACAGACTCCCATGACTACCAGTTGACACAGAGAACAACAGAACAAGAACACTTAGATGTCAGGTACTGTTCTAAGGAACTTTATAAATATAACTTATTTGATCTGAATACCAAGCCTATGGGGTGAGTACTTATTCAGAACTAGGCAAACTGAGCACAGAGAGATTAATTTGTCAAAGTCCACAATCCTTTGTAGTAGAATATAGCAATGACTTGGGACCTCATGCCCTGGAGTTAAAATTATTGGCACCTAGGAACTGAAAAGAAATGTAAAGTTAAATCCATTTCAATGCATGCAAAAGTTTCCTGCACACCACACTTCTAGGTCTTTCTTACAGGAAACATTTTTGAATCACTGACTCAGTTTCACATGTAATATAGCCATGCCTTCTGAGGACATAGACCCCAAACGTGATTCCGTCCTATGTAACCCTTGGTGCAGTCCAATCACCCTGTTGGTTCATGTGATTATTGAACTAATACACATATCCACACTAGATGGAAGCTTTGTGAAGACAGGTCACATGTACTCCCAGTGCCAACACAGTGCCTGGTCCACAGCAGGCTCAGCAATTTTTGTTGAAGAAATTGAATGAGTCCCCATTTACAAATGAGTAAACTGAGACCCAGAGAGATGACAAATGACTTGCCCAAGCTTACACAACTCAAATGAGATAGACTGAGGAAAACTTTGAAACGTGTTCCGCCCAGCTTCGAAGCCCACCTTCCATTCCATACCACATTTTGCATTATCTACCTATTAATGATTGCTTTTATTTCTGAATGGAGTCATTGCAGTATTTACAGAATGCATTTGATGTATATGAGATACTAAGACATGAATTGGGGTTGTTACTGAAGTTTGCAGTAAACTTACTGAAGATGCTTTTGTTCCTTTTTATATGTTTTTAGTTTATATTAATGTCTCTCACCTAGTAGGGCTGTAGCACAGATTTGAGTAACTGAATTGAAAAGAACATCTACGAAGCAAAGACCTCCTTATGTTTAAGATACTGTTGGTGGGGAAAAAAGTGAATGCTGACACTTGGGGTTGATTCATCAGTCTGCTTTTTGATTTTATAGGAACCATTTTCATATCTGAAAATGATATTCCTAATAAGGACATACCAAAAAACATCACCAGTCTTTCTATTATTGGCCTAGGAATAATTTAAATAGAAGTCAGCACAGTATTACATTGTTAAACTTTTTTCAAGAATTCCAGAAAATATGTTATTAACTTCACTTAAAGTCTAAGCCGAAGAATTTTCCTCTGGAAGACGTTTCCTGATTAGACCTGAATTGTTTTTCTATGTCACCCGCAAAGACAATGCAAATGCTGATTAAAGCAATTAAAACTTTCCTTTGTTTGCAGAGAGAGATGTACCCAGATATGGCTTTTTGTTTGTAGACATCTTAATAAGCACTAGGCAGACTGAAATGAAATCTGTCATCAGTTATATTTTTCTCTTAGACAAACTGTCTACTTCACATACATATTAAGCAAGATTGTTACCAAAAGCTTCCTTATATTTCTATTTGTTGTTGTAAAATGGTAAATGTAGAAATAACACTAGATCTATCAATTTGATAATATAATGCAATACATCTGGCAGCTGAACAGGAAAAAAAATGTAATGACATATTGGCAGAGTGAATGGTTTTTATTATGGGTTTTTCTTTCTTTTTTTTTAACACAGTTGTGCCATTTGTTGTAGACTAATGTCAAGGAATATAAAGTATTATTGGGGATGGGGAATTTAGCTTTTGTAGAACATAAATTGACTGCTATGTAATATAACCATCAGTTTTTATTGCTTGTTAAATATTTATTTACTAAAATGATTTGAATAGGAAAGCTTGCTGAAGGGAACCATGCCTGTTTTTAGTTATATACTGTTGAATTCTTTTATGGCTATCTTGTTTTCAAATGTACAATTTTACACTAAAATCTACTGTAGAATATTATGAAATATAAGAACGAATTCTCTAGAATATGTAGGATAATCCGTTCTAAAATGGCTAGGGTAACTGAAATTTGATTTGAAGCCATCATTCTCATGATATTGACTGTTTACAAACACAAAGCAACATTCTCAATCCATCCATCCACTCTTAGGCTCATCAAACTTTTTTTGACCACTACCTATGTGTCAGGCATTGGTTTCTGGGGACATTAATGTAAATGAGCCAGCAGAGGCTCAGCCTTGCTGCAAAAAATCCCACACATATAATATGTTGGGCATTATAATAGAGAAGTTTACAATATATGCCCTTAAGACATATATCAAAACAAATCAAGGTAAGACACCACAAAAATGTTTTAAATTTATAGCTGACCCTTGAACAATATGGATTTGAACTACTTAGGTCCACTTGTACATGGATTTTTTTGATAAATATAGTATGGTATTGTAAATGTGTTCTCCTTTCCTTTTGATTTTTTTAAATTTTATTCTATTTTTTAAAATTGTTTACTCTTTTAGAGACAGAGAAGAGAGAGTACGAGTGAGGGAGAGGAACAGAAGGGAGAGAGAGAGAGGAATCTTAAGCAGGCTCCATGCTCAGTGCCGAGCCTGACACAGGGCTCAATCCCACGATCCTAGGGATCATGACCCAAGCCTAAATCAAATTAGAGTCAGAGGTTCAACCAACTGAGCCACCCAGTCACCCTTCCTTGTGATTTCCTTAACGTTGTCTTTTCTTTAGCTTATTTTATTGAAAGACTACAGTATACAGTGCATACGTAACATACAGAAGAGTTAATTGACTGTTTAGGTTATCACTAGAGCTTCTGGTCAACAGTAGGCTATTAGTAGTTAAGTTTTGGGGGAGCCAAAGCTATACATGGATTTTCTACTGCATGGGGGTTTGGCACCCCAACCTATGTGTTGTTCAAGGGTTAACTGTAAAAGATAATGGTTATGAGTAATACATTATAATATTTGTGCTCTTATGCCTGGAAAACGTTAAATTGTGTTACTCAAAAATATCATAGGGCTGCCTGCATGGATACTAGTTTTGAGGTTTTGGACTCAAAAGAGGGGCAGATCTTTCTTGTAAATAGATTTTAAAACAGTTACTCCAGTTAACCTGGATCTAGGAGTGTCTCATGGAGCAGAAAGAATCCAGTCACTGAGAGAGAGACAGCACTTACTGATATAGCAGGTGGAGACAAGAAGCTACATCACACAGTTGATAAGAAATGAAGATTAAGATATATAATATGACTACACGTTGGGGCCTTAAAACAAAAAGTGGACATCTCAGCCTGAGAGGATGATGGTCAAGTGGGATCCAGAAGATAATACAATCTGTGCCTCAACAATCCCTTTAGACATACCAGAAAAGGTTATGGTATCTCTTCATAAGAAAAGATGAAAGATGCTTATCAGAGCTCTTTCTGTGCATATCTTTCTTAGTTTTTTTTTTTCATTTAATGATGTAGAACAGTTATATAAAATTTAGAATTCCTGATTCTCAAGAATACTGTTGATATCTTCATAGAATCCCAAGGAACATAAATCATCACTGCAGAAAAATTTGGAGTTGGAGTTAATTTCCCCTTGCATCACAGTTCAGATATCATGTGCCAACTGTGAGAAAAATCAGAAAAGTGGTCAGCGGTACAAATTTCTGTAAAGGGCTTATTTTCTGTCTTAGCATACCACACACTTCCTGCGTAGAGCAGAAAAGGAAGGAAAGATATAAAACTTATCTGATTACTCAGTCAATATAAATAGTCATTCTGAAAAACTAAATTTCCCACACAAACTTTATGATAAAATGAACTTAAACCTGGCATGGCATTCCAGTGTTTTCCTAGACCCAGCCCAAGTTTCTATTCTTCCAATACTGGCATGGTTGAGCCGGAGGGGGGACAGCATGGAGCCAGAGGTTATGTCACACCTGTCCCACCATTGCTGGATCATGGCAAGGTAATTAACAGCCCTCAGCTTCAGGGTTATCATTTATAAATTGAAGCAAAGAAAACTGGTACCTACCTCAAAGGCTGGAGCCACAGAGGTCAATAAATACAACACTATTATTATAATTTTATACTCAATTTTTAGGAAACTAGTTAGATAATATGAAATAGTGAAAGAAAACCCATCTTTAGAACTGAAATGTGCCTTGAAATTATGGGTTGCTACTAACTAAATGCTACTTCTGTAGAAAAATTTCAGTGTCATAGTTATTATTTGTAAACCTTGGGATAGTTGAGTTGAATTATAAATTAGATTAAAATGTACATGCAAACATCCAGGAAAGACTCAGGATCTCATAGAATCTCTTAAATGTTATCGATTTAAATAGAATATAAATGGGATATAAATTAAATGGGCTAAAAATATAATATACACATATCTTAGTTTTAAAATTTTTTTTTTCAACGTTTATTTATTTTTGGACAGAGAGAGACGAGCATGAACGGGGGAGGGCAGAGAGAGAGGGAGACACAGAAATCGGAAACAGGCTCCAGGCTCTGAGCCATCAGCCCAGAGCCCGACGCGGGGCTCGAACTCACTGACCGCGAGATCGTGACCTGGCTGAGTCGACGCTTAACCGACTGGCGCCACCCAGGCGCCCCTCACATATCTTAGTTTTAAATGCAAGTCACCTTTCACCATCGAGGTCACTGTTCATTGGTAAACTTCTTTTGGTTTTCTATCAAAATTTAAAAAGAAAAAGAACCTTCTTGGAGAGAACAAACTCAATATCCATTAGTGAGAAATATGTACATAACTTATGGCCCATATAATAAAATATCAACTAATATTGAAAATTATACTTGATATGTGATAAATATCTAAGTGGAAGAAAAGCAGGTTACAAAACAGTATGAATCAGCTGATTCACTTTCAGGATAAGTGAGGGTTGAGTGAGTGTGTGTGTGTGTGTGTGTGTGTGTGTGTGTTATTAATGTATGAAAAAATATTAAAGGATATGTACAGAGTATTAATAACGGTTATTTCTGAAGGGTTTTACTTTGTAACTTTCTATACTGTCTAACGTTTATAATGAGGTTGTCCTATATTATAATTTTTAAAGGCTATTTGTACTTTTGAAAGTATTTCTGTGATAAAACTTCTAAATAGCCTTCTGCAAATAAATTGTTAATATAAACATTCTTACCTAGTTATCATCAATATACTTCCATAAATAGGTAACGAAGTTATAATTTTAAATTATGAAATAAATTATTTGAGTTTATTTCATTTTATAAGCAACTGCTTTAAAGATATTTTTAAGGCACATGGTTTAAAGAGTTTTGATTGCCAAGGTTACCAAAAACCACAGAATTCTAGAGAGGCTTAGAACATTTAAAGATTAACCACTTTGTTTTGCTGGACAAAAAAATAAAGATATTCAGAATTTAAGTGTATTATTTTTTCCCTGATTTGATCACAGACCTAATTTGATAAAGAGGTCAGTACTTGGCACATTTGAGCAAATATCAAAATGGTATTGGATATTTATAGAACTAAATTAGATGTTAAACAAATGGAAATTATAATTTAGAGAAAGAAAAGACAGGATATTTATAGCCCGTTGAGTATGATAAGAATCTTTTACTTTTTATTGTAAAGCGATTTTAAGTTGTCATTTTTTGATGACACATAAACCATTTGAAATATCTAACAAAACATTTACTTTTACCTGAATTAGGGAGATTTTTAGGTAAACCTTGTAACTGTTGCAAGGATATTATTCTGAGTATTCTTCAGCACAGGAAAAGTTTGATACGAATGTCAATGAAGTTATGTTAAGTAGTTGAACATTGGGATTGAATTGCTTTGGCCCAACTTCTGAGCCTAGAGCTTCATTTATCCTTCCAAAGAGAGTTCTTGATTTGCCATGGTTACTATTGGATATTTCTATAATTTGGTAAGGAAGCTACAACTCTAAGCAGAAGTAACCAGCATTCAAATATTTTCTATGATCAGGATAGAGAAGCCACTTTGTAAGAACCTTGACCTTGAGCAGTATCAGCTCTCTGTGTTTTCATTTCAACATGGAATCTAAATGCAAGCTACCCGCTTCATTCACTGTCAACAGTGTTCCAGGGCTAGATATTAGACATACCATGAATTATACAATATTCTATTTTATGGAAATTTAAAATGTTTCAAAGATAATTAGTACTGTAGATGATACTTACTGCATGTAACTCTAACTGCTGAATAAGAGATTACTCTATTCAGTGATCCCTTCAAAGCTCAGTGTTCTCTTTAAGCAAATTCTATAGCAGCCAGCAAATTATTTGCTCAACAATGAGAATTTTACTTCCAGTATAGGCAACTTGTGAGTTTCTTCTACTGACAATAAATAGAAAAACATAGAAGTGATATTAGGAAAGTAAAAGAAGAACAGTAAGCCCCACCTCAATGGTGACAATAAAGATTTTAGAAATTAATCGAAGCTCCATTGGACCTTCAATACACTCTCCATTTGTTAGGGGGAAGGGAACTGAGCTGTGTGCAGAAAGGGCTCAGATCATTGGGACAGTCCACTCCATGCTTTGGAGAGAGAATTAGAGAAATACTTTTTAGCATGTCAGGAAGGTTAACCAGAGGTTACCCAAAGCTTTCTTAAATTGCAAGCATCCAAGTTACTTTGCATTTCTGGCGTTAGTGAGGTAACAGTCACTACTTCTGAATCTCAAAAGTTTCTATTTTTAAGTGCCCTTGTAGGCACTAATATTTGGTTAGAGGACAAGAGTAGGGGGGAAATATGTGAGAATGCAACTTCGTAAAATAAAGCACAATAATTTATGAATATTTTATTTAAATTTCTGTGGAGGTAGAACATAGACTTTCTCAGGAGCAAGAGATAATATATACTGTAGCCTCTATTTTATTTTATTTTATTTTATTTGTATAAACATTTCAGTATTTGTAAAAATGTTTATAAAGACTTCATAAGGTCTGTCTTGGGGCACCTGGGTGGCTCAGTTGGGTGAGCATCTGACTCTTGATTTCGGCTCAGGTCATGATCTCATGGTTTGTGGGTTCCAGCCCCACATGGGGCTCTGTGATGACAGAACGGAGCCTCCTTTGGATTCTCTCTCTCCTTCTCTCTCTGCCCCTCCCCTCCCCTCTCTCTCTCTCAAAATAAATAAAACATTAAAAAATTAAAAAAAAAGACTTTCGTAGGATCTCTTTCAACCATAACACTACAACATTTTTTTATCTCGAAAGTATTTTGAACCACAAATTCTCCTACCATGAGGGTTCTCAGAAACAAACCTAGGTGTTAGGTAGTTGTTCCTGCACCCCACAAGCAGTAAGGGTTTTTGAATGTAAATAAAGGAGAAGAGCATTAATTAAGGAGTAGTAAGGATTAGTCAGTCACTTATGCAGGTTCACTATTGAAGCCATGGAAGTGGCCTGTCAAGGCCATTTGGACTTTTCAGGATATTTCTTCAGGTCTACTAAACTCATCCCCATAGCTACTGAAGTCTCTAGTTGGTTCTTGAACTTCTTAAGCTCTCTAATGAGACACTTCCTACTAGTCTGTCCTGGAACTGAGCTTCTTGCCTCCCTCAGAGTAGTTTCTTTGAGTTTCATGGAAGTCTCCTTTCTAGAGGGGTAGCATCCCTGTGTTTGTCTCCAGTGCTGTTATCAGGCAAGAAGAGAGCAAGAGTCCTTCCAGAACCCAATGCGCATTTCTGATTACTCCACTTTAGTGTCAGATGGTCAGGCTGTATGGCCTTTCATAAACCATTCCTCCCCCACCCACCCCCTTATCCCTTTACCTCTTCCAGCCCTCAGTCCCAAGCTCTAGGGAAAGGTCCAGAGCAGCCACAGCCCTAGCATATTATCCTTCTTTTCCATCAGAGTACAGATCCTCTTGCTGTTGGAACTGGCTTCGCTTCTAAGATTGACAAATTTAACTTTTCTATAGCACAAATTTTCTGAGAATAATAATCATAATAACCGTTTTTTAAAAAGTTTTATAATAGTATACTTTTCCCCACACATGACTATTATAGGCAGAAATTTTACATAATTTAAAAATTCCCCTGATTCAATATTCACTTTCTTTCCTTTGTGTGAAGTCTGTGAGGGCATAGAATTTAGCAGGAAGAAAAAGAAAGAAAGAACCAGCATACATATTGATGTTGTTATTTAGGCATCCTCCTATGATTTTTCTCATTTTTTTTCACACTCATATTTCCTTTCCTTTTCAATTGTGAACATTAATTGAAGGAATTATTCATTAGACTTGAAGTCAGATAATTTTGTAATAAACCTCTTATATAACATTGACACTGTGATTCAAACATGACTTTGAGGAATGATGACAGAGTAATTCTATTTTATATAGTAGTTGGTGTTACCAATTAATAGAGACAATCTGAAGAGTCAACATTTGAAGACAAAGATTCAAAAATTGCATTAAAAGGAATCTTCAGGTGGAATTGTTGGTAATGACTTTTTTCCCCTGAGCCAACCCTCCAGGGTGGATTCAGTGCAGGGACTATCCCTAATTGGCTGAAGCCTGTTCCAGAGTTTGAGGAAAAATTATTCTCTCTCTTGAGAAAGGAGCATAACAAATGGTAAGCTAGAGCTGCCTTCCTAAAGACATTGAGTGGAGAATAGCGGCCAAACCACCTATTCCTCCAGCGTGGCACACAACGGGATGGGGAGAGCCCTGAGCAATCCGGGATCTAAACTAGGGCACTCTCTGTACCCACCTGTCAGCTGGGGACCTCAGGATGCCTGCCTGTGACAGGGCTCTCAGCAGCAGCTCTCAGGACTGGCTTCTCCCTGTTTTGTTGGTCAATCATCTCCAAAAAATGGTATCTGGTTTCCTCCCAGGGGCCTTTCGTTCTCCCTTCCCTGGTCGCACGCTCAGCAGCTGGATATCCGAGTGCTGCTTACCCAGGATAGTGCCAGCTGCTTGGAAGCAATCTGTACATTAAAAATCTCTCGGGGCTGTAGCATCTTACCCTGCTCTTTCAAAGGCTAACTCTTTCAAGAAACTATTCAAATCCTCTAGAAGTGTGTTAAGGCAGCATGTTCTGTAAGGCTGCATTGATCACATCTCTGTCTGGTCCCCTTTGTAGGATGAGGATGTCCCGCACCTCTTCTCTGGCTCAAGCAGTTTTCCTGCCTTCAGTTTGCCCTCCAGGGAGGTGCTGCCATCCCATACCACTTGGGTCTGGTCTGGCAGTTTCCAGTCATTGATATCTAGGATCCTTGGCAAGGGCTACAAATGCCTCCTCTTTGGTCCTTCTGCGGGGCTTGGGAGTGCTTGGGCAAATCATTTTGCTTCCCATAAGGTAGATGTGCCAACGTAGACTAACTAACAGAGATTCTGGCTTCTCTAATCTAGATAACAGGAAACACGACGATAAGAAGATAGTTCTGAAGAAAATGAAGTTGCTTCTGGTTGCTATTTTTATATAAAGATAAAACACCTGTGCTTCGGAGGTCTGAGTCAAGCTTTCCCAGCTCAAGCTGTTACAGACAAGTTGGAGCAAGAAGGAACAGAGCTTTACGCTATAACCTCCCTACCTTGAGCCGCTTTACTCCCAGACTTTCAGCCTGGCAGGCGGGTTTACCTTCAGCTTGGTCCGAGGCATTGACGTGTCCCCCAATGTATATGTTTCTGTTACCAATCATTTGTTGAGGGCCCGGTGCATGCACAGAAGATAATTCCACCTTAAAGTTTATGAAGAGAGGCTCAAGAGTCCATTGTGCTTTTACATTTCTGAATTTCTCCATTTGCAGAGAGGTACCCCTCTCTGTGAATGATCAGATGAATTACGTCTGTTCTTTGGTACCTTTCCCCAAACAGAATTTCCCAGTTTTTTAATAGTTTTCCTATCATTTCGTTAAATTATTTCAAAATTGGGCAGTTTTGACACCAGCATTTTGAGCTTCCGTGGAAGGCACCACAGCCTGGAAAAACCAAATCCAACTGAGAGCAGTACTGCGTTCTCTTCGGAAAGGTGCGCAGGTGGTCACGTCTGGCGTCCCCGTTGTGAGGGATGAGTGAAATCATGCACACGATAATGCCAAACAGAATGCCGGGCGCACAACGAGAGTAAAATGCAGAACTTCTTGCGTCTTTAGTCTGTCAGCTTCTAAAAGGCAATCTACATATGAACATGTGCTAAAGCGGTTACTAACCTGAAAGACGGACACCACATCTGTACACACATTATATTAAAGCGTGAAACAGTGAGGGGCTGGATTCCCTGTATTTCCTCTCGATAATCTCAAATTCTTTTTTTTTTTTTTCCAGTGTGTGTAAAAATTCCCACTGTTATTATCTCACTCTTGCTTTTCATTTTCCTTCCTCTTCCCTGGGGCAAGTGACTCAGCTAAAAGATGCATACAAGTTAAAAATACACCAACTCAGAACTATTGGTGACAACATTTCTATCTCCTATGGCTAGATACTTTTCAGGGAAACCCTACACCCTGAGGAACCTTGTTGATAAAAGAATAAACGTGACGGTTGTCTGTATACAAACAATTATTCCAAGTCAATACATTTATGGTGCGTAGGAGTCTAGACTCTGCACTGAGTCATATACCCCAAGGAAAAGAAGAGAAAATGAAAAACAAGAGGTAAGATTAGAATACTGGAAACTCTTATAAACCAACTTTTAAAAATATTTGCAGACTATTTACGATGGGCTAACAGCAAATCCATCTAGGTATAGTCTTTCTTCTTTCACTGTGATGATTTACAGAAAATGTGACAAAATCAATTTTTTTGTTTTTACTTTTTAGTTAAAGTTTCTTTCCTTCTGGTTAGTCAATCAATTTAGATATGACTGTATTTCTGCGTAAAGCATGTACCTACGGAGAAGTAAAACAGTTCCTATTTGGTCACTAACAGCTCTAATATGCCTTTAACCTTTTCACAAAGGGGAGATTTGTGTTCAGAAACATATAGACATATCTCCACCGTAGATTTTTATTATGTATAAAAACTGAGGCTTATGATTCCGTTTCGATGCATGTTCTGTGTGCCTGTACCAGAACACAAATTTGTCGTACAGGCTCTATGAGGAATTTCACAAGGTCTTTGCCACAGATAGCCAAGCCTGTTTCCTTTTCCCCTTAATGTATGGCATCCTTGTGAATTCATTTAACTGCTACCAAGATGGGTTACAGAAACAATTGGGACTAAATCTGGCTCCACCACTGTAGTTGATAAAATATCAATATTGTAGGTACTTTCTAGTATGAATACTCTTTGAAGTATTTTTTTCTAGTTTGTTCATCCTCAGCAAATACCCTCTGAGATCAGAGATCACCCTGGATAACAACTCCTGGAATTCAGTTTCAAGTAATTGCTGCGATAAAATCATAACACTAATTGGCTAAGGAATGTAGACTCCAATGCAAACGTGTGGTTGGGATTTTGTGCACATATATCATACTGAAAGCTAGAAGAGTTCTAGTCTGGCTGGGAACTAAATAGAGCAATAGGTGACCAATACAAGACCCAGCCCAGCTGTTGTTATTCTTTAGATTTCTTAATTCATCTTCTGGCAGTTACTACAGTGGGTCTCTATTGTTTAGTATTATTATAACTGGCTTCTTTTCCATGAAGGGGAAATAATTCTTCTCTTACAGACCAAGCAAGCACCATTGGCCTTGGTCCCATCTCCCTTTCTCCTTCTCTCCCTTTGAGAAACAGGTCTAGACCTGGTAAAAGTTCATTTGCAAATGAAACAAATGGGTCAGGTTAGTATTGGGTAAGACCAGACACAATTTCTCCATGAAGGAAAATATTTTAAATGGATATCACCTTACTGGTTAAAGTGTTGCAGCTCAGTTTTTAGAGGGTGACTTGGTGGAAAAGGAGAGCATTTCTTATTATTTCTTTCTACCATTTTATAGTGACTATACATTTTCTACTTAGAATTTTATATTAATTCTATTTTCTTTCTATTACTTTCTTCCTGGCCTAGGGACAGTTGGCATTGATTTAACTCATGAAAAGCTTGTGGTGCTTAGTGAAATATGAAACACAAGTTATAATTTATTATTGTTTTTTTCCGATTCTTACTCTTATTGGTGAGTGTATTGAATATCAAATCCTTAAAAAAGTGGTTGGCGAGTAAGAGTACCAGATTTTCTTTGTAAGCTATTGCTAAATACTGACAACAGTTTAGAACAATACACTTTTCTTTGTAAGCTGTTGCTAAATACTGACAACACCTTAGAACAATACACTCTTAAAAAAGAAAGGACACAAAATGCATCTCAGGTAAAAAACAGAAGAAAGGCAAAATATATGTATAAATACTATATGTTTTTAAACCACCATCTCTGTGAAAGCAAAAATGGGCTTCTTAAAGCTTTCTAGAATCCTGACCTCTGGTCTGTGAATCAGAGAATTAGACTGAATATCCAAAGTATCATTTCAATGTTACAAAACCTTTTAATAAGTGTATAACAAATCAACAGCTTCCAAATCTGCTGTTGGGAAAGGAAGTTCAAATTTGTTGAACCCTCATTATTATAGGCTTGAACGCTTCTCATATAGAAGCCAGATCTGATGATGATGCGGCCTAGCGGAATGTATTGGGCTGAATTCTGTTCCCCGGAAGCCTAATTGACAATTTTGTTGCCCTTCTCTGACTATTTAAGAAGAGTGTGAGGTCAATGGTGATGATAGTTCTCAGAGTCATAAATGCCATCCAGCAGGACTTGTTTTTTTTTTTTTTTTTAACCTGTTCTTCTAGAAAGCTCCTGTGTCAAATACTTAAAAATAAAATGTTTTACAGGAGAAAAGGAATCTGACAACACTGCTGACCCACATTTCAGGAGGAAAAATGAGAAATATAGGGGTCAGATCCCAGCCCGCGGAAGCACAATGAGCACTTATGCTGTAATGAAGTAGTGAAATCGCCCAACTGGAACAAGCAATTTTCATAACCAGTACACCTCAGTAAAATGAATTTTATCATATCCTGTGACCTCAAGTTCCCAAACCAAAAGTCTTCAGGGCATATTAGACTGGCAAAAAACACTCAGTCACCTCGTTATATGGCAAAAAGAAGGAACGTCCAAATACCAACTCTCAGAAAATTAACCCAAATAATATGTCGTGATTGAGACTTGAGGGGAATTTCATTTGTTAAATGATCATTTATTTTCATAGTTTTCTTTTTCCTTAGGAAAAAGTTTGGGCACCATATTACCAAACTCTCTTAACTAAAATGTTAAAATCAGAAGATTAAACAGAAATATCGGAATCAAGGTGTAGAATCCAAATAGCTAATAATTAAGTAAATGTTAAGGTTAAAAGCATAATAGCATATTTGTTACTGGATGTATTTTAAATATTTGATTTTGTCCTCCAGTGTGTGCAAAAATGTGTTTTACTTTTTTCACCTGACAGCGGTTGAAAGATACCGTGACAGTGAGAAGTAATTTTAATACTTCCCCATAAATTTTATTTTATTTTTTTTTTTTTTAAATTTTTTTTTTCAATGTTTATTTATTTTTGGGACAGAGAGAGACAGAGCATGAACGGGGGAGGGGCAGAGAGAGAGGGAGACACAGAATCGGAAACAGGCTCCAGGCTCTGAGCCATCAGCCCAGAGCCCGACGCGGGGCTCGAACTCACAGACCGCGAGATCGTGACCTGGCTGAAGTCGGACGCTTAACCGACTGCGCCACCCAGGCGCCCCTTCCCCATAAATTTTAGAGAAGAAATACCCATTTGAAAAGCCATTCTTTTCCATAATTATTTGTGGAGTGTCCGATAATTCAAAGTAGAAAATTCATAACATTTTCATTAATTTTTCACGTTTTCCTAGTGGCAAAAATGAGAGGAAATAGATACATTTACATAAACAAAAATACAATTTCCTTTCAGTCATTTGCATGTATTTTAGAGCAAATATATACTGGAAAATATTCTTTGAAGTTATATAGATATGAATCATATTCACAAGATTCTCTGGAAAACCTAATGCTGATAATGCAGTTTGATTGCAGTGTAATGTCTGAATAAAAATATCATCAACCACCTTATACCATTTCATTCATAAATTCAATTAAAGAGAAATCCAATAGTGATATAAAATTGAGTAAGCCAATCCTGAATTTCATGGGTCACTGTAAAGAATCCAGCTCACTTATAATACTTTTCATAGTATATCACTTTATATTATATAATACTTCCCATAAACTGCATGAGCTACTAATTTATATATTTAGAACAATAGAGGGTGAACAGGATCACATTACAGTAGACATCCTTTTTTCAGGCCTAATACACATTCACTGTTATGCCACTGTTTAATCTTACTGACATATTTTCAGGGATTATCTCTGTACAGACCTTCTTTGTACTTTAGCAATGGTGGATCAAATTCCTTAAATGCTAATAAAACAGAGTCATAAAGAGACGGTCAATAAGTTACAAGGTTTTCTTTCACATCCCAATTCTGGCTCTTCATTCTGACACCATTCCCCAAGTACACTTCTGTGAGCCCTAAAAGAAATGTAGTTGATATGCGATCTTAATTTTTCAGAGGAATTGTGGCTGTGTTTTGCTTCTCTCTAAGCGCATGAATACTACATGATTAACAATAGTACAATCATAAGTTTATTTTGAATTTCATCTTTATAGTCTCATAAGAACCTCAACTTATTCAGAATTTATACCTAAGGCACGTATTAGCTAAAACTAAAAATATATAGTCTATACACATTATTTTATTGTTTTAAATGGTCCTCATTCATGTTTCATTTCAATAATATTTCCCCCAGCTTGTAACGCTTATGTACATCGAGTCCTCTTTAAATTCACAATGCATAAAACTGCCAGGTGGCCTAATAACAGAGTGCATTAACAGATTGAACTATAAATCAGATGGTTGTGCTCACGTACTGTAAAAATACCCACGATTTCTTTCAGATTTATAGTTTGTACACTGATTCCACAGAGTTGATCACAAATGCTTTGGAAATTTAAAGTGAATAAAGAGGTCATATATCCCAATCTAAAGATAATATTACCTTCAGTTTCATCTTATCATTATTTTTATTACCTTTACCATTATCGTGAAATTAAATAAGGTGATGTACCTAATATCCACGAAACACTGCCTAGCCAAGACCTATCATTAGTAGTAGTATTTAATACTATTAAACCTATACTATAATGACTTCCTTTTAATTAGTGATTTAACACTAATAGTAAGTAGCCATGTATATCAACATTTACCTAGAACAAACATACGCTGTGTTCGTTATATAATAGTGAAAATTGGAAATATGTTATAGAAGATATTTATCTCTCGGACATTGAATAATTTGAAAATAAAAGAGTAACTCTACACTTCTTTTTCAAGAGGGGAAATTTTTGTACAGCACCTAAATTAAGAATAACTCACTGTGTATAAAAACCTGGATTTGAATATTTGGAAAGAGAAGCACAAATCAACTCTTGTACAATCTACTACTGTATATGAACAAGGAAACTGAAAACCAAGGAGTGAACTTATTTCCTCATGGCTGCACAGATCAGTAGCAATAGAGCAGGGCAAGAGACCTGGGAGTTCACTAATAATAACTTCCCTTTTGCATAGCGTGGAATGGTTTACAAAGTGCGTGTATAGACTTTATCTACCTTACAGCAATAAACTGGTTGAGTTGTACAGGGATCCAGTTTTTCTAACTTAGATACAAAGCTTATGTGCTATCTCATCATCCCATTGCAGTGATCTCTCCATAAACTTTATGATTCCTCTGTGTCCCATGAGTGGTTTCATGTTAACAGAATATATTTTACAAACTAAGAGAAGCAAATAGAATTAGATTTGCGTTGCAAATTGAAATAAATATATGTGCAATTGAAAGCATATATAACCTACATGGGCTAGGAAAAGTAAAGCCGTATTATAGCTCTATCCATGAGGGTGATAAAGCAAAAATTCAAAGCAGAATGAAGACTGATTTAGAAAAGCTTTTCAAAATTGTGATTTCAAAATTTGTTGAATTAGCAGCAAAATGAATCTAAAGAACAGGCTCGTGTCAGAGAATGGTAAGTGAAGCTGCAAAGATAACATTGAAGTCTTAAAGAAATCATGCTGACATCATTAGCATTTTAGGACTGTGAGCAGAATTTTACATGAGTTTTTTTTTAAATATTCATGTGCATATGGCACCAAAGAACCGGATGTAACATTTTGGTTAAACAATGAGCTCTTGCTCGCATTACATATCCTTCGCATGTTTGTGGGGCCCTCACTACGGATGCAGGCTGATTTCAGTCACAGGAATAATAGGGAACAGAGGGTTGTCAGATCAGTAATTGAATGCTCTGGCCCATAAATTAATCAAGTCACTTCCACCTACAGCATAATAGCTAGAAATAATAGTCATACCCAAATGCAAAAGGAATGGGGAAGTATAATGCTCTCTTGTCCGTGAGAAGTAGGAAACTGTGGGCAAACATTACAAAACTAAGCCATGGATATATTAAAAATGAATTTTTCCTTCCTAAAAATCCTACCCAGTGGGCCTTTTAGACTTTTCTGAAGCCCATTCACTCCAAATGTTGAGCATGTTACTGTCTGCAGGGAATTTTGGTTGCATCCTGAGGTCATTCATTTGGGCCTTCATACTCTTCAGCAAGGTTTCTCAACCTTGACTTCATAAACATTGCGGCTGGCTAATTCTGCTTGTGGTGGCTGTCTTATGCATTGTAGGATATCTAGCAAATACCTGGTTCTACCCACTAGATCCCAGAAGCAGTCTCCTACCTCCCCAGATTTTGACAAACAAAACCACCTCCTTGGGGCGCCTGGGTGGCTCAGTCAGTTAAGCATCCGGCTTCAGCTCAGGTCATGATCTCACAGCTTGTGAGTTCAAGCCCTGCATCAGGCTCTGTGCTGACAGCTCAGAACCTGGAGCCTGCTCTGGAGTCTGTGTCTCCCTCTCTCTCTGCCCCTACCCCGCTCTGCTCTGTCTCTGTCTCTCAACAATAAACAATCATTAAAAAGAAAAAGCAAAAACAACCTGCCTCCAGACATTGCCAGATGTTCCCAGAGTGGGAGGGTGAGGGGAGGGGGCCAGTAAAGTCCTGTTGCAGGCCTGCCATATAGACTTGCAAATTACAAAGTGACTAGATAAGCATTTGATGTTCAAAAACACACTAGGTTGGAGAGGGAAGGGTTTTATTTTGATTGGGAGAATATGGGGAAGCATTTTGAAGAAGGTGCAAAAGAGTCTTGAAGACTTTCAAAGACACTCTTTTTTGAAAGGCTGAAAGTGGTTGGTCCAAGAAGGTAAAAGAGTTGGCGGCAAAAATCTGAAAAGTAGAATAAAACAGATGAATTGAGAGAGCAGCCAGAGATGTGATGCAGACAGCTGGTCTGAAATTACCTTCGGTTACATTTATAAATTGTAAATACAAATACAGATAATAAAATAATTACACTAGACTTTTTCTTACATTTCTTAGAGAAGCAATGTAATTTAAATTTCCATTTATGAGTAGAATAGGGATCATGGAGGGGTTCAGAGAAGTTACCCACACAATGATAACAGGCTGAGAAATAAAATCTGCAAATTAATTTTTGAAGAAAAGAGATATTTTAAGAAACAAAGGTAGGGGAAATTTTATAATGTGCCCTCAATTAATGTACCTCCCACAACAAAGGCTGTGACAAGAGATAGTGGAACTCACATTCCATCTGTTTCTTATGTTTCCTCTCTGTCTGCGGGTAGGTAGGCCCTCTAATCTGGCCAGTAAGATGTGGGAAAGTGATGTGCCAAAGCGTGGAAGCAGCCTGTGACCCCTAGCTGGACCTTCCCTTGCTAAAGCAGTGGAGAGAACCACACTCCCCACAGAGTGCATCGGAGCAATAAGTCGCTTCAGTCATCTTGGATCTCAGTGACCCTGTGGAGCAGAGTCTCCAGTCTGCCCACATTGCACATTTATTCTGCTGTGAACGAGAAATCCACTTTTGTTGTATTTAGCCTGTGACATTTGGGAGGATGTCTTTTTACCACAGCATTCATTAACCCAGTGTGACTAATACAAAGCATTCTATAAAGAGAGTTCTATTTAGCACGAAGGAGAAAATAAGTCCAGATGGAAGTAAGAGAAATGTTAAAGTGAGCGTTAATAAAAGCATTAATTTTATAAAATCAAAGATTAGGAAATAGTTCTTCATCAAATTTGGTTTGAGAAGTATGGTCTTGGATGAAAGTTACATATGGGAATAAATAACTCTTCAAGAGCTCCTTTTGTACTAAGATTCCGAGTTTGGGCCTAATTTTCCTTTCTAAGATTATTTCTTACAACTCACCTGCATTAACCATCTTCTCCAGCCAAATAACTTCGGGATTTTCCAAGCCTGTTCATACCTCCTTTCACTCTCGGAATCCTACCTTTTTATCTCTACATACCTAATTTCTATCTTTCAAAGCTTAACTCCATCTACTCTCCTGTGAGACCTTTTCAGACCCTAACTTGGTGCAGTTTTTCTTCTGGACTTATTAATTAGTCTCAGAAGTTAATCATTTACTGTTTGTGAAAATCATTTATTTCTGGCTTAGTCTGTATCTGTTTTAATTTCCATGTCATCTGCAGGAATATGTTAAAACTTCCTGAGAGACAAATTCATCTGCTTATATCCCCATAGCAGTGAACGACACATTTTGCACATGGTAAATACTTAATAAAGATATGATGATTGCTACTGCTCAGTGGTTTTAACCCTTAACTTTCCAATTTACATTTCATTTTTTAAAAATTAAATATATCCATTCTCTCATGTTACCTACATAGCTAATGTCACATTTAATGTTACAGGTAACATTAAAGGGCAAGTCAGAAAAATCTTCAATAGATAACTTTCTATATACCACCACTTGCACGCAGGTGGAATTGAAGCACATGTAATCTGGACAATGCATCTACATGATAATTGTTTGTTCTTTATGTCATAACTGACCCTCTTCAAAGAAATTTATTTTTATTTTTAATATAAAGGTCTGACCACCCTTATATTCTTTGCATTCACTGGCAGAATGTATTAATAAATATACTAATGATCAGAACACTTACAGAAGATAGATAGATTCAGAGAGGCTAGAAGACCCAGCCATAAGCAGAAACTAGGGTGGAAAAGAAAGGACCCCAGATGAAGAACAATGTGGTTACTGTGTGATCTATTATATCTTATGATGTATCACAGAATAATTAGAACTCTGTGCCAACCAGCAAAACAATTGTGGCAGGCCAAACCACTGATCTCTCTGCTTCCAAACAAAGGGGTGTTCAGGAGCCGAAAGATATTTGCCCACCCACCCCTGGCAGCATAGGTAACAGTGAGAGAAAAGTTAGAACATGTTAAGAGAGGCAATCTATTTACAAAGCTTTTGCCCTAACTTTTCAAGTGTCTGCAAAGTTCAGCTAGGTTAAATTTCTACTACACAGCCTTTGTTTGTACTGACTTAGTTGACATATATGTGAGCACATCCTTGATATTCTCACCTGAAAGTCCAGGATTGGTTGAATATGATTGCATAGGAATATTCATCCTTCTGTAGGTTTTTGTCTAAAAAGTGCAAATCCGTATATGAAAACAGTTTAGTTTTCATTAGCTTTATTTCTAATTCCAGTTAGTTTTAAGACAATGCATTTCCAGATTTCTTGATTAGTGTGACAAGGTGTTTCACATATGAGTACATCTAAATGTGGGCATTTCACATTTACCTTTTTGTATTCACCAAAAGGAAAAGAAAAGCCAAGAGTATACACTATGAAAGTGACATACTACTATAGTTCAATAGTTTTAAGAGGTCAGGGATTAGGAGATGCTGCTATATAGATGATCTAGAAATAAACTTTCTGTCCATAAAATAAAGTCAGGAAAATATACTATTAGTTCAAAATTTTCATGTTCATTATTCTTCACCTGAATCTATTTCTGAGGGTAAAGACAGTATGTGTGAATGGATCACTGGAGAAACATTTATTATTCTAAACTTTTGAAATCTCATACAAATTGTTATTTTGAAGCATGAAATTAAATGTGGGGTTCTTAGGACATTTAAAGTCCAGACTTTGTGTTTGTTTTCTTGGAAATAAGGTCAAATCCACCATTAAAACTATGCCAAAGTGTAAGATCGTGGCAAGCTCTTTAAGAAGTAGAACCAAATAATTCTTTCCTGTATGTGCTGCATCATTATTGGGGTTAATTTCTTTGAATGTGGTTTTTCAGTTTTCTTGTCTTCATAGCTTTTCCTGAGAAATTGAAAGCTAAATAAAGTTTGAAAAAAAGCAAAAATAAGAGACCAGTCTTCATTTTTGGATTTTGAATAATAGGCATAAAAATAATACTGTTTCCTGTGCCTCTTGGTAATCACCCCAAAATAATACAGATGGCTAAAGGCTGAAAGAAAGGGGAAAAAAAGGCTCTGTTGGTGCAATTAGGAGATGTCTCTAAGCTGAGTCATAGTATATGTGAAATGGCTGCCAGATATTGGGAAGGTCAAACAAGAGTGCAGGAAAATGTTAAGAAATGATGCTCACGGATGAAGATCTTAAATGAAGGCAATAGGCACAATTCTTCAAAAAAGTAGCCTACTCTGTGGGGAAAAACTGTCTGGAATTGGTCCTAGTTGCTTCCCAAGACTCATTGTGGTATGAAGGAAAAGCAGGGGAGACGGATGTAATAGAGGAAACACATAGACTGTCCTTTTTGCAGGAGGCTGTCCTGGTGAGGCAGACCAGAAGACAAGACACTTGACACTGTAGTTAACACTACAACTATCAATCTTGGTTAGTTGAGAGGAAAATAAGCAAAAGGAACTTGTTCCCATACACAACCCTATGTCACCAAGAGACGTACTTCTTATGCTTAGAATGTGGTCCGGGCCACCCTCAAGCCCAGTGCAAACATCACTCAACTAATGGGTTCAGTAAGAATTCCTCTCAAAGTGGTCTGCTGCCCTTGGACTAGGATATACCATTTTTACCTCTGATTCTCAGGCCTTTGGACTCCGGTGGAAATTACACCACTGGATTTGCTGGATCTCCAACTTACAGATGGCAGATCATGAGCCAATTTCTCATAATATCTCTAGATAGATGATAGACAGATAGATAGACTCTATTGGTTCTGTTTCTCTGGGGAACCTTGACTACTATAATCACCTAATCCTCAATATCTCAGAATGTGACCTTATTTAGAAATAGGGCTGTCACAGGTATAATTATTAGCTGTGTTAAGATGAAGCAATACTAGAGTAGGTTGGGCTCTTGATACAATATGACTGATGTCCTTGCAAGAAGAGGGAAGAGGGAACAGGCACACAAAACACAGACAAGAACACCATACACAGACAGAGACACACAGGAAGTGTGCTGGGTGACAATAGAGGCTACAAGCCAGTGAGGACCAGGGATTGATGGCCACCGTCAGAAGCTAGGAAGACAATAAATCTCTATTTGAAGGCATCCAATTTGTGCTACTTTGTTAGAGCAGCTCTAAGACACTAAAACAGGCAGAGAAGAGTCATGAAACTTTGAGACCAGTGACTTTCAATATGCTGTCACCATCCCTGGTTGTCCTCATACCGTTAGTGAAGTTTTAGTCACATGCAGCCGTGTATTCTGAGTGCAAAAGAAAGGGAGAACAGGCCTCGACAAGGTTTGTAGTCACAGGGAAGTACACCACACGTCATGGAGACAAAATTTCGACATTAAGTACTCCTCAGTGTGGAAAGTGGAAGTGGGAGAGGACCAAGAGAGCATAAGACAGTTGGCATGATTTGGACTCATGGGGGAGGGAGGTGAGCCCCAGGTATGCTGCTGTATGTAGGATGCATCCTTGAGGAGTTTAACTGGATCCTACATAAAGTACAACATTTTAAAAGCTGGAGGGCTAGGAACTACTTGTTTCGCACATGTTTTTTTTAAAGGTCAAAGAAATTGAAGCGTCTGGGTGGCTCAGTAGGTTAAGTCTCCGACTTCGGCTTAGGTCATGATCTCATGGTGTGTGGAGTCAGGCTCTGTGCTGACAGCTCAAAGCCTGAGGTCTGCTTTAGATTCTGTGTCTCCCTCTTCTCTGCCCTCCCCCACTTGCGCTCTCTCTCCCTCTCTCAAAAATAAACATTAAAAATTTTTTTAAATGTTCAAAGAAATGTGTATTTCAGACAATATAATAAAAGAGAGATTATAAAAATTCTAGTTGAAAGGAGTGGCTTTCTTGCATAAGAAACAAAGAAAGAAGACATTCCTTAATGCTTGAAGAAGTAAAGAAGGGGTATAATGAAGAATCAGCTTAAGAGGAATCATCTAAGGGAGACTGAAGAAACTGTGCATTCCTTACAATGACCCCTTGGAGCTCCCACCCATTAACCACTTTTTTTTTTTTGTTTATTTATTTTTTTTTGAGAGAGAGAAAGAGAGAGAGAGAGAGAGAGGAGACAGAGCACATATGTGCAAGGCAAAGAGAGAGGGAGAGAGAGAGCATCTCAAGCAGGCTCCACACTGTCAACGTAGAGCCCAACGTGGGGCTCAGTCCCACAAACTGTGAAATCATGACCTGAGCCAAAATCAGCTGAAATCAAGAGTTGGATGCTTAACCAACTAAGCTACCCAGGCACACCCCATTAATCACTTCTACGTGGACTTGTGGAGAAATTAGTGGGGAGTCTGTTCCCCCTGCCATGAGGGAGGGAGAATTTGATCCTCTATATTAAGTGAAATATATTTCTCTGCCCCCAAAGAGAATTCAAAGCGCATTTTTAAAGAAACATCATTATAAGTGTGGTAGGAAATATAACTCCATGAATATTCTTCTTTTGAACAAATAAGCTGTCAAGGACTTTTCTGGAACGCCAAATTCTCTTTATCACAGTGTTTCAATGGGAAAATATCATCCCTTGCCAATACATCTTTGTGACATGACATCTCACAAATGGGAGTCCTCTCTGGAAATGTATGTGTTTGAGACTGAGTAAGCAATTGTAGGAGCTCAACTCAGAGGACTAGGTTTTAGGCCTGGTACTGCCATGACTTTGGATATATTGCCTTGATTTTCCTAGCTCTACAATGGGAGTGATAATCGAACCATCAATCTCTTAGGACTGAAAAATTTGTCAAGTACAAAAGTGTTTCAAATCTTTCATGCTTACATTAAGATTTTTTTTTTTCTGAAAGGCAATTTAATAACCAAATATTTCTAGGCTGCTCCACCTGAGAAATTTAAAAATATCTGCCAAAGTCTGACTAATTTCACTTCAGTGCTTGTTTTGGTTTCATTGTAAGCCAAAGGCACTTTAATAGAGGAAAGTTCCAAACTCGAAGCCGGATCTGCATAGAGTTATGTTTTGTCGCATTTATACTGATGAGAAACAGTTCTTACAGTACAAACTTACCTTTAATCTCTTTAATAACAAATGTAATCAAATGTGGTATTAACAGTATGAAGTCACTGAGACTTTCGAAATATTGAGGTAATACTGACTACTAGAAAGAACAACACAAAATCTATGAAATTTAAGAGCAGATGAGGTTAACAAGGAACTTGAGGAGTCACCTTGATAAACATGTTCATGGTCACAGTACACTCATTTATATTAATTTCTGTTTTAACTGCTCTATGCTCTTAAACAGAATTGCAAAAACTATTTGCATTGGAAGTTCCTTGAGATGACTTCAAATTCAAAATAAAACTGCTGAATTCTATTTAATAAAATGTGGGATTCACTGAGAATTAAAAAAAAAGGCAGAGCTCTATAAATGTAAAAGTGGAGAGAAATCTATTCAAATTAAGTGTCAAAGAAAACAAACCTGGCTTTGAGCTGATTTTATATTTCAATTTGGAGTTATGAACCACAAAAATAGCAATGTTTCATCTGATGACCTTTTGATCTATTCCTTTTTTTTGTCTCTTGCCTTTTTTCACCAAATATAGTTTTGATGTCTAGCCCTCAGTACAGGTATTTATTCGGCTTCATTTAATTTCTTATTATGTCCAGCTCTTTTGTCAATAGTGCATTTGGAGAACAGATTTTCAGGATTGTGCACAATAGCCTTCCCATTGCTGATGTCTGGGCAGAAATTGGGATATTGGTGTCAGATTGTTCCTATTGATCCATGTTTGTTTCTATTTTGAACTAAGCATCAGAGACATCTATGCTTTTATTTATTAACTCTGTCTCCTCAGTCGTGATGGCATGAGGTGGTGAGTCAAATGACAGAATTGAGCTCCTAAAATCGGGTAACCAATCCCAAGCATTCCAGCAACTGGTGGAATACAACCAGAAGATGACTCTGAAATTTCTGTTGCAATGGAGCTAAACTCCCAAGAGTTCTAGTTACACTTTTGTAACCTTCAGTAGTTTCTGTGTTTTTGACCTTACTGAACAGCTGTTAAAGGAATTATTCTTTCATGCTTGGCAGTTTTGTTTTGTGACTATCTTAAAATTCCCCGTAAACAGAGATATAGTGATCTGCATGAGCCCATTTCAGGAGAGTGAAGTCTGACTTTTTATTGCAGACATAGTATTTTATTGTATTGTCCTAGCTTCTGTTATCACCCACCTTTGTAAAAAGATTTTAAATGGAATGCTATGCTGCTGTCTGTCATAAAATCATAACTTAGTATACTTCCCCAAATATGCAGGTGTCTCTATGCATAGATTTTGCTACTGAAATGGAAGAATGTTTATTTCAACTGAATTATTAGACTATATATTTATCATTCTCGGTTTTGACAATGAAAGACTAGCATGATTCAGGACAACAGTATCTTATCAGATAGTAGGAGGTAAGTGGAAGAGAGATGACCCAAAGAAATAGAAATAGAGAAATTTTAGGAAGTATTGTGTATAGGACTGCTAACATGATTATTGTCTATTGTGTATGTATTGTGTGCATGTGTGTTGTGTCTAATTGTCTGAAAACTGGTAAACTGGTGGTATACAAACTTCTAGAATCCTGTTTGCAGATATTACCAGTAATGATCAGGACGTGCTACTAATTCTAGAAAGTGTAAGAATAAAGTCTTGGCCAGTAATTTATTTGCCCTCAGAGTCCCCTCAAATGGAAGACCTTTTAAAAACCCGAAAACTACTGAATTTAAGGAATCTTAGAAGTCATTTATTTTACCCCAGTGCTCACACAGACGCTCCATGACACCTCACTGCTAGATAAGATCCAATCTTCTGGGCCTCGGAGGAAGGGGGTCCTGTAGCAAAACATCCCGAAGAATGTACAGCCTCCCACCCTGCCAGAGTACCTTCTCTGTACCCACGTCACCTTCCTCTGATGTCCCTGGATTTGGACACCACGGCTCTATACATTAAACCTTTCATATACTTGAAGATTGTTAAATTATCTCTGACTTCTCATTTAGAGGAGAAATAATTCTTGTTCTTTTAGCCTTCCCTCAAAGGTATTAGCCTTCCAATCTTTTATCACTTTCATTGCTCTCCCCTGGAACCTGGCCAAGTACTTCACAGGCCTCTAAAGTTTTGGAACTTCAGACTAGAAGCCATGTCCTGACATGTGAGAGGATGACCTCCGATTTAACATGACATACATTGCATACATTCCTGGAGTATCACGTTTGCTCTTATAAACTACAGTTGATGCAAAGCAAATAGTCTGTTACTCAGTACGACCCCTAGTTAACCTCTAATACCTCTCCAATGTAGCAGACAGGCGTGTCCCATCTCGGAGCTGTGTGCCATATTTTTTCTCTCCAAAAAGATGGCAGGGGGCAACAAACACCAGGAGTCACCAGGAAAGGAGCAGATATATTCTATGTATAGAATAATAGAAATATTTTTTGGCCAAGGTCATAAGGCAGGAATCGATATGAAACAAGACAGGTAAGGCCAGCTTGTTATATGAGACAAAAGAAAGGAGGAACAAAATAATGACAGGCTGAAGTGGTTTTTTAAAATATATATATATATATATATATATATATATATATATATTTATAAGAATTTCAGCATAGTTTTCTTTTTTTTTTAAGTTCATTTATTTTGAGAGAGACAGAGAGAGCACAGGTGGGAGAAAGGCAGAAAGAGAGGGAGAGAGAGGATCCTAAGCAGGCTCCATGCTGCCAATGCAGAGCCTGACATGGGGCTCAAATCCATGAAGCCGTGACCTGAACCAAAACCAAGAATCGGACACTTGACCGAATGAGCCACCCAGGCACCCCTCAGCCTCATTTTCAAGAATCTGCTGTGATGCCATAATCCTTTGTGTGCAATGTAATTCTAGCCCTGGAGGATGAGCCCACCTAGTAGGTTGTGAGGGGGCTACCTGAGTGTCCATCATGGAATGTTATGGTGAGTTCTGAACTGGGAAAACTGTCTCTATTCCATCTGCCAAAAGTAAATTCGCTGAAAATGTGGCTAGGAAGATGCAGGCTAGATCTAAATAAAAGTTAATTTATTTGCACTAAAAGAACAAGGGTGATTCACAACATTTATGTTCATTTAGTCAGTGATTCTGACAGTTTCTTTTTTTTTCTTTTTCTTTCTTCTTTCTTTCTTTCTTTCTTTCTTTCTTTCTTTCTTTCTTTCTTTCTTTTTCTCCCTCTCTCTTTCTCTCTTCTTTCCTTCTTTCCCTCCCGCCATCCCCCTCCCTTCCCCTCCTCTCCCCTCTCTCTCTTCCTCTCTCCCTCCTTTCTTCCTTCCTTTCTTCCTTTCTTTTTCTTTCTTTCTTTTCTTTTCTTTTCTTTTCTTTTCTTTTCTTTTCTTTTCTTTTCTTTTCTTTTCTTTTCAAAATTGCTGCACAGACTAGATCCTCTCTACATTTCCAGACATTCTTTCTTTCTTTTCAAAATTGCCGCACAGACTAGATCCTCTCTACATTTCCAGACATCTGTGAGCATTTCCCCACCCACACTTCACTACTACAGCCATGCTGACTCACCATGCTGGTTTCCCTCTGTCCCTCCTGCCAATGACTGTTCCTCTGTTTGGGCTATTTCTTCTTTTCCTCTTTTATACAGCTGACTCCACTCACCGTTCAATATTGAATTAGTGTTACTTCTCTGGGAAAGTCTTCTTGGAAACCCCCAAAATAGTCCAAGCACTCCTGCTGTGTGCTCCAATAGCACCCATATCTCCCATTTTAAAATTTACCCCAGTTTTTAGCAAAGGCTTGTGAATTTGTCTTCCTCCATAGGCTGTGGACCTGAGGAGGCAGGATCATCTCACTCATCTTGTTTTCATAGTATGGCCAAGAACTAGCACAGTGCTTGGCCTAAAGGTGAATTCCATCTATTGGTCAAATAAGCAGTGACTGACACCAGCATTAACTCATTGAGCTACAAATATTCAACCGACTGAGACACCCAGGTGCCCCCATATTGAGCTACAAATATGATTGAGTCTCTTCTCTCTTAAAAACTTGGATTATTCTTTATTGACTACAGGATCAAGCACATTTTTACACAGCACTTAAAAATCTTTCACAATGTATCCACAATCTAACTTTTTAGAACTTCTTTCTAAATTTTGCATCCAAATTTTCTGCCTGCGTATCAAACTTTTTCTTACCTTATATATTGACATATATTCTACTTGGCATTACATCGTTTTGAGCTACCATTTTACTCCAGCCTCTACGGCAACAACCAGCTGTGCTAAGGTGAACCTTGACCACATCTGGCCTCCACTGAACAGCATGTCCCTGATTTCCCACAACAGGGCTTCTCTGCCACCTGCACGTGAGGTACCTGTGGGAATCTGTTCAGCCAAGGGAGATAGCACCCCAGGGCCAACTTTGACCACTAGGGGCAGTAAATAGACCCCTGTTCCTGAGCAAAGTCTGGAGTTCAATCTGTACACTCCTCTGAGGGTCCCAAAAGGGCTGGAGCTCCAGCTGCCCATGGTGGTGACAAGCTCAGGAATGCATCTTTGGAGTGGTGTTTCCTCCTCCTCCTCACTTCCCACTTGCTTTTCTTCTGCTCTGGTTCCATGTAAATGTCTTACAAAATGAACTAGCTGCAGGCAAAACTTTAGCTGGTTTTGGAAAACCTCAGGGTTAAAATAGCTGAATATGCCATGCATTCCTTTACACTTCTTGTTCCCTCTGCCTGGAACTCTAACCCTGGCCACCCAAGCCCCCTTCTTTTTCAGAGTTTCTATTTATCATCCAAACCCTAACATGAATGGTATCCCAATGGAGAAGTGCTCCTTGACCCAGACTTTACTGCTCTGTCCTTCCAGCTCTGATTGCATCTGTACACATGTCTGTTATATCTAGCATTGCAATCACAATTTTCAAGTTTATGAGAATATGCAAATTATGTATACTCAATCATTTCATTTAAATTTATTTATAGACTATTTTTAACAAATGCTTGTATGTATAGGTATTTTGAAAACGATCAAAGTAAATAAAATTTTCTATTATTGATATTAGATGCTGTATTAAGTAGACTCTATAAGTTTTGACTCAAGCTGAACTTATGTGTGGCACCTATTTTGCACTGAGCAATGCCCTACATCGATTCTTTGTTGGGTAGTTCCCCGAAGGAGTCACCGTGCACCTGTTAGTATTTCCCCCCACTGGCTAAGGGAGACAGAAGCCTCCAGAGGCATTTGTGGGACCTCCAGGGGCCTCTAGGACAGTTGAGGGTGTTAGGTTGGCAGAGCCACAGGTACATGAAGTACAGTCCCAAGTGCTGGGGACCACACACCAGGCACAAGCTGAGGAGTTATTTTCATGTCACTTGGGAAAACTCAGGTAATGTTGTATGGGTCTCCATGTGACCTTGTATGACAGAGAGTGAAAGATGCCAGTGTCCTCACCTCTTCTGCATTGCCCTGACACTCTAATGGAACAGGGCAGAACAAAAACACAGACCACATACCCTGAGGGAAGAGACGGATGCTTAGCAACCTGGAGACTTCCCTAGTATCAAGGGCTGTGTGTGAAAAACGATTTATTTTCACAAAAGCAGATGTAATAAATGCTTCAACTCAATCCCTGTGTCTTTCACTTGTGTGTGACTCCCTGCCCCCAAGATGACCCTGACCTCTCCCAACTGACCAGACTCTTTAGAGCTTCTTATAAGGTCTTCCAGGCACCACACCCACCCCCCCCCCTTGAACCTGCCAGCCACACCTGGGGCTCTTTCGTAAAAGCACCTGTGACATCCTGAGCTCCTGTCCATTCCTCTGGCTGGACCTATACATTTGTCCCCCTGAAGACTGCTGGCTGACCCTTGGGAATAGCCTTCTAAGGGCCACTGGTAATATTTGGGACCAAGACCCTTGTTAAATACAAAGTAAGAAGGATTTACCAAAAAAGTTCCAGTAACGGTTTTTTGTGGCCCTGTAAATATCTGGTCTGGAGAGGTCCAAGGAAACTCTGAGTACATATTTAACAATAGTTATACCCAGAGGTCTTACTTTGGGTACAGGAGAAGAGATTAAAAATATATTTTTCTCAAATTCCCTAACCATATGAGAAATAACATATAAGGATTATGTGCCATTTTCTTAATTCTAAACTGAATATGAAAATGTTGTTTGGCTTAGGACCTAGACTGCCACTTTTAACCTTAAAATGTTAATATATGTAATGATTCCTTCTGGGTATATGGTATGAGTATATGGATGTGTCTTCTTTTACTGCCTCTGTTAATTGGTACTTTTTAACTTCTCATGTAAAACCACTTGTAAGGCTACATTTAATGCAGAAAACCTGCATGACTCCTTAAATTATGAAAATCTTATTCCTGAAAAGTCAATAATCTCAGGGCCCTGTGAATTTATTATAAATATTAAACTTTGAATAATGTAAGCTGATCCTACCTGATGGGATTTCACTCCTGTCTTCCTCATACAACATATTAGAACTGCCAGTGATCCTCTGGTATAAGCCCCACTGGATGAAAGGGGCTGGGTGGGGGGGTTTCCTTTAGAAGTCTGATGCTTTGGTGGAATGTGAGTCCTCTCTAGCCAGTCAGCTCGTCTACTCAAATGGCCTTGTTAGTCTTATAGGAAGACTCTTAATCACTCCTTAGCATGTTTTTTTAAGTGGCTATTTTGTGAGCCATAGCCCTCCAGATTGAAAGTATGGGTTTTAGAAATGACATTATATTAATTATTTGGGAATATCAGTTATTTAAGGTTCTACAAATTATACTACTACAAATTATACTTTTGGTAAGATAATTTGAACTCTGTAAATACCACAGAGAATATTTTGACATAACAATACTATAACACTATTATAAGAATAAATGTTTCATTATAGAAGCTCAAGTACACACATTATTGAAAACAAGAGGGCATATTTTAATATTTTTTCCATTAATTGGCATTTTTCAAAACTACAGGATAATGAATTTTACAAAATAATAATATATTTTAAGCACCAGTTTGGGAGAGAACGTATATTTTAATTTTTTTTTTAAGTTATGTGGGAAAGCATGAAAAAGCTACAGAATAATCCTTTCAGTGCCCCCCGATATTTACTGGAGTATACTATCCAGCTACAACCAAAATGTATCATTAGGGTTATCATTAAGGAGGTGGCATAATTAAGTGAAGCAACAGAAGGCAAAATAGTTGGCACAAGTTTGTCTACATAAATAAGGGCTCCAAGACAATGATGCAGATTGTCTTCTCCACTACCAAGTAGAAAAGCATCTGCTATAGCCTCTGAAAGGCATGGCTACAGTTCTTTGCACAACTGTCTCGTCTCCCAAAAGTTCCTAGTTAAAGGACAGACGCCAGCAGCTCTGGAATTCCTTAGTAGGACAGCTGATGCAGGAATGAGCCTCAAAAGCATCTGGTGAACTTGTGAAGGGAATCTATTCACAGTGAGAACACTCCTGACTTACCGAGTTTGGATGGCTGTAGGCAGTGGAATAGGGGATGGGTATCTTAAAACTACTCCTTTGTCTCTTGGATGAGACCCCATGGTTAAAAATCACGGCCCTAGGTTGTGCTTTTCAAACTTTAGTGGGCAAGAGAATTATCCAGGGGGCTCTCCTAAATATTCCGATTCATAAAAGTAAGGGTAGGGCCCACGAAACTAAATATGAACAGACACCTCAGCTGAGTCTGAGTCTAGCGCTCAGCAGCCACCCTTAGAGGACAAGGCTGTGCCTCTCACAGGGGAGTGATTTAAAATGACAACCAGTGACACCATTGCCCACCAAATTCATCTTTAAATGGCTTCTGTGCCTTAACACCAACGTAATGATTAATTTCTGGGCATTCAAGAGTTACTTGTCAAAAATTCAATGGACATTTTTCATTCTTTTCCCACTTTTTAAAATAATTTTGATTTTGGGGGCGCCTGGGTGGCTCAGTCGATTAAGCGTCCGACTTCAGCTCAAGTCATGATCTCACGGCTTGTGGATTCAAGCCCTGCGTCGGGCTCTGTGCTGACAGCTCAGAGCCTGGAGCCTGCTTCAGATTCTGTGTCTCCCTCTCTCTCTGCCTCACCCCGGCTCGTTCTCTATCTCTCTCTCTCTCTCTCTCCCTCCCTCCCTCCCTCCCTCTCTCAAAAAGAAATAAACATTAAAATTTTTTTTAATTTTGATTTTTTAGTCAAGGGATTTAAAGATTCAAAGAATTCTAGAGTTTGTTACAAAGAGAAAAATAGAGCATAACGGCTGTCTCCCACACCTATAGCCCATCTCCATTTTCCCTGTGCCAAGGGCAACCATCATCATCCTTCTTAGCTGGTTATTTTACATCTACAAAAGCATAGCTAAATAATATTCTTGTGTTATATTACCTGCTGATTTTTCAGTCATCGTCATTATTTGTTGAGTTTCTTTTTGTCCCCGTGCCCTCCTCACATGAGCAATTTGCCTAGCCCAACACCCCCATTCTCCTAAGACAGTCATGTCATAATTTAGAATCTTTACATATTCCTGCACTGTTTTTTCCTAGACCTAATAATTGACTTGCTTGAAGTGCTCCATTTGTATGCTTTTATCACTAATTCTTCTCCAAACACTTTACTTGTTGCCTAAATTTTCTCTCAGTCTATCCTGAAGCATCTGGGACATCATCAGGACGTATCTTGCCGGAGACATCTCCTCTCTCCCAGAGGTTTATGACCTGCTCCAGGCTGGATGGGCAGTTGTCCTCCTAGTGTCCCCTGCCCCAGCTTGTGCCTTTGTTTCTATCTAGTGTTGGACCTCCTGCATCCTGTGCTGTAAGTCTTCCTCTTTCCTTGCTTCATGCACTCATTTCGGAAGGACACAGACACAGTTTCCTGCATAGCAGATGCAAAGAAGATTGATGTCTGAAAATGCCTTTATTCTGTTCTAAAAGTACTCCTTTACCCTACTTCTAGAACTATCTGATATATCTAATTCCTGAGTCTTTTGATGTTTTTGTGGTACAGACTGAGTTTTACTTGATGTGTTTATTTGTTTTGGACTTTTCATGTTGCCATTTAAAATTCCATTCTTTATTGGGTATAATAATTCCCACATTGTATGCCTATTTCCTCTGCAGTTTCTAAATTGTTTTGCTGCTATCTATTCTCATATTATCTCCATTTTTGTAGGTTTATGGGTTTTTTTAAAAAAAAAGGAAATCCCTTTATTCTAATAAATTTTCTGAAAAGATTCTGGGAGGGAGTGAAAGTCGACATTGTCTTCTCTCTACCCTCTCTACCTGGAAGCACCATATTTTATTTATCTGCCTTGACCTCTCAAAACATCATTGACCTCTGCTCCCCATATTTTTCCTTCCTGAAATACTCTTTGTTTCTCTTCCAGGACATCTTTCTTTTCCAGTTTTTCTTCTCTGGGGCAGTTCCTCTGAAGTAGCATTGAAAGTCTCATCATCTTTCTCCACCTAGACTTTAAATGCTATGTTCCCCCAGGTTCAGTGTGTGGCCTCTTTTCTCTTTCTTTACTCTCTTCCCAGGCAACATTATACTTCCCCTTGTTTCAACGACCATTTATTCACTGATGATTCCCGAATTTATATATTTAGTTCTGTCCTCTGAACATTTCTGTAGCTCTCAGCTGATCTCACTACATATATATCTCAAGTGCATCTCAGCTTTTGCACTTCCCAAACCTGGCTCATGACCCTTCCTTCTTTCTTGGTCTTCTATTAGCCTTTATCTGAATAAATAGCACTATAGAGTGTCCTGTTGTGTAAGTCAGGACAGGGGTCAAAAGTCATCACTGGCACCTCCCTTTTCCTAAAGGTATCCCCTGTGGTACAGCCAGCATTAATTCCTGTTGGCTTTACCACCAAAATCTCTCTCAAAATTTCTATTCCTGCCATCTGTGTCACCACTCGCTGGTCATCTCACACCTGGATTAATGAATTAGCTGGCCAAATAATCCTCTCATTTTCATGTTTGTCCTTCTTTAAACTTCTCTTCACAGGAGAGCCAGAGTGGTCTGTGAAACTACAAAGCTGTTCACATCATCCTCAGCCCTCTGACAACCACCACCGACACCCCTTAACTCACATGACCCTTGCAAGGTCTTTCCATCGCTTTTTCATTGAGCATTCAAGTTTTTAGCATGTGCTGCCACCAATTGCCAACATCATCCAACAGCACTGCCCCTCTTGCTTCCTTTTTAAAAACTCATTTTGAAAGAGAGAGAGAGCATGAGAGTAAGTTCATGTGTGCATAAGCAGGGGAGAGGCAGAGACAGACCGAGAGAGAGAATCCCAAGCAGGCTCTGCGGTGTCAGCACAGAGCTGGATGAGGGGCTCGATCTCACAAATCGTAAGCTCATGACCTGAGCTGAAATCAAGGGTCAGTTGCTTAACCAACTGAGCCACACAGGTGCCCCCGCCTTGCTTTCTTTATTTGTGTCACCCACAATGGCTTTCTTTTCATTCCTCATACGTGACAGGTTCCCTTCTGCCATAGGACCACTGTCCAAGTTTTTCTCCTGCAGGAATGTTTTCCTCCTGCTCCCCTTCCTTTATCAATTAACACATTCAGCTCAATTGTCACTTTTCCTGGAGTGTCTTTTCTGACTCCCATCCCAGATATCTCTGAAGTACCTTTTACTTTCACAAGAGTGTGGAGTCATTCTTCAGGCCCCTAATGCAACCTTAATTATACATTTATCTGAATTATTTTTATTAGCATCTGTCTACTCCATTAGACTGCATTTGTGAAGGATACTTAACATCACATTCAAGGGTATCTGAATTTGGCCTCCTCCACTGTCATTTGGTATTCCTGAGAGCAATGAGTAGAAGTGTTTCAACAGCCTTTCTAGTGTCCTGGAGAGACAAAGAAGCTATGTTTCTAGGTGACTTTCAGTCTTTTTAAGCTACAATCATATAAATACTATAATTTGGCTAAAAGAAAATAACAAAGCTGTGTCTCAAGTATGGGCAGAAGCTTATTGGTTGTATTCGTTTCCTAAAGCAGCCATGATAAATGACCACAAACTGGGTGGCTTGTAGCAACACAAGTTTATTCTCTCACAACGTCTGAAATCAAGGTGTCAGCAGCACGACGCTTCCTCTGCAGGCTCTAGGGAACAATCTTTCCCTGCCTTTTGTAGCTTCCGCTGGCTCTTGGCATTCCTTGTGACTGTACCACTTCTGTCTCTGCCTCCATCTTTTCAAGACCTTCTCCTCTGTGTCTGTGTTGTCTTTTCTATCTCTTATAAAGAAACCTGTTAGATTTCAGTCCCACCCAAATAATCTAAAAGCATCCCATCTTGATGTCTAACTTAATTGTAACCACAATTATAAAGATGCTTTTTTTTCTTTTTTAGTTTATTTACTTATTTCTGAGACAGATAGAGACAGCACAAGTGGGAGAGGGGCAGAAAAAGAGGGAGACCGAGAGGATCCCAAGTAGGCTCCACACTGTCAGCACGGAGCCCAACATGGGGCTCAAACTCACAAAATCACTCAAGATCACAACCTGAGTCGATACCAAGAGTATGACGCTTAACCTACTGAGTCACCCAGGTGCACCCACAAAGACCCTTTTCCTAATCAGGTCACATTCACAGGTTTCCAGCAAACATATCTTTTGGGGGCCACCATTCATCCCATTACACAGGACGGAAGCCTGAATGAATAGACTGTAAAACTGTAGTTCTTAATGAGGGTACATTGAGAGAGGGTGAAGAGTGGAGAAAAGCCAGTTGTCCATCAGAATCTGGTGAGAGATGCAGGAGCAAAGGTTGTGTGTGTGTGTGTGTGTGTGTGTGTGTGGTGTTTGACTTTTTTAAATGTTTATTCATTTTTGAGAGACAGAACGTGAGTGGGGCAAGGGCAGAGAGAGAGGGAGAAACAGAATCTGAAGCAGGCTTCAGGCTCTGAGCTGTCAGCACAGAGCTTGGCATGGGGCTCGAACTCACAGACTGCGAGATCATGACCTGAGCTGAAGTCAGACACTTAACCGAACTGAGCCACCCAGGCACCCAGGTGCCCCTGGTGTTTGGATTAAGCTCCTTGGGTACTTCTGTTCCTGGATGTTGAGAAACTCTGTCTTACAGAGCAAATCTTATCTTCCTCTGGGTTTGGTGAAAATTGTACTTGCTTATGGGGATCTTGGAAGCAGAGCAGACTTTCACAATTTTTTAAGGTAATTCTTGAACATAGCAGAGAATGTCCAAAGCGAAAGAAGCTTCTCTGCCACACAGAAGTGTGGCCTCCAGGACTCAACAGGACTACAAACTAAGAACAGGTTGTTATTATAGAAGACAAAGTCAGCCATACTAGAGAATAAGAAGCCATTAAGTGGAAAGCAGGGAAAATGGGTATAAGCTGTTTCATGGAAGATTGAATTTAACTTTAAGAAAGAATTTAGTTTTCATTAAATGTTTGTTGAATTTAAATCAAATTGTTAGTGAAAAATGTCCAATCTATAAATGATATCCTTTAAATCAGGGCAGTTTTCATTCGGCCAGTGTGGCAAGGTTGTGGCCTTGCCTTAAAATGATAAGGAGAGACTTAGAGCCATGTTGGGTCCATTGACCAACAGCATCAACGTCACCTAGCAGTTTGATAGAAATTCCGAATCTCAGGCCTCATCACAGACCTACTGATCAGAATCTGACTTTGAGCACAGTCCCCAGGTTATTCACATACATATTAATTTTGGAGAAGCCCTGGACTAAATTAATCTTCTATACCTCTGCTTCTGTGAAAAAATGAGACAGGTTTCAAATGAGCCACTCTGTAACTCATGTGGATGCCTGGCTGGGTTAAAGCCTGCTCCCTGATTAGGATCATCAACATTAATTAATTCCCCAGGTTGGACCAAGATGGTCCTTCTGGGGTTTTGCATCGCCAACAGCTGCTAGAGGGAATGCTGCACCAAGCAATGAGGAGAATCCTGTCAAAAGAGAGCGCTGAGGTTTTCTACTTTGTGGGGAGTTTTCATCAAGTAGGAAACAGGAGCTCATTCGTAAGTAATGGTCATACCGGCTTCTTAGTGAAACTCCTTTTCATCTCTCACACACTGTATTACAATTCTGAGTGACTTGGCTCCCATCCCAGCGCCATTGGGATGTCCATTGTTTCTGTGTGCAGGCTGCCACACACTCTGACCCATGCGATCATGTCGCCTCTTCCTTTTAAAAATGGTTGTAGAACATAACAAAAGCCCGCTCTCAGAACAATGGCTGCGGAGGAAAGTTATGGGATTCAGTTTAGAATAACTGCGCAGACCAACCTGGCTGAACTTGTTTTGTTTAGGAGCTAATCAAATCTGTATCATCGTACAAACTTTTCTGCTTGCTTGGCCTTGTTTTAAAAACAATACCTTCTAGCTGTTGGGACTAAATCCAATATTACACAACACAAAGGTGAACCTTTTAGAAAATATTGCTCAGTATAAACATGAACGGTGGAATTAGGCTTCCAACACTAAGCATTTTCATCCTGAAGAATTGCTCAATAATTTTTCTGTAGTAGTCATACTTTTAATTAAAACATTTTAATCAGCATGTGCTTAGAGACAGAAGTAGAAAGCCATTCTAAACAAATCCATGGGAGAGAAGAGGTGACCAAGGTCTGCTGAAGGTGGGGTTCCAGGATGCTGTTTTGTGGTTTGTTGGGATGATGAAAACGCTGTACGTGAAAACAAGAAAGTAATATTTTTGGCCTTTTGACTTTGAAAATTTTCTAGACCAAGGCTTAACTTTGTAAGATAATAACAGAAACAGATTTTGGCATTGCTATTTACTGTTCTTGAAATGTTTCTGAAGGAAAAGCATTTTTTCCTAAAATGAGCAATCCTTACTGAGGAACTGATAATTTCATTTAAGGCCATCTCTAGAGATACTAGAAATAAATAAATTATGCTCACAAAGCATATTTTAGTCCTCTGATTAGCTGATTTTAAAACTACCCAAAAACCATACTTATAAACAATTGTGTTTCACCTTTTTAAAAATTTCCGTGTATTAAAATGGGGCACAGAAACTGATTTTGTAGCAAAGAGGCTACGAACCCAAATTTTACTATCAGATAAAACTGGTTTGTGTGCTCACTAAACCATTTGCTAGCTGTGTGACCCTGTGTAAATTATCATCACCACTCTGTGCTTCACAGACCTCATTTAAGAAAAAAAAAGAATTAATATTATTACCCACATACTACAATGGGACTGTTTTACAGATTAAATGAGAAAATGTATATAAAGCACTTGGTACAATGGCACTTAGTAAGTGATCGATATTATCTAATTACTACTATTTTGATCACTTGCATTACTTACGATAACAGACACACAAAACACAGGTTTCTTTAAGTACAGAAAAAGTTAATTAACAAGTGTATATATATATATATATACATATATATATATATATTTATTTATTTAAAGTTTATTTATTCTTGAGAGATAGAAAGAGAGCATGAGCAGGGGAGGGGGGGAGAGAGAGAGGGAGACACAGAATCCCAAGCAAGCTCCAGGTTCTGAGCTGTCAGCACAGAGCTGGATGCAGGGCTCGAACCCACGAACTGAAAGATCATGACCTGAGCTGAAGCCGGACACTTAACCAACTGAGCCACCCAGGTGCCCCAACAAGTATATTTTAATAAATGCCGTATTTTAGTTTCTGATGTCAAAGCTAAGTAATAAAGTAATTGCTTTTAAACTTATGCAAAAAGTCATCTTCTGTAAAGAAAACAAACTATTTTAGGAAAAGCTACCTTAAAGTTACTTAAGACTTTAAGTTGAAATAGAATTCAGTCCTTTAGTTATATTCCTTGTAGTTATACTTACTATAATTCAATATTTTCATTTAAAAAAACGAGGTGCTCTGTAAATTAAATTTTAAAAATATAGATAGTTAATATATTTTCAACATTTTCTATGTGCCAGACACAGCTCCCATTCTTAGGTGTATCCAAGGGTCACCTCATTAACATAACAAGAGACACTTTTCTCTCATTGCAGGGAATTCTAAGGGTGTAAGGAGCTCTGCCAGAAATTTGTCAAAGACCAACGATATATTTCTTATTATAAATCATAATATCACAGGTCATGCTGGAGTAGAAGGAGCCTTTAATACAATATGACTGGTGTCCTTATAAGAAGGAAAATTTGGATTCAGACATAGAGATATGGCGGGGGTGGGGGGAGAATGCCACATGATGCCAGAGGTGGAGATTGGAGCCACCATAGGAACACACGGATTGACAGCAACCACTGGAAGTGAGAAGAGAGGCAAGAGAAGATCCTGCTCAGAGGCTCAGAGGAACCGTGCCCTGCTGACACCTTGATTTTGGACATCCGGTCTCCAGAACTGTGAGAGAACACGTTTTCTGCCATTTTATGTCAGCCACTTTGTGGTCCTCTGGTAACTGCAGCCTGAGGAAACTAATACAGATACTCCCAAGCTTTTTTTGCTCTCATTTTTGTATCCCTTCCACCCCAAACCCTGATATCTCATCCCTTTGGATCTAGGACCTCCAAATTTCCCAAATTGAAAATTAGCTAATCTGAGAGTTAGCTTGAGACGGGTAGAAGCCAATCTAAATACGTTACTCTATCTTGTCAAACAACATAGGTCATTTTTGATTCTTTTCATGAGAACGTTTTCGCATATGCCCTCTAATTTAAAGAAGCAATTCTGAAGTCAAGAATCTCAGGCTGATGGGACAGAGGGCAGTACCACAGGAAGTGGGAGGAAAATGTCTTGGAGCTAGTCCCTATTGTTTTTCTAGCATTCTTTTAAATTCACATGATCCATTTCTAATGTTCTTTCCTGGCCCTTATTGTAGTTACATACAAGGATCAGGGATGAGCTTCCCATGTATTCCATTGTCACAAGTCTTGGATTACGATCTTTCTCTACACCTTTTCCCCTAACAGCATCTTCAATATACACATAGACCTCTCGGCCTCATTCTTCCTTCACATTCTTAACCTCAGCTTCTCTTACTTCTATCCTATGGTAGCAAGCAAGGTAGCATAGGCAAGGATGAAGTCTTGACGTTATTGTAGTAGTTCAGAATCATTTCCAAAATCTTATGTTTTAAATAACCCCTCCTTTGAATTTTCCAAGCCCTGCATTAAAACAACAAATATGCTTGTGTTTTTCTGATTTCAAGCCCTCTCACCCACTCCCTAGAAACTTAGAGATCATTACCCAGCTCCCCACACACTATTGCTTTCCTTCCCTTTACAGACTCATGGCCAATCCCTTACAAAGAGCTTAAACTTCTTCCATGATGCCCTTGCTCCCTTAGCTTTTACACTGGCATCTGCCCTGTTTGTGACACTGTTTTTCTGTCCATGTTTGCAGATAGTTAATCGCTTCTGGAGAAAGTTGATCTATCATTTCCTGTAATAAACTTATGTTTATCCAGCTAAAAGCGGGTCCTCCACTCAGCATTCCTTTACATCATGAATTGATCTTTAGTCTTGCTCCCTATAGGATCCTGAGAAATTTCTAGAATTTTGCTTGAAGCCACAAAAAAATCAAGGATGCACTTCCCTCACACATGACTTTGACTACCTCATCTTTGGATATGCACATCCTCAATTTTCCTATTCTTTTTATATTGAAGATTCCCCCAAATCATTCACATATAACATAAATGCAAGTTGATTCACTCATAGAATGGAATGGACTGCGAGAAAGGATGGGCCCTTGTATTTGAAATGCCAAGTTGTTTTGGTAAACCAAGAAGGGATGAAATAAAAGTTGACTGTAATGAATATTTCCAAGAAATTCATTTTAAACACCTTTTTAAAACTTTTTTCACTCACAAATTGCTCTTAATCGTCTTGAAGGACAATCAGGGAAAGAAAAAAGACAAAACAGCACTGCCTACACTTCTTCAGATTGTCTTGCTACAGTTGTGTCTGAGATAGCTTGGCCGTCCATTTTCCTGGCACTTGTCACACCAATGGACACAAGTTAGCAACGGAAAAGCTGCGTTGCGTGAGCATACACATGTGGCTTGGCACACCTCTTACCCAAACCTGCCTGCTTGGTAATTAAAAAAGCAGTGTTTATTTATCTATCTATTTATTTATTTTAGTACAATATTGTTTTACAGAACTGGCAGCCAAAGACAGCACCTGGAATCTTACCTCATCTCCCTGGGATCTCAGCTTCCACAGCTGTCCTGAATTTTTGTTAGAGTGAAGAACATTGAGCAGTACTCCCACTGCTTTTTAAAAACCACTAAATACCCTTTCACAAAAAAAAAAAAAAAAAAAAAAAAAAAAACAAAACAGGCTGGGTGTACTGAGAGTTGGTATGCTGATTAGAAAAAAGAACTCTGAATTTCTTCCTCCCTCCCTCCCTCCCTCCCTTCCTCTTTCTTTCTTTCTTTCTTTCTTTCTTTCTTTCTTTCTTTCTCTTTCTTTCTTTCTTTCTTTCTTTCTTTCTTTCTTTCTTCTTATGTATTTCAAATACTTTGGAAAGAGGGAGTAAAAATCATGAGCTAATAATGTCCATAGAAACAGCACAGAGCCAGCAGGAGGAGAACAGAAAATCTGAAAACGAAGTAATTATTAATTCTAGAATAAAATGTTAATCACTAAAATTGAAAATTCAAAGATTTAGGTAGTATTTAGATTCTAAAACAATTTATAAACTGGATAATAATCTATCTAAACAGACGTAGAAATAATTTCTTCCCAGAACAGTAAAATGGTAGATCTTTCTGTCCCTTTAGAATGCTTTGCCTGGTATGAAATGACTTCCTTAAATCCTAATCTAAGCATTTCAAGATATTTTGTCATTATGAGGTCATGAAAAATTCTAAGTCTGTTAAAGCCATTTTTTAGTGCTGAATATGTATCAGAAGTGTATACATTTTTCACTCTTTTTTTATATTCAGAGTTTTGTATTTTCTTTAGGTATGAATTGAAAATTGATTTGATTTTTTATGATGAATGTAAATAATAACGGTGGTCACTTATTAAGCATTTACTTATACCAGGCCATCTGTGAAGGATATTTACATGCATTGATTATCTAATTATCCAACATATCTGTGAGGAAGTATTGTTAGTTTCTCCTTTATCAGATAAGGAAACCAGGTCTGAGGCTGAATTTCTAGGGATAGCCAGCCAGCAAGTGTTAGGATTTGAATCAACATAACCAATCAACATAACCATACTCTCAACAATGACATTATCTTGCCTCTATGCATATGGACTGAGAACTAAAGCAATGAGTTTTGATTCAGTAATGAACTGTCAGTCCTCTCTACATGAGACCAACCAATTGAATTATGTAATATTTTTCTCCAACTGAATAGATGGCACTTTTTAAAAAAAATTTTTTTTAGTTTATTTATTATTCTTGAGAGATAGAAACAGAGCATGAGCAGGGGAGGGGCAGAGAGAGGAGAAGACACAGAATCTGAAGCAAGCTCCAGGTTCTGAGCTGTCAGCACAGAGCTGGACGTGGGGTTCGAACTCACGAACCGGGAGATCATGACCTGAGCCGAAGCCGGATGCTTAACCGACTGAGCCACCCAGGCACCCCAGAATAGATGGCACTTTTTAATCAACAGTTTGCTTCTGTAGTGCACTGGGTAGTTCAGTCAGTTAAGCATCTGATTCTTGCTTGTGGCTCAGGACATGATCTCATAGTTTTGTGGATTCAAGCCCTTGCTTGGGATTCTCTGTCTCCCTCTCTCTCTCTGCCCCTCCCCTCCCTCTCTCCCTCTCTCTCTCTCTCTCTCTTTCTCTCAGGATTGATAAATAAATTTTTAAAAAATTTAACAACAGTTTGCTTCTTGCAGACCTATTGGATTCTACACGAGCAACAGTTTCTCCCCTCTTTTTAAATTTTCCTTCTGGTTTTCTTTTTTCAAATGCTATTTTTAGAATATTCACAAATTTAGTTTCTTAATTCACTTCAAAATGCTTTGACATAATATGAGTTCTTAAAAACAACATAAAAATGTAACGACTAAACCGACACCTGATTTGGGCTAAAACTTGAAGATGTGGAAAGGAATGCATCTTTCAGTCTTCTCGTTTTGCAAGTAAACAATTGTTTTTCTTATCCACTTTTATTAGTCTGTTGGTGTGACAATATACAGCTGAAAGAGCAGAACCTGAGAGACATTTTAGCTTTGAATCATCCATGAAGATCTTTGACTGCTATTGGGTTTCCCTAGTGCAGGTAGATCTATCTTCAGGTTAATTTTAAACCTTTGCCATTGTGCTGACTCTTCAAGTGGTCTACAATTTACATGTCTTCTGTGTTTATGCGAACGATTCCAGAGCACAGTCATCAGCATCCTGAACTTCCTAAATGCCTACCGCCAGAAATTTTATAACTCTGATCACCTCTTAGGCGAAAAAGTTTTCTAAAAGGTGGAAAATTCAGCCAAATCCTAGCTTCCAGATTTCCTAGTCTATCTAAAACTTGGAAAGAGTTTGGAGTGCCATTTAAATCATGCTGTCAAATAAGGCTTAGATACATACTACAAAATCCATTTGTACATGGCAGAGGAGATGGTAGTCAACAGTCTCAATATGTACTGGCTAAGGGAATTACTATAGGGAGACCCTGATGCTTGACAAATATAATGTGGTAAATATATTCCTACTAAGTCTTTGTATCACTGAAATTTGGATTATGTTTTAGTAGAAGTATTATACAATAGTGTTTAGTGACTTGCTTTTAAAATAATGTAATTAAAATTTATCTTTAGTCTTCATGGTATAATCATGATACATCAAGACTAATGCTTTAATTTTTCCATGAACTTAAAGTAATAATCTCCTGGATGCTTGCTATTTTTGGCTGGTATAACATTTCCCAATTATCAGTAAAATATTTTCCCATGTAATTTCATCATCTTTGTCACATATACCCCTATGCTTAGAAAAAGTAATTAGTGGTTAATGAAAACAATTGGCTCATTAAGAAAAGAGAAATTCCCTCCAAGGGAGTTATAGGAAACATGGAAAGATTTTTAAGTCTATCAAAGTCATGCACTTGCTTTAGTTTAGACTTCCTGTATGATACCTTTTTTTTTTAATGTTTATTTATTTTCAAGCACAATTGGGGGAAGGGCAGAGAGAGAAAGAGGGAAACACAGAATCTGAAGCAGGCTCCAGGCTCTGAGCTGTCAACACAGAGCCCAACGCGGGGCTTGAGCCCACAAACTGTGTGATCATGACCTGAGCCGAAGTTGGATGCTCAACCGACTGAGCCACCCAGGTTCCCCCTGTATGATACGTTTTTGATAATAAGCCATCCCTGCTGCTACATAGAGGGAAGTGAGTGGGTCTGGGTGGGAAGAAGGGATTGTAAGAGGGAGAGTTTACATTCTATATAGAATGTAGAGAAATTTCATAGCAGGAGTGGTTGTGTCCCATGCATAACAATGTTGAAAATTATATTAAGGGAAACATAGCTTTTTCTAAAATGTCATGACAATATATTATAATATATTGTCACCTCATAATTATGACACTGTAATGTCATTATTATGACAGTAACAAAACTTGGCAACCTTCTACTAAAATAGTTATATTTTTTCCTATGGCATTTGTATTGGTTTGCTGTGACTGTCATAACAAAGTACCGCAGACTGGGTGGTTTAAACAACTTCTGGAGACTAGAAGTCCAAAATAAAAGTGTCTGCAGGGTTGGTTTCTTCCAAGGCCTCTCTCCTTGGCTTGTAGGAAGACATCTTTTCCTGAGCTTCACATGATTAACCTTCTGTGTCCTAATCTTCTCTTCCTATAGGGACAGCAGTCATAATCGATTAAGGCTCACCTTAATTGGCCTCATTTAACCTTAATTACCTTTTTGAAGATGTCATCTATCTAAATACAGTTATATTCTGATGTACTGGGGTTCAGGATTCAACATATGAATTTGGGGGACAAAATTCAGCCTATAACTATTTAAATATATTAATTTTGTATGTAGATTTTTATTTGTCAAGCCTTTCTGTATCATTCATATTTCCTGTATATCTCATGTTTAAGTCAACATGATATATTGACCTCACAGAAAATCCATTTTATACAAAATAGGTGTTTGATCATAAATAGAAATATTTATTGGATTATAACTTCAGTCATATATTAGATATTTGAAACATTCTACCAGATTTTTTAAAATATTTAATTTACTTTTATGTATTTAAACCAAATATTCTACTCAAGCCTTCAAAAAAATAATGCTAACCAATCATACATATTTCAGTACATTGGTCCCAGCTAGCTTTTATGTCCTAAAATACTTAATAAGTACTCACCAAGTTTTTGAAATAAAATTATAGGAAACTTTCTCCTGAATATGTTCAAAAATTAAGTAAAATAGTTATATGATGGACTTGTGTGGGTGTGCATATTTGTGTGTGTATATGTGTTTGTATGTCTGTGTGACTATAAAATGGTACTTGGATTTTTAGGTTCTCAGTGAAAACAAAATTGATTAGTATATTTTATTCTTATTTTTAAATTAAATTAATTTATTTTTTACAACATTTATTTATTTTTGGGAGAGAGAGGATGAGGTAGAGAGAGAGAGAGAGAGAGAGAGACAGAGAATCCCAAGCAGGCTCCATATTGTCAGCGCAGAGCCCAACACGGAGCTCGAACCCACAAACCGTGAGATCATGACCTCAGCCGAAATGGAGTTGGACACTTAACCAACTGAGCCACCCAAGCACCCCTTCTTTTTAAATAAATTTTAATGTGCATTAAAATAGTGATACTCAACAAGTTTATTTTCATATAGTAACAGTGAAACTTTGACATGTAATAGTAAACATTTTAAACAGCATAGTTTAGAAAGAAATAAACTTCCATTACTATTCCTTTAAAAGTCTGTTGTCTTTTTTCCTCAACGTAATATTCACATATTTTATTCAACGTTGTATCCAAACACCTTAAACTTCAAAAAATACACTTAGAAAGTTTTGTTGTAAACTTGCACACGTTATAAAGTCTAGAGAGATACCCAAGTACTACCAGCGGATCCTGCAATATTTCTGCACAAATCTTGCTATCCAAAATACCTCTTCTTTTTCGATTAATTTTATCTCTTCTATAAAAAAGTGTTTATAAAACATTAATGGGCAATTTCACCTCACTTTCCTGCGAGACATTTCTGCTGCGTCAGATCTTCTATTTGCCACAATACAGTATTTCCTTTCCCAGTACTTAGACTTATTTCCCAGTAGGCCTCACCATCTGCTATTGATGCCTGTCTGAAGCAGAAAATTCCTCCTCAGTCAATTCTTGTTCAAATATTACTCTCCCATACTACCACCTTCCTGGGTTGCAAATTGCTCCTGTATATTTGTACCCCAAAGTCAAATCTGCAAATCACTATCTTCAAAGTTTATTTAATGACCAAGTGCCTTTTAATCTACTGAACCCAAAGGCAAAAAGGAAGAGTATTAGAAGTTTCAAAACTCTAAAGAAGAAAGCTACCTGCGAATTTGCATGTCACATGCAGATATTTCTTAAACAGCTAAAAAAAATCCTTCACAGATTTGTATTGTTTCTATACAAATATATGATATTCGATCTTTTGGAAAATCATGGTGCTATATTGGATTCTTTATGTCCCATTTCATTTTACCCTTAAGTTATATTACACACTTAAAAATACCCGATATAGAACATATTTTATATTTTTTCCCTCATTTTACTGACATGGGATTTGTCATATGACCATTTTTGTGGATTCAGAAAGGGAAACTTTATCCATTCAGGGATCACAAGAAAGGCTATAACAAGCTTAACTGATAACCTGTGGATAACTGCACAAACAACAGGACAGCTATCCACCAATTAAATAAAAAATAATATATTTTTTTTCAGGATACATATAGAAAAAAAAGTATGTATCCAGAGATGTGTGTTTACAGGCATAGTGTGAAAATTCCAAAAAAAAAAAAGTACATTGTTACTTATAGGTGACATGAAAATTCAAACACAGGTTTCAAACTCCACCAATTGAAATAATCAAATGAATTCTGTACAAAGGATAAATTTGGTTCATTACTGGAAATAAAGGAACAGGACTACTATGTTTGTGTCTCCCAAAGGTCATATGTTGAAATTCCACCTTCTCAAGATGATGATAATAGAAGGTGGGGCCTTTAGGAGGTAACTGGACTCTGCCATCACAATTGGGAGTAGTGCTCTATAAAAGAGACACAGAGACCTAGCTTGTCCCTTCTACCATGTGAAGATAAAGTGAGAAGTAGGCAGTCTGCAACCCAGACTCCAACCATGTTAGCACCCTGGTCTCAGACTTCCAATCTCCAGAACTTGTGAGAAATACATTTGTGTGGTTCGTTAGCAACCCAGCCTGTGGTATTTTGTTACAGTAGCCCAAGCCATCTAAGTGATGTGTCAATTATCAGTTGCCACAATAATATTTAATAACAAACAACTTTAGAACCTCGGTGATATATGAAAATCAGTGCTGCTGTCATGTGTTTGGGAATAAATGGGAGTTTAGTAGCCCCCTTGAGCTCTGCTGGGCTTGCTCAACTCTTTGGGGACCCACTGGCTACTGGCTGCTGGCTTATGCTGGCCTCCACTCAGGGGTTTGGGTAGTTGAACTCTGCTCCATGTTTTTATGATCCTTAGGCTAGCCAGAACATGCTTTTATGATGACTGAAGAATCCAAGAGAAGCAGAAATACACAAGGGCTTTTGCACCTAGGTTCAGAACTAACACGTTTATTTATGCCCCGTTCTTTTGTCCAAAGCAGCTGGCATAGCCTTGCCCAGAGTCTGAGTGTAAAGGCACTAGAAAGTTGCATTGCAAAGGGTGCTAGTACAGGGAGGATTATTTCAGTCTACCAAAAGGTGAAAGGAATTTCAAGGAAGCACTCCAGGTTGAATCATCTCAAATTTCTTTTTCTTTCTTTTTTTAAGTTTATTTATTTATTTTGAGAGAGATAGAGGCAGCACGGGTGTGGGTGGGGCACAGAGAGAGGGAGAGAGAAAGGATCCCAAGCAGGCTCCACGCTGCCAGCACCGAGCTCGAAGCGATGCTCAAACTCACAAAACTACGAGATCATGACCAGAGCCAAAACCAAGAGTTGGACACTTAACTGACTGAACCACCCAGGTGCCCCTAAATATAGAATTTCTAAAAGATGATGCAAACAGATTTTTGGCAAAGGTACAAAAATCAATAAAGTTTTCAACAAATGGTGCTGAAGCACATCCTTAGACAGAAACAACAACAACAAAATAAAAGAAAACAAACAAGCAAAAAATTTTGACCTAAGTCTCAGACCTAGCGCAAAATGGATCTTAGACTTCAATCTAAAATATACTACTATACAACTTTTAGGAAAACAATTTGGAGAAAAGTTGGGGCTCTAGGGCTAGACAAAGCATTCTTATGCTTAACACCAAAATCATAATCCATTAAAAGAAAAATTGATAAATTTGACTTCATCAATATTGAAAATACTTACTCTATAAAAAAACAGTTTAGTTCCAGGGTGGAAGAAAATATCTGTAGATCACAGATGGGACAAAAGACTAGTGTCTAGAATATGTATAGAACTCTCAAGCTCAATAGGAAAAAAAATAAAAACAATCCAATTAGAAGGTGGGCAAAAGGCATAATAGACATTTCTTTGAAGATATGTACATGGCAAGTAAGCGCATGAAAGTATGTTCAGCATCAGTAGCCATTAAAGAAATGAAAATTAAAACTGCAATGAGATACCACTAAACATCTATCAGAATGGTAGGAATAAGAATAGGAAATAGTAATAACACCAAAAGCTGGTGAAGATACAAGGAAACTAGTTACTCACACATTGCTGATGAGAATGTAAAATGGTACATCTTCCCTGGAAAAGAATTTTGTGTTTTTTTGTTGTTTTTATTAATTTTGTTAAAAAATAAATTATGCAGGGGTGCCTGGTGGCTCAGTCGGTTAAGTGTCCGACTTTGGCTCAGGTCATGATCTCATGGTTTGTGGGTTCAAGCCCCATGTCAGGCTCTGTGCTGACAGCTCAGAGTCTGGAGTCTGCTTTGGATTCTGTGTCTCCCTCTCTCTCTGCCCCTACCCCACTCACACCCAGTCTCTCTTGTTCTCAAAAAAATGAATAAACATTAATAATTAATAATAATAATAATAATAATAATAATAAATAAATAAATTATGCAATTGCCATACAACCCAGCAATTACACTCCTGGGCATTTATCCACAGAAATGAATACTTGTGTTCCCACAACCCTATATACAAATGTTTACTGCAGCTTTATTCATAATAACCAAGAACTGGAAACAACTGAGATGTCCTTCAATGAATTAATGGTTAAACAAACAGGGGTATATTCCCAGGGCAGAATAGCACTCAGCAATACAAGTAACAAATTGCTGACACATGCAATAACCTTGGCCAACCTCTGGTAACTTCTGTTGAAGGAAACATAACCAATTCAAAAAGTTTATATAATGTATGCTTCCTTTTTGAAAAAATCATTGAAATGAAAATTTTTTTAAATGGAGAACAGTTTAGTGGTTGCCAGGGGTAAAGGAGGGTGTAAGGAAGACAGGATGTGGTTGTGGCCATAAAGGGCAACATAAGAGATCCTTGTGGTGATGGAAATGTTCTGTATCTTGACTGTATCAGTCAACATCCTAGTGTGATATTGTGTTATAATTTTGCCAGGTGTTACTATTGGGGGAAACTGGATAAAGGTATACACAGAAGATCTTTCTTAAAATTGCTTGTGGGACGCCTGGGTGGCTCAGTCAGTTAAGTGTCAGACTTCAGCTCATCTTATGATCTCACAGTTAATGAGTTCGAGCCCCACTTTGGGCTCTGTGCTGACAGCTCAGAGCCTGGAGCCTGCTTCGGATTCCATGTCTCCCTCTCTCTCTGACCCTCCCACGTTCATGCTCTGTCTCTGTCTCAAAAATAAATAAACATTAAACATTTTTTTAAAAAAACTGCTTGTGAATTTACAATTATCTCAATAAAAAAAGTTAAAACAATTCAAAAAGTCTGTCACATTGAAAACTTAATATCCACTGTGAGATGTTATCTAATGACAAATGACTCGAAGAAAAAAAGCATACACCAATTAAATCAGGCAAACCCTCAAAAAAAGAAAGTAGAAATCATAAAGGTAGTATCATAAAAAGTAGAATTCAAGGCATAAATCTAAATGGGACATAGAAGTCACATGTTTCAATGGCTAAGAGTTTAGTATAACCTTAAATACAAATATAAATACCAAGATCTTGTAGATAAAAAGTGGCATTTCGCAAAACATATCTAAGTAACACTAATTCCAAGAGATTAACACAAAAGAGGGTATATATTCAGGGTTCAAGGGAATTTGGACAACTGTTCTTATTGTACTGCTCTCTTTAAAAACTACTCCTCCTATTAGCATATCAGAGCTTGATACAATCATGTAATAAAATACCTCTTTAACATAGTCCAGCATGTTATACCTCAGAACTCTTTTTCAGTTAATACTGGGAGTTCAGGTTTAGCTGTCCAAAACTGACCTATGGAGGACTAGCCTCTGAAGGAAAAACTTGGCCCAGAATGGTGGAGGCAACCAAGCCCAACCAAGGGCAAGGCTTAGAATCCAGCTTTCTATTGCCATCATGCCAGGGAGGGGTAGATGTTTGCAGTCATGAACAAAGATAGAACTCCTGCTGATGATTTGCCTTTTCTACAGTTGCAAACACAAGGTTAGAATTTCAGGCATCTGATCAAGCCAGGAAAAGGGCTGGACCCCCTCCACACCCAACACTGGGCTGGCAGGGCCGGCGGGGGTGGGGGGGGGATCCCAGCTAATTTTCCTCCATATCCTATTTCATACCCCAGTTCCTGATCGTGCCAGGGCTGAGCAGAGCTTCCTTAATCAAATAAAGTCGGCTCTGATTCTGATACATTTCTGGTGCTCACCCAGAATGCCATGGGTGATTGGCGTGTCAACACTGCTGCTTCTCTGTCTCCCTATGACAGCTCAGTCCCTAATGGACTTAGGGACAAGTTCTCTAACACTTTCAAGAAAAAAACCCTTAGTTCCTATGTGTATAAACTCTTCTATAGAATCAAAAAATATGCAAATCTTCTTAATTCATTTTTAAAAGTAGGGCTTTCTTGGATTTTCTCTCTTTCATCATCCTCCCATGGGTCTCCTTTCTCCCCCAATCCAGCAAGTCAGTTAGAGAACTCCTAAGTTTCATTCTCATGAATTCTTACTCATTCCCTAAGTCATTTCTCCAAGAATGCTTCCTGATCTCCAGAACAGGCTTTTATTTCTTCCTCTCCATGTGTATTCTCCTTTTTTTTTTTTTTTTTTTTTTTACCCAGCATTCTTTCAACTGATAATTCAATGCTCTTCTCAGACCTAGCCCTTTCTGACATAACAAGAGTTAGTTTAATAAGTGAATGGGTAAATTCATGAAATTACTTAATACCCTCCTAGACTTCATGGCTTTCAAATATAACTAATACATCAAAAAATTACACCGCTATATAAAGAAATGTGAATTCAGGGAAAAATGGAAATATTAACCAAAAGAGAAAACAAAAAAAATATACATTTGAAACATAAGTACCTTCTAAAACATTATCTTAAAGTTATCACCAAGTGCTAAGAGTCAGATTCTGAAACTCAGAGGCCAGTTTCCTGGTCACCAGTTTAACCACTTGGAGGCTAAGGAACACTTTGTCTTTTGTCTGGCTGGAATTTATTTTTATTTGCCTGTGCAAAGTGATGAAATATTTGATCTCAGAGTCGCTTAAACTCCTTCAGGAAAGAATTAACCTAGACAAAACCCTTCAGAAAAAGAGATTTCAATATATTTTTAAAACAATCTTTTCATGTAATAATCAGAAGGGTTTTTTAAAAGCCTAATCTAAATCCCATCCACTATTACAACTGTCATTCTATCAGCATAAAGGCACCTGTTGAGTCAGCATAACCAGAATGTACAAACTCTAGGATATATCATAAAACTAAGTAATAGTGGGAAGCCAAAGGCACAACCCTGTCACTAAATGGCCCATCTGTATCTTCACAGACATTATCAGTGGAAAAGTGATGCAAGAAGGTTGACTTTGGAAAGGCTTTAATTCTTGGGGCAATCACCCATCAAAGTTTTCTGCTCCATGAATGATACAATCAGAACTTATTACACCAGACAAAGCTTGCTCTGTTTCCTAAGCTTGGGGGCAAATCTTTCAGCCCACAGAAAGTAATTTATCAGTTCACCTCCCACTCAACACAGAACTGCCATGAAGTCCCTGTGCCCAGAGCCTACCTTGAGTGGTTCTAAAGTCACCCTGAGTCTGATGAAGTACCTAATCTGTCCAGTGTGTTCCAGCTAAGCTATTCCTGCTACAAACACATCCCTCACCATTTTGGAGCTGTGGTCCACCACGATAGCATATTTGAGGTATTCTCTTTGTGATACTTGCTTTCCTGAAAGTGATATGTGGGGCACATATATTCTATAGTCAACATATTTTCAGAAAACATAATAAAACAGCAGTTTTTATGGCCCAGAAAATTATTAATTAGGCATAATATAAATATGTAGTATATGAAAAATAAGTAAACCAATAAAAGCCATACTTTAGAGATTTATATGTGAAATGTTATAATTTTCAATAAAAAGCAAGCAGATTCAGCAAAAAGGTCTTGAGAAGAAATACTTTAATCTTATACTCAAAATTATGGATCATGACTTTTTTTCCCATTAAAAGCAAGATATAGACAGTCACAAAAGAGACCTCTGGATATACCCTCTGAAAAGTCTTGGTTGACAAACATGAATACTAAAACTGACTCCATGCGTAACAAGTTTCTCAAAATTAACTGGTCATTCTAGCCATATCAGGCTGGAACTGTTATATTGAAATAGTCTAGGTTTTCCTTCCATAGAAAAATATTTTCTTTTCACAAAAATTTACATGTTCATTTGGAAATATAATAAAATATTTCAATCTAATAAATTAAATCTTTCTTCAAACTTTCATTATTACTTGAAAAAAAATGATTTAGGGGCTCCTGGATGGCTCAGTTGGCTAAGCCTCCAACTCTTGGTTTTGGCTCCGATCATGATCTCACAGTCTGGAAGACGGAGCCCCACATCGGTCTCTGCACTGACAATGCCGAGCTTGCTTGGGATTCTCTCTCTGTCTGTCCCTCCCCCACTTTCTCTCTCTTTGTCTCTCTCAGAATAAATAAAATTTACTTTAAAAAAATGATTTAGACTTTGAACCAAAAATTTGAAATTTGGTTGCTCTGAATTTGGAAACATTGCCATTTCAAATCCGGATCTTTTTCAAAGGAAAGATTGGGGTTTTTTTGTTCAACTTATGTCTCCCTGTTCTTTGATTATTTCAGTAGACTAAACTTATTTACTTTTACAATCATCCTAATTGCTGTTCATTGTACATTTACCCTGACATTTAAAAGAGGTAATCTGGAGATATGGGGCTGGCTATATAAACGGTGTTTAAGTACACACAAAATAATTATTATAACTAGTCATCTTTTTGTTTTAGTGATTAGACACATATTCAAAGTACTTAAAGTGAAGAGTTGTGCATGTTCTCCTAAGTAACAAAATGCACTGAGCCCTAGTACACCCTTCAAAGTAAATTAGTAACATGAACTTCATACTTCTATCCTCCTCTGAATGCAGCTAGAAATTGAGGATCTTGAACTGGGATAGTTATATATTATACAACTATCTATATCTATACAATGTATAACTATACGCATCATAAATGTGTATCTATCTATCTATCTATCTATCTATCTATCCATCCATTTATCTATCTATAGAGAGTTTTCAGTTATCAACTGCTCCACAACAAACTATATAAAAAAACCTTAATGGCATAAAAACAGCACCCATTTTATTGTGCACATGATTTTGGTGGTCTGGAATTAGGGCAGGGCACTGCAGGAATGACCAGTCCCTGATCCTTGATGACTAGGGTCTCAGATAGGGAGGAACAAATGACTGAATTGGCTGTGTCAAAGAAAAATGGTGCCAGAGAGGCAAGGGAGACTTTATTAACGATTATTGCAATGGGGAAGAGAAATTAAGCTTAACTCCACTGAAACAGAAGGTGGGGGGGGGGGATTTTGAATGCTGAGCTGAGCTGGTAAAAGTACTGGAGAACATTAGAGGGGAAGTTGGTCAATATGATAAAGCCATCCGCATTTGCCAAGTTAGGCAATTACCTTCCCTAAAGAGACTGGGAGATAGGGGCTGTATCATTCTTGATGTTTATATTCTGGAAGGATGGCTCCCTGGTCCTTGAGAAAGGCATTCCTGGGCTGTAAAACTGGCAAAAGGCTAGGAGATCTACATCTCAAAGGGGCAGACCGGAGAATTTACAACTGCAAGCTTTCTGAAGTAATTTATCTAAGAAAAGGGAGGTCAGGGACATTCAGTCAGAAAGAAACCTGTCTAAATTCAGTCAAGTTGAGGAACATTAAGGCCATCCTGGTCAGTTGTCATAATTTGACTAAAGCCATATGCTTAAGGCCTTGATTCTGGATGTTAACTGGTTTTCTTAGTTCTCCACATCCTGTCTGCTGGCCCCGGGATGTCCAAGATGCCTTCTTCACTCATGTCTCATTCCTGGTGTGGTATGGCTGAGACAGAGGGGGTGTTTGGGCTTTTCTCTCCTTACAGCATCTCCATATAGTGACTTCAGCTTCCTTATATAACCTAGTGGTCTGTGGGTGGTCATAGGTCTTACATGGCAATTAGCTTCCCCAGAGCAAGTGTTCTAAGAAGCATGGACAAAAATTGCAATACTTCTTAGGACATCTGAATTTCCAGATGTCACTTCCACCACATTCTATTGGTCAAGTCACTGAGTTAGCCCAGTTCAAGGGGAGGAGAATCATACTCCACTGCTCAGTGGGAGGAATAGCAAAGAATCTAGCGCCATGTTTAATGTACCGCTATTACATATGTGGAAACTATATACAAACTATATTTTCAGAGTCAGTCACATGTTTTAGGTTACATGATGTAAGTACATTACTTGAACTTTCCGTACAATTAAAGAATCAAGTAAAAAGTGTAACTAAAAATGAAGGATACTTCAGAAGTGACAAATGCAACAAGTGTTGTATGAGTAATTGATTGACCTGAATCCTAGTGCAGGGTTTGTGACAATTAGCCATCTGACCTTAAGTAAATCAGTTAATCTCGAAGGCTCCTTCGTAGTCTAAAATTGGGGTATTCCAATTACCAGTACTGCCTTGATTTGTATTGTTAAGCCTGCACTGAGAACACATATAAAAGGCCCAGTAACCACCCTCATTAATTCACCATTAAACCTTTGATCATGGTAATTTAAGTACTTTGAAAATCTAGGAAGCAAAACAATATATCAAGGATAGATGTGGCCATTGTAAATAGCAATAGAAAATACATTTCTTCTTAATGAATCTGTTCCAGATTAATTTCGTCAGTACGCTCCTCTGTACGGTGGGGAGGTTTCTGTTTGGTTTTGACTTTATCAGACTCCCAGGTAGAGCATTCTCACCTTTGCAGAAGTAGGAGTCATCTCATTGATTGTCTTGAGTAAAAGGAAATGGCTCATGCATCTTTTCTACATTATAACAAATGTCCTTTTGCATTATAATTGAATGGTGATTGTTGTGTTCAATCAATGGGAAAGGTTAAAGGAGCTCCTCTGCCAGCATTTTTAATGGAGAAGTCGATTAAGATTCAGTTTAATCATTCTGGCTGCCTCAGAATTAAAGCAACAAAGACCATCAATGGCACTATAATTACTAGTCTTTCTGTAAGTTTACACTGCTATTTATGCAGCTATAAATTTTATTATAATGCACAATGCATCTAGGTTAACTTGCTTTATTTGCAATGTAAAATATTTGCTTTAATTGTATGAAGAGAAGAAATTGTTCTGATAAAGTACATAAAATTCAGTCCAATAATTTTTTTAAAAGCCTGAGAGTCTAAGTGAATCAGTATGATACTCTGTGTTAAATAGTTTAAAGTCATGGCCTTAACCTTGGGACACTTGAGACATATTTCAGTTTATTGAACATGGAGACTAACATCTCTCCCAGGTGACTGTAAAGGGTCAAATGTATTATTCTAATCCCTGTTCCAAACAGAGAAAAGGTCATTATACAGTACCTACTGCATGTTGTAAAGAATGAAAAATTCACACTGGGGGCGTGGGTGCAAATCTATTTTAGACTTGGCCTTTAAAATGTTTTTTAAATTGAATGATTAAGTGGTGATGAACCAGAAAAAATACCTTGAAATTGATCCCATTTATTAATTAGTTTGCACATGTAAAGGTCTTTCTATAAATAGTCAGAAGACTAGAGAAAATTGTTCTTCTTGAATGGAGGAATGACTTTCAAATTAACCTTTTTTTTCACTATAGAAATAATGCTTATAAATGCACTTATTACCATCCAATACTTTGACTCATTCAATATACATATAGGGGCCTGTGGAGGAGTTTGTGCCTTAAAAGCTTATACTTGGCCCACAATTAACAGCCAGCTGTAGGGAACAACACCAGGGAGAGGAATTAATTGAAAGAACATATAGAATTTGTATACTTGTCTTGAAAATGTCAGCTTTGCAGTGATCTTTGTGAAAGGACTTTGAAAAGAAATGCTTTAGTCAATTTGTAATATTAGGAACCCAACTAAAGACCCCGGAGAGCAAAGAAGGAAATTTGTGAGGTGGGGAAGAAAGTTATCATTTCATTCATATTGGAGTCTTAAGAAACCTATTGAAAGAGGAAGCACAAAAAGGAAAATAAGCTGCTATCATTTTTTTAAGAAAAGAAATCTTACTTTTCCAGTTACTCAGATCTTCCAGAACTTTCTTCTGACAAAAAGAAAAGAAAAGAAAAAAGAAAAAGTAAGTTTTAACTTTCACTGTAGGAAGAGGAAAGTTGTTCTCAACACCTTCATTTTATCACGTTAGGGTTGAAAATGCTGAAAGCCTGTGAAATGCACCATCTTCTCAAAGTTACAAATTTCACTGGTGGACGCGTAGGCCTGAGACCCACGTCTCTGTCATTCTAACTTCTCTACATTGTCATACTTGTTGGTGTTAAACAACATTCTAGAGTCTATTTTGACTTTTGTACACACCAAATTCTAAACATATTTTTAGTTTGTCTTGTCTTGGGACCCACCCAAACATTAGTGCTTTCAGAAGACAAATAATTTCTGCCTTTTAATTGTTTACAGGAAACCAAGGGAGGGTAACAAGTATTTTTGGTGGAACTTCTATATGCCTATGTATACGTGAGTCATTGTAGATACACCAGAACCTTTAATCTTTTTAATAGTCCTATCTGGTAGATATGATTGACTCAATTTTTAATACAGAAACAGTTTCAGAGGAGTAAATAACTTGTCCAAATTTATGAATTCTATAGTTGCAAGGTCATGGTTTTTCTGACTTAAAACCCATGTTGTTTCCATAACAACGTGGTGCGTCCTTGGCAACAGTGGTTGCAACGCCTTCAAGTTTAGACAATAAAGTATTCATGCTACACCTTTGATTGTCAGAGAAATCCATATCAATTGATTTTTTAAAAATTATGCGTGCATTTTTATAAGTTTTTCCCTCTCATTTGTGAACATACAATGCATTTCAATTTCACTAATAAAGTGCTGTTTTTTTCTGTTGAAATTATGAAAATTGGATTTCATTGTAAAGTGTATTAGGAAAGAAAGATAATTAGAGTCATGGAAAAGCTCTTATAATAACAGATTCTTTGGAAGCATATACACATTTTTCTATTACATCTAAATAATTTACTTCCAATATCTAAATGACATTACAAATGACCAAAATTTCTAATGTAATGCTCTAAGAATTGTACATGATATATTATAAATAATCTTGACTAGTAGTGGATTTGGTTAACTTTGTTAAAAATGAGTTTATTAATGCAAACCTCATAAAATGAAAAAACATCAAAAAATGAAAACATTTGGCTCAAAAAACAAAAACAATGTCTCACTCAGCCTATGTTAATTCAAGTTCTCATATTATACAAAATTCAGAATCTGTTTTAAATTTGCAGAGCAGACCTATTACATGATTAGTAGCTAATACATTTACTGGTACCTAAATAAAATGTAATCCTATTTAATAGTGACAATTTAATACATACTGTCTCTAATTAAGGCACTCTAGTGTATAAATACCGAATGAAATCTAATAAAAATTAATTAAAAAGTACCCCTTCTTATGTACAGTATTTTATAAAGACCTATTTGCCATATATGGGAGGGCACAGAATTTCAATAAGAACAATTTCCTATTATCATTCGTTGATCAACTGACATTTTCATCAGCTTTGGATTAAATAGTACAGGGCCATTATGAAAGACTTTCAGTCCCAATATGGGTCTTAGCAAGTTCTATAATCTCTTGGTCATCTAAGATTATCATTCCATATTAACACTCCAAGATGTGTGGTAACATCAGCCTGACCTAGAACATCTCAGGACCAACTCAGGGCATTCGTCTAATAGAAATAATCAAGATCAACAGATATTTGACGCAATCAGTTGGCAATAAGTGCAATGTGGGTGGTACAAATATTCTCTGCTGTTATTTAGGATATTGATAAAGACATTTACAAAATACCTGGTCTTTACTGGATTTTGTCCACCATATTAGCATGTTGGACTTTCTCCTGCAGACGAAAGAGAAGTAACATGTTTCAAGGAGTGACAAAGCCAGATGTGTGTTTAGAAAGATAACTCTAGAGGCATTATAAAGTTTATTGAAAGGAGTTACCTAAGTCAGAGAGAGGATTTGTGAGGCTACTGCAAGAGCAAAGTGGGAGAGAGTTAGAAATCAGTGGAGATGGAAAGGGGGAAGATGGGGATGAGGGGCAGTATATAGAAAACTGAAAGAAGGTGGCTGACTGGCTACTAACTAGATAAAAGCAGTTAGGGAGAAGTATTTGACTGTCAGGGTTCTAACTTAGATGAGTAAGTGGATGAATAGTAAGGGCTTACTACATTATCTTTCTCCCTATTCCTAATATTATTTGAACATATTTACTGTATTTGAACAATTCTCCATTTTAATAAAATGCCCGAAACAGCCACTCTCTTTTATTGTTTAGATTAGATAAATGGCAACCAAGTTAGTGAGAAAGAATTACCTGGGAAAGCTTATCCTTCTAGGTTTATCCAATGGACTTCTTATGCTTTGACCTTTAACTTCAAATTCATTCTACCAAACTCTAGTACTAGCCACACTGGAGTGTTTAGAGTGATGTATACTGAAGTCAGCAACACACTTGAAATGGATCAAAGACCAGACAAAGTGAATCGATGGATATGTAGTAAGACAAACAAAGCAATATGTCAACAATTACAGAAATTAGGAGATGGGTATATAATTGTTTATAATTCTTTCAACTTTACATTTGAAAATATTCATACTATTTTACTAGGAAAAAGTCACTCTACCAGGCTTCCATCTTCACACTTCTGTTTCCTGCCCAACCCATTTTCTGGCAATTGATATAGTTCTGCCCAACATTAAGGGTCGGCCTGTGACCTTGGCTAAGTGAATCATGACACTCCATCAATCTGTCAGAGTTACTGGTTTCTCTCACCTGATCTACCACAAACTTGTTGAAGTGCTTTGCAAACATGTTTTTTTCTGGAGACAGTGGGGGAAAAGTCTGTACCCCTTATAGAAAAGGTGGAGATTCATGAACCCTGACACAGGCAATCCCTATATTTCATGGAGAAGCATGAAAGTGTGAATCTAATGCTAAGAAAAAGGCAAAGCTAGCATGCGAGGAAATGGAATCTCTTTATATGCTGAAACATTATGTCTCCAGAGATATTATGACCCTTGTTCAGATTCCTAAATTCATTGATGCTACTCTGATTCTTTCAGCCTCTTCTTAAATCCTGTGAACAATTCCTGAATATTTCTAATGAATCCTTCATTTTAAAATACTACTTTGCTTAATCTACATTAAGTTGGGTTTCTGTGTCTTATGACAGAAAGAATATTTGACTAATACAAGAGCTAATATATATATTGTGGTAGAACTCTAAGATGACCCTACAATGGCCCTCACTGTCGTATGGTCTGCTCCGCCTAACTGTTACATAATCCCTAACTTGATTTAAGCTGATCAAATATATCAAAGGCAATGGGTGAGTCACTCTTTTAACTATGTCATGTACTAAAGGATTCTGTTTTACTAGACTTGACAAGGAGATTCTCCTGCTGGCCTTGAAAAAATAAGCTGCCATGATGTGAGAGGGTTTCTGAGCAACCACTTGGCAAGAAACTGTAGGTGGTCTCCAGGATCCAAGTGGCCCCCCACTGACAGTCACCTTGTGGGGACTTCAGTTTTTTAAAAATGCTTATTTTCTTTTTTGATAGAGCACAAGTGGGGGAGGAGCAGAGCGAGAGGGGAACAGTGGATCCCATGTGGGCTCTGTGCTGACCAGAGAGAGCCTGATATGGGGCTTGAACACATGAACTGCAAGATCATGACCTGAGCTGAAGTTGGATGCTCAACCGACTGAGACACCCAGGTGCTCAGTGGGGACTTCAGTCTTGCAACTGCAAGGAACTGAATTCAGCCAACAGCCAAGTGAGCTTGGATAAGGACCCTGAAGTCCAGAAAGCAGTGTATCCTGCCTGATACTTTGATTGTAGCCTTGTAAGACATTGAACAGAAGTCCTACTAAGCTGTGTCCAGACTTCTGCCATAGAAAAAATGAGGGAAAAAAATTGTTACACAGAAAGAGAAAAACTCACACACAGCAAGAGGAAAACCACATGCCAGGTACTATGTTAGAAGTGTTAGTCCATTATCTCGTGTAACCTTTATAACAATTTTGAATCTTATGTCCTAATATAACAGCCATTTTCAGGTGATAAATCTGATAAATCAGAGATTTAAAGAAATTTAATTAAAATATCAACATAGTAATATGGGGTGAAGCCCTGAGTCAAACTCAGAATAGACTGTTCCTAAAGCCTATGGACCACTCTGCCTGTGAGTATTTTCCCAAGACCCTTTCCTAATAGATGCATCAGTTCATACTATGTCCGTAAAGGCCCAGACTATTGCAAAAGCCCACTGGTTGTTTTTATATTACATTCTTTCACTGCCCTCCTTTCTCCCAAATCTGTCACCAGATCATGTCACCACATTATCTTGACGTTCTTTGATGGCTCCAAAATGCCTGTGGAGGAAAGGCCACACTGGTTGGAATTGTATTCAAGGCTTTCTGAAATTTGACTACCTAGATTTAGCCAAAGGAAGTTTAAATGTGAAACTGAATGTTTACTGTATTTGCCTGATTGGGGATAAATAATTACAAGGAGAAGTTGCTTCAGAACATTACTTCCTCCGGTTCGGTAGGTGAAGCTAAGCCGTGGCTGTTCCATTCGTCGTAAGAATAAGATTGAGTAATACATCTAAATGCTAACTGGCTTGTAAGTACGAAGGAGATGAGTGTGCCAGAATGGAAATCATATGGGCCGGGAATTCCCCTTCTGTTGACCACAGAAGGTATAGGCATCATCTATCAAGAACAGAATGCATGCCATACTTTGTTCATTAGCATTTAAAGAGGATGTTTGGCATCAGACAACAAATACAATACTTGCAAGATCTTGGCAGCAGAATATTTTGTCAGTTAATGACAATCCACAGCTTTTAAGAAAAAGACTAATGCCCAATGTTATGTTGAAATTGTTACTTCGTTTTCACTCACTCAAATAAAATGAAATAAAATGAAAAGCCTTGCTCCTCGAAACACCGCACTTCTTCCATGACAATCAAATAGGAAGAAAAAAAAAAAGAAGATTCTCTAAACAGCAGGGAGAAAATATGGTTCAGAAACTCTCAAGAGCCGTCAAATCACAATAACTTACAATACGATCAAAACAGGCTAAACACTTAGTAGAAGCAGAAGTCAGGGCACTTGTATCGTGTAGTTGGCTGGCATTCTGGAGAGAAGTAGGAAAGAAACAAGTATCACGTTGATTGGATTTCAGTAAACAGCTTAATTGTATTTTGGTCCTTATCTGGTTTGTTAATCATAATGTTCATATTTGCACATATCAGGAACTCCACAGTATTTTTGTTAGTATCCTCATGTGCACACTTATACACATAGTATTTTTATTATTATACTTATGCACACACATACACACACACACACACACACTTATATATGACTTTGTTCAATACTGCCACCTTCAAAATTGGTATGTTTGAAAATGAACTTTAGTTTTTAAAGTTTGGTAGCTTGATAATGCAGCCAAAAATGAAATTTAAAATAACATAATGCTTTTTTTCTTAACATATATATAAGTATAATTATAAACCATATATAAATGTGTGTGTGTATAATTATGGTCAGATTAACATGTATGTGTTAATTGTACATGCAATTTGTATTGTACATGCAATTGAATATATAAAATTCCGCATTGTCAGGGATGAGGTGAAACTGAAGATTATACACTGTTGGGAGTGCAAAGTGATACAGGCTTTTGGGGAAAATAATTCTGTTGTGATTAATATTTACGTTTTTCAATCCAGTAATTCCTCTTCTATTGTGCAATCAGAAAATGTACAAAGATGTCAATTTATACATGAATATCTCCTGTCAATGTTCTTGACAATAATCATTTGATACAAATCAGTATTCCAAAAATGGAGACTAATGAATTCTTTGTTATATCCATATGATAGAATAACATCAAGCTATTAATGTAGCACCTACAAAGACATATTTATCCTGTGACTGAAATAATTATGATTATTTATTCATGTAGTTTGTTAGCAAACTTAATGAAAGTCTATTATGTACCAGACACTGGGCTAGGTACTTGTATTGGAAATGCTTTGAAGATGTATACAAAAATAAACAAGTCAATTAAATCATTATCTAATTTTGACGGAAAAATGCACTTGGAACAAAGATAGTTGCAGTGACTCTACCTGGGGTGGAAGTGGAGAGGCACTCTGGAAAAGTTTCCCAGAGAAGACAAAGCTTACAGCAAATCTTGAAAAAAGATTTTATGATGTTAAGTAGAAACATAAATTTAAAAAAAATCCTACATAAAACTGAGCGAATCATGTAAGTGTGTGGCTTATCTGTGTTATGGGATGAGGAGGGACCAGTTCCTGGCAGTCCTAATGCTACAAACACAGAGGTGCCCAGGACGTGCTCTGCTTCCACAGCCCTCGGGACCCAGAGCAAGCTGTGTGGTGTCCCGGGGCACAGCTGCTTTAAGTTGCCTTTGTGTCTCTGAGATGCATATGAAAGCATTTTCTTCTGCCAAGGACCCTCCTCTCCATAGGGTTTACAGGATAATCCATGGGTTTTGTGTGAACCAAAATATTCAGTTGGACCTCATGCTTTCCTCCATAACCCATATCACTTTCCTTAGAGGAGTAACATTCTTCATTCTTATTTAGTAAACACTTAAATAACAAAGGTGCTTCTGAAGGTCCCAGATACATCTACATTTGAGTTCAGGTGGAAGCTAGGATTCCTGCTTTACTGGTTGAGGTGTGGAAACATTAAAGCTAAGGGTGAGGCAAATCCTACAGAAACTCTAAACAGACAATCCATTACAAACCAATGGCAGTGTTAAGAGAAGAAAGATCCAATAGGAAGAGCTAGATCTTGCTCAGGTCCTCTATTGCTTATGACAATTTTCATAATGCTACTTCGAGCTTATATATTCGTTAGTTCTTGGTTAGATCCAAGTAGCACTGGCTTTTGAGGGACATGTAGAGACATGCACACTGACTCGTTCTGGGAACCAAAAGTCATAAAGCATTCTTGCCTTTGGAAAAGGGCAAACAGAAGAATAAACAGCCAAAATGGCAAGATTGAATGTAACAAGGGAGAACTGAAGGATGAAGGACGTTTTAACATGTCTCAGCAGGGACAGGAAATCCTCTCTGGGTCTTTAGGAATAGGAGGACTGAAGAAGGATGACATTAAACCCAACCTTACTCTTTGTTATAACACAGTAACCGCTGACCTTATCAGTCTGGAAAATTAAATAATCATTCAAAGGGATGAGCAAGGAAGTGGTGAACTTTTACTTTTAACTCATAAACTCTCAGGTGGTCCTTGGGTATCTCTGCATTATTCAAATGATATCTATTGAGGTTGAGAAACTCTGAGGAACCACTGTACTAGGGGCTAGGCATGCAAAGCTGAATGGGAAACAGTCTCCAGTTAGATCAGAGAGGAAACAATGCAGAAAAATATTTACACTACAATGTGATAAATGCTCTTGGGCAAAAACGTTATTTATAGAATGAGTTGGGATCAGGAAAAAAAAAGGGAACCTCTGGGGTGATGGAGAAGACTTCATACAAGAAGGGATGTTTCACAGTATCTCAAAAGATCACTTGAAGCTGCTGAAGAAGGAAAACCGTAAAGGGCCTGCCAGGCAGAGACATCATGAACAAAGGCACAGAGGCATGAAAAAGATGACACGTTTTATAAGAAGGGTTCAAGTGATCAGATCGTACATTGAGCAGAGCACAGGGCATGACTGGAGAAGAGGAGCTCATTTTATGAGACACATAACTGTTAACCCAAACTGGACCAGCACAGGAGAAGAAAAAGGGAAAGCTGTGGAGTAATCTCACTCATGAACATAGATGAAAAACCTGAAAGAGATACCAGCCTATAGAACTCAGTAGTGTATAAAAAATACAAAAACAAACAAAAATAAGACAAAACAACCCCCACAAAACCTAATGCAATCTGTAGAGTGGACTTCTAAGTTGGGAAAATTGGTTCACAAATTCTTTTAGGGATAATCATGTCTTCTGGATTTTATTACTGATTATGGAATGTTAGACATTTTTGTAAAATTTCAAACATTTCAAAAACACCTCAAGTAGGAAGCAAATTATCATATACTCTACCTTCTAGAGATAATCACAGAGGCAAGTTTACATTTTCTATGTACAAAAACATATCTATGCATCTAGTTCTGTATCTTTGTCTATATTTTATCTCTATAGACAAAATATGATCAGCAGAGTTTCTTTTTCACTTTTATAAAAATGTGGCAAATATTTAAAAAATCTGTATAGAATTGTAAAATATTCCAATAGGAAAATTCCTACAAGTGGATTTTCTGTATCAAAGAAATATTGATAAACTATTAAAAAAACTTGACCTTAAAAATATATTTTACATTCCCCATATCTTATTACTGAAGAATATTATCAGTCTGTAAAATATTGGCTATCAACCTACAGAAATATCTTTTTTACTGACTTAACTTACATTCTTTGTTACTAATGAAGGTAATATATTTTCATATGCTTATTTAATGGCACTTTCATGGTCTTTGTGCCTTTATTTTTTAATTGGGGTACTTGTTTGTTCTTACCGATTTACAGGGGCATTTTATATATTGTTCATTCACATTTATTGAGGTTTAAATATGTGCTAAACAGTCTTCTAAGCACTGGGCATACAGCAGCGAATAAACATAGCCTTGCCCTCCGGGAACTTGCATTCTATTGGGGGAGGCCAGTAAAGAAAGAAAATATATGTATATATTTGTAAACAATGAAAGTGCCATGAAAATAAAATAAGGTAAGGGGATACACCATTGTGAGAAATCTAACGCTAGATGAAAGATCCAGAAACACCCCTCTGATGAGGTGAGTTGTGATCAGACTGAAGTGAAGGGATGGACCATGTGGATATCCTGAGGAGCAGGAGCATTTCAGACAGAGGAAATGAAACGTGCAGAGAGGTGGTTTAACAATTTACTTGAATCTGTATTTACTTATTCATATTATGAGTTAAATAACCAGCTATTTGCTTCCCTTAAGAAAGTAATTTGGCAAACTTCTATACATTCTACTGGTACTAACACTGAGGGTTGTTGAAAATTGTAGAAGCAGAGTATTGCTAATTCTTTTCCTACATGATGTATTTCTATTTCAATATTCCTTTCCGAAATCTTGCAATATACCTTATCCACAATAGCAACATTTTTTTTTCAGGGCTTAAAATGTTTCTTTGCTCAGCAAGCTTCCTAATCACTTATTTCTTCTATCTGAAAAACTTTATCTTGGGGCGCCCTGGGCGGCTCAGTCGGTTAAGCGCCCACTTCACCTCAGGTCATGATCTCGCAGTCCGTGAGTTCGAGCCCCGCGTCGGGCTCTGTGCTGACAGCTCAGAGCCGGGAGTCTGTTTCAGATTCTGTGTCTCCCTCTCTCTGACCCTCCCCCATTCATGCCCTGTCTCTGTCTCAAAAATAAATAAACGTTAAAAAATTAAAAATTAAAAAAAAATTGACTTTAAAAAAATGAAAAACTTTATCAAAATAAATTTTTATTGGGCTGGAGTACTTCCTTGAAGGTTTTAAAAAATATTCTTTGTAAAAACATTATTGCCTGACATTGTTGAGTCTTTTATACTCAAAGTCCCACTTGCTCTTTCAGTCCAGAAAATAATTTTGTGCTCATACCCTTTTTTCTCCTTTTTTATCTACGTCTTATCTTTTCTCTCATAATTTGCTGTTCATTTCTTTTTAGTCTGGTATAATTTCTCAAGTTGGATTTTAGGATCAGTAATTCTGATGGGGACCACATCTGTTCCACTATTTCCTCAGTCCACTGAAGGGTTTATTTTAATGTTTTAGATTCTACAAAAGTCTTTTCCTTCAATTTTTTTTATTTGTTCCCAATGTAGCAGTCTGGATCCAATTAATTAAATTGTTGTTGCAATAATCTTTCAATTGCCACATACACTGAAGAGTGGACATCTCAAGTTTTATTCTGTCCATTCCATTACTATGTCAGTGGGTGACACCTGATCTAATTGCATGGATCAATCCCTCTCATGTATGTTGCTCACTGTCTTTATATACCCAGTGAGTCTTCAATGTATGATCATACCTTCAAACACTGGCATGCAATTGCCAGCAGAAAGTTGGATAGCCAATTTGGTTAAGACCTCCTGGGTTTAAATTCCAATTCTTTACTTACTATCTAGATAATATAGCTCTGTTTTTTTCATTTGTAAAATAAAGGCAATAATAATACCAAATGCATGGAGTTTTGGTGATTAAATATATAAAACACTTACCCAGTGCTTGGTACATAGTAAGCATGCAAATAGTGCTAGCTCTCACATAAGTAACAGCATCATTAGCAACAGTGAATTCCCTTGTTCTCTATGTAGTGTGAGTCCAATTGTAGTGCTTTCTGGTCATTAGTTGCTACCGGGTCATTAGCAAATAAGGACAATTCTCCTTCCAGGGATGTTGGAGATGAATGAATGAGAAGGCTGCTTCCCTAAATTGAGGTAGATGGATGCCAGGGAAAGTGAGCTGGGAGAGCTTCCAGCTCAGCTTGGCAGGTTGGCAGGTTGGGTTTTTCAACTGAGAGCCCAATGGTTTGAAGGCTTTTTCCCAGGGCATGGAGGGATGGTGGAGCTAGGTCTTCCGCCAGCGGTATTGATTTAGATCAGTTTAGCTCAGCAGACTGGACCTCCTTGAGGAAGACTGGCTGCTGAAGGATTACTGGTCCTGACCAAGGGCTCAAATAATAAAACTTGGGTGTAAATATCTTACTGAGTGTACCTGATGACAAGAGTCTGTTTTCCTCCTCTGGTGTCTTGCACAGTGGAAGAAGAAAAGGCAAGGCATCCCTGTGGTCTATCGGGATCACCTCCACTGACTCAATGAAAACCCCAAAGTTGAGGTAGTCAGCTAAATAAAATCCTGCATTGAATTCCATTTGTAACCCTAACTTTTCCCTTTCTCTGTGAATTTAATAACCTCAACAGAAAACTAGGTGAGACACAATATGTCTAAGTACATGCTTAGCTCATGATTTTCCACTGGAAGTATTTTAAAAAGGGAAATTATGTGTACAGAATTGTGGGTTTTAGAAAAATGACTCGTAGCTCTGTGAAAACTGGACTGGCTTGCTTTCTCCTTCCTTCATCGGCCACAGTCCAATTTCTACAAAGCCACCAGGTTTATTTTTCTGCAACCACAATTCTCAAATAATTTCACTTTTTAAAACACTTCTGATAGAAGGAAGACAAAAGCACTAGCTATGGAAATATTCTGAATCTAGCTGATGAAGTTCTTTTATTTTTTTAACATTTATTAATTTTTGAGGGACAGAGAGGGACGGAACACAAACGGGGGAGGGGCAGAGAGTGAGGGAGACACAGAATCTGAAGCAGGCTCCAGGCTCTGAGCTATCTATCAACACAGATCCAGATTCGGGCTTGAACCCACGAACCATGAGATATTGACTTGAGTCAAAGTCGGACGCTAAACCAACTGAGCCACCCAGGCAGAGCTGAAGTTCTAATCCCTGGTAATAGTTAGTGGTTGGAACGGAGAGAAACCAAATTGAGAAATACTTGGCTTGTGGAAGTAACAAGACCTGGTGTGGAGTTTATTTTCAAGAGTATGAGTCATTCATTTATATAATTAAAAATTATTAAACACCTACTATTTAGAAGCTGGTTTTAAAAAGAGGTCAAAAATCAAATTAGTTGCCTTCAAGGAACTCATGATATAATGGAAGAGACATGCAATCAAATAATTATAATACTAAGTGATGAGTTCAATATGGGGATGTGCACACATTATTAGGAGCACAGCACTGGGTATAACTTATTCTCTCTGATAGGTCCCGGAAAAGACTTAACAAAGAAAATCACTTTGGGAATGTGTTTGAAAAATCTGTGGGAGTAAGTGAAGTAGGCAAAAAGACAAAAAAAAAAAAAAAAAAAAAAAAAAAAAAAGTTTCATGCAGTGAGAAAAGAATTTGCCAATGAGGAAAATGACACAAAGTGTTCAGGAAGTGGTTACATGGCTGGGGTATAAGAGAATACTTTAGGAATATTGGAGGATCAAGCTGTAAAGGAAGCAAAGGGCAAATTGTGGAAGTTATTTAACTTGGGCTTTATATGCAAAAGAGAATCACTGAAGAGTTTTAGATATGGAACTGACGTGATCTGGTAGCAGAGTACAGCATGGATTTGAGAAAGCTAAGGAGGAAAGCATAAAGGTCAATTAGGTAAAAACTCAGATAAATGATGAGCAGCACCTAAACTAAGGTAACAAGAGAAGTAGACATTCCACCAATTGATTATAATGCAATTTGCAGAATTATTCAAAGAATATAGACACACACCACATGTATATCTCAGTTTTAGAGGAACATAAACACATCTGAAAATTCTGGGTCAACAGGAATATTGCCCTGTCAAAAGGCTATGCTAAAATACCCATGAACTTATAACACCAAAACCAGTGGATCAAATTCCTCAGCCTGTGGAAAAACTAAACTTCAGCGCACTTCAAAATATCCCTCTGTTACTACTGGGATTTCCTCAAGGGACATTTCTCATGTGCTCACAGGTCAGCCTGTCAGTCTCCTCACCACATGGTGTCTATTCTTTTGTTCTGGTTCTAGAATGTTTTCATCTATTTCCTACAAGGCCCCGTTTCTGCCTCTGATGATGATGTCCTTGTGAGAAGGCCAGTGGTCATGCCAAAGATGCTGCCTCTGGACATTCTCCAAACTTCCAAACTTAAGTGCCAGAGAAGTGGTGTTTTCTTTGCAAATGTTCTGAGAAGTCTTTAATTCTGTCCACAGTCTTTCCCTTAGCCCAGAAGAAGCTCTTTTGATATCCAAAATTTCACAAAGTCTCTCAAACAATTCCATTGTTCCTAACCCTGTTTTCTTACTTGCTCTCTCACCAAGTTTCTCATAAAAAAAAAACAAAAAACAAACAAACAAACAACAAAAAAAACAACTTCTGCCCGTATCTCTCCAACCATAGGGGCTTCTAGGATTCTGATGTTAGATTTCTTATATGGCCCTCTCTCCTCCGCTCAAAGAATCTCTAGGAAAGTAAATTAACTTACCCGTGATATCACTCTTGTTCCCAAACTTGATTTTTTTTTTCATTATTTGAAGCTAAGAAACTCTATAGGTCCAAGAGGTATCAGTAAGGATCTCAATCATCTACAAATAATAGAAAATTCAATATAATAGTTTTTTTTTTTTTTAATTTTTTTTTTCAACGTTTATTTATTTTTGGGACAGAGAGAGACAGAGCATGAACGGGGGAGGGGCAGAGAGAGAGGGAGACACAGAATCGGAAACAGGCTCCAGGCTCCGAGCCGTCAGCCCAGAGCCTGACGCGGGGCTCGAACTCCCGGACCGCGAGATCGTGACCTGGCTGAAGTCGGACGCTTAACCGACTGCGCCACCCAGGCGCCCCAATATAATAGTTTTAAGTGATAAGAATTATTTTCTGTCTGGTAACAAGAAGTCTGAGGGGTACCTGGGTGGCTCTATCGGTTAGCCTCTGACTCTTGATTTCAGCTCAGGCTAATGTCTCATGGTTTGTGGTTTCAAGCCCCGCATTGGGCTCTGTGCTGTCAGTGTGGAGCCTCCTTGGGATGCTCTCTCTCTGACCTTTCCTCTCTCTCTGTCTCTCTCTGATAGTCTAGGGCAGGTAGAGTAACTCAATGATCACCTGGGTCAGGGTTTCTGCATCAATGTGTAGACCTTTGCCCTCATGTGTGCCCTCATGATACAAGAGGGCTGCTGGACTTACAGCTATTGCTTCTGAGTCACAAACAGGAAAAAGGTAGAAAGATCAAAAAGTCTTTTCCTTGGGAAGTACTGTCTTTTTATTCTAGAAGGGAACTTTTCCTAGAGGACTTTTCACATGTCTGACTAGCCATAAGTAACACTTAGTTACTCCTACAAAAAGATGGCCAAGAAAATTGAGTGCTTATCTTTTCCAGACACCAAACTTAAAATAGGGGAGAAACTGTTTGGCAATGAGCTTGAGTGGATCTATCCACTGAACCTAAAATACCATGAAAATTCCTTTTTCAAGGGAATTAGTGTATAGTGAGGCTGGGTTTGCCAGATAAAAATACAGGACACATAAAATACAGCAAAAATACAGTTAAATTTGAAATTCAGGTGAACAATTGATAGTTTTTTAAATATATAAGCCTATCTCATACAATATTTTGGACAAATTTACATTGGAAATTATTATTGTTTATCTGAAATTGAAATTTAACTGAGTCTCCAGTATTTTATTTGCTAAATTTAGCAATCCTGAATGGGGTCTTTGCCTTTGGTTACTAGGTTGTCTCATAAATTAGCTAACATTTCTGGGCCCTAAGTTATAAAAGGAACACTACAGTTTAATCATAGTGTGCTTGTTTTGGATTCTGTTGCAGTGACTCCCAGGTAGCCATCTAAAAGCCATTCTGGACCTTTCCTTTAGACAGTCTGATGTAGTAGAATATACACTCTAGTCTTTGCTAATATGCCTGGTGGATCCATCATTACTTCCCAGTCTAGACAAGCAGATCCAGTACCTAATCATTACCCTATAAACACACCCACACCCACACACATGTATCCCTCTCTGCCCCCCACTAGGCCTAAGAGCGGTAGTAGATAGCAATAAAACCTGAATTTGTTTAACTGATAGAGGTATGTGTTCTCAGTTTCAGAGCAACCTTGAACTAGAAAATCAATCTTTGTCTGAACGAAGAAAATCCACAGAATATTTAAAATTTAATATTGAATAACTGAAAATTCATTCAAATGGTTCTCCCAACAAAGGATGACATGCACCAAATGTGAACTCAAGTCTCAGCTGTTATAAAAATAGGACCTTTCTCAAAGCTTTGAGATTGTCGTTTCCAGGCTTCTACCCTCCTTCACAATCCTCTGATACCCTGCCTCAAGCTGGGCTGAGCCACCCATGTTCAATAATGATATCATGTGTTAGAGAAAGAAATAAGGACATTCTAATATAAGGGAACCATCAGGGAACTGAGAAAGTTCTTCAGTTCCTTCTCTAAGGGGCGATTGGAAACAGGACTTGTACCTTTGGACTGAGGAAGCTCTCTCTTGTTCTTGGACTATTTATAGATATGGTTGGAGGCCCTAAAATATACTGAACATTTTAAGGATTTTGTGCAAATAAGGATCTGAGTAGATTTTAACTTAAAAAAAAAAAAAAAAGGTGGGATCCTTTTTACACTTGGTGCTGGTCATGCCAATTACACGTACAATTATATATCTACACTGTGAATGTCTTGAAAACAGAACTATGTCTTCATCTGAGTATTTCCAAAATATATCTGAGCACTCAGACCCAGACAGGTGTAAGGTATCTTTCTAAATATATGAATAGATTAGTTTCTGACTAATTCCTCTCTACCCATCCAGGGGAGGGGAAGGAAACATTCTCTTTTGACTGCTATGGGGATGTCTGCTTGATGAGATTGGCAAATGTTTTTACTAGTCACAACTGAGGAATGCAAAAGGTCCTTATTGATACAAGTAGAACTATATTTATAGAACTTACAGAAAAAAATTCCAGGTATGCCAGAAATAAGGTTAAACACCGTAAGTTTTGCCACCTGGAAGTTAGCAAATGAGACTTTAGTGAGAAAGGAATTTTTTTAATGCAATCTTTCAAAACATGTTTTACATGTGGCATTTCCTAATACTTCTTACCTCTAAATCAAGAATCCAGATTTAGTTACTTAATCTTCTCAATGTGTTCTTTTTCTCACAATGTTATATGAACAGAACAGGCTTCCAAAAATGATTTCTCTGTTTGTGAGGCTATGAAAGGTTGCTAAAGACAATGCAATGGCTAACCTTGTACGTGTACGTTTGTGCTCATAGGTGACTATTTTTCTGTTGAATAGATCCCTAAGGGTCAAATTGTTAGATCATAGCACATCCACATTTTAAACTTTTCAATGAGATGGTCTGTTTCCCCATATCCTCACCAAAACTAGGTATTATTTCTATTTTTAATTTTTGCGCATCTGCCGGATCAGGAACTGTTATTTCAATATTTTGATTTTAATTTATCAGGCTACTAATAACATTGAGTATCTTTTCTGTGTTTATTATAACTTGCAAATATTTTCTGTGAATTATCCGCCCTTATCCTCTGCCCATTTTTTCCATTAAATTGTCATTTGAGTCCATCTGCAGAAGCTATGTTTTATGATTATCCACAATTATTTTTAAAAGTCAGTTATGTGAGATATTGAACTTAAACTATTTAACATGCATCTCTGCCTCTTATAGACATAACAGTCCTGAGTTTGACCCTCCCTCAGTATGGTGCGGATACCAAAAATTTGCTGGAAGCTACTAGAGTTAGTTATATTATCTCATCCTAATCACTACTGCTATCTCTCTTCATCTCTGCTTCTCACCATTTATAAAAGGGAAGAAGAAAAGCAGGTAAAAGAACACAGAATGGGCAGATAAAAATTATAGGTCTATGGATATATGGGTAAGATGACAGTTCATTGCGAATCCATATTACATCTCAGTTCTGTTTATTGTAAACTATCACTAAAATGTAATCATCTGATGCACTTTATCAAATTCAAATATAATAAAATCTTTTATTAAAAAACATAAATTTGAAGGAATTATTCATGTTGTACCAAATATACAGATGATTATGATTAAGTTACAGTAAGATACAATTTGCTAAAGTGTCACTTTATCAAAAGGGTACCCCTATTGTAGAAGGTAATATGGAACTAAGATTAAGCATTAATCTTCTAGCTTAGGGAACATTTTCACAGCAAAAAAATGGGTAAGTATGGGTACATATTTTGTTATCCTTTCAACAATATGTCTGAACATCTGGCTAAATTTTGTGTGTCTTTTGTGTGTGAATTCATGGATTTGAGAAAAACAAGTTTAAATAAACATGCAGATATCTGTTGGCTTTTAGCACACTCTTTATAATCTTCCAGTTACATTAAAGTGTCGCCTAGCATGATCCTGATACACAGATTCTATAATGACGACATAATCTTCTGAATAATTCTCAGCACTGTGTGGCTATAGTCTCATGCCTGCTCATCACCTCTACCAGTCAAAACCAAGGCCTTATGATTTAAAGGAGATGTTCTAGTTTGAACAAAAAGTGTTGTGTCTTATGCTTCGGCATGGTTTCCAGATGATGTGCTTAATCATGGCCCGCATGGGTGAGCCTCACATCAGTCATGATGGTACCGTTAAACGTACCTGGACTTGTCTTAGAACACTGCCCACGTCAACTGAACAGCCAGTCAACTAGGCTTCTTCGTTCTTATAAAGAATGGGAAGGCAGATAGGGAAAGCATCAGAATTGCAAAAAGAATTTAATAAAGGGATGAACAATATCAGGATAATAGTAGTAACCAAATATTGACCCTACAAGGTAGACATTATTGGAGGATAACAATTTTAAGATAAAGAAGCTTGCAAAGAAATAATTTGCCATTTGACTCAGAGGAGTCAGAGCCAGTAGTCAAATCTCTCGCTCTTTCACTGCGTATCATGAATTCTGGTGTTAAGCTTTAAGAAATTCATTTCAGTTGTGCTAAAAGCTCAAATTACAGAACAAATTAATTAAGGATTTTTTTTTCATTTTTAATAGCCATATGAGGGAATCAGAAAAGATCTGGGGATGAAAAGATTTGAACAATGAGTCAGCACACCTGGATCATAGCAGCTCCACTGTGAATCAGGGAAAATAGATCTACAGAGATTAAATTCTTGTGGGCTTCTCTCGACATCTGCTCATTGCCGACTTTCCGAAATAATTGTTTTCTCCCATCTGTGTTAAGAGACCTAATTGGAACTTTGTGCTTATTATCATTATATTCAGTCACTGAATTTAATTCGACCAATATTTATTGAGCAGCTATTATAAGTCAGACATTATTCAAATATACCTCAATGAATTAACAGATTCTCCTCATCAACAGGTTAATTTATTACTTTCCATCATATTGAAAACCGAATCAATTTACTTCATAATAAATATAGGGAAGAATAGAGAAGAGGAAGATATACTTATTCCTACCTCTGTAGTATTAAAACTATAATAAAAATGCAAACACTTCTTTTCTCTTCTTACCAACCCATTTAGAATAGGGAGTTTTATAATATTTAGAATGAGAAAGAAACATACAGGGATTGAGACGGTAAGAATGAAGGGAGGAATCAGAATGAATTCTGTAAACTAGTTTTTCACTTACTTAGATGGATCTAAATGGAACCTGAGTTACAAAAAACAAACATGGTAATTACTACTTTCTTCCCCTTCCATGTCTTCAGGACCACCCATGCCATGTCCAACCTGACAGTGAAGATGATCCAAAATAATAAATGTACCTTGATCAGGCCCAGGGTATAAAACGTGTAAACACGGGCTGCGATAAGGTGTAGGCAAACACCTCCCCTTTTCTTTTATGTGATACACAGAGTATCATACCGTGGCTTTTCTGTTCGTGGCCCTACACTGAAGCCAGAGAAAGGTGAAGAAATTGGATTGGAAACATGGTTCCACCACTGTCATACATCCAAAACAGATGAAGGAATGGAACCCATCTGGCCACACAAGAAGTGTTAAATCTCCAAAGGAAATGGAAAAAAATCAGTTGGCAAAGCAGTGCTCTAACCAGTACCAAAGCTTCGATTCAGGAAACAAAGAAAAAGCAGCCATTTGAAATGGTGCTTTGTGTCAGTAAGTTTATTAAATGGGAAGACCGGCAATCTTGGGTAAAAGTAGACTGTCCATCCAATTAAATTACAGAATATTAAAAAGGTCAAAGCAATATAGAAGTCCTCTAATTCATAAAAAACACTAAAATTCTGATCTCTCATACTCCTGACAAAGATTGTAATTGCGATTTGAAAAGGGTAAAATATTTATCTAGTCCTTTGACAAAGATTGAAACAAGAATGTGACTGGTCACAAATGTAACCTCACAAATGTAATGTCAAAATTAATTTTTTCTTAAATAAGCCCGAAGCAATATACCTATTTCTTTTGTCACTGCAAGGAGGATCACAAAAGTGGTTATAGCGAAATCATTTATTCTTTTAATCTTTTAATATAAGTTTGAAGTTATCTTGTTATGGATGAAATCATGTTATTTATCTAAAATCTCCATGAGCTTCTGTATCACCTACTCGTGAACTCTTCCTCTATCTGTGGGTCATTTTGTGGTTTTCAGTTAATGTTGTTTCCTTCATACATTGTTAAAGACATTCAAGAACAGGAGCCTTGCATGTGCACCAAATCTTTCTAATAGATGTGGGGTATAAAGTGCAACGTGTGCACAATAATCGTGTGACTTTGTTTGCAATAAACATTTAAAATGACCGACTTTCTCATAAATACACTAAATAGGATGATCTATGAGATTTCTAATTTATTCTTGTTTAAAATTTAACCATGCTTTTTTAAAGCATATCAATTTTGTTAATACCATGTAATTAAAACATGTCAGTGCACAGCAAGTTTTAGTCTAAATTAATGACTATGAGAATTATTTTAATTAAATAACCAATTATAGAAAAATCACAAGCATGAGAGCTGACATTTAAATGAATTTCATTTAAATTGCTTCTTAACATTGTCCCATCTAGGACACTAATGCAGAATGAACTATTGTATCAACTTAGATTATCACTATTTTTGTATGCACATAATGTATTCATATTCAATCACTGGAACTGAGCAGAATATTTGGTATCGATCTAAAACTTCTATTAATAAAAACACAACAGAATGAGCTAAAGTAAAAACAAACCATCTTTCTTTTCTCTTTTCTTTTTTTTTTAAATATGGGCTTCTAAATGCGATTGTAATTCTCACAGGAAAAAAATGTTTACCCATTTGGGAATTATTTAATATACTTAATCATACCTAATTAAATCAGGACACTTTTGAAATTCACTTTTAAGAGAATATACATATGTGACTTCAATGCTCTGCACATAGCGGGCTCAGTAAATGCTGGTTATCAGTGATAATATATGTATTTCTTTGTCTCTTTTTTCAAATGTACTATTGTAGCATACAGCTTCCTCTTGGAAACTGGACATTTCAAGACCCTTATCAGCTTAGGAAGGTACCTGTACTATGAAAATCCAGCTAGCTGTTTATATGTTTGTTTCTAAATAGCTCAAACTACTGTACAGTGTTATTTTCTTTAATAAATTATTGCTGTCATTTTTATATTATGTAATTAAGTTTTTAACATTCATTTCACATTCATCATGCCACAAATAAATAGAATATTTTTTTTAGAAAAAAGCTAAATAATCTATTACAACTGCCCTCACTAAAAACTTTTAACTTTATAATACTATTTCTGGTAGAAGAGAAGAATGCCTGAATACAAGGCAAATTTGTCCCAGTGGTATCATCACAAAATGTAAGTGGTCGTAGGAACTTCAGAAAGAGCTAAAGTTTTGCCCATATATGCATTCAAGTTGAACATATTTTGATACATTGCCAAACAACCAGTAAGATTTTAAAGGAGGTAAGTGATCCATATAAAGCTATTGCTCCTTTGTTTGCTGTCATTTCACACAGTTTGATACAGAATTTATGATTCCAAATAGATGATTAATACTCTTTTAATTTATTTTTTCTAGGATGAGTATTATACATCCTTTGGGGGGGGAAATCTTATTTATTTAGTTGTTTGCAATGTGTAATAAAGTGTGTTTTTACCATGGTTTGCTAGAAAAAAAAAGCAACCATATTTAGATTTGACTAGTTAATTGTTCTTCTTCATTAGAATGCATTAGGGCATGTGGTTTAATTATTATGTTCATATTTGTTGACTTTACTTTTTTAATCATCAAAGATTATTTAATATCAGAAAGAAATGGAATATTTTTCTGCATATTTCATCTTGCTATCACTTTAAAAATAAAGAGGAAAAGAAAAGGCTACTGCATTTGTTGTTCATTGATTAACCAGTAATGTTATGTATAAATAATGTATCTGACAGTATGGCAGCCCACTTGGGACATTATGCCATTTACTACAAAATAGGATGCAACATACAACTGAGCAGTGAGAACAAATTAAACATCTTTCCTTGGTAACTTTAGCATTTTTATTAGGTGATAAACATCACAGTGAGAGGAAAGCAGATGTAGTTATTTCAGTAATATTAACCTTAATCGAAAGCTAACTTGACATATAGCATAATACTTTTGCATTATAAAATTTTGTCCAATAACAATAGAAATCAAAATTTCCAAGGTTATTTTAAGATAATATCTGTAAAAATTAATGACTCTCTTGTGTAAAATCTCATCTATAGCTACTGGATTGTATTATTAATATTGATGAAAAAATATTAAGCATAAATCCAGTGTCTTATAAGCATGACAAATACCCAAATATTTTTAATGTTGTATTATTTTTGCCTTAACAAATGTCTCCTATAGTGTTATCTGACTATGTGTGAATTTCCCTCCTTCAGGGCTGTGTTAATGTAATCTCAAAACTCTTCTAGAAGCATCCAAATAGTGAATAAAGTTAAGAGCAGTAATGTAATTAGCACTCAACATCCATCTTCCCTTCCTTCTTGTTTTACTCCATCATTTACTCATGGGGATACGATATGAAATGCCCCTGTCCTTAAAGGAATTAACAATTGAGTAATTGAGAAAAACTGTTAAAGTCCATTTAATATACAGGATGAATTATTACAACAGATCCTTTCTTCCTTTCATTCAAAAATATTTATTGTGTACTTACTATGTTTCAGACACTGTTCTAGGATCTTTATTATACAGTAGTGAACAAAACAAAGATTCTTCCCCATATCATGCTTATATTCTAATGGGGGAGAATAGTCCATAAAAAACAAACATCATAAATACATAATTTATAATACATGTTGAGGGTGAAAGTGCTGTAATAAGGTGGATGAGAGTAGATGAAGGTACAGAGAGTGGGGTAGTCTTATGAGTGGTTGTCAGGTAGGCCTCTTTAACAAGGGGACATTTGGGCAAAAGTTGAAGAAGGTAAAGAAGTTAGCCTTTGCTGGGAGAAAAGTAAACCAGGCAGAGAGAGAAACTAGTAAATTGCTCCTAAATTGGTTCTCTGCCTGGCATATTTAAGAACCGCAAGGAAGTCAGTGTGTCTAGATCAGGGCAAGAGAGTTCAGAGAAGTGTTCAGAGAGGAGCTGGGGTGGCAGATCATGTAAGTGTGATGGGCTACCGTTGGGAATTTGGCTTCTGTAAAAAAATGGGGTGTCATTACAGAATGGTAAGTATGAGATTGATATGATCTGACATCCTTGAGATCATGACCTGAGCTGAAGTCAAGAGTTGACACTTAAGCCACCAAGCGACCCAGGCACCCCTAAATTCTTTTAAAAAATATGTTTAACTTTTCGTATGTTATCTTAGGATAAAAAGCTAGCTATTATCTAAAAGAAAGAATAACAAAAAAATATATGAATTGTACTTATGTTTGCACTTCTACTGACAAAAGTAAATTCTTGTTAATGTTTTCCACCAGAACTGCAGCTTTTGGAAAATTAAGATCCTGATTGAGACTAATCACTAGCTAAGGTATACTGGACCCATGGAATTGAAGTGAAGTCACAGAAATTGCTATGTTAAACACCCTTTTTAGAATAGATATGTTTTTTTCATTAAAAAAAATTTTTTTTAACGTTTATTTGTTTTTGAGACAGAGAGAGACAGAGCTTGAACAGGGGACGAGCAGAGAGAGAGGGAGACACAGAATCCAAAACAGGCTCCAGGCTCTGAGCGTTCAGCACAGAACCCGACACGGGGCTCGAACTCACGGACCGTGAGATCATGACCCGAGCCGAAGTCGGACGCTTAACCGACCCAGCCACCCAGGCGCCCCTAGAATAGATATGTTAATGTAGGGGGTGCAACGTTCTTTCTAAGTAATAGCTTGTCATCAGTCATACAGCGTTCCAGCTTGGATTCATGATCAATAATTGATCACTTATTGACACTTGGCAGCCTCTAACACAGACCCTACATGTGTGTGTCACACACATGGTCACAGTGACTTCTCCTTATCAAGTTGTAGTTTCACAGCCTACCACTTGATGGCAGATACAGTAAAAGTCAATCAGGGGGAAGCAAATCCAAAAGTACACAGAAGCCTTGTTGGAAATAGAGTCCCCACACCTGTGCGGCTCCATAGCTTTCGCTGCAGGGGCTCAGAATTAAGACACCACCAAGAACAATGTGGAACTGATGGAACCCAGATGTATGCCCATGGGGGAGCAAAGCAGTGCCGGGGGACCAGGAGAGAAGTGGAAAAGGGAGGAAAGAAGAAAAGGTGGCAGAATTGGGAAGAATAGATATTGAATTGAGCTGAGCCACAGGTCACGATACGACATTCATAATGAAATAACACTGGACATTCTGGGTCCTAGTGCTATGATGGAGCATCTGTATATAGTCAGGAGAAATAATTTAGCCTCTAAGTATCTATAGTGCTTTCTTTCTATATATATAGTGATTTCTTTCTCTACATCATATATGTAATATATGATATGTGATATATATCTATGTGATATATATATATATATATATATATACTATATATTTATGCATATATTAGTTTCCTAGAACTGCTCTAACAAATTACCACAAACTGGGTGGCCAAAAACAACAGAAATGTATATATCTTCTCACAGCTTTGAGAGACACAAATCCAAAATCCAGATTTCAGAAGGGTGCTTTTCTTATGGAGGCTCTATTCCAAGCCTCTCTGTTGGCTTCTGTTGGCTTTGGCTGCAGTAGTCCTAGCTGATCTTAGCTTGTAGACACATCACTCCAGTCTCTGCCTCTGTTTTCCCTTTGCCTTCTTCTTTCTGTCTCTGTGTCTCAAATTTCCCTCTCTCTTTCTCTCATAAGGACACATGTCCTTGGATTTGGGGCCCATCCTAAATCCTGAATGATCTCAAGATTTTTAACTTAATTACATATGCAAAGACCCTTTTCCAGATAAGGTCACATTCACAGATTCCAAGTCAAGGGTCACAATTCAACCCACAATTCAACACACACACACACACACACACACACACACAAAATCATATACATAATATATATAATATATACACTAAATAGCATATATACACAAACATATATGTATATACATATTTATGTATGAAAAAAGGGTTACACCTTTTTTATAAAGGGTGTTATTTTATAAAGGCTCTTCAGAGACCCCCCCTGCTAGCAAGGAACCAGAAGAAGCCTTCCACCAACAAGCAGGGAGTAACCCAGGCCCTCTGTCTGGCAGCCCGAGAGGACCTGAGTCCTGTCAACTCCCACGAGTGAGCTTGGCAGTGTGCCTTCCACAGGTAGAACCTTTAGCAGAGTGACAAATACTTACCGCATGGTGACAGACCCTGAGCCAGACTCACCTAGATAAGCTGCCTCTGATCCTGATTTACAGAAGCTGTGAAATTATAAATATTTGTAGTTCTAAACATAACGTGAACTGTCCCATAACATAAAGTATTTAGAGTATTTTGATATTGACTGTCGTTTATTGAACTACTCTATTGTACTTTTATACAACCCAACTGTCTATAAGTAGAAATTAACCTGACTTCTTAATGCCTGTGACCAGCTCTGAGTGTTTAAAATTATCCTGGATGGGGGCGTCTGGGTGGCTCAGTTGGTTAAGCATCCGACTTCGGCTCAGGTCATGATCTCACACTTCTTGAGTTTGAGCCCTGCACCATGCTTTGTGCTGACAGCTCAGAGCTTGGAGCCTGCTTTGGATTCTGTGTCTCCCTTTCTCTCTGACCCTCCCCCACTCACACTTTGTCTGTCTGTCTCTCTCAAAAATAAATAAACATTAAAAATAAATAAATAAAATTGTTCTGGAGAGAATTAGCATTGCTTTTTGTATAGTACCCCCCAAATTATAAATTACATATCTTTAGAGGTAATTATTAAATACATAAGGCAAACTTTTATTGAAAATGCAACTCTAAAGAGGAGGGTGGTGCTATTTTTCATGCCCATGGATCACTATTATTTTTTGAATGTGATCATTTTCAGAATTTCATTCTAATCTTTCATTTTTATAAGGAAAAGCATGGTGAGCTTTGCTTACTTAGCCACATAAAGAAGTAGATGGAAGTGGATGTTTTGCTGGAACAGTGTTCAGGACCGTCTAAATACTTTGTTGGGCCCAGTGCAAAATAAAAATGTGGGCCCCTTGTTCAGAAAGTAGGAATAAAGTGATGTTAAAGTTACTATAAAGTTTTTTCATTTATTCCACAATCTCTCTCTTGACTTATCATGAATTTTTTTAATGTTTATTTATTTATTTTGAGAAAGAGGGAGAGAGAGAGTGCACGTGACCAGGGAAGGGGCAGAGAGAGGGAGAGACAGAATCCTAAGCAGGCTATGCACGGAGCCCAATGGTGGTCTTGATCTCACAATTCTTTACTCAGTTGTTGATGTAATACACTCACCAGGTAGTTGCTTTGAGTTTTGCTGATGTCACAGGCATCAAGGGTCCACCAGAATTAAGTGTTGTTGGGCCCCACAGACACTATGAAAAAGGGACAAGCAAGGAATAGTAGACACACATAGTGCGTGCATATCTCCTTTGCTCATTTTCACATGTCATTGTTCCATCAGACTTCACTTGCAAAACACAAGTGCAAAGATAAAATTATTTAAATTTTCAAAACATTAACAGCAGAGACATTAAACCAAGCACAGGGCCCTCTGACTGCAGTGTCCCATGTAACGGCACAGGTTTTATACCCATGAAGCTGACCTCGGTAATATAACTCGATTCTTTAAAATCCTCCTGGGGTACACTGCAAAAAATATTACACAGTGGGTATCGTCAATAAATATTTCGAATGGTTTTTCAGCTGACTATACTACAAAATCCTCCTTAGATTTGTTCAAAGTCAAGAATTGGAATCTATTTGGCTTTTTAAGGCTTTACCTCAAGGATCATTAAAGCCATTTCCTTTTTGGTGGGCGCCCATGCGTGCGCGTGCGCGCATGCACACACACACACACACACACACACACACACACACACACACACAGTCCTATTGGTCCATTTGTTTGGCTCCCAGAGGGTTTTACACCCGGGGACAAGGCACCTTGCTAAGCCTATCTTTGTGAAGCCACAGTGAAAGGGGAGATCTTATAGAGAGGAGAAAGCATACACGTTGAAGGTCTGGAAATTGATTCCCTTAAAACTATCTACACCTTCACTCTTAGAAAGTCTTTGTACTATCTCAGTATACGCAGCTCAGAAGCAACTTGGTTAGGGAAGCTAAGACAATTCATAACTCATAAAAAAGACCATAAAATGTTTAAGAAAATTTAAGTTGTACCAAAATCTTCTGATTTTATCCAGAAAGCTTAAGTACAATAAATCCTTGCTAGAGAAGCTAGATTTGTTTATATAGATAAGGAATGATACAGATTCTTGGATTTCTTTGTCTGTAACAACTCCAGTGAATGTGGTTGAGGAAGTAAAATATGTATTGAATTCTCAGGAATGAAATCTTTTCTTTTTCAGGAATGAAATCTTTATTTTTCCTGGCCTACTAATATAAACGTAATTCTTTTAACTTTTAGATTCACGTTGTTTGTTGATTGAACCCATTCTTCATATAGAAACATATAATTTAAAAATTCAAGTAAAAAAATGTCCTGGATATATTTTCCTGCATTTAGAATTATTAGAGATACATATTCACTGATAGGTACTCGTCCTTGACACTTTGTCTATCTTTTCTTTTCTTTTATCCTGTGGTTAAGATCTCTGTAGAAGGGCCTAATATACTATCTGTCCTATACTTTAAAGGACTATCATTTACTATTCTTCTGATATACATACACACACACACACACACACACACACACACACATATATATATATATATAGCTTACCTTAAATTCTATCTCAATTTTGTTCTAGTATTCTCTTTGATAACTTACAAATCTATATTTTTCAAGATAATATTCTATATAAGAACAAATGAACTTCAGACTCAGTAATCCACAATTTATCACAGAGCCCATCTTTTAATTAAGCAAGACTGAGCACCTACTATGTGCCAGATGTTTTGTAAAACATTAGTGTCACCATTCAGTGGTGGCGACTGAATGTGTAGCTTGGAATGCATACAGCCGAAATGACCTAATAATGTTTGTAGCTTTTATGGACCTTTCTCTGGTCTTTAAATCAGTGAGCAAGTTAGCTGTAGGAGCCCATGGCAGAGAAACCATCTGTTGTTCACACAGGATTTCCATCTTAATATCCCTCAAATGACAAAGTCTATTGGCATGGTTTCTTCAGACATAAGAAGAAATAATTTCAAATGAGAAAAACAACAATGTGTTTTAGATTCTATTCTTCATACTTTACTAACTTGGTTCTATTTTTGGATGAGTTATCTACTACCACTGATATTGAGAAGAAGAGGGGAAAGTATTCTTTTCTACATCAATGAAATGGTTTGATTGTCATGTACTAGAAATGACCTCAACACGTAATTGATTCTGCCTTTTAATTATTGTCAGAAATGGTGGCATAGGATCAACTATTCAAAACTCAAATCTTAAGTTTTGGCAGATGTCCTCTAGCAGCAACTGGCTTAGAGCCAACACTTCTGTGTAACAGGTCAAATCATTCAGTTATCTGTGGATACATTTTGCCAATTAATCTATCTTGAAGGTTCACCAGGAGGTACATTGTTTAAAATGAGATATATTTTATAGATACTTTGTGTGAGATGTTTTATGGCCATGTTGGGAGACAGAGGGGGAGAATTATCAGCTACCATTTTGGAAATCATCGGGGCAATCTGTCTATTTGGTTGAAGCAGAGGCAGAAACATTTTTCAAGGAAATCTCACCCCTTCTCACAGTCACTCCCTTGGCCCACCTCCAAACAAAGGTGGCAGGACTAGTTTTGAAAAATATATTTCAAGTTTATCCTCTGTTAGTCAAGGGTCAAGCATGTAACTCCACTTTAAAACTGCAACATAGAATTCTCATATTTTCCTTTTCCTTTTTTTTTGTCACAATCAGTGTTAACTTTGAACTCTTTAGTGTCCAAGTCTTCTCAAGGATTTCATTTCAAGAAATAATATTCATAAAAGATCTATGACTTACAGATTATTGCAGATATTCTAAATTTTATTCTAGGGTCAGTGCAGTTGCATATTTATAACACATTGTTTTGGGTTAATAATGATTGCTTTTACTGCATGTTCTCAAGAGAATGACACTGACATCATTAGGGCACATAATAAGAAATATAATAAGAAACAACAATTATTAGCAGGGCTAACCCTAGGGATATTGAAAACATTTTCACTTTTATCACACCTAAAGGAGATCATATAGCACTGTGTATCCCTTACAGGAACTGTGTTTCCCTTACAGGAACTGTGATCAAATTTTCTTCTTTGTTTTGGGAATCAGTTCACGTCTAACAACTAGACTTGGGGTGTATATTCATGTATATACTAACCTTGTTTCTTGCCTTCTTTTTTTTCTCAGTTATATTTTTTTTATTCTATTTCCTCCTCTCTCTCTGTGTTTTTTGGGGGGGTGGGGGTTGTTTTCTTTTGTGTGTGTGTGTGTGTGTGTTGTTTGTTTTTTTTTTTCCTGTCTCAAGTTCAATTTTATTGGAAGTTGGGGTTTAAAGATGGAATCAATCCAGGACACCCCCTTCCCCTCCCCCATTTTAAGAAAAGAGAATAAAAATAGAGACTCTGCCTCATTAGAAAACAGGAAGTGAAGGGGTCAGAGCTGTAATGTTTGCTGGCAGCACATCTCCTGGATTTCCACAGCAGAGAGCTAGCAGCTTGTGGACAAAGTGAAGAATAAGACAAGTTCTTATTTTGCTTTGCTACTTTGTACTGAGAATAAATGTTAAAGGTGCACGGTTCACCATGGAAGTTCCAAAGTCAGTAAAGATACCCAATCGGGGCTGCCTTGAAGAGCTGCCAGGCCTCTCTTCTCTCCACCACACTAGCCTCTCTCCACCAGGAGTCTGCTGGAGAACCTTGCTGAATTAGCCGGACATTCACAGGAATCCTCCCTAGGCTGACTGTGTGCTAATTTTGTGGATGGACAAACAGTGCCCCATCAGAGCTTCTCAGATCATGGCTCAATGTGCCACACACAGCTGGTCTCTACCTAAACCGTGAGAAATTAGCAGTTTGGCTCAGGGAGCTAGTTACATGGTGCTCATCACCCCTTACCTCCCCATGAAGATGTGGCTACAGAGGAGGTCTGGGGTGAAGCTATCTGTTTGTGAACGACCAACCTAAATCCCAATATCTGCTACAACACATGCATTTCTATCTGGTTGGATCGGAGGCCTCGTCTCTTTATTATCCCACTCTGTTTCATGTGCTGTAGCAATCTGATAATATTTAAGTAGTGCAAATTTTAAGTAAAAGATTTCCATAACTGTATAAGAAATAAACAGGGGCGCCTGGGTGGCGCAGTCGGTTAAGCGTCCGACTTCAGCCAGGTCACGATCTCGCGGTCCGGGAGTTCGAGCCCCGCGTCGGGCTCTGGGCTGATGGCTCAGACCCTGGAGCCTGTTTCCGATTCTGTGTCTCCCTCTCTCTCTGCCCCTCCCCCGTTCATGCTCTGTCTCTCTCTGTCCCAAAAATAAATAAACGTTGAAAAAAAAAATTTAAAAAAAAGAAATAAACAAAAGAGGGGTGCCTGGGTAACTCAGTTGGTTCAGTATCTGCTCTTGATTTCAGCCCAAGTCATGATCCCAGGGTCATGTGATCGAGCCCTGTGTCAGGCTCCGTGCTCATCATGGAGCCTGCTTAAGATTCTTTCTCCTTCTCTCCTTCTGCCCCTCTCCCCCACTCATTTACACACACACACACACACACACACACACTCTCTCTCTCTAAAGGAAAAGAAAAATGAGAAGAAGAAGAGGAAGAAGGAGAAGAAGAAGGAGGAAGAGGAGAAGAAGAGGAAAAAGAAATAAGAGTTCAAGATTCCAGAAATTAAGTGATTTACTCTGTGGTCAAATTCCCAAATGCAATCATATGGTTGAGTTACTGACAAGCAGTGGAGCTGAAGGGGTTTAGAGAGTCAAGAAATGATTAGACTATGCCCTTAGCTTTGCTATGCAGGAAATTTAAATTGCTCAAGGTGGTAATGACAGGCAGAGTAGAAAGACACAGGATAAGTTAACAGTCTCAGTTTCTGAAGAACATCACTCATCACTGAGTAGCTGGGAAGACCATATGAGGCAAATGAGAGGATTGTGAACACAGAGAGTGGTCCATGACATGAATATGTTTCGTGCACAAGAAGATGAAAAGGTCTTTTAAGGAAAGATGTTTAAAATAAAGGAGTTGCTGTAGGTGACAAGTACAGGTAAGGAAGAGCATATCAGAATGGAGGGAGAGTTGGAAAAAAGATTAATGCTAGTGTGTGGAAGAAATGGGAGAGTCCCACATTTGGGCAGAAATTAGATGATAGGATAGAAGGTCTGGATAGAGCCAACTGCTGCCTGTTCCAAATGGCACCAATCCAAGTGGTACCAGGTCCTGGTTCCCAGAGGCCACTATCTTGAGTCGTGAGCAGCATCAATTGGCATATCCAAACTTCTCTTTCTCCTTGACCTGGGCTTGCAGATGTAAAAGCATTTGTGCTTCTTTCATCAACTCCCTTAAGCCTCTCATTCTCTCCCTTAAAATCTCAAGTTTTCAGTTAAAATCAAGAGGGAAAATTTAACCTGTGTTCAGCGCAAAACTTGCAAAAGCAAAGTATTTATGATATCACTTTCATGTGCATCCATACTGTGCCTTTTATACAGTCAGCCCCAACCACACATCCTGCAGACCGCGCCGGGAAGTGGGAGCTCGGCACATCATCCAGGCTTGTTCTTGGCCAGTTCTGTGTCTTCTGGCCTTGTTCTTGCCCTATTCTTTGCCTTTTAACTCCACTCCTGAGTTTGTGCAGGTCTTGACCTTTTAGATTTCATCTTCCACTCCACACTCCAAATTTATTCTTCAAAGCTGATGACAGATTTAGTGTCTTTAGTGTGATCTTTTGTGTTTCTATCTCAAATACGATTTTATGCTGCTCATTGTCTACATGTGCTTCTGAAAAATATACCGGATAGCAATCCTCCGGATCAGTCCTGCTACTGGGAATTCATCCAGCCACAGAGATCAGAGTGAAACATTTCACCAAGTTGAAGGCTTGGTAAACAACTCCCCCCCACCATCCCTAATAAGATTCTTCATATTTGACATTATACCCTTCTAAGATTTCCTCTAAGTGATGATCTCCTAATCTGATAGTGCAATCTACCTGAATATGTCACTAATTCAAATGTGCAAGAGGAATTTCTCCTAAGGGTTAAATACATATTTTAATTTGATATTCTCTGGATTTTGTCATAAAAGTTCCAAAAAGTTATATTAAGTGACAAGAGAACAAGTAATTCAGTAGTAAACAGAGACTTCGGGGCCATTAAACCACCCTCTCCACATGCTTGGAGAGTTTTTCACTTTACCTGTTTCACCATCTGCCATGGTAGAGGACTAAAGTCACCTACAGAAAGGAAGATAGATGGAGAACAGAAATAACAAAAGACACATGACCAGATATTAATATTGTTGTTAAAATAGGCGCTGTACTCTTGGAAACATCACATATGTAAGTGTAAAAGTTAGGAAGTCTTTACAATAGTAACAATTGAAGTATTAACATACCTCTAACATTTTATGCAATTAACAAATCAGTATTCATATCCAGAAGTTACAGTGAGAAAACAGTGAGAAATTACAGTGAGACTAAAAAAATTTAAATAAATCACCCAATCCACTAATAGTAGCTGTAGCTTATTCTGCATTTGCCAGACTAAAACTAGTCTGAGTTAAGACTAAGACTAGTTCTAAAACTTACTTCACTCAATTGTCACAACATTTCTGTGAGGTACATCCTTAGCTATCCTCATTCATCCATAAAGAAGTGGAGGGACAGAGAAGTTAAGTAACTTGCTCATAACACACAGGTAATAAATGAAAGTACAGGACTCCAATTCAGGAAGTTTCACTTGGGAGGCCACACATCAATCTTTCTCCCAGGCCGCCTATCCAAGGGTCAATGAGAGTGAGGTCCCTTCCAACACCAACCTCCGGCTCCTTGCAGCAAGTGGGACACATTAATAGCAGTGCATCTGTTTATATTTCTCCTTGGAAGGAAGCCCCACTATGAACTGAGAAAGGAAGGTGCCTTGTTGGTACTCAGATAAAATACAGAAAAGAGTGAAAAATGACTACTAATAAAATGTAATCCCAGGAAATGCCAGTTGCCTGCTGTAAGTGCCTGTGACTCCTCTGTATCATTGAAAGATAAACACAGAGCCTTCACAGGAAGCTATTTGGTTTGGGCAGCAATGATTTTTGACATTCAGGAAACTTGCTGTGCATACAGAAACTTAAAAAGCTTCTATTGTACTTCTCAGTGGTGCTAAAATGTTCCATAAATAAATATTCCACTTTGTTTCCTTCTTAGAAAAATTATCTTTTTCTGCTTTGATAGATTTTCTAGTATTTAGGGCGACCTGTCCTAACCTCTGTTAGAAGAAAAGGAGAAATAACTCCCTATATACAAGATAAGACGAATCTAATAGTTGTGTTTGCAAACATCAAATAGCAGTGGGCTCAAGAAGTGTGATATAAAGCTATCAATTAATTTTGTTGTAACTGTATGCACCTGTGAACAACTGCTTAATTAAAGAGGCAAACAGAAATCTCTCACAATAATACCTCACATTACTTGCACTTATGTGGCTGTCAATTAGCTGGAGTGGATAAACACAATTGGAAGCATGCCATGTGGACTTCTGGTAAGGGAAAGAAAAAAGATTCAACCAGGAGATCTGTGAATAGAGAAAGGAAGACCCATAGACAAATACGGACAATTCTCTGTGGGAGAAATATCCATTCCAATAAAGGAAATAAAAGTAGATGCTTTCTACTGAAAGCACCAAACTCCCTCACTCACTGGAACAAAGAAAATGAAGCTTTCATACACAAATATACATCAAAAGGAAAAAGAGCCTGAGCATCTGGGCTGCTTGTGAACAGGAGCTTAGCCCTGGTGTTTTATTTCTATATAAAAGAAAGCAAGACGAATCCCTAGGCTGCCCGTCTCCCGAGATAATAATATTCCACCTCAAGGTCTCTCCTCACACTTTTACTTTGTCCACAATTCTTTAGCCTTTCCAAAAACAACTTTGGCAAAGGGTTTGGGAGAGAAGCTTAAAACTTGTGAGAAGAGTATGTCAAGGTTCCCTCTGGAAAAAGAGATGGATTATACAAGTTGGAAATTTCCAGTTGTCAGCTCCTGCTCTCCAGTGATTTATTTTGCTAATTGAAGGGAAAGGACTACGGAGTTATGAGATTGAAAATTGAACAGGCAACATTTGAATTATGATGAAATTCTAGCCTACCACTAAAAGCCTCCTTCAACCTTTGTCATCAAAAGGCTAGTGAACTCGTCACCGCTTTTATCCACCAGTGAGGCAAGCTTCAGTGATTTCTCAAGAAACCAGACCAAACATTTGCTGTATCACTAGAGAACAATCACTACAGCCTTCTGAACCTATAAAGGGCTGGAAGCCCCTTGAGGGCTGGACTTGCCTCCTACCTTCGGTTTCAGCACTGTCTGATGTAGTGGCTGGCACTCGCTTAAAACAAACTTGAATGAAAATTACACTTAAAGCCCCCCTGTCCTGTCTCACCCTTCTAGTTCTTGAGCTTTTGAGGCAGGGAATAGGTCTTATTTTATGAGTAAAAGCACAAAAATGGAACTGAAAGAAAGCCAGACTCATTTAACATAGGGGTTTGCTGCTAAGCCCTTGCTTGTTCTGGGACATAAATCCAGAAGAGAAAACATTTGAGCTCTTGCAGGTGTGTGGTCCATATGAGAAAGACTCACGACTATACACTTTTCCTCACTTTAAAGCAAAAGTACTTTTTCTTTTCTTCTCCTTCCTTTTATCTTTTCATTTCATTTCTCTTCTTTTTTGTACCTTTTGACCCCCTTCACCCATTTTGCTCACCACCCTGCCTCAGGCAACCACCAATCTGTTCTCTACATCCACAAGCTTGTGTGTTTGTTTTTAATCTTTTTCTGTCTGACTTATTTCACTTAGCATAATGCCCTCAGGATTCATCCATGTTGTCACAAAGGCAAGATTTCCTTCTTACTTTTAGTAGTTGAATAAAGTCCCATCTTATTTCATTCATCTACTGTTTCCATTTAACTTGTTTCCATAACTTGGTTATTGTGAATAATGCTGCAATAAACATGGGGGGGGGCATATATCTTTATGAATTAGTGGTTTTATTTCCTTCAGATAAATACCCAGGAGTAGAATTGCTGGATCATAAGACAGTTCTCTTTTTAATTTTTAAAGGAATCTCTGTATTGTTTTTCACAGTGGCTGCATCAATTTACATTCCCACGAACAGTGCACAAGGGTTTCCTTTTCTCCACATCCTCACCAACACTTGTTGTTTCTTATCTTTTTAATACTAGCCATTCTAACAGGTGTGAGGTGATACCTCACTATGGTTTTGATTTGCATTTCCCTGATGATTAGTGATGTTGAGCATCTTTTCATGCGTCTCTTTGTTGGCCATCTGTCTTCTTTGGGAAAGAAAAAAAATGTCTATTCAGGTCTTCTTCCCATTTTTTAATTAGATTTTTGTTTTGTTTTGTTTAGTATTGAGTTGGGTTTGCTACGAGGTCTTTATATATTTGGGTATTAACCCCTTATCTGATATGACTTACAAATATTTTCTTCCACTCAGTAGATTGCCTTTCATTTCGTTGATGATAAAAGGTATATTTCTAAGGCAAAATACAAAGTAATCTCTCAAAATAATGCCTAAAATTACTTGCAGTTATGTATCTGTGATAGTATGTGTCAAATCTGGTTCATCGCCTGTTTTTATAAATAAAGTTGTGTTGGAAGATAGCATGCTAATTTGTTCATGTATCGTCTCTGGCTGACTTCACACTACAGTGGCAGAGTCAAACAGCTGTGGCAGAGACAGTATGGCCTGCAAAGCCTGTCATATTTATTATCAGGCCCATTACAGAAAAAGTCTGATGACCCCTGACTTAGTTGATCTGATTATATTCTTTTAAAAAATGCTTTCCAAATGTCAGGTACTGTGATATATCTCATTATCTTGTTTACAAGGTTTATCTCATTAAATTGAGCCAATAAATATATGCAATTGATTTGATTTTTATCTTCATCGTCATAGCTGAAATTTAGAGAGGTTAAGTAACTAGCCTGTTGTTCAGAGGTTAAACACTTTTAGAAACCCTCTTTGAAGCTGTGCTGTTAGGCTTTTGGGTGAAGATTTTGTTTACTCCCCTTTGTATTCCAATAACACTCTGTAATTACCTATGAAACAATTATCACACACTTATTTTGTTGATTATTAGCCCTGCTACCTGCATACTAGATAGACCTGTATCATGTTCATCTCAATTCCTGCATGTATCTGGTGATTACAACATGATAGGTGTCCTAAATTCTTGTTAAATGAGTGAACGTCCTTATTGGGGTATGACACTGTATTAGCCCACTTGGGCTGCTGTAACAAAATACTAGACTGGGTGGCTTAAACAACAGAAATTTATCCTCCCCTAGTTCTGGAGTCTGGAAAGTCCAAGATCAAGGTTCTGACAGGCTTTGGTTTCTGGTGAGAGCCCTCTCCCTAGCTTGCAAACAGCTGTCTTTTCACTGTGTCCTTACATGGCAGAGAACTCTGGTGCCCCTTCCTCCTCTTATAAAGGTATCAGTTTCTGTTGGATTAGGGCTTCACTCTTATGATCTTATTTAACCTTAGTCCTCTCCTTAAAGGTACTATCTCTAATACAGTTGAAAGGTGTGGGGGGGGGGGGAGATTAAAGCTTCAGCATATGAATTTTGGGGGACACCATTCAGTCCATAGCAGTTAGTAGGGAAGACATTGTTAGTTGTTGGTCCTAACCTCCATTTTCAATCCCTTTCTGCCCTGTTATCTTTATTATGAAGCTGTAAAAGGTAAAATTTTCAGCTGAAACCAGAGGAGGCCATATGACTGAGATCTGACAGAGTTGACATCTGTTTGTTCAGTCCATTTCCCTTCTTCCTTCCTTCTTCTGGGAACACCAGCCTTCTGTCTACTATAAGGTCCAAAGCCACAAGCGAACTAGGGAGAGCTGTAAGGGGTGTGGACCCTCAAGGTCATTGGTAATTTGCACCACAGTGTAGAACTGCTCATTTCTTGGTAATTGATACAATACTTGCTGCCAAATGCAGTTCTAACTGGATTTAACTTGGCATAAAAGAAGTGACTCCACACTGGTTAGAACTACAGACAGCAGTTCCATCACTAACTAGAGCTATGATACTGAGTAAACCCTTCATCCTGAAGAAGTGGGGCTACGTGACTGCTGAAGTTTCATCCAGCTCTCCAGTTATATGATTTGATGGTTTATATGGTGAAAAAATCTGCAGTAAAGACAGGACCTTCCAAATTAATACAATAATAATAATACTCTTAAGGAAGAAGTTTACTGGGAGAGTTTATATGGGATTAATCTATATTTTTTGATATTTTAGTTAATCTTATCCGTAAAAACTTTTTGCCTTGGTGTTTTCTCTGTGAGAATTACTTTAAATTTGTAATGATTTATTTTCTTCGAGAGAACTAGTAAGAACTGACAAAGAATGACATGGTCGCTCTTGTCGTGTTTGCAGATGATGCTGTGTCCCTGTGACTCCAATTGACCCCTAAATATACTGTTAAGCACATATTTTAAACATGACAAGATAATCAATAAATCTCATAAATATTGATGTCTTATGGAGGAAATGTATCTTCTCCTCGAGATCAGCATATGGAGTGCAGCACCCAACCATTCTTCATAAGTCCTATAGAAAGTCATTGTCACATTATTTTTGCTTTCTTACTATGTCATTATAGAGTGTGTCAAGGATGGCTGTCAGGCACTTGTACCAACAATGTTTTGAAGCCATGACATCATTTTGACACTAATTTCCATTTTTCCATTATTCCATAAGAAGCCCCTAACATCTCCTATTTTATGGCAAGCTTTTTACTGTCTAAGAACTCAGACATCAACTGTGAATATTGCTTCCATAAAAAAAAAATACAAAAAAGACAGGTTTGCTGTTAATTGATGTGCTAAGGATTAGAGTAATCTTTGTATATCCTGGTAATATGATATACAGTGATTGGACTGATCCCCCCCTTTAAGTCTCTGCCTAATGACACCCCCATTTTTCAATTCCTTAATAGCTGCAAGCCTTGTGGAAGGAAATCCTTGGCCTTACCAAGTATTTTCATTTTCAGGAATAACTCCAGTGTGAGTGAGATAAAACAGTGGGAGCCAGCGATTTTTCAGAGTACTTTGCACTGTCACCCACCCCATCCAAGTCTGTCGCACTTACAGTAAGTGGTTTCACTAAAATCCTTCAGTTTATTGATGCCTCCTTCATCCTTCATTGCATGTTTGCATGTGGCTCTGTTGGGACGGGCTGTGTGGAATAGAAAGTGCTCTTCACCCAGCAGGGAACCAAGTCTGATTCAAGACAGTGTGAGCTGTGCGTGTCCTTGCAGACCAAAGACAAGACAGACTTGTTCTGGTCTTTGAGGAGCATTTTCCTAACTAACTGTGCTCACTGTGCCCAGATAGGTGACAAAATGTAACAGTTCATAGTTTTTTGCGGGGAGGGGGGAAGCAGAGGGGTTTAGTAGAAAAGCAAAGATGAACTCTTATCCTAACTGGGCATCTTATTATATAGGAAATGAGCTGAGTAAGTATTATAGTCCAATAATTACGGCTGAATAGGACATCAAAATTCTGTTTGACAAAATTTGAAAATTCAAGGCATTTTTGATGCTTCAGCATAGCATACTGGTAAAGCTAATGGACTCTAGAGCTATATTCTCTATATTCACAAATGGCTCTGTCACTTACAAGGTGTGTGACTTTAGGCAAGTTACCTAACCTATCTGTGCATCAGTATCCTCATCTGAAAATGGGATAATAATAGGATCTTACCTCATAAGGTTGTTATGAAATTTGAGTTAATACACCTAAAGTATTTAAAATGATGCCTTGCACAGTAAGTACTCACTCAGCAAAAGCCAGTTACGATCAACAAACGGTCATTTTTTCCCATGACTTTTGATGAGCATTTGTTTATTAGGGATAAACCATAAACAGAGCTACAAAGCAGCATCTGGTCTAAACTTATTCCTAAAGACTATGATGACTTTGTGATGTGTCCACCTGGCTGGGCTGAACTACAGTCTACAGAATTTCCTTTCTGGCATGTTTCCAGTTAGGACAGACTAAGAAGGACATTTTCCCAGAGCTGCCAGAGGACGGAAGGGAAACAGCAGCCATTTTGTGCAATACACACGCAGTTATTCAATTATATACTAACCTAGATGCTGCTGTGAAAGGACTTTGTAGGTATAATTAAGAGCCCCTAATCAACTGTCCATAAATTAATTATAAGGGGCTGACTTAACTTTATGATCTTTCTGACCTTTCACTATAATTTTTGATGTAATATTTCATAATTTGCTTTCTATTTTATTTTCCTTTATTTATCCCATCTCTTACAGCTCCCTCACTAAAGTCCACAATGTTTAAGTGACGCCCTTTAAAAGAAGGTTAAGCTTCCCTGAGATTGGACTCCAAGCTTCCATTCATGGTTCTAGGATTCTATCCCGCTAATGGTCTTCTCTTCTTGACACCCCTCTGTGTGTCTAAGCTTCATCTTTTGGGGGTTCTATCCCGCTCATGATCTTACTGTCTTGAATGCTTGTCTTACAGACTGCAGGCTTGCTTAGTTCCACATTTTTGTAAGACTAATCCTTGTAATAAATCTATCCAACCATCCAAGCCACTTCTCACTGGTTCTGCTTCTCTGGTTGATCCTTGGCTGATCACAAGTTTACATGGGTTTACCAGAATAGAATTTTGGCCAGGAATATTATATAGTTGAGTCACATTAAAATTCAAATCCAGTCTTTGAGATACCTGAAATAATTAGATGTGTAGGTAACCAGTATAAAATGCTATAGAAATGATTGCGCAAATACAGGTGATTCAGTTGCCTTGTTAGATGTGACTTAAAATACACTAATATGTATGGTGAATTACTTGAACTTTGGGTACTGGTAGTGAGAAAGCCATGAGGTGGAATACGTGTAGGAAAATAAAAATTTGAAAACCAATCATGGAATGTTATGCCAAAAATTATAGGAGTAGTCAGAGTGAAGAAACGGTAAGATTTTGAGAAGTTTCAAGTTTGGATGGCATAGCCTGTAATGCAAAAGCCAAAAAGGCAAAAAAAATGCAATTTTTTAAAGTAAAAGAAGAAGTGGGACAAAAATGACAAGTGCCTACATAACATGGAAACCCTAATGAGATAATGAATTTATACTATACGACACTTCTGTTTTAAATGTTAAATGAAAGAACCAATTAAATAAAATGCATCCATACAAGTGTTTTTTTCACTGCTTTCTACAATCTCTCTCTCTTTCCTTTTTTAAATTCAGTCAGATACTACCTTAATATAAATTACTCCCTGGAATCAAGTCAAGTACTTTCAGAAGATGAATTAACTCTCAGCACAGGTTAATAGAATTGAGCATATTAGAGCCTTAGTTTGATCCCTATGACCTTAGAGTCCAAAAGAACTTCAAAGTAAGTAAAATGGGTGGAAAAAAGTAACACATACACCTTTCCTTTCCTGGATATTTTGTGTGAGATCTGCTTGACAGTTCTTTAGGGAGGAAGAGAACATGACAGGATCTTTAAGTGCAAGTTAGGCAAGATGAAAAAAGATGTCCCTGCTGAACCTATGGGAAAGAAAAGAGAGAAGAAAAGTGGTAGGAAAACACTAGGTAGGTGAGCTTTGGAAGGCAGCCATGAAGGACTAGAGCCTGGTTAAGAAAGGAAATGGGTTAATAATTATACCTTTTAATTATAACTTCTGATTATAAAGAAACATCACAATATTAGGAAAGTTTGGGGAAGATATTTCTTTAGGGCCCCAGGATTCAATTCTGTTACCATTTTGTTGCTTTCAATTTGATGTTGATTTTTAAAATCTATAATTTTAAATTTGGGGACAAGAAAATAATACACATTTGTTTCCCTTTTGTATTCTTTAGTAACTGAAAAGAAGGAAACAGAAAACCTCCTCTTATCTTAAACCCTTCTAACTCTGGCTGGCTGCAGCCTGGCTCTCAGGAACATATGGGAGTCACGAAGAAAGAATTTGGTCCTGAATGTGAGAATACCACGTGGAAGATTTACTATCAAATGATAGTTATTCATAATTGCCAGTCATTAGGGCAACTTTCTTAACATCAAAGCATATAGTTTTGCTTTACATACCAAAGCAAATGAAACTCTCATATGCTGGCTCAAGTTTACACTCTGGTGTGTGTGAGTTTTCCTTAAAGTGACTTTTTATCCGTCAGGGGAAGTTGTATATTTGTTTAAATACAATAGAGTGCAACATGATCAGTTAGAAAGAATAGTGGAGGATTGAAAGTCATGAGCTCATTTTTAGTGCCAGGAAAACCTTTCTTGCCCTTTGAAGTGATACACGAGCAAATTGTCAATAGAAGAATCACCACTAAATACCAAAAACTTAAAAGTAATCTTAATCACACTGCGACTGGGTCAGTCAATAAATTGAATATGCAGTGATGGTTCATTTTGTACTAGGATTCATGGAAAAGATACAAAATAATAATGATATTAATAACCAACCTTCGCATACTGTTTAAAAAAAGAGACGTGGACGTTCATGATCTAATTTAATGCTCAAAACCACCATATGGACTATTTATACTGAAGTTTCAAAACTTGGGTGAGAATTTACGAGATGTACAGCAAATAAACTAAACATCCTACAAAGCAACAAACAAATGTAACAATGCTAATGTGTAGCTAGAGCAAGCTGGATGCAGGGGTGATTGTAGTATAGTGATTGTAGATTATTACAAGTGTATACACATGCAGCCCCCCCCCCCAGAAAAAAAACCCCACAGGTTTTTTTTTTTCAAGTTTACTTATTTATTTTGAGAGAGAGAGAAAGCAGAGACAAAGCACAAGCGAGGGACGGACAGAGAGAGGGAGAGAAAGAATTCCAAGCAGGCTCCACTCTCAGTGTGAAGCCCCATGTGGGGCTCAGTCCCACAATGGTGAGTGAGATCATGACCTGAACACAAATCAAGAGTTGGACTCTTAACCAACTGAGTCACCCAGGAGCCCTCTTAAGTTTTTCTTCCAAACTGTCAAGCTAGAAAGCTACACATTTACTATAGTGAGTGTTCATATACAGTAATTTGTGGAACTATTTGGAACTATTTTCTGAGCTGACTTTTGAAAGAAAACATTCTCATTGCTTTATAGCTGCATTTTGTTTTGATCAAATAACTATTATCCAAGGTTCAAGATGAGTTTTGGTTGTCTCCTAAAAATTCAAATTTGCCTTCGAATGATGTAAATTGGGCACTTTAAAAAATGTCATGAGTTTTAAAACTAATTTGATAATATAAAATATATCCATTGAGAGAGTATGTGCATATGTTTGGACAGAGGAGGAGGTGTGCAGCTACTTGAGTGAAGGAATTGTCTAATTCTATCCCTTGTACTTTGCATTTAAGAGCACCATGTCCTACGACTCTTAACTACAGTGCTCTGATGAGCTCCTCAAAACTAAGCCCCCAAGAAAAGAATACAAGAAATTGGAAATAAAGTACTAGAACGAACTCAGAAACACAATGAGGATTTGGGTGTCACTCTAGATTGGCGGTCAGGAGGCTCATTTCTTGCAAGTGTGAAGGACATCATTACAGCACACATTCCATATAGTAACTTTACCACTGATGCTCCCTTAATTGTCTATACTTCTTTTTGCCTTATTTTTCTTAGTTATTAAAAAAAACTTGATATTATTATCTTTATAGTCCCCAAATTCACCTCAGGACAAAGATGAACATAGATAAATTATATATTAATTGGTTTCACTGGATGGATAGTGGCAAAGAGGCATACCATCAGTCTGAAATATATGGAGAAAGGAATACACTATTTTTAAGTTATCTTAGCTGATAAATGATGTCAAATATCTCAGGACGGCATGTATTTGACTGCACCCTTTTGAGTCTCTTTCTTCCTTTGTCCTCAATGCCGAGATCACAAACACCTATACTGATTGATGAAGTTGAATGACAATTAATTAATACCATAAAATTAATACCATGTGTACAGGTGGCAAGCGGATTGACTGAAATGGAGCTCTTAAGGTGATAGTAGGAAACACAACTTGCTTATTTAGTTTTCACCGATATTTATTGAGCTCCTAGTACAATCCTGAGTAGTAAGGGGACAGAGGTGAATGAGAACAGTGTCTTTAAGGACAGCACTTATAAAAGCAAGATGTAGGTTAGAGCTTGTAGGTCTGGGGAGAAGGTTGTGAAAGAGAAAGAAAGTAGTTAAAAAAGACCTTGGTATTTTCTAGTGTTAATTTTTAATATCCATTCAAATATTTAGCTAAAGACTTGGAAGTAATTAGCAAGTTAGAAGTGGAGGATGTGACACATGTTAGTTCTTATGTGGTGATCATTTCACCATATATGCAAATATCAAATTATGTTGCACACCTGAAACTAACATAATGTTATATGTCGATTGTAACTCAACTTAAAAAAAGATGTTTTCACAACAACAAGAAATGAAAGTGGAGGAAATGGGAGAATTGTTTGCAGGCAGGAAGAGGGTGGTTGAAAAAGGAGTGCCTTTTCACACAGTAAGTTTCTGTGCAATAAGCAATTAGAAATTAGAGAGTAGACTAAGGGTAAGGGAATAAGTATATACACAATATTAAATTCAATTATCAAAGACAGAGGAACATTCTCTTAGTCATCAAGAAAACCATTGAATCAAGCAAAAAGAAAACACTTTTCACCCAAATATGTACTTATCCAGAAAAGCTAATTTTGTCACTTGAGTACAAAGCATTTACCTTGTAAATATACATACTTGATTTCTTATGCAAATAGTAAATAGCAAAAGCCACAAAGGCCAAATACAGGTATTTTGTTTCTTGGATATTCTTTGACTTTGTTAATTAAGAAGTTAAGACAGATAATGAACCTCCACTTTCTGTATCCCCATGTAAATGTGAAAACACTTGGGCCACTGGAAGTATTGAACAGGATCGGTTGCTTATTATTCCCAAAGCATGCAAAGGGAAAATTCCATTTTAAATATTGATTTACGCAGCCCACTTCTGATTGCTGCCTCAGAATTATCACTGCTCCTGTAGTCAGAAAACTGAGTTCCCTGAATCAGAGCCCTGCAAAGAAGCAAAATCTCCATCTTGCAAGGACAGGAGAAGTGCTACAGCCAATGCAGGTCAATCAAGTTATAATGGGCTCTAATTAGCACTCCGAAAGCTGTTAAATTCTTTACCTGCAGCTGAATGGCAGTTAAAAAGGTGTGAAATCCTTTCTTTCCTTTGAAAACATCACAGAGTTTACAATTCCCGCCGCCCCCCCCCCCCAATCTCTTTCTTATATCTTAAAGTCCGTAGGGAAAACCAAAAGGGAGAGAGAAAAGGTGTTTTAGAGTCAAAAGGTTGTTATTACTTAATCTTTTGGGATCCTGGCACATCTGCTTGGCTTCTGTCTCTCAGTATTCAGGTCTGGAAAATGGGATGGGAACAAAAATACCTACCTTCCAGAAGAATTGTGAGGAATAATTATTTAATGTTCCTACTGCTCTTTGAAGATGAAGAAAATGATTCATGTGGCTAAGTGTTATAATCACCAACCTAAGCCCAGGCAGAAAGATCAGAAAAAGTAAAGCTAGCTTTGAGTGAAGAGAAAATTCATTCTCAATGCCTGCAGTTTTATATTTCTGATGCTAACACAAAATGCACAAAATTAGAGATTTAAAGCAAAATTATACAGAGAAACCTTCTCACACCGCTTCCTCTCCTACCCGTTCTGATTCTGAGCTAGATAGCATAACGCAATCTGGGCTTGAAATGGAAGAGCATTTCTCAGATGGTACTCATCGTTCCTTACCCATCCACATGGAAAAATTAATTTAGTCCATGCAGGTGTAAGCGTAATTGTGCATGAAAAGTTATTTACAAAAGAAAGCAAAATGATCCACTAATCATATTTTTGTTCCATGTCTCTTTTCACTTCCTTTTTGTGTTATATAATTATAATTAAAATCTTAGGAAATTTAAGTCATATTGTGTTTCTTCTGGTGTCTATTTCAACTCGGAAACCCTTCCACATTAAAATTGTCATCGATAAACATGTGAATGCCCATTAAGTGCTTTACACTTTGATAGATTCAGTTTGGAAGTAAATAAGAAAAGAAAAACAATGTTCCAGCTCTCATGGATCTCAAACTTAATAAACAGACAATAGAAATGCAGCAAAGAATGTCCAGACTTAACAGATATTGAAAATAATAGGCATATTCCAGAGAAAATTGATGTGGGCCCAGAGAAGGGGAAAGAAAATGAATTTATCCAATCCATGTTTATATTACTTATCTTGTGGATATTTTTTTGACTCTAAGTGTTGAGAGATTAAAAAAAAAGTACCCATGAAAAAGAAACTATTAAACAGCAACAAGTGATTGAAAATTCAAGAGATGAGAAGAGAGGACTATTTAAGACCTGGTCATTCAGTACAGTTGTCTGCTGTATTTATGATACCAGCTTCAGCTCCTGTGGATTAATATCCTCAGAAACATATTCTCCTACGTGGGCTTCTGTCCTGAATTTCAGATCTATATTCAAAATGCTTTTGGGTCATCTTCAATTGGACGTTCTGTAGGCACTTCAAATTCATTTGTCTGAAACTGAATGCAATGAATTCTCTATCCAGCTTTCTCTTGCTGTGTATTACCTCAGTTAATGGTTCCGCTGTTCACTGAGAGTGTCGCATTAGAAACTTGAGTTTCATTACAGACTCCACTCACTAAAGACCCCGCTTCCAATCCATCACCGAGTCCTAACAGTGTTACTTCCAGGGTATTGCTCAAACCCATCTACATTACTTCAGCTCCCCACTCAGGTGTATGTCACTGTCATCCTTTGGCCAAAAGAGGTGTTTCACTTGGGCATCTTTACTGCGAGCAAGAGAAATGCCTTGAACTTTCTTAAGCAAAGACCCTTTATGGAGATCAAAGGTAGCTCTCAGAGTTGTAGGGCAGGTTAAATAATATGGCTGGAGAAAGAACAGGAAAATGGATTGATGCCCCAGGAATGTATGGTGCCTCTGCTCATTTGGTGAACACCAAACTGTTGGAATTTTTTGTCATTTCTCTCAAGGATAAAACTATGAGTTCAGTGTCAGTATACTAACTTGAGCCCTTTGCCCAACACTTGGCCAGGTCTGGGTGCAACACTTTGAGAAGAGGTCAGATGCTGAGTGTAGAGCCACCATAAGGTGTGACATACATCTTCCTAAGTCTCTTTGTGTCCAGTCTTACTTCTCTCTTTCCCTCCCACTCTGCACACATCCAGAGTCACCTTCCTGAAACACAAATGTAAACAGAACAATGGTATCCCACTTAAACCCTACCATAGCTGCCTGTTTATCTCAGGGAAAAACAAAAACAAAAACAAAACTCCTCACATCCTCAGGAACTGCCTCTCTTTTAAAAACAATCTTCACTTTTTCCCATTCTAATTCCTCCCTTGTCAGATGCTCTCATGAGTTCCCACCACACTGAAATTCTTGAGAACCACTGCACATTCTTTCCTCTGGGTCTTTCCAAAATGCTCACTGCCTAAAATACTCTTCACTTTCCTCCTCACCCCTCTCATGCAGCCCTTATCACCTCTCCTGGCATTAGTCTATATTAAAACTCCCTTCATGTAGGGGGTTGACTAGTGTCCTTCAAAAATTCATCTCCACTCAGGATGTCAGAATGTGATCTTTTCTGGAAATAGCATCTATGCAGATATAATCAGTTAAGGATCTGGAGAGGAACTCCTCCTGGATTTAGAATGAACCCTACATTCAACGACTGGTATACTTATAAGAAGAGGAGAGTACTCACAGACACAGAGGGAAGACAGGGACAAATGGAGGAAGAGAGTTCATGTGCAGATAGAGGCAGAGATTGGATTTATATGGCCACAAGCCAAGGAATACCTGGGGATACTAGACACTGGACAAAGCAAGGAAGCATCCTCCCCTAGAGGCTTCAGAGGGAGCCTGGCCCTGCTGACACTATGATTTCTGATTTCTAGCCTCCAGAACTGCGAGAAAATAAATTTCTGTTGCTGTAAGTCACTGAAGTTGGGGTAATTTTTTTTTTTTACCACAGACTGAGGAAACCAATATACTTGACAATATGCTCTGTTTGGGACAGGGAAGGCATTTATTGTGTTTATTTTTGTATCCCAAGAGCTTAGCATAATGCCTATTACATAATGGGCTTTTGATAAATAATTGTAGAATGAGTGAATAAAGGCAGGTCTTCCCCACATCCCTAGTACACTAAAGTCTTGGCTCTGTCCCAACCCATTCCCATCCCTACGGAGTGGGTGTTATCATCTCTGTTTTAATAATCCACGGACATGGTAGATTAATACCTATTCATATCTACTCTTAAAACAGTACCTTTGGCTTATTTAAGCTAAAGTGCATGTGGAAGAATATATACCTCTTAAACAAGATTTGCATTTTCTCTGCAAAATAAAAGACTTAAAGACAAATAAATCTCTCGTTAAAGAATTTCACATCTCAGTAGAAAATACAGAAGATATTGTCTTGGGCAAAGGAGATAACCTTGGGTTTCTGAAGCTGTTACTTTTTCTGATTCTGTAGATTATATGACCTTGTCTGACCCTGATCTTTTGCACATAGATGTTTTAGTTAAAAATTGTAAGGTTTTACCAAGCAGACACAAATATCTCAAATTTCAGAACATCATCTTGTCAGTAAGAGATTAATAATCTGATTAAATGAAAACTCGAAGCACAAAACACTATGAATCTAGTCTAAAGCAAAAAGGTAAATAACTGATTATAGACTCTGCCCTGGAAATAAACAGATCCTCCATTTTGTGTGCTTCTTTGCAGGACACTGGCGATATTGATTGAAACAATCCGCATTCAATATTCATATGCCAGATGTCTATCGGTTCGTTTTGAAGCAACAATCACACAAACAGAACAAAAAAGCATACTTACTTATGAGTGCAGAAGTCCTTGCCCTTTACGGGGCACATGTGCACTGTGTGCATGTATGTGTACACACAGACACGTGCACACTAAATGTTACAATAAGGTATCTCACTCTATGCACATCAGTTAGGATTAAGAAAGGGGCTGAATTTCCAGGGTTATTAAGAGCTCTTTTCTCACCAGCTCCATCAGTCATTGTCCAATCCCATAAATGGAATAACAAAACCTTGCAAAGGCATTAGCACTCACCCTGAAGAGCTATCTGCTATCTGTCTTAATATTCCAATTTTGAAGATGTCTTAGATGATACATTTTAAGATTGCCTTCTCTGTGGGGTTTATGTTGAAGCCCTCTAGCACCTCCTAACAAAAATTATTATCTCTTATTACTTATTGTTATACAGAAGAAAGGGCTGAAAATTGCAGAATGGGACATCTAGAAATGTAGTCTATAATATGCAGGCAACAAACTTTGGTAACTGGGTAAGAGTGATTTATAAATTCTCTAAATTAATGATATACTTGAATATAAAAATGTAGACTGTAATTTTCTGCTTATGCCCAAAATACATTTTCTGGTACTCCAACTGTACAGTATGGTAAAAAAATAAAATCAAATTTTTGATACAAAGAAAATATTGTAAATCTTTGTCATCTTTTGCAAAATAAGAAGTATCACTTATCATTCAGTTGTTTTTCAAGAGATGCTTAAGTTAAGAAACTTAAAGTGTATTGCTGATGACTGAAGGAAAACAGATTGACCTAGAAAGTTGATTGAGCGCTTGGGAATATTACAAAGGAATAATGTTTCAAATGTACCCAGCTAATGGAATGAGCAAGTTGCAAAGCACTGGGCACCAATATTCTGCATATGCCCAAGGAAACTGTAGATCTAGACTTCCTGAGAGAAGTTTGGAATATGGAGAAGGAAGCAGGCTCATGAGCCTTCTTCTGATTCCTGGCTGAAGCAATGAAGGTGCCTTCCCCTCATATTTGGTATGTCAAGGAACATTTCTGAAATCATTAGGTAAGTGAGCTGAAACACAGAGTGAAAGCCAAGGAGGGAGTGGACTTTGGAACTGATGCATTTGGGGACAGCTGCTCAAGGATACTGCACTTGATTGGGGGTACATGATAGCCACAACCTGGGCAGTTGCTCTCAATTGCTGGACCTTATCCTTGGGAGCCTAGCTAGCACTGTCTCATCTCTACAGCCTTCTCACATCCCCTCTGTGTTCTAGGCCCCCTCCCTACTACATTTTACTTTGTATGTACAAAAGAGCATTTTTCTTAACATACCACCGCAACCCCCCCCAACTTATGTTTCCTGTTTTATCTGCTGACCTTCATAGGCATCCTCTTAATTAGTTTACCAAAGGAAAATTTATGCATAATTCGGAAGACTTTCTATTATTTCACACTCAACATTCCATAGTTGTAAACAATATTTTCACTGCAATTCTGGTTTGGAGTCATTATAAAGTATCCTGGTTATAAAAGCAGGGAGCAGGAGAGGTTGACAGGTAAGGGTCACAATTTCCATGTCACTTTGTCCAAATGATCTAAGAAATCCGATTAACTCAGCTCAACCTTTAGATAGAGTTTCTTGAGCCAAGTTTTTATCCCTGTTCCAGTAAACTATGCTAGGGAAAGGTAAGGTAGGATCATTTGGTTAAAACTAGAAAACTGAGGCTGTTTTTGAAGCACAATCTTTTATTAGCTTAAATAGGCAGAGAAATAAAGAGTTCAGTTGGGATTCAAACAAACTAGCCCTAATCCCATGCTCTCTCCTTTATATCATTATGGTTATTCTCAGCTGACTATTTTCTTTATTTGACATGTACATTTTAGAGATTGCATCAGCTCTCATAGGTTTAACTACCACCTACACACAGTTCTGTATCTACAACCCTGGCCTGTTTCCTGAATCTTAAACTTGAAAATCCAACTACCTATTGGTTATTGTCCTTAGACTGTCCCGGAAATCACAACAAACTGTATATGCACTTGCCTGAAAAAGTTACTCTAAGAATCAGAACTACCACTTAAAGCACTGGAAACTTTGCCTGGTAGAGTAGAGGCTAGAGGCTCTAGAGTAGAAGTAGAGGCTCAATAAAAAGAATGTGTTTATTTATACTATTTCCATAATGAAGTTCATGACCCGCCCCCTACCAAATCTATTCTTCTTCGTCATCAACCTATTTCAGGTAACTCACTACCCTTGCCCACACCAGAAACCTGGGAGGCATGCTGAATCCTTTCCTCTGTGCCATCCTACACATCCTACCAATTATGCATACCAAATAGTTCTTGAATTTTTAAGCCCCTAGCTATCATCATTATTGCTGTTCTAAAGGCACCAGAGAAGAAAACCTCAGTAGCAGGAACAATTGCATTGACAGCAGGGGCGAGGAAGGCAGAGGTAGACAAGGGGGTAGAAGAAAGGCAGGCAGTGCCAGATGTTTTGCCTGCTGGGCAGGCAGGGATTGAGTCTGTGGTTCTGCAAGTGGAGGCTAGATGAGCACAACTTTCCACACTAAGCCCAGAAGCCCATGAGGAGCACTGGGCAATTGAACACCAGCCCTGTGCATACTGTCGGGGGGAGAGGGGAGAAAGTGTTGAGAAACATGATACCTTAAAAAGAAAGCCTTGACTTCATGACTTTTAGTTTCATTTTCTTGCAATAATTTTCATTTTAGTATCGTCAACACCATCACACGTCATCCCTAGAATTATCCTGTTTCCCTTTAATGCTTGAGCCAAGCCTGGCAAAAGAAAGCAAATGAAATCTTCCTTGGTTCTCTTGCGCTGCTGAAACACTGTAATTTCATGCGGAACTTAACATATGCTAAATAGGAACAAAAGGAAAGTGATTAGAGAAAATGCAAACATCATCTTCACAACTACTTTTCCAAATTATAGGGTTTTGATGCTACAATTATTAAATTTAGGACCCAAAATACCGGTAGAGCTTGCCTTTTCTCCAACCGCAGACTGTCTCCCCTTGGAAGATGCAATCTTATCTTTCACCTACTTGTGATAGTCTCCCAGACCAATTAAATCTTTTTTTCTTTTTCTGATTTTAGGCAAAAATACAAATTCTAGGGAGATTATTTTGGGTCTGTCCATTCCGTCCCAGTTCCTGACCTGTAGTCCCCTACTCTAACAGAGTTAATTGGCTGGGAGATTCCTTTGGCTGGTGCCACAAGTGATGCTGCGGTGTGCAGCTCAAGAGGAATTTAGAGTGTCTTCTTTGCTTTAGGTCTTACACCCTTCATACCATATGGAACCTCCTCAGAGTTTCTCTATCTTGAAATCTTAATATAATACAGCCTTAATGTTATAACATTCATAGAAACTAATGAAATCAAAAGATCACACCTAGGACTGGCATTTGGATCATCTCCATGAAATCATTCTACACAAAGGACATGTTACAGTTGAAAGAAAACTTAAAACCCAGCTGGTCCAATATGTTTATCCTAACAATAAGAATTCTCAAGGCCAAGGGATGGGCTGGTTGACCCCACCCTTGGACCTCCTACCTACCCTTTTTAACCTGTGCTAGTATCATATCTTCCACATCCCATAGACAGCTAGGAGCCACCCAGAACAGCTTACATCCCAGGCTCCTTCAACTAATTTCCTTTCACTTTCTTCATTTTTTATAGTCCAGTCTCTAAATGCATTCTTGCATCTAACTTTGTCTTTTTTAAATTTTTTTAAGTTTATTTATTTTGAGAGAGAGAGAGAGAGAGAGAGAGAGAGAGAGAGAGAGAGAGAATCCCAAGCAGGCTCCACACTATCAGCACAAAGTCGGATGCAGGGTTCGAACTCATAAACCTTGAGATCATGACCTGAGCTGAAATCAAGAGTCAGATGCTTAACTGACTGAGCCACCAGGTGCCCCTAACTTTGTCTTTTTACTACCGAACCCTGATTTCTTGGACCTACTTTTGAAACATGAGGATTTTTTTTTTAAGTTTATTTATTTATTTTGAGAGAGAGAGAGAGAGAGAGAGAGAGAGAGAGAGAGAGAGAACGAGCTGGGGAGAGGCAGAAAGAGGGGGAGAGGAGAAAGAAAGGGAGAGAGAGAATCCTAAGCAAGCTCTGCACTGCCAGCATGGAGCCTGATGCAGGGCTCAACCTCATGAGCTATGAGATCAAGAGTTGGACACTTAACCTGCTGAGCCACCCAGGCGCCCCTAACAGGAGGCTTTTAATTTAATTTAGGTGTAGTTGTTTTTTGTTTTTTGTTTTTTTTTTAGGTGTAGTTTTTGTGCTGGACCCTGGCCGCTGCCCTGATACTGCTCTGGTTGTGAATCCAATTTTTTGGGTCCACTGGCACTGCCATCCTAGGCAAGTATTCATATGACATACTCCTTCCTGTAATCTGCTATCTTCCAAATCTAATTTCAGAAATAGTTCATTAAGTTGATGTATTTATTTTTGTATTTACTAACATTGAAGGGAAAGGAAGACCTTCAGCTATACTAAATGAAACTTTAATGTCCGTTAAGCCTGAATTTGCTGTTATCCTTTATTTTTGTATGGTACAGCATTTAGGAACACAGGCTCAGCGTGACACAATGAGAAATATATACTTGGTCTTTATCTCTGGTCCCTGGCACTTGGCTTTTAAAACCCTTGGAATATCCAGAATGATAAGAGTGCCTTTGGTATGCTAATGAGATGACTGGTGGCTGGGGCCCCTAGATAACTTCAAGATAGGGCTAGTCTTCAGAAAGAGTAAGGCATGATTAGAGGGATGGACCTTTCAAGTCCAGAGGGGTTAGAGATTGAGTTAATTACCAATGGTTAATGATTTAATGAAGCATGCCTACATAATAAAACCTCCATTAAAAAAAAAAAACAAAACAAAAAAACTAAACAAATGGGATTCAGAGAGCATCTACATTGGTGAATGCATTGAGGTATACCCAGAGGAAGTATGGAAGCTCCTTGCACCTTGCCCTATGCATCTCTTCCATTTGTCTGTTCCTGAGTTATATCCTTTATAATAAACTAGTAAGTTAACCATCTTTCTGAGTTATGTGAGCCATTCTGGCAAATTAATGAACAGGTTGGGGGGTGGGTCATGGGAACCTCCAGTTTGTAGCCAAGTCAGAAATGTGGGTAACCAAAGAACCTAATACTTAATACTTGCTAGTGTTTGAAGTGTGGTACATCTTGTGGACCTGAGCTTTTAAGCTTATGGAGTCTGATGCTAACGCTGGGTAGTTAATGCCAGAATTGAATTGAATTGTAGGATACCTGATTGGTGTCCAAAGAGTGAAGAATTGGTTAGTGTAAAAAAACGAACACACACACACACATTTGGTGTCAAAGATTTTGTGAGTAAAACCATCTTGCCCAGACAGCCAGAGTTCAAATGCAGGTATGACCAACTTTCAGCTATGTGGCCTTGGACAAATTACTTAACTCAACTGTGGTTCTTCTGTAAGACGGGGTCACAAAAATAGAAGTACCTACCTCATGTGGTTGTGAGGATGACATCAGTTAATGTATGAAAATTATTTAAACATTGCTTGGTATTCAATAAATACCATTTATAAAATATTCATGCTTATATTTACTTTCTTTTACCAAGGTGCTTTTTATTGCTTCTTACATTTCATAACTTCCAACCATGATTCTTTTTTCCTAAAAAGTCACTTTTTTTGGAATTTTCTTTAGTGAGGACTTGATATTAGGATATGCTCTCATTTTTGGTTTATCTGAAAATGTCTTTATTTAGTCCTTATATTTAAATTTTTTTCAATGTTTATTTATTTTTGAGAAAGAAAGACAGAACATGAGCAGGGGAGAGGCAGAGAGAGAAGACGACACAGAATCTGAAGCAGGCTCCAGGCTCTGTGCTGTCAGAGGCTCAAACTCATGAACACTGAGGTCATGACCTGAGTCAAAGTCGGATGACTAACTGACTGAGCCACTCAGGCACCCCAGTCCTCATATTTTAAAGATATTTTTACTTGGAATAGTTTGGTACTTACTTCCTTTTATCACAGTGAAAATATAAATTCAGTCTTCTGACTTAATGCTGTTAAGAAGTTACTTCTTTTCCACCTCTTTGCTTTTGGTATTTTGCAGCATCACTGTGCTATATCTGGGACTTAAGGAACTTCTTGAATCTTCATCAGTTATGGAAAATTCTCATTCATTATCTCTTCATTTCCTATGTTCCATTCTCTTTCTCTCTTATCATGATAGAAATCTGATTAGATAAATGGAGACACTAACTGTTTAACTTAATTATTCAGGCCTTTTAACTTCTCTTTCATATTTCCTTTCTACTATATTCTGGAAATTTTTTTCCAACTTATCTTCCTTTCTTCCAAATTTCTCTCTTTCTGTGTCTAATCTATTAAAGTTAAACATAGAGTTTTTAGTTTTAGTTGCTGTATTTTTTAATTTCTAAGAGTTCTGTTTTGTTCTTTTTAAAATCTGCCAGTTCAGGGTATTCTCTTTTTTTTTTTTTTTTTTTTTGTCTGTTTAGGTTTACTGTTCCCTATAGATATTTTAATCTTTTATTTTTCAAGTACAATAAAGCATAATTATTACAATGTTTAATGTCTCTGTGGGATTCATTCTGTTTTTATTTTTCCCTGTTGATTTTTATTTCAGTGCATGCCTCCTGTCTTACATTGTCTTTTATAGGGAGCTCTTTTTCTTGGAAAATCATTGAAAAGATTCTTTGAAGACATGGATAAAGATTTATTTCTTTATAGAAGTTTTTTTTTTTTTTTTCTTCTCTGAGGCACCCATGAGTACTACCAATCATGTTTATTTAAGCAAAATTCACAGCTTGAGTTTTTTTTTTAAACTCCTAGATGTGTGGGACTTGAGGCTTGAAACCCTTTTGAAGACTAAGTTGTGATTATAACTTCTGAGGAATGGATTCTCATTCTCCTCTCTCACACTGCTCTGCTCAACTGTTAGGTAACTTTCCTTTAAGTCTTTTGGGAAGAGAGCATTATTTTTGGTTTAACTTAACTCCTGAGTATAAAGTTCAGAGTCCAAAGTCACCAACTTTGTCAGGAAAAGGTCTCTTATTAGAACACCATCTTGAGAGGGACTTGGGTTATAATTTGTGACCCCATGTATAAGAGGCTGTGAAAATCATGCTTCCAAGTTTGCCCCAAGGGAAAAAGAAGCTGAATGATGATAATAATGATGATGGTGTAGGAGAGGGTGGGAAACAGGGGAAAAAAGCTGTGTCCACTTATTTGGATTCCTGCTCTCGCTTATTTTTGCCCTGATAATGCCTTACAATTTTGTCATCTTTTCAGTGATTCAAATAATGTACTTCAGCTTAAAAATGTATGGTATCCAGGTATTTTCCTCTTTCACTAGGGAGGGTTGCTATCAACCACCCTGAAGACAGAATCCTAGCCTGTCAAATTATAGGACACATTAGTCATGCCAAATGCTGTTGAAAAAAATCAAATGCCTCACAAAGCTATATTGTATTTTTTTTTATTTTGAATTTAATATTTGCAAAGCCTGTCATTGTAAGCATTGAACAAAAATCTCTTAACCAAAACTGCTTAATTTATATACTCAGTAGAATTCAAATGGTGCAGCGTCCTTCTGAGGGCATCACTTTGAAAGTATGCTCTTAGAGAAATGACTGAACAGGACTAGATTAAGACAGTTATAGACCCAAACACTGAAAAGAATTTAGGTGCCCCTTTCCAGGGGGATTTCAAATAAAATAATGAAAAACCATTTCATTTCATTTTCATTTCATTTAATGAAAAACCATTAAAATAACCCTGAAGAGGGGCACGTGGCTGGCTCAGCTGGTTAAGTGTCCAACTCTTGATTTGGGCTCAGGTCATGATCTGCTGGTTTGTGAGATGGAACCCAGTGCTGGCTCTGTGCTGTCAGCACGGAGCTTGCTTGGATTCTCTTTTCCTCTCTCTCTGCCTCTCTTTCTCTCAAAATAAATAAAAATGAAAACTTAAAATAAAATGAAATGAAAAAATAAACCCAAAGATTACTCCATTGCATTTAGAGAAAAAAAAGTTAAACTTTTTTCTAATGATTCATCCTTGGTTTTTTTTTTTACCCCTTGGATGGTGCTATAAGTATGTTATTTGGTCCACTGGTTCGGAGTCTTCCAAAATGAACTCTACTGTTAAAAGCCACTTTCCCAAATAATTTTTTATATCCTGCTATTCCTATGCTTTTCACTGTCTTCATCCCTCACCAACTGTGACCTTGGTTGAACCACCATTGCAGTTAGATTCTTTGTGTATCCCACATATACTTGGTGTTTCCAACTCTGCTTCCTAGTATTTTGTTCCTGGCCTTGCCTGGATGGTAAGTGCTACGCTTTACATGTCACGTTAACTGCCAACCCATCCTTGATTTTGTGTTTTCTGCTTCCATTTTAGAACTAGAGCATATAACAACTAGAGTGTATTCTTCTGTTTGGCTAAATTTGAAAGTCTTCAGCAAATCAAAGCAATGTTTTTGTTGTTAACAGTGCTACAGCCTACTGATTAAGACATTCCATTGCATGGGCTTGCCAACACGAAGATTCTTCCTGGCTATTTAAGAAGTTATTGACTTCTAAGCTTCTATTACCACATTAAGATGAAAATTGAATTTGGCATCTGTTGTTCCTGCTTGCTCAGCTTTCTACAAATCCTCCCACTAGCACTGTGACTGTCCAATCCAGTCTTGTCCAACCCCCATTCCCAGCCTTCGTTAAAGGATAAGCCAATCGGACTTTGTCCCAGGAATCTGAATTTCTAATGAAGTCACAATGATGAAATTTATTCCAGTACCAGTTTGTAAAAGAAACCATCCACAGTTCCTGACTGGGTTCCCCAAAGCTGCTTATCTAAGTCCTTCCAATACCAAATTTTACTTGTTAAACCTTCCCTTTGAGTATATGGGTTACCCAGTAGCCTTTCAATAAAGATATTTTCATTTTTTATTTCTGTTTCATACAACCAAAGAATCCTTACTAAAACAAAAGAGTTTTCTTTAATTTTTACCATGACATATCTCCTTCGAGTGTCAGAGCTGTGCTTAATCTCCAAATGCCAATGAGCATTGAGAATAGTGTCAACATTCAGAACAGGTCAATAAGTATATTGACAAAGAAGACTTTGCAGTTATCTCAGGAGTCAAGAAGTTTCAAGATCACTTCTATACTTTGTCCATGTAATGTATACATAGACAATGACCAGGAGTCTCTTTGGGGATCCTTCTCTATAGATAATCTTGTCCTTCTAATTATATAATCGTGAATGCAATGATGGATTTCTTAATATATGGTACAGAAATTTTCTTTCTCTCCTTTTGAAAGTCTTATGCTACCTACAATATGACAAATTATATTGTTTATTCTCCATAAGCATAGCAGCAATAGAAGTGACCATAATAGATCAGCAGATTTAACTACTTAAAATTTTAAAAATTCTGAATATCAAAAGAAAATATTCAAGCCTTTTGATTTAGTAATTCTTCTCTTGGAAATCTGGTCTCTGGTCATATTTCCCATTAGGCAGTGTTTGCAAACAACCTAAACATTCAACAATGAAGAGGGCAATGTAGTCATTGAGTGAGATATTGCACAACCACTTAAAATGCTCACATTCTGTCACAGAGATTCAGACAGCTAGAGTTAACATTCCAACCCCATCACTTTCTTGAAAGATCTTAAGCAAATTACTTGACAATCTGTGCCTTATTGCTTTCATTTGTAAAATGTAGATAACAGTAATGCATGTGATATTATAAGATTTAAATGTGTTACTATACATGCAATTATTAACATAGTACCTGGCACAGCATTAAGGAAGACACGGAATTGTAGATGTTGTGTGATCATAACTTTGTTTAAAAAATAGAATACACTTAAATCCCGCTAAACCTTTGTTTAACGGGATAGTGGAATCGTGGCTACTTTCTTCCACTAGGTTTCTTTATTTAAAAAACAAAAAAGACATTTTATAATGAAAAATAGTCCTTCAAAAATAAGACTTCCCTGGGGCGCCTGGGTGGCGCAGTCGGTTAAGCGTCCGACTTCAGCCAGGTCACGATCTCGCGGTCCGTGAGTTCGAGCCCCGCATCGGGCTCTGGGCTGATGGCTCAGAGCCTGGAGCCTGTTTCCGATTCTGTGTCTCCCTCTCTCTCTGCCCCTCCCCCGTTCATGCTCTGTCTCTCTCTGTCCCAAAAATAAATAAACATTGAAAAAAAAAATTAAAAAAAAAAAATAAGACTTCCCTGAGTCACTTTTTATACTAATCAAATCATCTGATTAACTGCACAGAATTACATACATGCTCATGTAACTTCATTGGGAGTTGAAGGTATCAATCAGAGAAACTTAGAATTCAAGCCATCCCTAATCTGTCAATATGAATTTTCTTTCTAGAAAAGAGCTCTGTTTGGAACAAACACATTGTTATTATTCCCCAGAGTAAATATGCCCTTTTCTTCACGTTAGACTCAATCCATACTTTCACATGGAGGCATTGGTTAAAATAAACATTTGATGACTTTAAGTTAATTTTAATACAGAAAACATGTTAAAGGAATACAGCACATGCCAGGCTACTCAGCATAACTTAACAAGCATAACACTTCCTTGGGAAGAGACCAATCATCCTTGGTCAAGATCCATGTTAATTTTCAGAAAAGCTTTTAAGAGAAAGATTTTCCGATTTGGAAAACACTTCAAAAGAACTTAAAGTGCTCTTGGGTCTAGTTGAAACCTCATTTGCAATGATCAGAGCTGTGTACCAGCTATACTATGATTTCTGATAATGGGTTCTGCATTAATTTCTGTTGTTTCAGGAATTTATGTAGATAAAGTTCATCTAAGCTTGTCAGCCTTATCACTCTGAAACAGTTAGAGGGTTAGATGCAGACTAATTGGGATGGCTCAGGCTAGGCTGTAGGAGGAGGAAGTCCCACACAACTTACCCAATAAAAATAGCTACCACTCAGTGAGTGCTTAGAAGGTGTCCAGCAACTTACCTGCTATGACTGGTTTGAGGTTCAAAGCCCCAGTGAAGCTTTACTAATTTTCTTTGTTTTAATCAGTTTGCCTCAAGACTTCTTAGGGACCAAGTAGGAAGTCACAGATGATGTTTTTTTCAAAGGTTGTTTGCTCCTTTTCTACTATCTCTTCTCACACAGAAACATCAATAAAAAGAGATAGTGATCAGAGAGTAGGGGACCTTCTATTGTGCTCATTGGCTCAAGGGCAGAGATTCCTGTAGATTAAAGGGGCTATTGGAGAATTGCCTGGGAGGCAGATAATGTTCACCACTAGTCCCCTGTGATATTCCTCAGGAGCACAGAATAGTGCAATAGTCCATTCCAAAAATGTGTGCTCAATCCCAGGAACCTTACCTCATGCGTCCCTCTCTTCCCTCCATGTGCCTCAAATCATATCCTTGGAATTTCTTTTTTGTTTGTTTGTTCTTATTCCAAAGCCACGTCTGTGACTCTGAATGTAGCCCTGCCCCTTCCTAGAGGTGGGGAATGGTGAGAGAGCTAATGTTTATTATATTTCTGAGATTCTGGTACTGTTCTTTTCTTTCTGGTCTTACTGCACTCTTCTCCTATAAGGGATCCTTCCCCTCACCACATAGAATCCTTTTCCTATCCTGTGGATTGACATCTCCTAAATATCAGCTGCTAGTCTAGATTATTATTAATATCATTGGCTCAACTGATCCCCTTTCTTGGATCATCTTTCATCATTTCAGTTGTTTTCATGAAAAATGACTGGAAAATGCTACTTTTCTTGGGTACCTTGCTTTTCTACTAAATAGGACCTCACTTTTAGCATTTAATTTAGATCAGTCTTTCTGTATTATCAAACTGATCAAGGGTAGCATCCTAGCTCTTCTTCGGCAACTTGCAGTCAGCTAAACTTCAAATCCTGAAGCTTGAATTTAATACAATGACATATGTAAAATGGAATTTTGCAATAAATTTAAAGAAATGGAACTTAATGTATCTTAATAGCTTCTCTTGAATCTATATCTTCAATTGTTAATAAGCCACATCACTGAGGAAATTATTTCAGTGATTGATTATGTATCTTCTAACTCAATTTTAATTTGTTAAAATCCATAAATAAGAATCTTTAAAAATATATATGCATAACAGCTTCTGAAGTAGTCATGTATTTCCTTTAAATCAGAAGAATAAAATTATTATTGAAATATGTGCATGTAATTTAGATTACACACATCTTAGCAAATTAAATATATTCATTATAAGAAATACTGAGTTCTTTTATATCCTTCAACGGAAATTTTGTTAATTGATCTCCACTGAACCAATTCCCAAGCAACAGAATTAATGCTGGCTAATTTAAAGCGAAAAGCAATTTTTTGGAAGCGTATCAACTAGAAATCTGAATAGCCAGGCTCTGCAAACATGCAAGAAAGAGAAGTTTGGAAGCCAATCAACTGAACTAGGATAATATTTCAGACATCCGGAACTCTGGACACTCTGCTGCTGGACATTCATGCAGATACTGTTGCTCAACATCACATGTATCTTCTCTTTCTAGGCTCAAAACCCTGTGGTCTTCACTGTGAGTAATTTCTCAGTTTTGCTCAGTCTTATCATTCTCCTGAAAGCCGAAGTCCTGAGAAGGAGAATTTGATTACTTGACCCTGTATACCTTTTTGCCCTGGCTCTGAATAGGTAAAGAGAGACTAGCGCTCACCCACTGACCTTCGCTGGGAGAGGTGTAAGCAGGGATTTTGCCTTTCAACAAAACACACACAGAGGGGCTTCCCCCAACTAAAAAAAGTATTTGGATGTTGGGCTACAGAACAAGGCAGTTGGGGGCACCTAGATGGCTTGCTTGGCTAAGCATCAGGCCTTGGCTCAGGTCATGACATCCCAGTTTGTGAGTTCAAGCTCCATGTTGGGCTCTGCAATGACTATGAGGAGCCTGCTTGAGATTCTCTCTCTCTCTCTCTCTCTCTCCTTCTCTCTCTCTGCTTCTTTCCCACTTGTGCCTCCCTCTCAAAATAAATAAACTTTAAAAAACAGGCAATTGTCCACTTAAGGAATTACATTTATTTACTTCACTCCTTTCTGTTCAAATTAAGCCTTCCCACTTTATACTTAAAGGAGTTAATTTTTTTTAATTCATAATTATATATTTTTATATTTCAATATTAGCTCTTTAGTTAGAGAAGAAAGGATTTTGCATATATACCAATTTAAAAGGAGTGTGGGGTAGAAATGAGTTTGCAAATCTGCTTCAAGGACAATTTAAAGAGGAGAATATGGGAGAAATTCTGCCCCTGTTGGCTACTAGGTAATTCAGAATGTTATATTAAAATTGTCCGGAAAAACTATTCTTTAAATTTACTTGAAAGCATCAGAGAAGTTATAAGACAGTGAAAAAAAAGTAAATGAGAGCCAGTGAAAGGACAGGGGCCGGAGAGAGACTGTGACCCTGGCATTTAGGGTCACATTTATCCAGAGGGCATTTGGTAAATCAGTGAGGTTGATGTGAGGCTGAGAAACTGAACAGTAACTGTGAAAGCTGGTGGCGCTGAGAGGCTGAGATTGGAGTCCCAGCTCCATTGTCAAAAACAGAGCGGAGGGAAACCGTAATCCCATTGAGCTGTGAATTCCAAAACATTCCTCTTCAGTGGCAGAGATGAACCAAAAAAGGTAGGCTTTATTTATAAGACGTGTGGCTAAGCTTCACATTATTTCAGTCCAAGAAATTGCCTTAAAGCAATCTAGATACCTAAATGTCACACGTCCTTTACTAAATCAAATGTAAATGATGTCTGGAGGACTCTCCGGGACCTCAGAGTATTTCTACATGTAATTTTTGCAAAAAAAGAAAAAAAAAGGCACACAAAGAGACAAGGCATTATAATTTAAACTAGTAGAAGCAAGAAATAAGAATAGCCCTATATAGTGTCTGAAGAGTGAAGTAATCAGATTCAGGCTTTAAAATCACCATCTTTTTTATTTACAAGAAACAAAAAGTAAGATCGAGAATTTTGGCAGAGACCTGGAAACAATAGAAAAAGAAAGAAATTCTAGGACGGAACCTTAAAATAACTGAAACAACTTGGTGGATGAGTTGAACAGCCTACTAGACAACAATCAAGAGAAAGTCTATAGATTGAAAGGTCAAAAAAAACCTCAGTATATAGGACAGAGACAACAAGATAGAAAATACAAAAGAGTAAGAGACCAAAAATTAGAGTGAAGAAGGTTAGACCTACATGTTAATGAAGCACAAAAAGAAAAAAATTGGAATAATGCAAAAGCAGTATTTATAAGATAATGAATAAGAATTTCAAAAAATGATGAAGGACTTCAAGCCACAGATTCAAGAAGCCCTTTCAGTACAAATTAGGATACAACAAAAGACATCTATACCTATTACACATCATAACAAAACTTCCAAAATCTAATGCCAAAGAGAGAAAAAAAAAACCTTAAAACAAAAATAGGAAAAAATTAACTTGAAAATAAGCCACAATTAGTCCATTAATTTCTCAATAGAAAAAATAAGATTATACATATTTTTTGAGAAGGAACAAGAAGATTGAGATTTATTGATTTTTTTATACTGTCACTGACTCTACAAAAACAGCCTATTCAATGTGATTAATTTCTTATCCAGAAGACAAAAGAATGCATTAGAAAGCTTTCTTTCTTTTTCCTCTTCCTTTTAGTCTTTTCTTCCTCCTTTTTTTAAGTGATGAAGAAAGAAAAAATTTTAAGATACATTTTAAAGAGGACAAAAGTGAAAAAAATGAAAGAGGATATATGTGTAAATATGAGGGTAAATCTAATTTGACTGATGGTATTTTTTTTCAATATATGAAGTTTATTGTCAAATTGGTTTCCATACAACACCCAGTGCTCATCCTAAAAGATGCCCTCCTCAATACCCATCACCCACCCTCCCCTCCCTCCCACCCCCCCATCAACCCTCAGTTTGTGACTGATGGTATTAATTAATAATTAATAATGTCCAATAGGGTTTAAAACATAAAAAATATAGTAAGTGATAGCAATAGCATATAAGTTAGGGGTGGATAAATAAACTTAAGGTGTTCTGAAGTCCTTGCATTATGTAAGAACAGGAGAAAATTACAATTTTAGGCTTTATAATAAAAAAATCTTACACTGTAATTTCTAAGAAAACCACTACCAAAATAGTAAAAGAATATGTAACTTCCAAGCAAATGGGAAAAAGATGGTCAATGGAGTAATAAAACATAATTAGTCCAAAAGGAAGCAAGAAAGAAGAAAAACATAGAATGGATGAAAAATAGAAATCACTAAGTATGATTAAACTCAATTATATCAGTACTTAGATTAAATATACATGATCTAAATTCTCCGATTAAAGTTAAAGAATCATAGTAGATCAAAAACAAAATCCAACTATGTGCTACTTATAAAAACACAATGGAAATAAAAGAGCAAAAAATTTTGAAAAGATGGAAAGACATATAATGTGGAATTTAAATGAAAGTTGAAGTAATCATATTAATGTCAGACAATATTTATAATTATTATAAATATATTAATATCATTTTTTTAAATTGATAATGACAGAGACAGGCACTTCGTAACGGCAAAATATGCAAATCACTGGGAAGATATTTTTTACTAGTCTAGAAGCAAACTCAAAGCCAAAATTAATCAAATACAATAGAAGAGCCAAAATTCTGAGAGATTTTTAACAAAATTCTCTCAGTAACTGATTTAACAAGCAGGCACATATCAATAAGGGTCTGGAAAGTTTAACTTATATGATTAGTAAACCTCACCAAATGAATACCAATAAAACCTTGCATCAAATATCTGCAGATAATACATTCTTTCAGGAATATGGAACATTTTAAAAAATTAATCCACCTCTGGCAGTAAAGCACATCACAGCAAATATCTCATTTGTTCTCTGACTATAGTAGATTTAACCTACAAATCTATTTTTAACAAAAAGTAACTAGAATATCTCATATGTTTAGAAATTAATAAATATTCTTATGACAAATTCCATTAATTCAAAAGGAAATCACAGGTAAATTAGAAAATACAAACAACATCAAACCTTGGGTGATGCACCTAAAGTTTAGAGGAACTCTGACAGGCTTAAATGTGTGAATTAGAAATGAATAAAAGCTTGTAAGAGGCAAGAAAAATAAGCAATAAAAGAAAAATAAATATAAACAACTTTATGCTAGCAAAATTATAAATATAGGTTGAAATGTACAAATTCCTGGAAACACACAATTTACCCAGAGTAGCAAAAATACATGAAAGATATGAAATGTCAAATCTGTACATAAGCTTTTTTTCCCAAGAAAATTATAGGGCCAGATGGTTTCATTTTGAATACTACCAAATATTAAATGAAAAAATGATGTCAATTATACAAAACACTTTCCATAGGGTAGAAAAGATCTGCAGGTCCATGAAATACAGCCAGAACAACACTAAACCATCCTACACACCTAACAAACTGATTGGAGAATGAACACGGCAATCTGCACAACCTGAACCACAGAACTCAGCAGGTACACGGCGCGGAGAGCTGAACTTGGGGAGTAAGAAGCCGCGAAGTTAGGGAACTGCTTTTGCGGGCAGAGATTGGACGGAGACTGGGGAGGGGGGAGAATAGGAAAAGCACCCCTCCCCAAAGCAGCTGGAGAGAAAGTGGAAAATTGGAAACAGCCGCAGGGACTAAAACTAAAAAGGGAGAAAGGAGAAAGGAGAGGGTTTAAATTCCATCAAGACTGTAAACAAGGGGAGCGCAAAGGCTGCAACTCCGCAGCTCCATACCTGGCGGTGCTCTGGTGGGAAGGGCGAATCCCCAGGAGCAGAGTGGGATCCGGGAGGTTCTCAGGCCACATGGGGAAAAGCGGTTCCACTGCTGGAAGGACATTTGGTAGAGACTGTTGAAGCCACCTGGTCCCAGCAGACCCCAGAAGGTGGCTACATTCGCTGGTGCTGGAACAAGGTCGTTAAGGGTGAAGCCTGGTGCCAGATGTGTGTTGTGATTTTCCATAATCCCTGAAATGCTGCTGCTACACTATCTCGCGAACATTTTCTGGGGCGGGCTGGCACCTGGCCGCAGTCTCGGGGCACCAGCAGCAGCAAGGTCCAGCAAGCGTTCCTGGGTGCAGCTGACATTCGGCCAATGCTCATTCAGCCATTGCTAGGTAAGACCCTCCCGCAGAGGGGCGGAACAGGTCAAAGCCGCAGTCCTTCCAAGTAAGGAGCCGAGGAAAACAGCCACATCTGAGACAACACTTGGGAGAGAGGTACTGCCTGGGGCCTGGTCACGGAAAATGAAAAACCAGGGAGTGGACGAGAGCTGAAGACAGAGGATGGGTACGCGATTGCTGATCCCGAGAACAGACTGGGTAGCTGGGTAGTGCCATCCCCCCCCCCACCCGCTCCTGCGCATGTGCATACGCACCTATGAGCGCTGCAACAATCCACCCCAGTAGGCTAGCAGCTCCATCTAGCAGAGAGCGGAGCTGTTACACTGAGCCCTGCCCAACTGGGTCAACTTTGCTCTTCAAGAGCACAAGTCTCACCGCTGTCTTAGTTTATAAACTACAAACTGCTATATAGACTGACTTCTAACGGAAAACGAAGCAATTTCAGTGCTACTTCAATCTGTTAGCAGGTTCATCTATTCAATTTTCTTTTTTTTTTCTTTTTCTCTTTTGCACTTTTATTTTTCTTGAATACAGAAAAAGAAAAAATTCATTTTTATTTTCAATTTTTATTAAAAATATCTGTCTTTAATTTTTATTACTATATTTTTTACTTTTGTGTAAATTGTTTCAAATTCTACTTTACTTCCATCATTTTATTTTAGTCTACTTCTGTGTATTCACCTTTCAAATTTTCAAACAATTTCCTTTCTTCTTTCTTTTTCTTTTTTTCTTTTTCGTTTCTTCTCTTTTTCTTGAATGCAGAAAGATTAAATTTTCATTTTTACTTTTAATTTCTATTAAAATATTTTTTAATTTCTTACTATTTTTTTGCTTGTATGTAATTGTTTTCAAATTCTATTTTACTTCCATCATTTTATTTTAGTCTACTACAGTGTATTCACTTTTTCAAATTTTCAAATGATTTTTCTAATCTTTTTTCTTTTTTGTTTCTTTTCTTTTTTTTAATACAGAAAAAGAAAAAAAATCATATTTATTTATAATTTTTATTAAAAATATTTTTCTTTAATTTTTTTTTCTACTGTATTCTTTACCTTTGGATATATTTTTTCAAATTCTATTTTACCCCCATCATCTCATTTTAGTCAACTTCAGTCTATTCCTTTTTTTCAAATTCTCAAATGATTTCCTTTTTTTTTCATCCCTCCCCCCATTTTTTTTTCTCTAATCTGTCAAACTACTTTAAACACCCAGACCAAAACACACCTGGGGTCTAGCATCATCTATTCGATTTTTGTGTGTGGGTGTGTGTTCAATTTTTAATTTTAATATTTTTTTAATTTTACTTTTTTATTTCAATTTTTCTACCACATTAATGTCTTTTCTCCCTTCAAAAGGACAAAACAAAGGAATTCACCCCAAAAGAAAGAGCACAAAGAAATGACAGCCAGGCATTTAACCAACACAGATACAAGCAAGATGTCTGAACCAGAATTTAGAATCACGATAATAAGAATACTAGCTGGAGTCAAAAACAGATTAGAATCCTTTCTGCAGAGATAAAAGAAGTAAAAAATAGCCAGAATAAAATGAAAAATGCTATAACTGAGCTGCAATCATAGACGGACACAACAGCGGCAAGGATGAATGAGGCAGAACAAAGAATCAGCGATATAGAAGACAAACTTATAGAGAATAATGAAGCAGAAAAAAAGAGAGAGATTAAGGCAAAAGAGCACTATATAAGAATTAGAGAAATCAGTGACTCATTCAAAAGGAAGAACATCAGAATCATAGGGGTCCCAGAGGAGGAAGAGAGAGAAATATGGGTAGAAGGGTTATGCGAGTGAATCACAGTGGAAAACTTCCCTAACCTGGGGAAAGACACAGATCTCAAAATCCAGGAAGCACAGAGGATCCCATTAGATTCAACAAAACCCAACCATCAACAAGGCATATCATAGTCAAATTCACAAAAATACTCAGGCAAGGAGAGAATCATGAAAGCAGCAAGGGAAAAAAAGTCCCTAACCCACAAGGGAAGACAGATCAGGTTTGCAGCAGACCTATCCACAGAAACTTGGCAGGCCAGAAAGGAGTGGCAGGATATATTCAATGTGCTGAATCAGAAAAATATGCAGCCAAGAATTCTTTATCCAGCAAGGCTGTCATTCAAAATAGAAGGAGAGATAAAAAGTTTCTGAGACAAACAAAAATTAAAGGACTTTGTGACCACTAAACCAGCCCTGCAAGAAATTTTAAGGGAGACTCTCTGAGGGGAGAAAAAATGAAAAAATATATATAAATAAATACCAAAAGCAACAAAGATTAGAAAGGACAAGAGAACAGCACCAGAAACTCCAACTCTACAAGCATCATAATGGCAATAAATTCACATCTTCAGTACTCACTCTAAACGTCAATGGACTCCATGCTCCAATCAAAAGACATAGGGTAACAGAATTGATAAGAAAACAAGATCCATCTATATGCTGTTTACAAGAGACCAACTTGAGACCTAAAGACACCTTCATATTGAAAATAAGGGGATGGAGAACATCTATCATGCTAATGGTCAATAAAAGAAAGCCAGAGTAGCCATACTTATATGAGATAATCTAGACTTTAAAAAAAAGACTGTATCAAGACATGCAGAAGAACATTATATCATAAACAAGGGGTCTATCCACCAAGAAGACCTAACAATTGTAAACATTTATGCGCCAAATGTGAGAGCACAAAATATATAAATCAATGAATCACAAACATAAAGAAACTCATCAATAGTAATACCATAATAGTAGTAGACTTCAACACCCCACTCACAGCAATGGACAGATCATCTAATCAAAAAATCAACAAGGAAACAATGGCTTTGAATGACACACTGGACCAGATGGACTTAACAAATATATTCAGAACATTTCATCCTAAAGCAGCAGAATATACATTCTTCTCCAGTGCACATGGAACGTTCTCCAGAATAGACCATATACTGGGACACAAATCAGCCCGAAGTAAGTACAAAAAGATGGAGATCATACCGTGCATATTTTCAGACCACAACACTATGAAACTCAAAATCAACCACAAGAAAAAATTTGGAAAGGTAACAAATACTTGGAGACTGAAGAACATCCTACTAAAGAATGAATGGGCTAACTGAGAAGTTAAAGAGGAAATTAAAAAGTATATGGAAGCCAATGAAAATGATAACACCAAAACCCAAAACCTCTGGGACGCAGCAAAGGTGGTCATAAAAGGAAAGTATATAGCAATCCAGGCCTTCCTAAAGAAGGAAGAAAGATCTCAGATACACAACCTAAACTTACGCCTTAAGGAGCTGGACAAAGAATAGCAAATAAAACCCAAAACCAGCAGAAGACAGGAAATAATAAAGATTAGAGCAGAAATGATTGCTATCGAAACCAAAAAAACAGTAGAACAGATCAATGAAACCAGAAGCTGGTTCTCTGAAAGAATTAAGAAAATTGATAAACCACTAGCCAGTTTGATCAAGAAGAAGAAGGAAAGGACCCAAATAAATAAAATCAAGAATGAAAGAGGAGAGATCACAACCAACACAACAGAAATAAAAACAATAATAAAAGAATATTATGAGCAATTATATGCCAATAAAATGGGCAATCTGGAAGAAATGGACAAATTCCTAGAAACATATACACTACCAAAACTGGAACAGGAAGAAATAGAAAATTTGAACAGACCCATAACCAGTAAGGAAATTGAATTAGTAATCAAAAATCTCCCAAAAAACAAGAGTCCAGGGCAGGTGGCTTTCCAGGGGAATTCTACCAAACATTTAAGGAAGAGTTAACACCTATTCTCTTGAAACTGTTCCAAAAAATAGAAATGGAAGGAAAACTTCCAAACTCTTCCTATGAAGCCAGCATTATGTTGATTCCAAACCAGACAGAGACCCCACTAAAAAGGAGAACTATAGACCAATTTCCCTGATGAACATGGATGCAAAAATCATCAACAAGATATTAGCCAACCAGATCCAACAATACATTAAAAAAATTATGCATCACGAGCTAGTGGGGTTTATACCTGGGAGGCAGGTATGGTTCAATATCTGCAAAACAATTAACGTGATTCATCACATCAATAAAAGAAAGGACAAGAACCATATGATCCTCTCAATAGATGCAGAGAAAGCATTTGACAAAATACACCATCCTTTCTTGATAAAAACCCTCAAGAAAGTAGGGATAGAAGGAGCATACCTTGAGATCATAAAAGCCATTTATGAACAACCCAGTGCTAATATCATCCTCAATGGGGAAAAATTGAGAGCTTTCCCCCTAAGGTCAGGAACAAGACAGGGATGTCCACTCTCGTCACTGTTATTCAACATAGTATTTGAAGTCTTAGCCTCTGCAATCAGACAACACAAAGAAATAAAAAGCATCCAAATCGTCCAGGAGGAGGTCAAACTTTCACTCTTCACAGATGACATGATACTCTGTAAGGAAAACCCAAAAGATGCCACCAAAAATCTGCTAGAATTCATTCATGAATTCAGCAAAGTTGCAGGATATAAAACCAACACACAGAAATCGGTTGCATTCCTATACACCAACAATGAAGCGACAGAAAGAGAAATCAAGGAATCGATCCCATTTACAGTTGCACCAAAAACCATAAAAATACCTAGGAATAAATCTAACCAATGAGGTGAAAAATCTATACACTGAAAACTATAGAAAGCTTATGAAAGAAATTGAAAAAGACACCAAAAAAAAAAAAAATGGGAAAAGATTCCATGCTCCTGGATAGGAAGAACAAATGTTGTTAAAGTGTCAATACCACCCAAAGCAATCTACATATTCAATGCAATCCCTATCAAAGTAACACCAGCATTCTTCACAGAGCTGGAACAAATAATCCTAAAATTTGTATGGAACCATAAAAGACCCCGAATAGCCAAAGCAATCTTTAAAATTTTTTTTTAACATTTATTTATTTTTGAGACAGAGAGAGACAGAGCATGAACGGGGGAGGGTTAGAGAGAGAGGGAGACACAGAATCTGAAACAGGCCCCGGGCTCTGAGCTGTCAGCACAGAGCCCGACGTGGGGCTCGAACTCACAGACTGTGAGATTGTGACCCGAGCTGAAGTCAGACGCTCAACCGACTGAGCCACCCAGGTGCCCCGACCAAAGCAATCTTCAAAAAGAAAACCAAAGCAGGAGGCATCATAATCCCGGACTTCAAGCTATACTACAAAGCTGTAATCATCAAGACAGTATGGTACTGGCACAAGAACAGACACTCAGATCAATGGAACAGAATAGAGAACCCAGAAATGGACCCACAAACATATGGCCAACTAATCTTTGACAAAGCAGGAAAGAATATCCAATGGAATAAAGACAGTCTCTTCAGCTAGTGGTGCTGGGAAAACTGGACAGTGACATGCAGAAGAATGAACCCGGACCACTTTCTTATACCATACACAAAAATAAACTCAAAATGGATGAAACACCTCAATGTAAGACAAGAAGCCATCAAAATCCTCGAGGAGAAAGTAGGCAAAAACCTCTTTGATCTGGCCCGCAGCAACTTCTTACTCAACATCTCCAGAGGCAAGGGAAACAAAAGCAAAAATGAACTAATGGGACCTCATCAAAATAAAAACCTTCTGCACAGCGAAGGAAACAATCAGCAAAACTAACAGGCAACTGACAGAATGGGAGAAGATATTTGCAAACGACATATCAGGTAAAGGGTTAGTATCCAAAAGCTATAAAGAACTTATCAAACTCAACACCCAAAAAACAAATAATCCAGTCAAGAAATGGGCAAAAGACATAAATAGACACTTCTCCAAAGAAGACATCCAGATGGCCAACCGACACATGAAAAAATGCTCCACATCACTCATCATCAGGGAAATACAAATCAAAACCACAATGAGATACCACCTTACATCTGTCAGAATGGCTAACATGAACAACTCAGGCAACAACAGATGCTGGCGAGGATGCGGAGAAAGAGGATCTCTTTTGCATTGTTGGTGGGAATGCAAGCTGGTGCAGCCACTCTGGAAAATAGTATGAAGGTTCCTCAAAAAAACTAAAAATAGAACTAACCTACGACCCAGCAATTGCACTACTAGGCATTTATCCACGGGATATAGGTGTGCTATTTCGAAGGGACACATGCACCCCCATGTTTATAGCAGCATTATCAACAATAGCCAAAGTATGGAAAGAGCCCAAATGTCCATCGATGGATGAATGGATAAAGAAGAAAGTGTATATATATATATATATATATATATATATATATATATATACACACACACACACACACACACACACATTCATACATACAATGGAGTATTACTTGGCAATCAAAAAGCATGAAATCTTGCCATTTGCAACCACGTGGATGGAACTGGAGGCTATTATGCTAAGTGAAATTAGTCAGAGAAAGATAAAAATAGATGACTTCACTCATATGAAGACTTTGAGAGACAAAACAGATGAACATAAGGGAAGAGAAACAAAAATAATGTAAAAACAGGGAGGGGGACAAAACAGAGGAGACTCACAAATATGGAGAACAAACTGAGGGTTACTGGAGGGGTTGTGGGAGGGGGACGGGCTAAATGGGTAAGGGGCACTAAGGAATCTACTCCTGAAATCATTGTTGCACTACATGCTAACTAATTTTGATATAAATTTTAAAAAATAAAAAAGAAAAGAAATCTGCAGAGCAGACATTCCTCGATTTTATATGAGGCCAGTACGATCTTGATCACAAAAACTGAGGACAATATTAGTAGGGAGAATTACAGGCAAATCATAGTATTATACAAGCAAAACTGCTAAACAACATACAGAAAGGACAATATATGTCATAACTAAGCTGAGTTCATTGCTGGAATGCAATGTTGATGTAACATTCAAAACTCAATCGATAGATTTCATCACATTAACAGAATAAAGAAGAAAATAATTAGATTGTCTTGATAAATGCGGAAATACATTGATGAAATTAAACAACCATTTATGTTAAAAATTCATAAGAATCAAAGGAAATGCTCTTAATCTGGTAAAATATAGATACAAAAATCCTAGAGAACCACAGTTAATAATCAAATATGACAAGACTTCCCTTTGAGGTTGGGATATTCAAGACCAAATAAAAATGTCTGCTCTCACCATTCAGTGATATTCAACACTGTCCTAGAAATTTCCCTATCAGGAAAGTCAAGCCAGAAAATGAAATAAAATATAAATGGTGTAGAGAGGAAGACATAAAATTGTCATTTTAATATGATAATTATATTTGTAGAAAATCCAAAAGATTGTAGAGATAAATTATTAGAATTAATAAGTGAGTTTAGCAAGACAAAGTCATATAAAAAATCAATTGCATTGCTATAAATCAACAACAAATGGAATATAAAAATTTAAAATATAGGTATAATTTATAAACTTTCAAACACCTAGGAACAATATATGTGCAAGACCTTTATACAGGAAACTATAAATATTATTAGAGAAATTAAATGGAGAGACATGCTCTGTCTAAACCCTTGCTATCCAAAGTATGCCCAACTGACCAGCAGCATCAGCATTATCTAGGAGCTTATAAGAAAATCAGAATCTTGGGCTCCATCCCAGACTTACTGAATCAGAAATTGTATTTTAACAAGAACATCTTGTGGATTGTATGCATATCAAACGTCTGAAAAGCACAGGTCCAGAAAACCCAATATGGAAAGATCTTGGTTCTCTCTACACTAAGATACAGATTTGTGCAATCTCAATCAAATTCCAAGAGATGTATGTGCAAGTATATGTGTGTGTGCATGAAAGTTGATAAAATGATTTTAAATGTATACAAAAATATGAAAGGCCAGAAAGAGCTGAGACATTCTTAAAGAACAATAGGGAAAATTTACTATGCTGAATCAAGACCATACTAGGGTTCAATCAGAGAAGCAGAAGCACTACGATATAAATATATACAGATGTATATACAGGTAGACGTGTACGTGTGTCGATGTGTGTATTTGGTACACAGATTTCAATTTACATAATTGTGGAACCTGGTTAAGCCTCTGCAAGGCTCTTGTCTCTACACTTGATGCTGGAGCTTGAAGCCTGCAGGGTAGATAGTTGGGAGAAAACAGTGATATCACATGAGGTATAGTGAGGTAAAGCTGAACCCATTAGTATAAGCTGGAGAGCAACAAGAACAGAAAGAAATCTGTCGGTTCACACTGCTTCCATTCCTGATAAAGTGGGGGTCCTTCAGAAGAAGCTGGCACCCTTCATCCACAGACCCAAACCCACTTGTGATCCCAGAAAGATTGAAGAGGATCCAGAGGAAGTGGGAAAATTGATTCTTTATTGCTGCCTTGAGAGGAAAGTTACCTAGAGCTACGAAAGTGCCTGGTAATCCTGAACCTTCTATGCATTAGAAAGAATACGGTTGCCGCTTCAATTCCACCCTTCATGTCTCACCCCCATATCTTGTCGCTCACATTAGCCTTAAACACGTGGGAAAGGGGATTCTGGGAAACAGTTTTGCCTAGCCAAGTTGACACATTACAAAGCCATCACTAGGTGGGTATTGGTGCAAACATAAGCCAAATAAGCCAAATGGAATAGAATTGGAAGCCTAGAAATAGATCCACACATTAATGGATCTTTGGTTTACAATAAAGGTAACCAACCAAAAAGTAATCAAAACAAAACCAAATCAAAAAGATAGTTCTGAGTTTTTTAGATTAAATTTCTCTTTCCCTTCACTTTTATTTTTACTTCTTTTTCATTCTGAAAGGAGAAGCCTATTCAATAGCTTGGTGCTGAAAGAATGGACTTCTGTAAATGTTTAAATGCATGTTAAGCTTGACCAAGTTCAAGCCTGCAGGATCGAAGACAGCAGCAGGGCTAAGCAATACCTTACACTTGATAATGCTGGATACAGCTACAGGAGCTGCGGAGCAGGATAGTACGAAATCGTTTTTAAAAATCATATATTTGGTGAGCAGTTTTATCTTTGGAAAAAAAGCACAGCTTTAGTACAGTGGATCGTGCTTATGTTTAGTTTAAAAACTCTGTAATCGAAGAGATGAATCTCTCCTTTGACCTGTATATCAGGAGTTCTTTCAAAAAGTGATACATAAACTAAAATTGATAGTACTTTAATGGGCACTCTTTACTTGGCAAACTGCTTTAAATCTCAAATAAAACATTTAAAATCAGAGTTTAGTTCAAAGATGTATTTTCTAGTACATTTTACCAAAAAAAAGCCAAATATCAAAATAATAGTTGTATAAAATATAAGTGATATTTAATATGCATTAAGTCTTCAAGTCATTTTGAAATCAGTATATCTGATTGTTTATATGATGCTCTTTGGTCCACATGGAGATTTGGTTGACTGTCAACTTTCTTCAGAACATCTATAAATTTTAACCCTTCTATCAAAAATGTTTTCAGGGCGATTTTATAATATGTTATTGAGAGTTCTCTGTTAAGTGCTGTAACATGAAGAGCCCACCTAAGTCAGTAGTTCCTAAACTTGTCTGTACTTTGGAACCCCTTGGGGAGCATCACACACTACCCGTGCCCCAGAGATTTAATTGGTCAGGGGGGTAGCCTGGACTTTGGAATTTTCAAAAGATCTCCAGATGATTCTAACATTCAAACAAGTTAGGAATCATTGACCTATGCCATTTAACGCAGAATATAGTATATATTATAAAGCGTGTTATATATACTATATATATTATAATGCATACATCTATTTTATATATTATATAGTGTGCATATATATGACATACATGCATACAATATATACGACAGGATATTATGCATATGTGTGTGTGTGTGTGTGTGTATTCTATTGTTTCTGTGTCTCTAGAGAACCTTGACTAATACAACCACCAATGACAATGTTGCTAAATCCAGAGATCATTTTCAGTCCTCTCCGAACCTGGCATTTCAGTGGCATTTCACCCTGTTGATGGCTCTCCAACTACTCTTTTTCCTGTGACTCTTGATTTTCCTCCTTATCTAGTTGCTTAATTTTATCAAGTTGTAAAAATACATTGATGCCTGCGTCCTACCTCCAGCAATTCTGATTTAATTGGTCTGAGATGCAGCCTGGGACCTGAGATTTGTAAAAGCTGCCCAGATGATTAAACGTTTAGAGCCAAAGTTCAGAATCAGTGGTCTACAACTCCATGAGGCCTGGCTCTGGACTAGTTTCATCTACCTCCCCTTATGGACGGGAAGTCTTCAATACTCCTTCTTTTGATGTGGCATCTTTCCCAGGACTCCAGAAACATCTCTATTTGCAGTTTCAATGGCTAAAGCTTAACTCCAATCCAAAGGTCATTTTTATATCTCAAATATAATATGAAACCCCATTTCCTCTTTGTTGGAGAAGGGAGCAATATTGTGAAGAGACCTAGTTGCCCTCTAATTGTGCTTATTAGGCTCAGAACAGAAGATGTGAACTCCCCTGTCCTCCCCTGGCTACAAGATGGTACCATTTCCACCCCAGGTGGAGCTGCCACATCAGCCATCTATCCTGAAGGCCTACTTTCAATTTTCCTAATGCAGAAGGAGGTCAGAGCTCAAAATCTTTACTCTTAACTAAACAGGGTCAAAAAGGCAATAGATATTATTTTTATATCATTCTCTTTGAAAAGAGGATGATAGAATGAGTTATAATGTAGCTCTTTAATACATGGATTTACGTGTCCTGAAAGTCAAATTACATATTCTGAGCTGATGAAGGGCAGTAAAGGCCACTGCTACCCCAGTTAACTTCAGTCCTCCAAGCACGGCTGTATTATGTATTTTTGCTTTATTTATGTGGTACGATTCATTTTATTCTCATCCTTAGGATTCTACCCGCTCTTGTTTTAATCTTTCAATTTGCAAAACGCATTAAAATAAAAAACTCAGTGCTCAAACGAATTTTTTATCTGAGCTCACACACCAGCCAGATGCATTCTGTCACGTTGTGCTAGTATATGCTGTTTGATGTTGTGCATCATAGTCTTTTTTAAATTATTCACATATTGAATTTAAATTTATGCAATAATGTGAAGTAGAGAAAACGCTCTCTTAGTTTGCTTTTTTGCCTCTATTTATCCATATCACTTTTTGATTCAAATGGCAAATCTCCAATTTTGAAGTTTTATGCTAGCGCCTGAAATCCAAGGAGGGTGAGTGTTGTTATTTTCATTGTTTGGGAAACAAAAATGTACCTCTGATAATTTTTGTCTTTGATTACTGCTTCTTCAAAGGATTTAAACCAGAATGAAAGCCTTTGAAATCTTCAGAGATAAGGAGACATGAGAGTTATTCTGTAAGCACTGGATAAACAGATGTCTTAGCTTTTCAAACCAAACCTGAAAAATATAATCACAAGCTTCATCTGAAACAGAACAATTTTTGCAGGTGTATAGTGTTTTATATTTTACTAATGTGAAATGGAAGAAATAATGTCATTTTATTCCTTTTTCTTGTCTAAGAATTTAGTTCCAATTAACATTTCAGAAAACTTTTTTTTTTTTTTTCATCTCAGGAAGAAAGATACATTCCATAGGAGGGGGGAAAAAATCTCTTTTCCTTGTCATTTTGGGTACAAATAAGCACAATTAGAAACAGATCTATAAATTGCTTGGGAAGTTGAGATGCTAATTGAGAAATTCCAAATTAATAAAAGCCAAATTTCATTCATTTACTCAATGGACCAAATCCTGTAATCAAATTTCTTCTGAGATATCCATCGACTTCAGTGAGAGTTTCTCACATGGAATAATTGTAGAATTAAGCTCAATGATGCTAATAGAAAAACAACAACAACAACAACACTAATAGCCTTTGCATTGTGGCAACTGATGGCCTCAACTGGATAACCTATTCTCTGGATGTCGATGGGGTAGTGGCTTCCTGATTCACAGCAGTACAGAAATGGACTTAATGACGCAAAGAAACAAATAATCTCTATCCATTATGCTCTCAGCCTTTCCAAGATAAAAGTACTTCTTACTCATTTACTTATGAGGATAAAAGGAAAAGAGAATCATGCTGTCCTTTGACTAGAATGTTTCCTTGTGCCACATAAATACAGGTAATTTTGGAGTTTAAATCTTAAATGAATACTCAGCTAATAACACAACTTGGAATTGAAGCATCTTATTAAATATCGACTTTACTATATTCAAACTACTTTTTGATAACTCTGCCAACAGCTATACTGTTGGATAAATTCTAATACTTTTGGTGACTGGGAGGGACAAATGGAGCCGATCTGCCTCCAAGGGGCAGGATTCAGTTTTGTTCAAACTGTGTCCTCAGGGTCTTAGTGTTTGTTTAATTGGAAACTTAAAATAAACCCGAAGATATTCATTTTGAAGTTTAAAGATGGTAAATGAGGTAAACTACGTTGGCAAAAATGTGCTTTGGAGAACCAGATTGGCCCTCAAAAATGGCCTGTGGATTGCTAGAACTGAAATGGACATTAGAGATTATTTAGTGCAGTCCCTTTTTTAACCAGTAAAGAAACTGATGCTTAACAAAGAGATAAGTGACTTATAAAAGGTCTCACACCTCTTAGGGGTGAAGTCTGCCTGTCTTACGGCTTCAGTGATGTGCTACTACATACTTTACTCTTTTGCCCTCAGCTGATTCCCCTGGGAGCCACTAAGAACAGTTGTTGCTAGCCTGGCCTGCCCACCATTGATTCAGATACTACACAAGGGCCCTGAAACTTTCATCTCCTCTGTTCCCTTTCCAATCCAACAACTAGATCAATGTGATTTCAGGAGCTAAGGAAAAACACCACTCTCTCTTCACCCTCAAGATACCTCCCTGTCAGCAAGTGCTTATTAAAATAGCAATCCTCTCTGAACTCATTGACATGGTTTACTTGGGAACAAAAATGTGTACATGGATAAGTTGTACTGAACAGTATGAATTATTATGTATTTTAAACCATATCTGAAAGTCGATGCTTAAGTCTAAATACACCCATTATGATTCTTTTCTTCTGCCATGGGGAAGATAACCATGACAAGTCCTTAAAAACAGATTGATTCCTGTTTTTCTTTCCTCATTTCCCAAAGTGAAATAGCCAAAAATAAAGATGTGAGGCATTTTACATACAATCAGTGAAAAAGAACTTTTAAATTTGCTTTTGATATAAAACTATTGATTTTATATTTAGTTTAACTACTAATGTTAATAATAGCTGTTATTCTACCAGTATAATGTGAAGAGTGCCTGTAGAATTAACCGGGTGAGGGATCTTTTTCTTCATTTTTCTTAATTCAATTCAATGTCTGTTTCAATTCTGCTCAGAGGTGGAAAAGTTAATTTAATCAACTCAGTGTCAACTGAGTTCATCTAAGGTTTGTTTGATTTAAAAAAAAAAAATTTAATGTTTATTTATTTTTTGAGAGAGAGAGAGAGAAGGGGGGAGGGACAGAGAGAGATGGAGACAGAGGTTCTGAAGTAGGCTCTGTGCTGACAGCAGAGAGCCTGATGCAGGGCTCGAACTCACAAGCTGCAAGATCATGGCCTGAGCCCAAGTCAGAGGTTCAACAGCCTGAGCCAGTCAGGCACCCCTGTTTGCTTGATATTTTGCTTCACTGGTAACTTTGAGAGTTTCTCCATTTTCACTTCCCTTCACACTTGCATAAGTTCCAAGGGGTTTATATAGAATCAAAACTTAGGAGGCTCTTGGTCGCTCTGTTGGTTGAGTATCTGACTCTTAATTTCAGTTCAGGTCATGATCTCACAGTTTGTTAGTTTGAGCCCCATGTCTAGCTCTGTGCTGACAGTGAAGATCCTCCTTGGAATTCTCTCTCTCCCTCTCTCTCTGCCTCTCTCTCTCTCTCAAAATAATAATAATAAAAGAATCAAAACTTAAAATTCTAGGGATCTAAGGTATAGTATTGTGACTACAGTTACCTATACTATATCGTGTACTTTGAATTTTCTGAGAGACCTTAATGTTCTTACTCCCACAACAAAACGGTATTCAGGTGAAGGATGTGTTAACTAACCTTACTGTGGCATTCACTTCACAATATATATATATATATATATATATATATATATATATATATGTATTAAACCATTACATTATACACCTTAAACTTATACAATTGTGTATGTCAATCATATGTCAATAACAAAAGTATTTTTAAAAGCTTAATATAATCATCACCCTTCTATACTTAAATCTGCTGAACTCCGTGTATTAGTTTTCTATTCCTGTGTAACAAATTATCACAGACTTGAACACTTTAACCAATACACATTTCTTCTTACAGTTCTGTAGATCTCTTTTGCCCTACTCAACTGTGTTGCCTCACCTGGGTTCTCTTTTTAGGGTCTTTCCAGGTCAAAATCAAGGTTTCAGCTAGACTAGGTTCTTATCTGGAGGATCTGAAGGAGAATCCACTCCCCAGCTCACTCAGGTTATTGGCAGGTTTCAGTGCCTTGTTGCCTGAGGCAACAAGACCAAGGTCCTCATTTTCTTGCTGGTCATGGCCCAGGAGTCACTCTCATCTCCTAGAGTCACTTCCCAGTCGTTACTGTGGCCACATCCATCTTCAAGCCAGTGTGTTCATTGTGCTTCGAATCCGTCTGCACCAGCTAGAGAAAGCTCTCTGCCTCGTGTGATTAAATTAGGTCGGCTCATTTATTATTGGGAAAAGGTACAAAAAACCTAACTGCTTGAAAGGGGCTGCTCAGAACAAGAATTCCTAGTTAAAGGAGCACATTTCCCTAGTGTTCAAGTACTCAGAGTGAAACCCGTAAGTTCCTTGAAGACTCTTCTTTTGCCATTTTTAGGGAATTTGTGTTCTCCCTGGTTCCTCCCAGTTGCTGGAGAAATGTTGGTTATGAACGTACGTGCTCTCTAGGCGTAACTAACAGTAACAACTTCAGGACATTCCTGATCACATCCAAAGAGACTGGGTGAGTCAGGGCTGAAATTCTCAAGCCTGCCTGTGGTCTTAGTCTTGGTGTCTAATGATTTTTACTTAATGTTGAAAGCTATACATAATACGTTTTTTATATCCTACATTGTGCTATCTTCCACCGGAGTGTTTTCGCTCTTGTCTCATCAAACAGATAAATTATTGACTGATCACCCTGAATTTCTGTTAACTTGGTTTTAAACTTTGTTAGTGTGAATATGGGGAAAGTTAACATTTTTTTTCTCAAACCTCTCCTATTTGGTAGGACTCAATTTCTAAACTTCCTGCCTGTGGAATTTGTTAGAGTGTGGGTTTAGGCTTTGCTAATGTCGGGGGGGGGGTGGCGGTGCCTGGGTGGCTCAGCCAGTGAAGCGTCCATCTTTGGCTCAGGTCATGATCTCACAGTCGTGAGATCGAGTCCCGCTGCTGTCAGCACAGAGCCTGCTTCAGATCCTCTGTCCCCCTCTCTCTGTCCCTCTCCCCCACACTGGCATGCTCTCTCTCTTAAATACTTATAGATAAACATTTAAAAATAAAAAATAAAGCTTTGCTAATGTGGGTTTTGTGTAGTCCTTCCTCTAGCATGTGGTCCTTACTTCTAAAACAGTCTTTCTGGTATCTCAGTTGGATGCCAGATTTGCTACCCAGGTGTTAACATTGTATCTCCACTGTGGCAAGACTAGAGCTGTAGTTCCATTGGTGCCCAAGCCCTGCTCAGCCTCTGCTATCCTCACCCCAGTCTCAACTTCGGAGGAGCTACTATCCAGTAACCTTCAGGAAATTTCCCCTTGCTCATATACAATCCAGTCCTCACACATCAATGCACAGGAGACTCCTATCTGGACTTCTGTGGCTCTCTGCAGGTATAGCTTCACAAGTACTCTTCCTTGAAGATTCTAGCTGTTTCATCCGCCCCATACTCTAATGTCCCCCCGCCCTGAGCTCAGTAGGACTACTATCTCTACCCTTCCTGAAGTTCTCTTCCTGTAATTGGATAGTTGTCCTTCAGCTAAGAACTGGATGATTATGGGAATTTTCTTGTTTTTCTTCTGTCAGGAATCAACATTCTCTGATGTTGTGATCCAAACCTGAAAACTCTTATTTCATATATTTTTCCATTTCTCTATTTGTTTACGAATAGAGGGCTAGTCCAGGGGCACCGGGGTGGCTCGGTCGGTTAAGTGGCGAGTTCAGCTCAGGTCATAATCTCAAGGTTCGTGAGTTCAAGCCCCGCGTCGGGCTCTGTGCTGACAGCTCAGAGCCTAGAGCCTGCTTTGGATTCTGTGTCTCCCTCTCTCTCTGACCCTCCCCTGCTCACAGTCTGTCTCTCCCTCTCTCTCCCAAAAATAAATAAACATTTAAAAAATTAAAAAAAAATAGAGGGCTAGTCCAGGACCAGTTACAAAGTTATGGTTGGAAGCAGAACTCACACTGATCATTCTTGTATGAATAATTTAATCCTTAGGGACACCATCGTTCTTAGGCATAAAATGAGAGACCTTGCCTCTGAATGGTCTTCTTGTTTTAAATATCTTGTCAAAATGCAGTAGATGCTTCAGGTTTATTCAGATATGAAGATGTTAACTTGATATCTTAGTCAATCTCTCCAAATGTTGTGATTTTTAAATTATTGGGTTCTTTGTTTATTAAGTTGATTTATTTATTTTGAGAGATGGAGGGCAGAGAGAGGGAAAGAGAGAATCCCAAGCAGGTTCCATACTGTTAGTGCAGAGCCTAACGTGGAGCTCGATCCCATGAACCATGAGATCATGAGATTATGACCTGAGCCGAAATCAAGAGTTGGATGCTTAGCTGATTGAGCCATCCAAGTGCCCTTAAGTTTTTTTTTTTTTAAGGCCTTATTTGGAAGCTACTGAGTTATGGAGAAATATTTGCTTTAATATTAAAGAATATTGTGCTGTCATACACTAATTCAGCAAATATTTATTGACTGCAACTATGTTTCAAGCACTGATGGTTGGTACGATGCCTAGTTTTTACTAATAGTTTTTAATATTCTCTTCTTTAGTATCATTTTGTATATTACAAATAAATCTGCCTCTTACATTCCACAATGTTCACTTTTATACATTTTTTGGTAATTCATTACTTACAACTTCATTTATTGTCCACTAAAGATGTAGCAGACACTATTGCCTGCTGTGACTATAATGAATGACTGAGACCTAATACCTACCTCTGAGGAGTTGAGTCTATTAAAAAAGACTTAGGCGTATGAATAGTAAAAGTTTACTAATAAAACTGTGCCCAAAATATTTAGGGAGGCAGATGAGAGTGATTAACTGTACATTCCTGGAAAGGGTCAACTTTAAGCTGGTAGGCTAGTTGAGAAAAGACAATCAAGCTAAGTACTTGCTGGTTAAGAGGCCACTGGCAACTGACCTTCAGCTTCAGTTTGTACTCATCTCAGCTTATTTTCTCATCTTGTAGGATGATAATACTGGCTTGTCTGCTTCATTGTGAAGATTAGAACTTTGAAGTTTAGAAGTTTAAAAATGTTTGTTTATATATGCATAAAAATGATACTTACCATCATTTCGTTATACACATGACGATTTTACTGTTGGCATATGTATATTTCACCATAGGAAGGGAATTTTCCTCTGTTTATTCTTGTTTGAGGATGTTTCAGTATTAATTGTACCTAAATTCTCAAATCTTAGAAAATGAAAAAAATCAGCAAAAATAACATTATGTTTTGTACTTTTCTTTGTTGATTCAGGACTCAACTCACATTTTGCAGTTTCAGGATACCATTGTGCATTTCTATTCTCCTTCATCATTGTTATAGGTAAAGGAGTTCATGCTAAAATTTCCTAAAACCCAGAGGGAGGTTTGACATTTGTCTTATGGGTTATGTAATAACATGCATCTTTTGTACTTTTTTCAGAAAAACTCAGCTCATTGATATGAATTTGTCACATTATTTCTAATGAATCAAATCCCTTCCCCAAATTTCCATAATCACTTTTCTCTCTTTCTTTTCTATGTTTCCCCAATATTTTTCTTCAAAATATCTCTTTAATCAAGGATTATTTTAGAGGAGGTGAATTGTTTATTGTTCTATTATGTAGTCAATCTTACTAAGGAACAGATATTTATAATAAAAATTACCCATTTTAAGTGTGCAGCTTGGAGTTTTGGCAAGAGATCCTAGCTCAGTAATTTCTAGAGCTCTCACAATGCTGGCAGTTGTTTGAATTCCAACCAGCACAGTACAGAGTCCTTATGAAACACCAAGGCACAGTAGAAACCCAGAAGGATTATATCTCAGCAGAACTAAAATAGCCCAGAATCAAATTCTCCTACCCTAATAAAGCTTAAAAATCATCTTAAAGGGGTGCCTGAGTGGCTCAGTCAGTTAAGTGTCCTACTTCGGCTCAGGTCATGATCTCACGGTTCTCATGGGTTCAAGCCTGCATCTGGCTCCACGCTTAAGGCACAGAGTCTGATTGGGATTCTATCTTTCCCTCTCTCCCTGCCCCTTACCTGCACTCATGCACACACTCCCTCTGTATCAAAATAAATAAACATAAAAAAAAATCATGTTCAAAAGGTTCAGGCTCACCTTAACATAACTGGTAGAATGAAGTCTAACACTTTTTGAAGGAACACAACAAAATCTAGTACTCAACAACATAAAATTCACAATGTCTAGGATCCAATCAAAAATAGTTTGGGGGGGCAGAAAAACAAGACCATAATCAGGAGAAAACTCATTAAATAAAAATACAAATGACAGAGTAATAGAATAATCATGCAAGGACACTAAAAGAGCCATCAGAAATATGCTAAAGGTTTAAAGAAAAACATGATAACAATGAGAGGAACAGAAGATGTAAAACAGAACTAAATAGAATTTCTAGAGGTAAAAAATAATATCTAAAATGAAATAAAATAAATGCATGGGATTGGTAGCAGATTAGAAGAAAAATCAGTGAACTGCAATCATAATATAAATTATCCAAAACGAAGTACATGGAGGCTAAAAAAAGATTGAAAAAAGAATTACTAGCTTATCAGCAACCTGTAGTATAATATCATCGGTAGTAACATGTACATAAAAGGAGCCCAGAAGGAGGGAGTAGATATATTTTCAAAACTAATGTCTAGGTTTTTCTTTTTTTTCTAAGTGTTTATTCCCAAGCAGGATAAATGCAAAGAAAACCATACCAGTTCACATCACAATAAAATTCCTGATACCAGGTAAATAAAATACCTTAAAACAACCAGAAGTGGTAGGGGGGTAGAAATCATAGAGAGGAAAAAACACACATTATATATAGAATAACATACACAAGAACCTCCTCGGAATTCTCATTTGAAACTTACATGACCTAGAAAACATGAAACGACCCTTTTAAAGTGCTGAAAAGGGGACAGGGAGTGGAAATCTCTTTAAAACAGACTGCTGTAGGGGTGCCTGGGTGGCTCAGTTCTTTAAGCATCCCACTTTAGCTCAGGTAATGATCTCACAGTTCATGGGTTCAAGCCCTGCATCGGGTTCTGGGCTGACAGCTCAGAGCCTGGAGCTTGTTTCAGATTCTGTGTCTCCCTCTCTCTCTGCTCCTCCTCTGCTCGTGCTTGGTCTCTCTCCCTCTCAAAAATGAACAAATGTTAAAAAAAAATTTTTTTTAATGACATGGACTGCTATATCCAGAAAAAAAATTCCTTCCAAAATGATAGTGAATAACTTGTCTAATCTTGAAAAAATCATCAGACAAACCTAGATAGAAGTACATTCTAAAGGATACCTGGTCAGTACTTTTAAGGGCTGTCGGGGTCATGAGAAACAAGAGAAGATGGAAAAACTGTCACAGACCAGAGGACGCTGAAAGGACATGACAACTAGCTCTAGAAATTACTGAACTAACATCTCTTTCTCTGTGTCTCTTCCTGTGTCTGTTTCTTTCTCTTCTCTGTTCCTTTGCATTGCAAATTCCAGTAGCCTGGGCTTCCTCAAATTTAACCTCCTTTCCTCAACTTAGTTTAGAAACTGTTATCCTGGAGCATAGTCAAGAAATTGGCCTGTTGGAAGGCCAAGTCAAGTACAGAAATACTTCCTTTACTTTCTGTTTCTCAGATAGCTTAGTCTTGTACTGTCTGTTACCTAATGTAAAAACATGTTTCTTTTACATATCTAGTGTTTTCTTTGTTTTTGTTTTTGTTTTTTAATTTTTTTCACGATAAGAAGAGGAGTCTAGCTCCATTTAATCCCAAGGCTCGGAGCATATATTCATCCCTCTTATTTATATTCTCACCATTATCAAAAGCCTAAATTCTAATTACTTAAAATCTGTATTCCTTCAGTGGCCTTTGAAATGATCACCTTGACAATCTAGCCTCCACACCCCTCCCCAGAGCATCCTTCAGACTGTTGTCAGATTAATCTCCCATCAGTACCCCTTTCTTCACACCATTCCGCTTTAAAAAAATGTTATTGATTCCCTCTTACCCATCACATTTAATAAAATATGAAAGGTTTTGTGCCTGGATGTTAACGTACGTGCTAATTGTTTCCTCCCAAGCATGTTTCCTTCTACTTCCTGTGTGCATGAGCTACTCTAGGACAATTGATCAATTTACTGTCCTGAAAGATACCATATACACTCTGGCTTCATTCGGAATTTCTTAATTTTTCTTTTAATTTACCTAATTCCACTTAGTTTTTAGGGCTCAACTTTCTTTTATCCAGGACCCTGTTATACTGTTAGAAAATGTTTTTCCTCCCATGTCACAAGAGAGAATGCATGGGTCCTTGTGTCTTATGCACAGCAGTGTTATTAGATTCTCTCATGCTACAGTATGTATGACCCAAGAGGATAAAAGTCCACAGGTCCATGAGATTCTGCCTCCCACTCAGAAGACTTGGACAATTTTGTCAAAAATGGTGATTCTTTCCTTATTAGAAATTTTCATTCAAGCTGATAAGAAAGTGAAATTTACTCCATAACATTCTTATACGAAAAGGCACTATCAAACATAGTACTTCTTATGGATTCAGCCGTATTTAGACATCATGCTCTATTATCGAAAAAATTAATACTCTAAAATAATATATAGGTTTAAAAATACATGGAGCAGGGGCACCTCGGTAGCTCAGCCCATTAAGAGCCAACTCTTGATTTCATTGCAGGTCACGATCATACAGTTTGTGAGATAAAGGCCCACATAGGGCTCCAGGCTGCACAATTTTTTGGGATTCTCTCTCTCCCTCTCTCTGTCCCTCTCCTGCTGGCTCTTGTGTACATGTTCTCTCTCTCTCAAAGTAAATAATCTTTAAAAAGTTACATGAAACAGAGAACAATGAAAGATGGTTTGTAAATGAACATATATATGAAGAATATACATATATTCTTCAAAAAATGGAATATTTTGGATATTACCTAAAAGTTTGTGCTTATGCAAATATTTGAACCTTACGCATCAATAAAACCTGATTCCAATTTTGGCAAGATATGCTCATGTTTGCTTTCAAATGCCTTCAGTAGCAAGTCATGACAGAAATACCGTAGGGGCAGTTCTTTTTGTTCTAGTGCCTGCAGTATTTGGAACAGAGGAGATATGAGAAAAATAAACAGAGAGGAGTGTGCATGTGCAGGCAACCAAACATGATGTTTACTCTTTCAAAGGTTTCCAGGGTAGACATGGAAGAGTCAGGAGGCTCCTTCTTCTCTTCAGTCACTGTGAAGAGACCAAAGTAAGTGTGGCTTTGTTATTTGGTCCCTAAGACTCTCTGATTGGTATTCACTATTCTCACAGTTGCTGGATCTTCCCAAAATTAGTGTTTTATTCCTGTAGATAATTCTGGTTTCAAAGATTGCCATAAAATCTAAAATTGTATCCCAAATAGTTTTTCCCCCCTCTGGTGGCGATGACACTAAAATTTTATAGTACATATATAATATATACATATACATACATATACACATACATATATGTATATGTATATATATATGTATATGTATATATGATAATTTAGTAAATTAAATATGGATAAATAAATTGAAAGGATGTGTGTGTATATATATATATATATATATAAACACTGTGTGCTAATTTATATGTATCTTGCATGTATACATGTGTGCATGCCTGTGTGTGTGTGTGTGTGTGTGTGTGTGTGTGTGCACGTTAGGAATCAATCACTAGCTTTCATGTAGAAAGGAATGTTGCCAAATAGATATGCATATAAATTCCTATTTATTGAAAATGTAACTATTATAGCAACATTAAAAAATCAGTGTTTGTCCAATTATTTTCTGCAGACACTATCATGCACTACAGCACAGTTTCTCATTAGATTAAATCAAACTGTTCTTAAATGCCATTTTACCAGCTGTTACCGGATAAAGGGCGAACAGAACAGTTTGTAGTGGCAAATATGTGGCTCTCTGGCCAGTGTCCTTGCCAACATTGCTACCAGCTGTGTATATTGTTTATAAAAAACAAATGCCCTTAGTGGTTTTTCTTAAATTTTATTGAAGTGTGTTTTTTTTTCCCCAGGTTATTATACATGTTTCTTAGAAAAATGTTGCCAAAGCCTGTAAAATAAGTCAAATTCAAATAATAATTGGAAGCATTTTAGGCTTTAATTTAGAGTAAAATGCAAAAATTCGATCAGTGAAAGCTAGATGCATCAAGATAGAGTCAACTAGATTCCTCGATTCCCCTGGACAGATTTTTATATAGCAGCTTTTAAAATATATTCTACATTTCTAATTGTCTAAACTGGAATCGAATCAAATAGTTAATAGCCAAAACTTCTTAAACATTTTCCCAATCTGATATGGAAAGGACATAATGCCCAACTTTTTACCTTTTTTTAAAGTTTTAAATAATTTTTCCTAACTTGAGTCAAACTTGTTTTCCTTACAGATAAGAAATGAAAAGACCCATATGCTGGAGTCTGGCCCAGATTACACAACTTATTAGTAGGTAGGACCATCAGGTCACATAAATTCCAAAGATACCATTTGTATTATGCAAATGGAGTTTTGTTACTGGACGTATAGAGTGCAACATCTGACTTCAATTCCCATTCACTTTGCTATATCCTGTTGAACAACAACATTTTTGTGAGTTATAAAGCACAAGGGAAATACTAACTGTTAAACATTCTGAACTATAGCAAAAATGAAATTTTATTATTGATTTGTATAAAGGCATCACAAGGCACATTTAGATTTCAAGCAACCAATAAGCCATCCTAAGTATGCAAGTATATATTAGGTGATATAAAGGAGTAATTATTTCCTCACTTTTTCATCAGCCTTCTCTTATTTTTTCTTGCCATCTGCCTCTAACATTTTAGTTTTTCTATGAACAAGCACATGCACACATACACACACATGTACACATGCATGCATACACATATACATTAAGTGCTTGCCTGGCTAAACAGCAAGTTAGTTTACATTGCCCTTCTTCGCAGGGCTAATTCGCAGCTTAATATTTAGATATCTTTTCAACATATTGAAATCACTGTACCTTCCATGCTTCATTGTGAATTTCACTACACACATGAACCCTGAATGAAACCATTCTGATTATTAGGTTGAGGATTTTTGAAGAAAACAGAAACTGGGAAAATACACAATGTTTCTGCCAAAGTTGCTATGTATCAAAATTCAGTTGGAACTGAGCAACAGCCGCCCTGCCCATAGATGCCCACCTTTACTGGAATCACCACTACTCCTTATTGTCTTATGCCAGTCCACTTCACGCACTTGCATACCTGATGGACCATGGGTAATGACATTTGAAACCCCTGGGAAATATTGAAAGTGACTGGAAACATTTCTTCAGGAGCCAAGTAGGAACATAAAATAGCACATTCTATGTGGCTATGGAGAAGGTCATATTTGAACAGATATTTGAACAATGTATTCTTTTTAGCTTGCTCCAACCATTTTATTTTCATGCCTAAAAATCTTCAGTGGCTCTCAGAAAGCTCTTTACGGTTCCGCTTAACTTTTCAGTGTGATCTCTTGCCACTGACATTCACTGTCCTTCTACAGCTCTTGCACAAAAGCTAGACTGAATGACTTATCTGTATCCCGGCTTTGACTGTAGGATGCAGGAGGGCAGTGTCTGTGTCTTTCTCACCATTAAATCTCCAGTGCTTAGCAAGGCCCTGGAAAACTAAGGCATCAGATACTTAGTAAAAGGAAATATGGGTGAATTAATTGAAAGGATGTTGAGTATGTATGGTTTGCCAGGGGGAGAGTGGGTGGATGGTTAATGTTCCCACGACTCTTCAATGAGGAGCAAAGAGCCAGAGAAAAACGTTATTCTTCCTGTGGTCACTTGGACTGCTGTCCTACTTTGGCCTAGTTGCCGTCTATACTTTGTGTCAGTCTATCGACTTCAGTAAGAGCCAGGCCTTGATGAAGTTTTTTATCTTATTTGTTTTATCTTATTTGTTTATTGTTTCCAATTTTTCATCCTTTCTTGACTCTGGAGATCCACCTGCAGGAATGCACTCAGTGACAATGACAGTCATCACCTCTATGTGGGCTTCAGCCTCCAGCCTCTGCTCCTGTTGGTTTCCTTGAACCTGCTTCCCCAACTGGACCCAAACCTTTTGCTCCTTTCTTGGTTCTCTCCTCTCTGCCAGGTCCTTGGACAGACAATTTGCTTCCTTACAACTATCAACTTGTCCTTATCATTCTTTGGTCCCTGGATACTGCCTTTCACCATATCCCTTCAACCCATGCCTCACACACCTCTGTGTGCTGTGGTTGCCTTGGAGAGAAACACAAGAACACTCCCACACAAAACTTCCTGTCCTCATTGGCCCGTGAGTTTTTTTACTCTCCTTAACCTTCCTCCACATCCTTTTCCAATTAATATCTGTTTCTTTTTACCAGTTTTTCCAATGATTTGTGGGTAGATTTGTAAATTCACCATTTGGAAGTGTAAATTTGAGTTTTTCATTTTAATGCTAATCTAAGAATTAACAAAAGTATGTTTTGGGTTATTTGGATGAGCACCTTACAACTAGATTACTGCCAAACTGTTTCAGTGTCCACGTTTCAGTTTGGGTTTGCTGTAGACAAACAGCACTATTTTAGTGATCCCAGGTTAATAGAAAAATAACAAGGGCAGAATAAATATTTAAATGATACTGACAAGTCAGGGGAAGTCTAAATAACATCACAGACAGAATGCCATGTAAATAAATCTTTTGCAATAATTTATATAAAGACAAATGTTGGGAAAGCTGAGTCATCGTAATAAAATACATAGTAGTATAGGCACGATGAACTAAAAATATTTTTTGTGGTAGCAACTGGCATCATGTGAGCCAACATTTTGTTTCTGGAAAACAAACAACGACATTTGTCACATAAAATTGTTAATTTGGACTGTTCATTTTGGTAGGATTTATATTTGATTTCTAAATTTTATTTAATTTTTTATAAAAGCTTTGTATGGATACAATTTATGGATAGGTTTATGTTTGAATTTATTTAAGTAAAATACTAATAAACATAACAACATTGGGGATCCATGATTTAAAAAAGGGGTTTGGGGCCACACTGAATGCCTCACATGAACTTCAACCACTGTTGTTCCTTCTTAAAGCCTCTTCTCACAATGCTTATCTCCTATTATGGAATACAATTAAGTTTAATTTATTTGTGACCAGAATAAAAGAAAGATATTAAATCATCGATGTTTGCAATTTGTCACCTCCCCTTGCCTGCCAAAGGAAACTCAGTCCCCCACTCTGCCTCCTATTCCAAATTCTCCACTTGGACTTCCAAGAAATAGGGAGAATCTACCAGGCAATATGAAAACTGAAAAGCTGAAAGGAATAAGATAACTTTAATGAGTTTTTTAATTAAAAATTTTTTAATTTTTTTTTTAAATTTTTGAGACAGAGAGAGACAGAGCATGAGCAGGGGAGGGGCAGAGAGAGAGGGAGACACAGAATCTGAAGCAGACTCCAGGTTCCAAGCTGACAGCACAGAGCCCAACGTGGGGCTGGAACTCACAGACTGTGAGATCATCACCTGAGCTGAAGTTGGACGCTTAACTGACTGAGCCACCCAGGCGCCCCAATGAGTTTTTTAATTTTAAAATGAAAATAATCTGTGCTAACAGCTCAGAGCCTAGAGCCTGCTTCAAATTCTGCCCCACCCCTGCTTGAACTCTGTCTCTCTCTGTCTCTCAAAAATGAATAAATGTTAAAAAAAAAATAAAATGAAAATAATTCTGAAAGCAAAGCCAGAAAAAAACACTACCAGAACAGAAAACTACAAGTCAATATCCTTTATGAATACTAATGCAAAAATCCCTAAAATACTAGCAATGCAAACTCAACAGTATACTAAAAGAAAGATTATACACCATGAGCAAGTGGGATTTATTCATGGAATGCAAGGATGGTTCAGCGTGCAAAAATCAATCAATGCAATACAATACATTAAGAGTATAAAAGAAAAAAATTATGATCATCTCAATGGATGAAGAAAAAGCATTTGCGAAAATTCAATACTTTCTCATGATAAAAACACTCAGCAAACTGGGAATAGAAGGAAACTATCTTGACATAACAAAGGCATATATGAAAAACGCACAGCCAACATTATATTCAATGATGGAAGACCTTAAGACTAAGTCAGAAACAAGGCGAGGATGTCTGCTTTTGCTACTTCTATGACTTCTATTCAATATAGTACTGGGAGTCCTTGCCAGAGTACTTGGCAAGAAAAAGAAATAAAAGGAATCCAAATTGAGAAGAAAGCAGTAAAATTATCTCTGTTCACAGATGAACATCTTAATGATGCCAATCCTGCTGGAAGCAATCTAAAGAGTTAATGCAATTCTTACCAAGATTGCAGTGATTTTTGCAGGAATAGAAAATTCTATCTTAAAACTTACATGGAATCTCAAAGGACCCTTCAGAGCCAAAACAATCTTAAAAAAGAACAAAGTTGGACATCTCGTACATCCTGATGTCAAAACTTACTACCAAGCTATAGTATTAAAAACAGGGTGATACTGGCATAAAGACAAACAGATAGACTGATGGAATAGGAAAGTGAGCCCAGAAATAAACCATTGCATATATGGTCAAGAGATTTTCAATGAAACAACTATAATGGAAAAAGGATCATCTTTTCAACAAATGGTATTGGGAAAATGGAATATCCAGATGCAAAATAATGAAGTTGGAGTCTTCATGCCTAGTAGGATAGCTATTATTTAACACAAAACAAAACCAAATCTGAAAACCAGAAAATAACAAATGCTAGTGAGGATGTGGGTAAACTGAAACCCTTGTGCACTGTGGGTGAAAATGTAAAATGGTACAGATGCTATGAAAAAAAGTGGGGCAGTTTCTCAAAAATAATCAGAATTACCATAATATACAGCAAGTGAACTTCTGGGCATATACCCAAAAGAATTGAAAGCAGGGTTTCAAACACATATTTGTATATCTACATTCATAATGGTATGAATAGATGAATGGAAAAATGAAATGTAGCATATATATAATACATACACAATACAATATTATGCAGCCTTAAGAAGGAAAGAAATTCTGATACATGCTACAACATGATGAAGTTTGGAGACATTATGCTGAGTGAAATAAGCCAATCACAAAAAGACAAATATCATTCCACTTATATGAAATACCTAGAAGAGTCAAATTCATTAGAGACACAAAGTGGAATGTGGTTACAAGGATCTGAGGGGAGGGAGGATTAGGGAGTTACTGTTAATGAGTACAGATTAAGTTTGGGAAGATGAAAATGTTCTGGAGATAGATGTTGGTGATAGTTGCACAATAATGTGAATGTACTTAGTGCCAGAGAAATGTACATTTAAGAATGGTCAAAATGGTAAATTTTATGTTATGTATATTTTCTACAACAATAAACAAAAGTAGACTAACTGTTTATAAGGAAGAAGAGATAAATGAAAGAAGAAATAAAAGACAAGAGATTTAAGGAGATGAGCTGTCTGGACTTAGGTGTCAGTTTCAGATGGGGTATTGAAAATGGAGTAGAGAGAAATTTGGAGGTGGGGAGCATTCACTGCCCATGTGGAAATTATTGGGAATAGAAAAGAACTGAGCAGAGATAATTTTGAAAGCCTTTTATAAAAAAACTAAATATTACAAACTCATTTTCTTCTGTTAACAATCTTAGTGATATGTCAGTGATGAACTACATTGCTTGTATTTTGGTTGAGGGAATCTTTTTTTAAAATATCTATTTATTTTTGAAAGAAAGAGAGAGGGAGATGGACTGTGAGTGGGGGAGGAGCAGACAGAGGGAGACAGAATCCGAAGCAGGCTCCAGGCTCTGAGCTGTCAGCACAGAGCCGGGTTTGAACTCACAAACCAGGAGATCATGACCTGAGCTGAAGTCAGATGCTTGACCGACTGAGCCACCCAGGAGCCCCTGAATCTTTTTTTAATGAGAACCTGTACAAAGCATCACACAAAACCCAAGGTATGTTGTGGTTATACATTTTTTTGTTCAACATTTATTTAGAACCTACTGTATCTTGGGACTTCTGGGTGGCTCAGTTGGTTAAGCATCCAACTCTCGATTTTGGCTCAGGTCATAATCTCACAGCTCATGAGTTTGATCCCCCAGTCGGGCTCTGCAGTGTCAGTGCAGAGCCTGCTTGGGATTCTCTTGCTCCCTCTCTCTCCGCCCCTTCCCCACTCACACACTCTTTCTCTTTCTCTCTCTCAAAATAAATTAATAAACTTAAAAAAAAGAATTTATATATATCTCCTCTGAAGATAGTTTCAGATATTAGAGACCAAGATTTGGGACATATATTAAGTAATCAGTGTTTATTCCTGTTTTCTGAAATAAATGTAGACTTCTATATATCCTCCTTTGAGTTGGCCTCATCCTAATTATCCCCAAATATATTTATAGATTTATTTGAAGCATTATATCTTTCCATATTTGATTTGCTCAGTTAGGAAAACAATTGGAACATTAAAAAACAAAGAATGACCTCTTGTAGTGGCGAGAAGCTTTCCTATTCTACATAGTCTATTTTTAGAATAGCAAATGAACAGAGAGAATGAAAAGGGGCAGAATAAACATTTCATTTGACAATCTGTCACACACAAAATCGAGCAGCAAAGCTGTGTGAGATGAACAGACTGCTGCCGTAGACCAGGTCCCTACATATGGAAGAAACAATCATTTCTCCTCGAATGCTCTCGCTTTTATTTCTCTTCCACAATTCTCTGAAAATCTACAGACACAGAGCACACAAGCATGAATGGAGGGGAAAATGAAGACATGGCAAATTCAAGAGCAAATGTGTAAATTTAATTTACCCCTGAAGAATACAAAAATGTGTATAGATAGCTTAAAATTATGTTTTCATCCAGTTAGGAAAACAGGAGTTTTCAGCTTCTTACTGAAATAAGTTCAAGAGGAGAAGCTTCTTTTCATTCAAAACATTTCAAGTTAAAATTCAATTGAAATATCAAATTAGCTTTCTTCTCAGAGAAACACCCAAAGTCATCTATTCTTTAAAGATTTTTTTTTCAAGAATACAGAAACCTCTTCTGATGAATATCCTACAAATGTTTGATTGGTGCTATCAAAAAAATTTCTGATCTCTGGGGCGCCTGGGTGGCTCAGTCAGTTGAACGTCCGACTCTAGGTTTCAGCTCACTTCAAGATCTCACGGTTCCTGGGTTCGAGCCCCATATCGGGATCTGAGCTGAGAGCAAGGAGACTGCTTGGGATTCTCTGTCTCTCCCCCTCTCTCTACCCCTCCCCTGCTCATTCTTTCTATCTCTCAAAATAAATAAATAAACATTTTTTTAAGTACCTGATCTCTTTCAGTCATCTGAAACCCTGGTTCCACTCAGCAAAACTTTTGTCTTTGAACAGCTCTCTCTTTCCCATTTGCCTTTATGATTCCATCAGTCTTCTCAAGACCACACTGTCTGGAAGCTGGCACTCTGCTCCTTCTTCTACAAATGAACTCAACAGATTATTGGTACAACATTCTGCCTTATTGGATACATCCAAACACATCCTTATTCTCTTTACAGAAATGCTTAAATTCATCACGTGTCAGTTTCTTCACCTGTAAACTGGGTAATATAGGGTGGTGAATGAATTGACTAGTAATAATAATAGCTGCACTAGAGTTCTCCAGAGAAACAGAACCAGTAAGGTATATAGATATAGATATTTATATAAATATAAATATAGATATAGATACAAATATACATATATGGATACAGATACAGATATAGAAGAGGAGATTTGAATTAGGATCTGGCTTATGCAAGTACAGAAACTGATAAGTTCCATGATCTGATATCTGCAAGCTGCTGGAGAACCAAGGAAGTCATTCAGTCTCAGTCCAAAGGCCTGAGGATCTGGGACTGATGGTCTAAGTTTTGGTAAAGTTCAAAAGCCCAGAACCGGAAGCACTGATGTCCAAAAGCAGGAGACGATGGATGTCTCAGCTCAGGCAGAGAGAAGAAAAAGAGAGAGAGAATTCTCCCTTCCTCTGCCATTTTGTTCTATTCAGCTCCTCAATGACACACCCCGAAACACTGTTGTACCAACTCCTCGGGCATTCCTTAGCCCCGTCTAGTTGACACTTAAAATTAATTATGCCAGTAGTTGATAGCTATAGAGCACATTATGTGCAGAGCACTGTGTTTGCTGTTCTACATTTGGAGAAGCACCATAGTCCAGTAGCTAAAGGTCCTGACTCTGGATTCAAACTGCTTGGTTTGAAATCTTGACCAACTCTTCCCTACCAATTATTAGGATGTAAGCTAGGCAAGTCAGTTCATCTCTTGGTGCATCAGTTTCCTCACCTGTAAATAATAGTATCTATCTCTTAGGGCTATTGTGAACATTAAATGAGTTATTAGTAGTGCTTGCTGTTTGTTAAATAGCAATATATTAACATGTTTTAAATTCTCCACATCTTAAATACTTATCAGTGCTTGGATGTCATAAATAAACAAAATTTAGTTCTTATTCATCTGTGTTTAGTATATTCTTTTTTTTTATACTATTGATGTGGTTGATACGTGAGAAACAGAGCAATGAAATCAAAAGTAAAGCTCAACACCTTGAAGTCTGGCTTAACCAGAACTTCCTTGATCCTTGGCCAGTCACAGAGGTGGATATTACTATAATAGCTAGAGAAGGGGTACAAGAGTTTTCTGGGAATGTGAGAACAAATAGTGCCTTCGAAGGAATTTTTGCTGTTCTCCTTTTCCACATATTGGGACTTCCTCTGGCTCAGGCACTATGGAGAAGAAATACAGTAGCAAATTCTGCGACCTGTCTCTACCTTTTCATGATAACCTTGGAGGTCACAATGCATAGTCTGAGAAATACTGGTTTAAGCTATATTTTCTCTGCTTGTTGATGAGTGTGTCATATGGGACAAAATCAAAGGCCATCCTGAGCTTGAGATATATTGCATTTATTGCTTTTCTGCTATCTACAACGTGCCTTGCTCTGTCAGCAAAGGCTATTAGATTGGTCTTTGATAATTTGCTCTTCTAACTCATGTTAGTTATTGGTCTGCAATCTTAGTGTTTACAAATTGATTTTCTGGCGATATGCGCCAATATTTTTACACATACTAGAGTTAACATGTATCGGTCTATAATTTCTAGTGTTAAAAAATTTTTAAGCAAATCTTTGTAGAGATCTCTTGTATCCTTTAAGCATGTCTCCCATCATCTGTGTGTTCTTGGGATAATTCCTTGTTACGCTGTAGGGTGGTGGTCATCAGCCCCGCTGAGATATGCACATACAAGTTTTTCAGGTGATTAGACTTTACTGCTTGCATTTAATCTTGCCATCTTTCTTTTTCATCCCTGTTTTACTCCCTCCTTTTCTTCTCACTTTTCCACCTTCCCTCTTCTTTCCATTACCATACAAGTAAAAATAAAGGCCATGTAAAACCTTACTTGCTATAGATCTTCTTGAATTTTCTATCCCTCCCATAACGGAATCCTGCTAAGCCTCTCCCATTCCAAATCCACTTAGCAATGCTACCTCTCTCAGTACCACTGAGAGGACAAAATAATAGTTCTGGGGAAATCCAGGAATAAGCTATCTTGCCTTTTTTAACTTGGATCTCTAGCAAAAAATTTAGCTATATTTATAAAATATATAGCATATATATTATCTATCTGTCTCTATATATACATCCCTCAGAAAACATTCATGCACACAATTCTTACACTCACACAACTGAAACAAAACTTTTACAAACAAAATGTTACTTCATTGTATGTGTTAGAGGCTATTTTGGTGAGGATGTGAAGAAACGGGAACCCTCTTGCACAGTTGGTGGGAATGCAAACTGGTGCAGCTGCTCTGGAAAACAGTGTGGAGGTTCCTCGAAAAAATTAAAAATAGAACTACCTTACAGGTTGTTCTATTTTTAATTAGCAGGGGTGCAATAACACTACTAGGAATGTATCCAAAGGATACAGTAGTGCTGACACATGGGGGCACATGTACCCCAGAGTTTATAGCAGCACTATCAAAATGACCAAATAATGGAAAGAGTACAAAAAGTCTATTTAAATGTAAGAAATACTGATCATGAGCTACTAACTTCATTTAATGAGCGAGCAATGAGTTGTGGTTGGCAGTGTGATGAGGGCTTCCCTAGAGTTACCTAGATAAGAGTTGAGAACCAGCCTGTCTGGAACAACTGAAAGACATGCAAGACAGTAAAAAAGAGGTCTTTCTCTTTTCATGCAGAGTTGTGTGTGTGTATCTGCGTGTATGTGTGTGTGTGTGTGTGTGTGTGCGTGTGTGCGTGCATGCATGCCATATGATATATATGGCTTCTTAATTTTAAAAATCAAAATGTATTTTCTTTTCCAAAAGTGTTATCAGTCAACACATCATAATACTTGGCTAATAAATACAATCACCATAGGAAAGCTCTTTTCATGTAGCCACAGCCACTGTTAATGTCATACTCTTGCTTAGGGAACACACACACACACACACACACACACAAGGATCCATCCTCCATATAAATGTTTGTGGCACGTATTGAAGGTACTGGGGGAAGTAGCAAGCCAAAGGGGGTTTTGCTTTGCAAAGTTTGGTTTCAAAGTCTAGAATTTGAATTTTTTTCTATCAACTGGACAATAAACAAATTCAATCCTCTTTTATTAACATGTAATATGAGTTCTTCCTTTCTTTGTTTAGAAAATAAGCTGAACTTGAATCTTAGAATAGTGATATGTACATTTGCATTGTTTGTAAATGGTAAATTTATACACATATAAATGTGTGTATCCATCCATGCTTTTGTTGCTTTATTCTCATGAAGAAACTGAAGTTACAAAACTGAGAACTGCCATAACTAAACTGGAAAGAACCGCAAATAAGATTTTGAGTAGAAAGAGAGAGCACAAGGTCCAAAGACCTTGTTTGTGGTCCAAAGACAAGTAGAGTGTAGGATCAACCAGGTAGAAAGCAAAGTGACAGGTGAAGAACTTAGAATCAAGTACAAGATTCATTAGGTTGAACAGGAGCAGTAAAACCCCAGGATAGGGCTAGAACAGATGTAGACATTAGATTTAGAAAATAAGAGGGTGCCTGGGTGGCTCAGTCGGTTGAGTGTCCGACTTCGGCTCAGGTCGTGATTTCATGGTTCATGAGTTCGAGCCCCTCACTGGGCTTTGTGCTGACAGCTGGGAGCCTGGAGCCTGTTTCAGATTCTGTGTCTCTCTCGCTCTCTGCCCCTCCCCCACTCAGGGGTGATTTTAGCTGAAGAAGTGAATGGTTCTAGCCTGGAACCAAGAGATACTCAGAAAAACATAGTAATAGTCTTGGAGACAGAGACGAAGTTTGGGAGGAGTTGAGTCTTTGTTCGAACATTGCTGAAGTATAAGAGTCATATTTTCTTTTTAAATGAAAGTGTTTATTTTTGAGAGAGAAAGAGTGTGAGTGGGCGAGGGTCAGAGAGAGAGAGGTAGAGGATCCGAAGTAGGCTCTGTGCTGACAGCTGCAAGCCCAATATGGGGCTCGAACTCAGGAACCGTGAAATCACGATCTGAACTGAAGTCAGATGTTTGACCTACTGAGCCACCCAGGCACCCCAAGGGTCATAGTTTATAGCACAGGAGAGAGTAAATGGAGGAATGTGGCTGCTCAGTTTGTTAGTTTCTTCTCACTCAGAGTTGTGTCAAATCAGTTAGCCTCTGTAATCAGCAAAATATAAAATGTGAGAAACTCACACGGATGCTAGTTTTTCAACAAATAATTTACAAGGGGAACATGTATCCCAAAAGAGACCTAAGACATATATCAAGCACGCATAATCCACAGACCTTGCTTACATCTTGATTTGAGTAAATAATCTCAATAAAAAAACTGTATAAGATTATTGGGGAAATTTTATTTCTTCAACATTTGATGATATTAAGAAACTACCATTGATCTGAGATGTGATGATGGTTTGTGAGTGTTATTTACAAAGAGTTCTTATCTTTCAGCCATAAATGCCAAAATATTTAAGCATGAAATTGTATGATGTCTGAGATTTTCTTCAAAGTCAAGCAAGGTTGTAAGTACATTCAATCATTTGATAAATATTCCAGGACCCAGAAAAACATGAGAGTTTGCGGAGCACTTGGTGTCAAAGCTGGTAAGCCATGGAAGTTCTGATTCTGTGGTTATAAAGAGAACCAATGGTGCTCTGTGTATGACACTATGATAATATATAGGAGATCTTTATTAATATCAATTTAAAACATTAATTATAATTTAAGTGTGCTTAGGAAAACAAATCCTTAATGTGAGGATTTGACTAATGTATCTTTGTTCTTATTGTTTCTCTGCACCTTCCATGTCACCGCTACCACACTGTACCGTCATCTCTATATGTTCAAAGGTTGAGTTTTCCTCCAGCTCAAATGCCATCTCTGAAAAAAACCACATATCGCTCCCCTGTATGGAGGACACTATCTTGATGCTTATCTTGATGCTTTCGTGGCACTTAGATGTCCCACAACACAGCACAGCTAGATAGGTACGCGTTCCTATCTTTTACTCAGCCAGAAGCTTCTCGAGGACAAGGTCCATCCCAATCTGCTATGCCTTTGTAATCAGCCAGTGCATTGTTAGGCCCCCAGAAAGACATAATACATAAATTGATGTCTGCCAATTGAACAAATAAATTTATCAATGGCAAGTGCAAAATTTCCAGACAAAGAAAGGCAAAAACAAAACAACAGCATCACTCTGGGTCTCTGTAGTCTTCACAGAGGAAGAGATTCTTCCAGACTTAATTAACAATAAAAACTTCATCAACTCATAACAGCAACTAGTTTCAGTTGCAGCCTTTTCACAGAACATCCTCTTCTTTCCATAGCTGATCAACAGCCACATTTTGTAGAATGGTTTGCTCATAAGCTGTCAAAATTCAAACAGCTCTTCTGTACATAAAGCAAGATAAACTGAAGTTGGAATTGGCTATCCTGAAAGTTAAACTACTTCTCTAAATACAGAATGCATGTTTACAGCTTCATGAGCCTGTTGGCAGTTTCCCTAAAATGACCAACGTTAGAGCCATGTAAACATTTTGAAGATTACACTACAGCCATTCTTGTCTTTTCTTTCCTGTAACGATTACTATAATGCATTCATTATGGGAAAGCACGCCCTAACAATGCCTCACTGAATTTTAAGGGAGCAGTGGTTGAGAGAAATGCTGTGAGTCCAACAGCTATTAAGAAATCAAGATGTACAGACCAAAACTTATTTTCAAAGAAGTTAAGTTGCAGAAAATCTCTGGGGCTGTATACTGTTTTGGCTAGTTCGTATCCTGCCACTAAATATTTTAATGGCTGGAATAAAGGCTGTCAAGAATTTTAACATTATTTAAGTTTTAAATATCTGTATTTTAAAATAATATAGAATGACCAAACTGGCACACTTTAAGTAGGGGATAGTTGCCGTGGTTTTTTTAAACTATAGAAGTGTAATTATCGCAACGTTATTGGAATGAAAAAAAGGAGGAATAATTTTTTTTCTATATGTTATAACGAAAGAAGCATGGAGCACCAGACATTTTATTTATGTAGTCCCGATAGGTAGATAGATATGGGCAGCAACTAGCTATTTCCTCCTTAAACTGTTTACTTTGGGCAGAGACTGGAATGAGGCAAGAGAGGTGTCTAGGGATGAAAATGTAAGGAGGTACTCACTCTTAGGTAGCTGCAGATACCAGTCCTGCACTTAAAAGACCCTTCACTTGCCTGATGTTGGGAACAAATGGTTCCTTAAGTTTGCATCCTAGGCACCTCATTTGCTTCACCCTGGTTCCAGTACTTTTCTTGTTGGACAATTAGATAATCTTTCCCAGCCTTCCAAATTAGGAGTCATCTTGCAACTGAATTCTGTCCAGTGGAATATAGATAGAAGTAGTGTTTGCCCTTTCTAGTCAAACCTACAAAATCTCCTCAAGGACCACCCTCCATCTGCCAGCTGAGTAGAGAGGACTCTAAGGATGTAGGGGAGGGCAGAGCCACAATATGGAAAGAGTGTGGGCTGCCGAGTTGCCCCTTTGAGAAGAAACGCTCAGGAATGCTGCCCAACCAGGGACACCCATGTTAGATCCTTAAGTGAGTGAAACAAAAACTTTTGTTATCTTAAGACAGTAAAGTTTGGGGTTTATCTGTCAAGCATTTAGCTTACTCAGGTTTACCAGAGGTTTGATTATCATTTTTCTTCAGGAAACTGAGGCTCAGAGGGCCTAAGTTAGCTACTTAAAGTCACATAGCCTGTGATGATAGATCTAGGATTGGAACTATAGTCTACCTGACTTCAAAAGTCATCTTGTTCAACCTCCTCACATTATATTCTAGAAGTCACTAGAAGTGACTATTGAGAGTTTATTTAGCATGAAGTTAGTAAATCTTTCTAAATATGTTTCCAATATGTTATGTAATAGTTTCTTCAACACATTAAACCATAGAGGTTTTAAGTTAGGAACTAAAATGGCATTATCCTTCACAGTAAGTCATTTTTTGGTGGGTAAATTTACTTAACAAGATGCAGCTCTGTTTGGATTTGAGCACTTCCAGGAGTCTCCTTGTCCCTACACCCCCCTCCCCCATACACACACACATTACAGTTCCTACTCTCCTCTTTGGATCATCAGATCCTGCCAATTTCCAGAATCTTTCTGGCTCTGCTTTCCATTAGGTTTCAGCCCACAGATGTGGCTCACAAAAGTTGATGTAATAATAAGGTGTCACAGCAAAGAAATATTTCCTCTATTTCTTTATTGATTCCCAAATTTAATTGGGAGAAACTCATATTTAAACAATGAAGCCGGGGCGCCTGGGTGGCTCAGTCGGTTAAGCGTCAGACTTCAGCCAGGTCACGATCTCGCGGTCCGTGAGTTCGAGCCCCGCGTCAGGCTCTGGGCTGATGGCTCGGAGCCTGGAGCCTGTTTCCGATTCTGTGTCTCCCTCTCTCTCTGCCCCTCCCCCGTTCATGCTCTGTCTCTCTCTGTCCCAAAAATAAATAAACGTTGAAAAAAAAAATTAAAAAAAAAATAATAAACAATGAAGCCATTGTTATCTGTTATCCCTGCAAGAGAGAGCTCATTTAGAGATCTATATTTTGCAATATCAACAGATATACAAGATCTACTTGAGGTCTGTTTGCTTTTTTTGTGTAGGGAGGCAAGCCAACCACAGGAAGCAACACAAAGACAAAGGCAGTAGCACAGACTATAGAAAAGTGCCCATTGAGTCCATCTACACTCCATTAACTCTCCAAACAATGAGATCACTGAGTTTTTTCTCTTCAAAGCAAATCAGCAAGAAGAGATGTGGCTCAAAAATAAAATGAGAGATTAAAAAAATTTTTTTTGATGTTTTTATTTATTTTTGAGACAGAAAGCACGAGTCAGGGAGAGAGAGGAAGACAGGAATCAAAGCAGGCTCCATGCTGACAGCAGAGAGCCCAACACAAGGCTTGAACTCACCAGCCTTGAGATCATTACCTGACCCGAAGTCAGACACTTAGCTGACTGAGCCACCCAGGCACCCCCAAAATGAGAGACTTTAAAAACTTTCTCCATGATTTTAAGAAATAGCTCTATGACAGTTTTCCTCACAATGTCTCCTAACTGGGAAATGTGGAAATATCTGCATTTCTACATTGCTTCTTTTCAAATTTGATAAAGGATCATTTTAAATATCTTCAGTGTCGGCTTCCTTAATTTAAATAGTGAAGCAATAAGGCCTAATCGAAAATCACCATATTTACTTTTGGAAAAGCATGGAGATATATATATATATATGTGTATATATATATATGTATGTATATATATACATACATATATATATACATGTATATACATACATATATATACATATATATACATACATATGTATATATATGTATTTTTTTGGTTCTTTTAAATACCAGAAAAATAACAATAGGAAAATCATTGAATGTCTTTAACATTATATTTCCCACTTAGGAACACCTTAGTAATACCTAAATCAAAAGGCATAATAATATGGATATCCTTACAATGAAATTGATCATGAAGGATAAAATTGATCAGGCATGCAACATTGCTTAGTACGGATACTCTTTTCATTTCATTTCATTTCATTTCATTTCATTATTTCAATTCATTTTATTATCTCTCTGTTCTTCAGGTGTTGTGATGCCACCAACTGAGGTACATATGTACCTGAGGTAATTGAGGTATACATGCACACAGAACTGACGCATACTAAGGCATCTTTTTAGAAGGGCATTGCTTACCTGGTTTGGAGAGCAAAGGCGCCACGATTTTGGTTACGGTTTTCAGGTAGAGTGACTTTTCGAGACATCCCTTCAAACATTTCTTTTCCATCTAGCCTGAGAACTCCAGGAGAATGAAAGCCATGCCTGTACTGCTCTCTTCTGTATCTTTAGCATCTAGAACAGAAATTTGTAAAACCATTCATTCTTAGTGGTCTGTTCTAAAAATATTCCTCACCATGCTACGTAATTTTATCCAGAGTCAAGATTTCAAATCATTTTTATGCTGAAGAATCTAAAGTATGTATGTCCTGATCATACACACACCCCTTCCACACTCAACCACCTGTGTACAAATCCTAACGAATTTTTTGCAGATATTGTTAAACTCAACAACCAACAGGAACCTCCTGAAGTCCAAGATTCCTGCTTCTGCTCCTTCTCCTTTTTTTTTTTTTTTTTTTTTTTTAGCTAGTAATGAAACCATTCTTCAACTAGAACAAGAATCACCAAACCACAGCCAGAGAGAGCCAAATTTGGCCCACCCACTTGAAAATAAAGTTGTATTGGGACATAATCATCCCCACACATTTACATATTATCTCTGGCTGCTTTTGCACTTACAAAGCAGAGCCGAGGAGTTGCAACAGAGATTTTATGACCTGCAACCTTAAAATAGGTATTATCTGGCCCTATGCAGAAAAAGTTTGCCAATCCCTGATCTAGGGCAACCAAGGTAGAAATCCAGGACAGATCATTGATGTCTCCCCAACCCCTGTCCCTCATTCCCTCATCCAATTAATTTCCATATCCAGTAAATTTTACCTCCTAAATAGTTCCTCAGTTCTGTTTCTGTCTCTATTTTTACTATCATTGAAGCCTACTTTAGGCCCGTATCAATTTTATCCAGACTATTATAATATCGTTACTGGTCTTCCTGCCATTATTCGTGATCATCTTAAAGCCATCCTCCACACTAGGCAGCATCAATGAATTAAAAACAAATTTGATTCTATCCTGTATTCTGAAATTTTCCTTTTGGATCTCTAACACTCACAGGATTAATTATCATTACCATGACATTGCCTCCAATAACCTGGCACCTTTAGATATCTCTGGCTTCATCACCCACTCTTCCCTGTTCTAATTTTATTCTTTAGCATCATGAAGTGACTTACTGTTCTCCTGGACTGTTTATTATCCTCACTTTGGTTTGTGTATTTGTTCATTCCGCCCTCTCTTTCTGGAATGCTCTCCCACTCTCAGCTTCACTTCTCCTAACTAATATGGACCCATCTTTTAATTCTCACCTGACATAGTCAGGGAAGTCATGTCTCTCTTTTCCACCCTGCCATGACACCTGCGTTTGTATTTACCACAACACTGAATACATAACATTTTTAGTCTTCTGTTTGTAATCTCTAGAGCAAACTTGTTTTGGAATAACAGAATTTCTTTCCTTCTCCCCTTTCCCAACCAGATCCCAAATTTCCTTGTTCAAAGTTTAGAGTGGAATTTACCACACCCGCATCTTAAGAGAGGCTCTCATCAGCCTCAGGCAATCAGCTTGTTTAACATTCCTAATCACAGTGATAAATTTCTCCCACTGTCTTCAGGAAATGCCAGCATAAAACACCTGCACATGCATGCTTTTGAAAAAGGTGGTTCGTGGATGGACTGGTTGAAGAGAATCTCGGAACTTTGCTGGGAATTGCAGGTCTTTGACTCCAATTCTTCTGCTGGCTTGGTGCTTAGAGAATGTAATATTTGGGACCACTAAGGCTTCAAGGAGCTGGCAGCTCATTGTTATCTTGAGGCTAAAAATGAATCCCATCAGAACAAACAATCATCAACTCTTCAGTTTTGGTGATAGTGCTTTAGTTCAAAATCTCTTTAGTGTAAGCCAGTTTGGGTTTGTGATTTTTTTTTTCTTTTTTTACTTATAACCAAAAGAATTATAATACTAATTATCTTTAATAGCTTATGAATACCTTGAGGACAGTGAGTATGTCTTACTTACCTATGTTTCATCAATGTGTCATGGAGTGCCTAACACAGAAGATGATCTAGAAAAAAATATTTCCTTAACTAATAAATATATTTGTAGCAAAGCTTAAAATTGTTCTATCATGTAAAGCCTATCTAAATAAATTTACTCAAATTTAAGAAACCTGAACTTATACAATCTATTGAAAGCCATATAAACTCACCAATTTTAACTAGTTTACCCAACCAATGGTAAATAGTATATAGAAGGATTTTGACAGCCACTTTGAATCTGGTCTCACTAGTAATTATCATAGTGTTATACCTATAGAAAATGTCTCCCCCCCCCCATTTTTTTAAAAGTGTATTTTCTTTGAGAGAGAAAGAATGAGAGCAGGGGAGGGCAGAGAGAATTCCAAGCGGTCAGTGGAAGCCCAATGTGGGGCTCGATCCCACGACCCATGAAATCATGACCTGTGCCCAAATCAAGAGTGGGATGCTTAACTGACTGAGCCACCCAGGTGCCCCTCCTTCCTTTAAACAGTTACTTAACTTGTTTTTTCTGGGCGTGTCATCTATTCATCTTCCGTATCTTATGTTGTTCTATGTTCCATTTAGACTTCTAGACAATAGTTGTTTCCATTTATTTAGCTTTTTATGCCCATTTAAAAATATTTTTATGTTCTCTGATTGCAGTTATTCAAAAATTCCATTTTAGGTGAGACTACTATGTATTTCATAGACTACTATGAAACTACTATGTATTTCTGTAACTCTAGCAACTGGCTCTAATATAATACTTCACATTTTGGGGCAACATTTTCACTTTCAATGCTTACTTCAAACACTGTGTCCTACCTGTTGCCCCAAGAAGAAATTCTTTCTTTATGGGCTTTGCACTGGAAGAACTTCTGTATATTGCACTACAATTCTCGTTCTTTCTCTCAGAGAAATGAGAATACTTTTACAGTCAATCCCAATTTGTTTCTGCCAAAATTACCATATTACCACATCATATGAATCACTAGCCTGATTATATTTTTTTATAATTTTATTTTATTTTATTTTATTTTATTTTATTTTATTTTATTTATTTTTGAGAGGGAGAGACAGAGTGCGAGCAGGGGAGGAGCAGAGAGAGAGGGAGACATGGAGTCCGAAGCAGGCTCCAGGTTCTGAGCTGTCAGCACAGAGCCTAGTGTTGGGCTCAAACCCACAAGGATGAGATCCTGACCTGAGCTGAAGTTGGAGGCCCAGCCTACTGAGCCACCCAGGCGCCCCTAACATGATTATATTTTAAGTGTCACTAAACGTGTATGTCAGCTCTCAGGGACCCTGATTTTAACATTTAAGCCTCAAGCCTACTTTAAGGGATCTAAATCACAATAGTAGTGGAAAAAATAAACTAGTCTCCCACTAGTTTACCACTCTTGTACTCTTGTACTCATCAGGCCAAAGCTTGATCTAAGGGAAATGGCTCTGACTATATGGTCACCTATTATGGATGGCTCTACCCCAAGAAAAATGGAGATTCTGACTTATGGGACAGGAATTTGGAATGTCAAAGGAAATCAAGGCACTGGTAATGGGAGAAATAACTGAAAGAATATACTGACAGAGGCCATTCTGTAGAGGAGGTGTGATGAGGAGTGGGGGTCATAAGTGAGCCAAGTATTTGAGGAAGCAGAATATAAGAGAAAAGCTCTTGCTTTGAGGCAAAAGCAGAGGGTGCAGTAGTGAGAAAAATCTGCTCTGAAGGGGACCATGTGCTCCTTTTGCCAGCATTCCAGGGAGGCCTGTGGGGTTTTGAAAAGTGCCCCAGCAGCAGCACCAATTGAAGAGCAAATCTACTGTGGTTCCCGCTGCTACTGACTTCGGCTTGGTCAGTATTTCTGGTTTTCTTTGTTTTTGGTGTGTAAGATCTACTTGGCTAAAGGTCTTAATTCCTGATTCCAAAATGTATCCAGACAGTAAGTGTCTCTGTCGTTAAAAAAACAAAACTCATTCCACTTTCTATTCCATTTAACTATAAGAATCAAAACTCTAATCAGACTTAGAGTTTAGCCAGGGGAGGTAAAGTCAGTCAAAAAGTCAAATTTTAGGTAAAAGAAATTTTTCTCCTGTGTTGATCTAGAATCCCTTTCAACACCTTTCTTGTCTTCCATATTAATGTGCTTTTTCATGAACTCTTACCATTGTTCACCATCAACGATGTTCATGAGATAAAATGGTAACGTATTAGTGGATGACAATGGGGGTTGATGTGTCAGCTTTTCTTAGGTAATGTATTTGCTTTTGAAAGGGGTTTTTCCACAGAAGTGAAGGCTGGAGTCAGATAAAACAACTTTTGTTATTGTTACAATTAATGGGATTCTTTTTCTACCCAGGTCCTCTTTTGGAGCTCATGATGAATGGCCTTGAAAAGGAAGTATAGTTATCCCACACCCTCCTACAACCGGTTGCTCCAACCATAGTGTTCAATAATTGTTGATTGACTATGTTTCAATTAAATCAATATTTTGATGTAAAAGAGTCTTCTATTTTGTGTATTTGTTTCACAATGCAAATTGAGGAAAATGTTAACATTCACTTCCAAACGTCTCTCTAGATTTCTTGCATACAGCACTCTTACACCCCTTCATTTTTTATAAGATTCCACACGTGCATTTTTTTTATATTAGCATGTCATTCTTATGAGAGATAATAAAACATATACTTTAAAATTTGCCCTACTTATCTTCCCCTTACCCCAATTTGTTGTTGTTTTTTTTTTTTGAGGTTATCCTATTTCAAAGATTTAAGCTAATTAAAAGAATAAGTGAAAATTCAACTGTTATTCAAAGATCCTTAAATAAGATTAAACCTAGAATGTAGAATACTTAATTTTCACTTAATTTTTGGAAATTACACTGGATTTCTGAGAATCTCCTTTCTTCTCTCCTTCCTTTTGCAGAAGATATTTAAAAATCTGGAAAAGCCCCAGATATTCAACTGAAAGCTTCACATGACTTCTCATCTAATAGGAGGAAGACCAGCAGGAGGGGGTGCAAAAACAGAAATCTCTTGAAGAATTCCACTACCTACACCAAAAAGTCTAAAATCATTGCTGTAGAATATAATGCAGTAGGTACCCATATATTTCCACTCCTAAAATGATCACACAAACATGGAACAGCTACTACCATTAGAAAATCGTTGTCTGAATAAGTATCAATATGGTCCATAATTAAAAACAAAAAATTAATGCCACTACTTTTTGTTTAATCAGTTTTATTGCTCTACCATGACAATGAAGCACTTTTATTTTCCAAAGATCTTAGGATTATTGTCATATGGCAAGTGATTTCATGAGATGGCTTGACCTCCACTTAGGGAGTTGATCAAACTTCCACAGTGCCAGACCATTAAGTCAGTTTTGTTTCCTCCCTTAGTACCTGCCCTCCAAAATGCATACTCTGCAGGTTAATCCACAGGACATAGTGAAAATGCCCAAATGTTCTCTGGAGTAATCCAACCCTGCATACTGATCAATCAGAGAATACATTGTCTTGCATACTGATCAACCTTGAAAATACGGTTCGTTACCAGTGACATAGAGAATAAAGGCAATAATCCACTTGAAATTAAACCTAAACATGATTAACCTCGAATATCCAGACAATTGTGTAAAAGTAAAAGTTGTTACAGTTTTGGTTTTGTTTTCATTTTAATTTTCTGAGTAAATTATTTGGATCTTTTACTTTTGCTAGCATAGATCTTGGGAAGGTCACATTAGTCCTATAAACCTGTAAAGGAGTAATTTGAAATACCATAAATAACAGAATATATGGGCACACATTTATTTGGGTTCCTTAAAATAAAAATATAAATTAATCACATATTTATATGCTTTCAGGCTATAGGTGATTATCACCGTGCAAAATACTGTACCATGTATTCAATTTCTATAGCATTTATTCTAGCATGCTATGATTTATAATCCTATGAAGGCTCATCTATTGCAAAAACCTTTAGAGAAGTATGTAGCGAGCGCCAAATGGAAGAAAAATCTGCTTTTTAAGGAATATATAAATGCATCCTAAGTGCATGCCATTTGATTCATATACGGCAGCTCTAGAATGCAGCCTACAGTTCACAAGCTATTGGTAACCATGCCTATTCTGAAAGTAGGGATAAATATGTGATGGAATATTAGAAACTTTGATAAAGTATAATTGGCATCAAAAGTCAGTAGTTATAAAAATTATTTATTGCTTACTTAGCCCAGCTCTTATAACTCTGTCTTTGCTAACATTTAAAGACACAAAACAAGAGCTAAAACTAATATTAGATTTCTTTTTCTTTTATGTTTTCTATTATATTTCCCACTTATATTCTAATTAGGAATTCCCAAAGATCAAGAACCACCAGCTTCCTTGAGCAGCTGGACTCCCAGCTGGGTGTGTCATATGTGTAATAGCTTCAGTAATTTCTTTCTTTTCATGTGTCTTTTTTCTAGGTTGGCTGCATTGTTTAAAATGAGATTTCCTTTGCAGTCAGTACTGTGCTCATTGTTTTGTTAACCAACCTGATTTATAAACTCACATATTTGTATTTTAAACATTGCTTAAAATTTTTCAGATGAAATGTTTTTCCACAAAAGCTTTTTATTCTTGCCATTACTCTAATATAAATGCAAATGTATTTAGAATAACTGATAAATATTTTATATAGATGATATTTATTTAACGAAGAGTTGATCACTATAAACACATTAAATTTTGAAACACATAATCAAAATTGACGTAGTTTTTATTATTTTCTTTTATAACAGAACACAAAAGACATATTAAAATTAATGATAATTAAGAAATGTTAGTCTTAGATCGTAGAAATTCTCAAATTTGAAGGAATTTATAGATGACTGGAGGGATAAATATGATCTGAGTGATTAAAAAAGGCAATGAACCACAGCTAGACTCATTAAGAGAGAGAGAGAGAGGAGGGGGACCAAATAAACAAAATCAGAAATGAACAAGATATTACAACTGACACTACATAAATACAAAGGATCATATGGACTACTATGAACAAGTATATGCCAACAAATTGGAAAATCTAAAACACGCAAACTTCCAACACTGAATCATGAAGAAACAGAAAATCTGGATAGACTGATTATAAGTAATGTAATCGAACCAGTCATTTTAAAACTTCCCAAAACCAAAAGTCTCAGAATGAGAGAGCTTTCACAGGTGAATTCTACCAAACATTTCAAAAAGGGTTACTACCTATCCTTCCTGAATTATTCTAAACAATTGATGATAAGCAATGTTTGCAAACTCATTTTATGAAACCAGCATTATTCTGATACCCAAACCAGACAAAGAAACCACAAAAGGAAATTACAGGTCAATAATCCTAATAAATATAGATGTAAAAATCCTCAACAAAGTATTAGCAAACCAAATTAAACAAAACATTAAAAGGATCATATGCCATGATCAAGTGGGATTTATCTAAGATATAAGGAAGTTTCAACATCCACAAAGCAACCAATGTAATATACCACATTAATAAAACAAAGGATAAGAATCACATGAGTAACTCAATAAATGCAGAAAAGCCTTGTGACAAAATTCAACATCCATTTGTGATAAAAACTCAATAAAGTAGTAGGGCACCTGGGTGGTTCATTTGGTTGAACATTTGACTTCAGCTCAGGTCATGATCTCGTGGTTTGTGAGTTCAAGCCCCACATTGGACTCACTGCTGTCAGCGCAGAGCCCACTTCAGATCCTCTATCCCTTTCTCTTTTCCTTTCCCTGCTGTACTCTCTCAAAAACAAACAAACAAACAAACAAACAAAAACATAAAAAAAAAACCTCATCAAAGAGAATAGAAGGAATGTACCTCAACAAAATAAAGGCCATATATGATAAACCCACAGCTAACATCATAGTCCATTGTGAAAAGCTGAAAACTTTTGCTTTAAGATCAAGAACAAAACAAGGGTTCCCATTCTCTCCACTTTTATTCAAAATAATATTGGAGGTCCTAGTCACAGCAATTAGACAAGAAAAAGAAATAAAGTGCATCCAAATTAAAAATAAATAGCACATTGCCATTTGTAGATGATATGATACTAAAATAAAAAATCCTAAAGACCCCATCAAAAAACTAGTAGAACTAATAAGTGAATCAGTAAGGTCATAGGATACAAAACTAACATGCAGAAATTGACTGCATTTGTCTACACTAATTATGGGATACCAGAAAGAGAAATTAAGAAAACAATACCATTTACAACTGCATCAAAAAGAATAAAATGCCTATGAATGAATTTAACTGAGGAGATGAAAGACCTGAACTCTGAAAACTATAAGACACTGATAAAAGAAATTGAAGATGACAAATGGAAAGACAGACCATGTTCATGGATTGAAAAAATAAACATTGTTAAAATATCCATCCTACCTAAATCAATTTACAAATTCAATGCAATCTTCATCAAAGCCAATGGCTTTTATTACAGAATTAAAACAATGAATCCTAAAATTTGTATGGAACCACAAAAGACCATGATTATCCAAAGCAATCTTAGAAAAAAACAAAATACTTCCAGATTTCAAACTATACTACAAAGCTATAGTAATCATAACAGCATGGTACTGGCACAAAAACAGAAATGTGATTCATGGAATGGAATAGCAATTCCGGAAATAAACCCACACATATATGGTCAATTAATCTATGACAAAGGAGGTCAGAATATATCATGGGGAAAATACCATCTTTTCAATAAATGGTGTTGAGAAACTGGACAGCCCTATGCAAAAGCATGAAGCTGGACCTCTATCTTATACCATACACAAAACTACATTCAAAATGGATTATATTTGAATGCAAGTCCTAAAACCGTAAAACTCCTAGAAGAAAACATAGCCAGTAAGTCTTTGGCATCCTTAGCAATATTTCTTTAAAACCAATATCCTCAGGCAAGGGCAGCAAAAATTAAAATAAACAGGTGGAATTACATCAAACTAAAAAGCTTTAGCGTATCAAAGAAAACCATCAACAAAACAAAGAGGCAACCTATTGAATGTGAGAATATTTGTAAATTATACAGCAGATAAAAGGTTAACATCCAAAACATATAAAGAACTTACACAACTTAATATAAAAAACACAAGGGTGCCTGGGTGGCTCAGTTGATTAATAGCATCAGACTCTTGATGGTTCAGGTCATGATCTCATGGTTCAGGAGATCTAACCCCATGTCAGGCTCTTTGCTGACAGCATGGAGCTTACTTAGGTTTCTCTTCCTTTCTTTCTGACCCTCTGCTATGCACACACACGTACACTTTCTCTCTTTCTCTAAAAAGAAACGAAACAAACAACCAGATTTAAAAAAAAAATGGGAAGGGGACGTGAGTACACATTTTTCCAAAGAAGATATACAGATGGCCAACAGACACATGAAACATCACTAGTCATCAGGGAAATATAAATCAAACCACAGTGAGATATTACCTCACACCTGTCAGATTGGCTATCATCAAAAAAACCAAGAAATAAAAATTGTTGGCAAGGATGTAGAGAAAAGGGAACTCTTGTACACTGTGGGTGAGAATGTAAATTGATGCAGCCATTATGGAAAACAGCGTGGAGATTCCTCAAAAAATTAAAAATAATTACCATATGATCCAGCAACTTCACTTCTTTTATTCAAAGAAATAAACCACCAAATTGAAGAGATATATGCACCCCTATGTTCACTGAAGCATGGTTTCCAGTAGCCAAGATTTGGAAGCAATTTAAGTATTTAATATGTGAATGGATAAAGATGTAATTTATATATTGACTATTACTCAGCCATAAAAAAAGAATGAAATTTGCCATTTCCAACATGATAGGGTCATATTCCAGAGTCTGACTCATCTAGGTTTGGTCACTTCCTTAGTAAAAAAGAAAGCTGAGGTCTCACTGGCATGTGTCCAATGAGCAAGAAAAAACTGTTCAAAAAATTAGGAAATTTTTCCCTTCCCCGAAATTTTGCATGGTTGGCTGCTAGTTTGCTAAAAACAAGAAATTAACAGGAATCCATGGTAACTCAGATAAATTGTTCCTATTATGAAAGATTATTTAATCTTTTATTCCTTCCAAAACCACAGGTATCAATTTTCTCATTTGGGATAATAAGATAATATCTTACTCATTACTTTCTTGTAAGAGAAAATAAAACAGCACATTTAAAGTTACTAACACAAGTCGTCAATAAATAGAAAGCACTGAATCTTCTTTCTGCAAAATAGCAAATGGTCAGAAAGATAGATGAGAAGGAGATCATTAAAATTCTAATAGAGCATAATCATCATATCATTCTGCTATCTGTTCATTATTACTCTATGCTCCCCTGGCAGAGAAAATGATGAGAACCTATTGTCTTATGGACAAAATAAAGGAAGTGCATCGTTTTTACTTCCTCAACACCGTTGCCATTGTCTTAAGAAAAGAAATGACAGTAAGTTTCCAGTGGGGAACAAAATAATCTGTGCCATGGCCATTCTTACAAAAGCAGAGTGATAGAATGGAATAGCAAGGAAGTAATCTATAAAGATCTGGTGTTTTATCGAATTAGAAATTTGAGCCCAAAGAGATGAAATGCCTGTCTTGTCATGTCACTAGGTGATTAGTGATGGAATATGAAAGAGAACCCAGGTCTGTGGATGCTTAGATGAATATTCTTAACATGATGTCACATTTCCTGTAAATATTAATAATAAAAATCTACGTACATACCCAAATGTATAAATATGTAATATATGACTATGTACTTATACAACACATTCTTTTAGTCCACCATTCTGTCCATCACAACATAAAGCTTACTCTTTCTTTTGCTTCACTATAAGTCAGAAATCACAAGGAGCCATCTCTTTCTTTGCCCTCCAAAATACGACATCCAGGTTTGCATCTTAGTGCCCATGACACTACACTGCTGTCACCATTCATTGTGTTAGAATAGGCTTCTCTCGGAATATTGGTGTTAAAAACACATGCATTTTATTTCTACCTCATGGGAAGTGAGTTATGAACAGAGTGAGTCTTCAGGGCAACTCCCTCCACATGATAACTCAGGGATTCAGACACCTCGGACCTATAGTGACTCTCAGGAGCACACCCTGCAGCCTGGGGCCAGAAATGGACAGGAAGGAGCCCTTCTGAATGATTGTCGGGCTCTTCCAGCCTCATCCCCTGGGGGGCGCACACACCCCTTCCTTAGGTTGGTTGCATGGGGAAAACTCCCCTCCCCTTTTTCCCCAAGAGAAGAAATAAAAGCCACCTTTACCCTAGGGCCAAGAGTTGACCCCTGTCTGAACTTTTAAGTTAGAGATAACTTAAAAGATAGAGATAGAGATGGAGATGGAGATGGAGATGGAGATGGAGATGGAGATGGAGATGGAGATAGAGATAGAGATAGAGATAGAGATAGAGATAGAGATAGAGATGATAGAGAGATACAGATACAGATACAGATAATATGTCTACAAAATCCAGTCTCTAGGTCGGAAGTCCTAGCTATTGGCCTACAGTTGTGAGCAACACCCTGCTTGTGACATGAGACACTGCATTACAGCATGAAAATAGTGATTGCCATTTAATCCAAGGAGTTGTTTAAATGGTTAAATGTTCAATGTTTAATTAATAGAATTTAAATTGGTGGCATAAGATCCTACCAAAAATTTTCATGTTAACTGTAACTATAAGGGTACAGATCCAGGGCTGAACTAAAAACATGTCTACGTTCATATACCTGCATGGCCTATATAACTTTTAATGTAAGAACTGTGGTATTAGGTCTATTTCAATTTTACGTAACTATAGGTGGGCCATTTGTAGGTATAATTAGCCTGAGAATTTTTGCATGTGTTAGGTTATATCAAATGATTGTATTCTTCTTTAAATGTGAATATATAGCTCTGAGCACAGGAAAACATTGTTATAGTAACATAATTGTTTTAGCCACTGACAAAGGAATTCGCAGTGTAATAAGTGTGAACATATTATCCTAGATAGCAAACCCATTCTCTAATCTCAGTAGTTCCCAAACTGTGTTTTTTCAACCAGCAGCACAGGCAACACTGGAGAACTTGCTAGAAAGGAACATTCTTAGATGCATCCCAGACCCACCAAGTTAGAAACTCTCTGCAGGGATGCAGCAATCTTTTATACTAAGTCCTCAGAGATTTCTCAGAGGAGCGCAAAGGCTGTTTCACCAGCAAGGTGCACCTGCATTTCAACAACACAGCAGGAGCCTGCCCTTCTGTGTCCCTCTGCACAGAATCTGTTCTGCACTCTCCCCCTCCTCCCTTCTCTTTCTGCAATTTACCACTTCACTGACAGCAACACCAGAGCCCTGCCCAATGTGATTCTAGGACAACAGTGAGTAGTTGCCTGAGTTCTAGAACCTTGTCATTTTAGTCCCTTTTTTGCTATTATTCGTTCCAGTGTACTTAACTTAGGAAACTTTTTTTAAAAAAATTTTTTAACGTTTATTTATTTTTGAGACAGAGAGAGACAGAGCATGAATGGGGGAGGGTCAGAGAGAAGGAGACACAGAATCTGAAACAGGCTCCAGGCTCTGAGCTGTCAGCACAGAGCATGACGCGGGGCTCGAACTCATGGACCGCGAAATCATGACCTGAGCCGAAGTCGGCCGCTTAACCGATTGAGCCACCCAGGCACCCCAGGAAACTATTTTATTTTTAAAGGAGGAAAAACTTTTTTTTTAAGTTTTATTTATTTTGAGAAGGAGATTGAGTGTGAACAGGGGAGGCACAGAGAGAGAGGGAGAGAGAGAGAATTCCAAGCAGACTCACCACTGTCAGCGTAGAGCCCAATGCAGGGCTCCAACTCACAAACCATGAGATCAGGACCTGAGCCAAAACCAAGAGTTGGACACTTAACTACTGAGCCATCCCGGCACCCGAATACTTTTTTACTTTAAAGTTTATTTGTTTATTTTGAGACTGTGTGAGAGAGACAGAGAGTACACGCCAATGGAGGAAGGGCAGAGAGAGTGGGAGAGAGAGAATCCCAAGCAGGCTCCGATCCCACCGACACGTGGTCATGACTGGAGCCGAAGTCAGGAGTCAAATGCTTAACTGACCAGCCACCCAGGTGCCCCGGGCAACCCTTTTTTTAACTACAAAAAAGAAAAAGAAGAAAATAGATATTCCTAAAGAACAATTTCTAAAAACAAAAACATTGCTTTTCCGTTATTTATATTTTAGTCTTCCATTTATTAAGTACTTACTAAACATCCCATATGCATCTAGCACAGTGGCATATGTCAAGAGTAAAAGAACATTTTAAATATATATTTAGTAGTTACTATCTTGGGCTTATGATGGACATTGAGATTATACAACGCCACCAATCTTACACAATTCTTACTATGACAGTTCCAAGATTGTGTAACAATGTGGATTATTCTCTAAAATTCACCCAGTGTGATACTGTTACTTTGACACATTTGTATGGGTTTCAAAAATTGGCAACATTTTTATATTTATTATCAAATTATCAATTTCCAGAATCATTTTATTAATATATTTAATCATCTCTTAGATTAAGCATATCTTAATTTCTTTAGATCATCTTAAGTGTTTTCTTATGTTTAAATGTTTAAATATTGGCCATCACTATTGTTATAGCTGTTTCTTTATATAATAATTTTCTGATATCTCTGGAGATACTATGTGAACAACCATACCTATTATCATTTATGCTATTCTGTGTTACAATTTTTTTTTCAATTAATTTCAAAATGTTTGCCAGAGTCTCATAAGGCCACCAACTCTGGATATATATGTATAAAATGAATTTATTCTGCAGGTGGGTTTGCTAGTTATTGTCAAATCAAGTAATCATGACTCAGTTACTTTAAAAATTGAAACAAAACAGTTTATAATTCATTATTTCACAAAGGTATGCCTATTTCATGACAACTACACCTTTATTATTGGCATAATAGAAAAAAAGGCTCTTGCAGTGAAAAATGAGAAGAAATTAAGCTGGCAGTTTAGAATGGGGGATGACACTTAAAGTGAGCTCCGTGATTCATGTAGAATAATCTATCCTTCTAACATATTCAGCAGCTAATTATAATGCTCCTCTAAATCAATCTGTTTTATAACCATATTTTTTAAAAGACTACTCTTCAAACGCTAAATATAGCTCTAGACTCTTCAAAATTAGAGTGTTTCCAGGAAAATGGTGACTTTAAAGAAGTGTTCTAGATGTCAAATTTGGACTGTCTAACCAGAGAAGTGATAGTGCTCAGTGAGTCGAGAATTTATTTTACAGTAAATTATATGTAGGGTTCTGAGAAAATGTTAACTATTTTTTTCAGGTTTTGAAGACCTTGTTGCCTTTTACTTGAGCATTTGTTTACTGGTTAAGCTAAATAGTTATACCCTTAACCATAGTCCAGTTCTGCGGTGAAGTGGCAAATATTTCTCTTAAAAACACCTTTCCACCTGTTTGATTTAGATCTTCACTCTGTACTTCTGCAAAAAGCAGTTTCCCGTATTGGCGCTTAACCTGTGAAGGTAAAAGAAAGTAGAACAACCAGCGTGAAGTATTTTCAGTACGTCGGCCTGAACAGTCTCTAAACACCCCAATCTTTTCTGATGTTGATGCTGTTTATAATGCTAGTATAACATATCCTTAAACATAAATTATTACCCTACTTACATCTTATCCTGGTCCTTAAAGATCACTTCCACATTGGAAATATATTAGTTGTCCTTTTTCTTTAAACTGGCAATGAGAAAGGGAAGAGAAGCCAGAGAAAATTTTATATGTATTCAAGAACCCACCAAATTAACCTAACAACATTCCACTAACCGTTATAAATTGAGAATACTAAATTATGGCCCTGAAATACCTCTAACCTCCAACTTTATGTTTGGGTGTGCAGGATACAGCATCATTCACTATTCTGTGTTAAACCATGCATTCAGTTGTTTCCATTTATATTGCATCAAAGCAGTTGAAATCCAATTGAAAAGTTTCTTTAGACAGCCATTGTGTGGGAACATGATGTCAATATTAATAAAGGCTGAATTTCCCCTTGGCTCACTTCTTACAGATAAGCTTTTCAATAATACACTGCTTGCACCAAAGGTCTGATGGGACTGGGAATAGTAAAAAACACTAATAAAAGAATGTTGAATGTTTTTATATTAAATTTCCCCACAGGCAAACTGAAAAGCCTACTTAGAGAACGCCAATCAACATGGCACTTATTAAATGTAACAAGAGTCCTGTTACAACAGATCTTTAAAGCCCTAAAAATGAATTAGGAAATAGAGACCAAAGACAATCGCAAATTCATTTTTAAATGCAAACCCTGGACATCTCAGTTGATATGCACTAAATTGACCCTGGGTTATCTGATCTTCAAAAATTATCCATTTACTGGAGTTCACAACTTTTAAAATTCTTTTACTTAAAGAAAGTAGTAAACCTAAATAGTATTTTACCTAAAATAAATTCTAGGTAGATGTCTGACTAAGCTGTCCAAAAGAAATAAAAGACTTATAGAGAAATGGTCAAATTCTGCTTATTTAAAAAAGAATAAAATAAAAGAAACAACATACCAGGACAGTGACTAAAATGGTAACTTGATAAATTGGAGATAAAGAGGTAATTTTTAAAAATAACTAATATGAACCTAACAAGATGTAGTGCAATTTAGAACAAAAATAAAGACTTGGAGTTCTTAAATATTGTTTCAGCATAACAACACGGGGTTTGTCCTCAATTCACAGACTTACCAACCATCACTTTTATCTGAAGTTAAGCAATATCAAGGTGGTGACAAATATATTAAATCTGCCCATCTTTGAGAACTTGAACCCCAGGCAGAGACTAACCTGGGTTCAACAATAAAAAAACACAATTGCTAACATTACTCATTTTTCAAAGAAAACAGATGGTCATTTAGACTTCAGGATAAAATGTAATGACAGAGGAGTAATTTTTCCTAAATAGATTTTATAAAGCTGTTAAATATCATGATGTTTTTCTTTTTTTGGAAAACAAAAATCTTCTCAAAGGAATTGCTCACAAAGTCAAATTAAATTTCCTAATATCCAGGTGAATAAAATCTTTTTTAAACTTTTTTTTAAGTGGATATTATTATAAGAAATTCCAAAAGGACATAAATAATGTAAATTTCCTACAGTTTTTCAATTCAACAACATATTGATTATATACAATGTGTTTGATTCTATATGTTTGCATATATATGTTTGTATATATATATATGTTTGTATATATATTTGATTCTATATGTTTGTATGTATATATATACACACAAAACACATACCTTTTAAAGGAAATTGAATAAATCTTTCAAATACACTTAATTATCCAACTTACTTAGCTTTCTCTACAAAATTAGCTAAAATTTTAGTTAAAACTTAGAGAATGATAAAATTTAATTTCAACCTGTACAGTAAGAGGTAAAGCTAACTTGTCGGCATGACTTTCATTGAATTTTATACTACAATTAAAGTTTGTCAGGGTACCAAAAATGGTCAGGGTATGCAATATTTTTATTTAGGGTGCTATATATTTCTTTATTCTCATATTTCATTTAAATTCTCATTGTGGAAAAGATTTCAAAAGAAAACTCAACTTTTGGATACTTCTATAGTCATGGTAATTTCTAGATTTTTTCTTTACCCTTTAATCAGAATATAACATAACTTTTAGTGGTGTCTGGGAAGTCAGTTAAGTGACTTGTGATCTCAGCTTAGGTCTTGATCTCCAGGCCATGAGCTCAAGTCCCACATAGGGCTCCATGCTGGGTGTGAAGCCTGCTTTAAAAAAAAAAAAAAAATGTGTGGGGCGCCTGGGTGGCGCAGTCGGTTAGGCGTCCGACTTCAGCCAGGTCACGATCTCGCGGTCCGTGAGTTCAAGCCCCGCGTCGGGCTCTGGGCTGATGGCTCGGAGCCTGGAGCCTGTTTCCGATTCTGTGTCTCCCTCTCTCTCTGCCCCTCCCCTGTTCATGCTCTGTCTCTCTCTGTCCCAAAAATAAATAAACGTTGAAAAAAAAAAATTAAAAAAAAAAATGTGTGTATATATATATATATATGTACATCTACATATATATGTGTATCTATCTATATATGTATACATATATATCTATATATGTATACATATATATATCTATATATGTATACATATATATCTATATATGTATACATATATATCTATATATGCATATCTATATATATGTATATATGTATATCTATTATATGTATATATGTATATCTCTATATAGATATGTATATCTATCTACATATATATGTATATCTATCTATCTATCTATCTATCTATCTATCTATCTAACTATAAATATAGTGAGGTTATTTTCTTAACAAATATCTTACACTCACACATCTTTTACTTACTGGTACTGTTTTATGTTAGTTGAATCTTTAGGCTGGTCACTAATAAGAATCTGTTGTGAATATAAAGCTTTTATCTTGTTTTTTATTTGTATTTACATGATTTATTTTTGCTAAGGATTGTGGAATTTATTACAACTAAGATATAATTCTGTTACTTGTAAGATCTTATAAGAAGAGGTTCATATCTGAACCCTCTCTGTATCTATCATGGTACCTCACACATTGTAGATGTTTAATTAAAATGTATTCTTAATAATAATAAAAATACGATTTTCTCCTAAGGAGCATGCTGATACATAGTTTATAAGTACCATGAACTGAATCTATATAATGTTTATACTTTTTAAATCACTTACATAATATTACAACCCTAATGCTCCATATTTTAACTCTTCCATTTTTGTTACACTTAATAATTCTGATTCAATAAGACTTTAATTTAATTATACAAAAATAAAATTTCACTCAACTATATATAAACACATTTTTTTAATTAAAAATTTTTTTAATATTTATTTATTTTTGAGAGAGAGAGAGAGAGAGAAAGAGACAGAGACAGAGTACGAGCAGGGGGGAGCAGAGAGAGGAAGACACAGAATCTGAAGCAGGCTCCAGGCTCTGAGCTGTCAACCAGAGCCCAATTGTAGGGCAAGATCATGATCTGAGCTGAAGTCAGACGCTTAACCGACTGAGCCACCCAGCCTCCCCTATATAGACACATTTTATTTTTTTCTTAAGAACAATGGTGACAAAGTGGCACACCATTCTTCTTTGGAATTTTTTTCAGGGTATTTATATTCTGGTGGCTGATTTTATAGTGTAGATAGTTCAGCTGTCTCAAGTGAAGTGGGGAAGGGGCATTTAAAGGTCCTAGAAATCAAATGAACACAGTGAAAAAAATAAGTTTCTCTAGATTTCTTTCTTTTTAATCTAAAATGAAACTGCACAAAAGCATATGTTCCTGTATATGCCAAGAGGGAATTCACTGTAATCGTTTACACAAATTCTTAGAGCATCTGTCCATACTGATTTGTTAAAGGGTTCTTACATTTGATTCCACTGGTGAACCTAACATTCCATAAGATCAGACAATGTATGCAGAGTTGCTTTGTAAACTGCAAATGTGTGTACTATTGCTTTTCTAGAGTAAAATGAGACCCAACTTCATTTCTCATTCATGCGGTTTTAATCATTTAGACACCAGTATAATTTTGCTATGATAAAGGTGTCTCATTTAGCCTTTAAGTGGCCATATATATGTATATGTCTTTAAATTTATACTGAATCTTTCTATTTTCTCTAAATTTTCACTTCCTCCTAAATGTGAATGATGAAACAGAATGTTTAAGGTCAATAGCAGCTTATATCTATTTTATATTTTTTTACTGGTTTACCATTGCTTAGTTATATTATGCCTCAGCTGTCATGGATTCCAACAACTGAGATTTTAGAAATTGAAACCCTAGACCTGAACTTGTACAGCCACAATATTGTTTTGTGACCTTTGTATATAACACAACTTCTGGTTATATATATTTGTATTTTATAAATCCTCCCATTGGTAACTTCTGGTGCAAAGTCACAATAACATTTAAATGACATGTCAAAGTGTGAACACTAATTTTTATGACTATTAAAAATAAAATAAAGCACCATAGCATTACTGTTGATGCTTAAAATATGCTGTTGTTTTATTTAAACTCCAGTACATGGTCATAACTGTAGAAGACAAAAATTCTATGTAAACAGTTATATGAGATAACAATATTTAAAAAACTAAGCATTTCAGTGAACTGTGTGTGTTTGTTTCATGTAGTTCTTCATAAATAAGAAATAGTATTTAAAAATGAGTATCAGTGCATGCCAAAGTAATCTATAAATAATCAAATAGCAATCAGACAATTTGAAGTCAAATTATTCTAAAGTGCTTCTAAGTTTCACCCACTCATGTCTCTGACATTTCTTTTCCTGTTACTGAGTTTGACAAGAAGGAAGGTTCCCTAGAATAGAGAAAGCAAGTCTCTTTCTTTCTTTCTTTCTTTCTTTCTTTCTTTCTTTCTTTCTTTCTTTCTTTCTTTTTCTTTCTTTTTTTCTTTCCTTCTTTCTTTCCTTGACATTAAACTTCTGAGCCTCAGTTTCTTTTGTCTGTAATTTGAGAATAGATGCCCGTCTTATCTGGTTATCAGAGGAAATCAGATGATTAAAAACTAAGTAACAACTATGAAAAAATAAATATAATACAATATTAAAATACATGGAAGGAGAAGTTTTATCTTAATATGAAGCTAATTATCAGTGAAAACATAACAGGCTAAGCTAGAAAACAATGATCAGTGCATTTACCTTGCCTTCCAATGACGTTTAATTTAGATATTTTACATATATGCTTAAAGCCTCACTTGTATAGTAACATGGCCTAGTGATAAGGATACCGATTGGAAGTGAAAATTTCAAGTCCATTTTCAATACTGGTACTCACTATGTATACTCCATGGGGGAATTTTTAAAGTTCTATATCCATATTTTTCTAATATGGTGCAAAATGCCTGTCACCAAATTAAAGGTTGCCTGAGATTGAATAATGTTTGCTTTTACCTCTGTGGAGAGAAACACCATAGAAATATAGCTGAATGTTTAAAACATCACCAATAATACAGTGTTCAAGTTGAAAATTTCACAAAGCAAAGGGACAAGGTTGACATCCATTTCAGCTTTTCTTCTTTCCTTGAATTTTTGATTTATATAACTCAAAGGTTAATCTTGGTGAAGCACAGGGAAAAGATAGTTATCCAAGTGACATTTTTAGACATTCTACAGGTATGATATATTAAAGGGTGCATTTAGGAGTCCAAGGAACATTGGAAAATACCACACATAGACAGTTTTAACGTTGCTGACTTCTTTTCATAGGTATAAAATGAACAACTTGGAAAACCATCATTATAGTCAGAACTTGACTGAAAGAGACCATAAGAAGACAATAATTTTCAATTAGTTCTTCTAAACCCAAAGTTATTGGGCACCCATTCTGTAATGGAGAACCATTTTCCAGATTATAAATAAGTACCCAAGGATGGAAAAGAATCCAGTGAGGTGAGGGGGAAAAAAAAGTTGATTAAGATGTCTTCAAGGAGCCTAAAGTCTTGTGAGGCAGACATATTTAAACATGTAAATAGTGCGAGGCAGAATAAAGTAATTGCCATTTAGAGGTTCAAAGTGCTTTGAGAGCCCATAGGAAGAAGTAATTAATTCTGACTTGTACTGTGGGGAAAGCTCCATGGAAAAGAGCTTTTGAAAAGGGCCTTGAAAGAGATGTAGTAATTTGGTGGGTAGAGAAAGAGAGGACATTCCATGCTGAGTCAGGAACATCAGCGGAGGCACGAGGTTCCTTTCAGGCTTGTAAAAGCCAGACAGAAAATATGTAGTTTCTGTATTTTAGTTGGAAATTTCTGTAATAATAGGAAAACTGACTTTTGTGTTTTTCTTTTCCTTATATATTCTTACCAGATAATTTATCTAGGATTTTAGGGGTTCTGGAAAAATTCTTGAGAATGCTTATTGCAACATAGTTTCCCTTGTTTGTGAATGCTTGCATGTTTTGAATTTAAGCAATATTTAACAGCAATTTAATTTCTAATGAATTGTGATAGGTATTGAAAAAATGTACATAACTTCATTTCTTATAAATAAATATTTTCTAGTTTCATTTATTAGCTGAAACACATTTATATGAAGCAGGCCTTGTTTTCCTATGAAATCTGAGCTGCCTATCACCAGATTGCTAGAGTTGAAATGTTTGGAAAGGAAGCAGTAATATAGACATCAACATTTCTGCATGCATGATATTTAAATGAGATATGAAATTAAACTCAAGGCCAAACTTCCAGTGTTTTGTAACAGTGCTCTGAACCATGAAGTCCAGAACTTCCATTCTCTTTAGTTATCTTGCAGTAGAATAAAGGGAAAAGAGAAAGCCAGTTCTGTTTTAATCTTTAGAATCATTTGAGAGAATGTTTATACCAAATAAAAATTGCAATCATTATTTTAAATATTATATTAATGTTTGGGAAACAAGGAGCCAATGCTTCATTCATTTATTTTATTAACGGTTAGTTATTTTAAATGGAAAACACTGTGTTAAAATAGAGTTGGTATCTGAATAATATATTTGTCTAAAGGAATAAAGGACCTCATTATTTTAAAATGTTTCTTCTTATAGCTACTACTAAAGCTACTTCTACCTACATTTTATTGGTCATTATTTTTAAAGAGGAATCATAAAGTAAATTCATTTATTTTTATTTTTCTTGTTTTACCTACAAATTTTCAGTGTATATTCCCGATATTACAATAAGTAAGGTTAATGTAATTACCGCAAACCATAAAAACATACCTATTATCCTTCGTGCCTGCACAGAAGCCCATCTCTGTGCCCAGGGTGCAGTTTAAAAGACTGGCCTGGCAGTGGGGATTGGACCCTGTGCCTGACACACTTAGGGAAAACTGAGGAGACAGATTCCTGAGCCCGTCAGAACTGAAAAATAAGCAGACAGAAGGCTACAGGCTCTGCTGTGAGGCGTCATCATATACACTATCCTAGGATGGAAGCTGGAACTTTCAGATACGTGTGAAGACATGGTGGTCATCAGGAGACACAGCCCAGAGAGGCTGCCTGCCCGCTAGGACCCAACTGAGCACTTTGATGGCTGACCTCTTCCCCGCCAAGGGTGGGAAGACATATGTCAAGCACATCTGCCTAGGTTTTAGTTTCTCCAGATTTCTCACCACCCCCCCCCATGTCTTGAACTGACAAAATAACTAACTAACTAACTAACTAACTAACTAAGACAATATCTTTTCTAGGAGACTAGCGGCTAACTGCCTTTTACTGCAAAATGTATGCTAAGAATAAGAAGAATCCTAAGAATCAAAAGAATCCTAGTACGAAAAGAATTTTGTGTGTGCTTATGTTGGTTTAGGGAAGACAAAAGTTTTGATAATTGACATAAGTAAAGTCCTTTGAGAATGCAAGAAAATGGGCAAAGATGAAACTTCAATCTTAGGAAAAGGAATTGCATTTTCTTTACAAACAGAGGGAAGGAGATAACAGTGGGATTTGAGGCTTGTACCTATCATTTACCCCTGCATGTCAAACTACCTCACCAAATCACAAGGATTTACTATTTACACTCCTGTAGGCTAGCAGGGCTCACTTGAGTAGCTTTCCTATTTCTGGTAAGTCGGCTAAGATCACTCACGCTATAACATCAAATTATGGAACTGAATTACAGCGTGTTAATGAAGTTTCAATATGTTTTTGGGTACTTCATATTATTTCAGGGCGAAGGTAAAAAGGTAGTTTTTAAGGAATTTACTTCTCTCAATATGTGAGAGTTTATCAGAAAGTTAGATTGCTTTTAAAGATTAAAATTATTTGTATGTTTCAGATATCACAACTAAGGATATTCTGTCAATAACTTTGACTTTAACTTGCTTAAACTTATGGTTTTCAACTGAATATTGAAGATTATTCAGATATCTGTGACCAGTACATAAACTCTGAAAAGAAAGTTTCATTTTTTTTATAGGCTATGCAATACCCTCGGTGAAAAGTAAGTATTATAAGCATTATCCCAATGATATTTTTTTCATTGCGAATTTGGGTTTCTTTGGTTGACTCCCTAAGACAGCAGTTCCCTAACTATAACCTAAGAAACACATGTATTCAATTAAGAAAGTATTCCTTAATCAAATATATGTGTGGCAAACTCTACACAGTATGGCCTTTCCTAAAATTGTTACAAAGTGTGTTATCATATGAAAGACATAAAGAAAAAAAATACTTCACTAAAGCAATCTGATTAACTTTCTTTAACCTGCATTTTCTCATACTTAAGCATGAAACAATTTCTTGTAACATGCTGCTTCTTACCCAGATCACCAATTTGGAAAATGTTATTTAGTGGCATGCAATTTGTACAGTATTTGCTTGCTTTTTAAAAAGGATCCCAATCTTAATATAGGATCCAAAAATAAAGTTTAAAATGGTAAAAATATATTTTAAGACAAATTTATTTGATTTAGTTTTTTATCTCTACCACTACTAAGGTTTTAGTAAGTGTAATCAATCAGTCTATTTTTTGCAATCTCCTTTCTGTCTACTTTTTTTCCTCACAGCAAAAATATCAACTTTACAGGGACAAAGTGTATTAAATTATGTGAGTGAAAGAGAAATCTTTATTGTAACATTGCTTCTAAAAACTACTTTCTCAATCAAATTAGGACTCACTTTTCCTATCACTGTATATATTTTTAGGATATCGAGCAATTCTAACTTTATATTTTTATTTTTCACAACATATGTAGTTAAGGAAATGAAATCTATCATAGATGGAATCATGCAAAATTGCTAAGATTCTATTTCTTTTGATCTGCCTAAAAATGGAAATTTTATACTTTTCAGTGTATTAGAATCCACACTTATTCAAAGACATTTCAACTGTTGTATTCAACTTCCACTTGTTTGTTATTTGATTTCTTCATTATAAATTATAGAAATAAAGGAGAGCCTGAATATGCATACTCATTTGAATATTAAGTTGGCTATGCATACACTTTAGAAATTATGTACCTGAAACAATGTCATTCTGATTGCGACACATTGACATAGCCGAGTAGCAACTGGCTGCCACTTCTAGTCTCTGGCATTTTGTAGTTTGTCTGCTATGGACAAACTTAACCAGAGTTTTGAAAATGTACACATTTTTATTCTATACATCAGTAGGAACTCTAATATATCCTCTACATGTACTGTTTATTTGCTTTATTTTATTATTTTACTATTTAATATTTATTCAATAACTATCCTGAAAAAGTATTGAAGGTACTCAAAAGTGATTTATAAATAAAGATTGCTTATATTTGCAATGTAATTGTGTACGATCTTTCAGTGGGCCTTCAGTTTATTTTGTTTCTTAGAATTACAGTGAAAATCTGTACCTCATTTTAAGTCAGATTGCCAAAATGCTACATAACTAAATCATAACTAATTTTTCTGTGTCTTACAGAGAATTCTAGTTTATCATTGTATTCCTGCTGAAGTCAAATAAAGGAAATAGTTGTGTGAGGAGTTATCATTGTACTTTCTGTAAAAACATCCATTGTGAGCACTGGATAATATTTTATTCAATGTTCCTTATTTTAAAAGAAAAAAAACTTGGAAATTTTACTTTCAGAACTATGGAACAAAAAAAAGCTAGTTTCTTCTGATGAATCAATATGCTTCCTTCAAGATAAAAAGAGACCGGTTGTCTGTAATATTTTCCTTTTGACTTGAGCCACTTGGAACCCCAGAGTTACGTTTGCTTTTAATTGCAATACCTTCAGCATGATTTTTGAAATATCTTTTTGTTTTCTTGCTTTGATGCTTGGTTTTAACCCTTATGTTAAGATTCTTGGTGTTTTTTTCTTTTAAACCATAAGTCCAGTTTATATTTCTTTAAATAGGTTGAATATTAAAAAATACATAAAATATACCAGATGACGGGTCCCTGGGTGGCTCAGACGTTTGAATGTCGGACTCTTTTTTTTTTTAATTTTTTAAATGTTTATTTATTTTTGAGGGAGAGAGACAGAGAGACAGAGACAGAGCGTGAGTGTGGGAGGGGTAGAGAGAGAGGGAGACATAGAATCTGAAGCAGGCTCCGGGCTCCGACCTGTCAGCACAGAACTCGACGCAGGGCTCGAACTCATGAGTTGTGAGATCATGACCTGAGCCGAAGTCAGCCGCTCAACCGAGGGAGCCACCCAGGCACCCCTTGAGTGTCTGACTCTTGGTTTTGGCTCACGGTTTGTGAGTTACAGCCCCGCATCCGGCTCTGTGCAGACAGTTCGGAGCCTGCTTCGAATTCTCTCCTTCTCTCTCTGCTCCTCCCCACTCGCTCTCTGTCTCCCTCCCAAAATAAATTTAAAAACTTGAAAAAAATTTTTTTTAACATACCAGATGAAACAAGCCTTCAAAATCACCATTATATTTTTAGACAGACGGAAAAATAATCATGCCTGTGACAGCAAATGGATTTGTAAATACAAACTTATAATGGCTTGGTAGAAAAATAAATGATGGGAATGAGGGCATTTTGAGAGGCTCTTCACATTCCAAAGTCTCATAAAAATTACCAGGACTCAGTAGGAATCTATATAGTTGCCAGTGTTCCCAGTTGAGGTTTTTATCAAAAGGTCTATTTCTGGGATTCAGTAAATAGTATGTCACCACAGTGGATAGACAGATTCTACCAAATATTAACCCTGCTAGCATTGTGTCTTCAGGGTTCAGTGCTGACCATCACTTCAGGTTATGCAAAGTGTTCAAATGCCAAATCGGGTAATGCCCATTTTCACTGATAACCAACCATTGCAAGCATCCCAGTCTTTTGTCAGCACAGCGGGCCTGGAGCCATCCATCAGTGCTGGTAGTTCTGTCATATGCATTTAACTTCAGCATCAGCCAGCAGCTCAAAGTCTTTGTTACTGAACACTGTCATTGCCACTGTTAGGGTAAGGGAAAGGCAAAGCTGGAAGTTTGGGCTTTTTTTGTGGCTTTCTTCTTTTTTAAATGGTCTTCTTGGGCAGCTATTAAGAAAAATTTTTCTTTGTAGGATTACGGACCCTGATGTGGAAGACAGAAAACCTTTGGAGTACGTAATCTACCATACCGCTTCCTGAAATTTTATGAAGTCTTTTGATTTGGAAGTAAGGGTTGGAGTTAGTTAATAACAATTGCTGCATTGCTTGTTTTAAATTCCAAAATGGAACAATGTGCTTTCACCAGGACAATATTCATACCATATGCTTCTTAATGTTTTGATTCTCCAGGGTACAGTTGAGCAATCTGAACATCAGATAATGTGTTCTATCCTCCCCAGCACCTAGGTCATATTCTGGGAATAAATTAGGCTTAAAGAAGTTCATTGAGTTTTTCAGCCCACTGGGGTACCATTTAAGGAAATCACATGTCCAGGACAAGGGGTGTTGCTGTCTTCCCAGTATCTGAAATAAAGATTTATTTCAAGCCTTGGCAGAGGAGTGGACCAGCTAATTGTTACAGTTTTAGTCTTTGGTTACAACATGCATAGACATACTTTCTGAGAAGGTGATCATATCCAGTGTGTACTGAGATAGGGTGAAGGACAAGGGATGAATGGTTCAGGACATCATGAATCAATAATGAGATCAATTCATATATTACACCACCTCTCACATTTGACTTGTTAAAATTTCTTGGTTTTATTATTTTTTCGAAGAGATAAAGTTTTAACAAAGAGGTTATTACTTCAGATGGGCTCTAACATATACAAGGAGATGAAGTAATCATAAGTGAAAACACATTCAATAGTTTAGGTCTATTTGAAAGAGAATATCTTTTATGAGAGAGAAAACTGCAAAGACAGAAAGAATGCCTTGAACATATATCTAATAAAAATATCTTTTCTTCAAAGGGCTCAAAGCATTTTAATAAGTTAACTTGCCCTTAGAACTTCTTTGTCAGAATGCTGAAACCATAAAACAAACAGAAACTAAATCATCCTTATGTTTATTGTCTGAGAGAGGAAAATGTCTCCGCTAGATAGAAGGACAATCTTTGAAAGATTCACTACTACGCAGCTTTCCCTCTTTCAATCCCTATTCTGTCTTCTCACATATGAACAGATAAATAAATGTACACATCCCTTTATTTTCTAAACTCATGGTTTAGAATATTTTCTTTGCCCATCTAGCATGAGTTTCCAAGAGCCACTTAGCATGAAGACTACCATGTCATTGGTTAAATGTGTTACTGAGAATTAGAAAATGATTTATCCTTTTAGTTGTCCCTTAAAAGTTGATCACTAGGATGCTGTTTTTACCCTCGATAAAATCCTAATTATTCTAGATAGTAAAGACAACACTGTGTGTAGAAGCATTTTCCAATTTCTTGCACTGTATGGAGAACCAAATTGGAAAAACAAATGAAGCAGCTATTACAATTGCAAAGCAACTAGCTCAAAATGACACAACACAAATTAGGTATATATCTACTAAGGGAACCAGTACATAGAGTAGAATAAGAGACTCTTAGCAGGGAGGGAAAACTGGGAGTCAAATAGAAGGAAGTGATAGTAATATGCCAAAAAAAACAGTGTTAACAGAGTAATCAATGAAAGACTTTACCATAACATGCAAAGGGCTTTCATTTATAAGAAAAAAAAAGTGTAAACATAAAACTTCACGCATACAAACATGTTCACAAAGGCAGAATATAATTTAATGTATTAGCATCAATCCTTTAAGCATAGACCAGGCTGGTTTCCCAACATCCTGACTTAAAATCCAATGGATCACGGGGTACCTGGGTGGCTCAGTCGGTTAAGGAGCTGACTCTTGATTTCTGTTCAGGTCATGATCTCATGGTTTGTGAGTTCAAGTCCCGCATAGGGCTCCATGCTGACAGCACTGAGCCTACTTGGGATTCTTTCTCTCTCCCTCTCTCTGGCCCTCCCCAACTTGTGTGCACACATGCGCTCTCTCTCTCTCTCTCTCTCTCTCTCTCTCACTCTCTCGCTCTCTCTCTCTCAATCTCTCTCTCAAAATATATAAACCTTAAAAAAATTTAAAAATCCAATGGATCAGTAAAGAGCTCAAATATCCTTCAATCAAGAGCTAATACTACTTCAGTCTAAACCACCATTATTTCTCCCCATGATACTCTTTCATCTGGTATTTCTGCCTTTATTCTTGATTCCCCTAGTACATTCTCAACACAGCAGCTGAAATGATTCTTTTAAAATGTTAAGAGCTATGTCACCCTGCAGTCCTAAACCCTTCAATGGCTTTCTATCCAACACAGAGTACAAGCCGAATTCTTACCAGGCCTCTGTGAACTGCCTTCCTCAGCGCCCATTAGCTTTCTGACTTACTCTCTTACTAACTCTTCTCTTGCTTACCCTTCTCTGGCCACACTGGGCTACTTGCTGCTCATCAGGCACACTATCTTAGTCCATTAGGGCAGCTATAACAAAAACACCATAGATTAGGTAGCTTAAATACAACATTCATTTCTCACAGTTCTAGATGCTGAGAAGCCCAAGATCAATGCACAAGCAGATTTGGTATCTGATGAGAACCATGTCCTGGTTCATAGATGGCACCTTCTTACTGTGTCCTCACATGGCAGAGGGGAGCAAGGGAGTTCACTTGGGTCTCTTTGATAAGAGCACTAATACCATTCATGGGAACTCTGTCCTCATGACCTAATTTCTTCCAGAGGCCCCATCTCCTAGTACCATCACACTGGAGTTTAGGTTTTCACACACATATTTTAGGGAGACACATACCAACAATATTCCCACCTTAGGGAGTTTGCATTCGCTGCTCGCTCTACCTGCAACAATCTTCCTCCAGGAAACGAAAGCTTCCTCTTTCTCACCTCTTTCAAGTGTTTGCCTGAATGCTAACTTCTTCATGGATTCTACCTTTGCCAACCTATTTAAATTTACAATCTACTTACCACACCCACCTCTATCTCCTAATTTTTAATTTGGCCCACGATGCTCCTTGTTTTCCCTTTCACTTACCCCTTTCTAGAATTCCAACATATTGCATAATTTAGTTGTGTCTATTTTATGGCTCCTATCATTACTATGCAAGTTTCACAAGGGCAGATTTTCTTTTTTTTTTTTTTTTTTTTTGGTGTTAACAGGGCAGTGGATGTAAACATTGATATAATCCAATTATCTCGAAGCATTCCAGGCTTAGTTAGCCAGGTCATATAAGAGAAACAAGTGTTGCAAGAAAGAAGGCAAGGGTTGCATTCTAGTCATATTTGTATTCCCTTAATTCAGCATTTGGCACATTATAGGTGTTCAGTATAAATTTGCTCAACTAAACTGAATCTCTAAGGATTTTTTAAAAATTCTAAGGGGCAGTGAATGATGAGAAAAGAAAATGTAACTAATATTCCAGGAATGAATCACAGTTGAAATTTTTTGGCATAAACTGTGGGGGGTTTTGTTGCCTATAGCCATTTAAATACTGTTATTCTTAGATATTTTTGTTTGCTTGTTTGTTTGTTTTTTTTTTTTTTTTTTTTAATCAAACCAGTAATCTGACTGGTAAATAAGTCAGATTACTTATAAGTATTATAAGTAAATATGAGAGAAATGCTATAAGCCCAGAGTTTTGAAGGAATGTATGTTTGCTTCATTTGATTGTTTGTGTTACTTTTTGTCCCCATGGAACCGAACTCCTCAGAATTTTATCTGTGACACTACTTGCCATTTGTTTGGTTAGATATGGGAATTTGGCAATAAATCATTTCTATTCAAGTCATTCTATAAATAGTAGAATTCCTGTAAGAAAATTCTTCTCTATACATTATACTAATAGTTATATTAGAATATGTGAATCCTGAAGAAAATGCACTACAAATTTGTTTGGAATTGAGAAAATTATGGCATACCTGTATTTTATGAAATTTAAATTACCTGTTGATAAGAAGAAAGTAGATAATAAATAGTTTGGAAATGCCATGGGTTTGATGGATGAGCGTGTGTGTGTGTGTGTGTGTGTGTGTGTGTGCCCATGTGAGCATATGTGCAGGCGCACACACTTGTTTTGATGGTAGCAGTAAGATTGATGATGTCCTTACTTTATTTTTTCAGAAAGAGACAAAGGGTTGGTAACATAAATAAATAAAGTCAGTAAGTAATCACAAATTGGACTTCAGGCAGGAGTAGTTCCAAAGTACTAGAAATGGAAAGAAAAAGTTGAAATAGTTTGAATTTATAGAATCCTCCTTTAAATAGGGTTTCCTATAAATTATATTAAATGCTAAATTTAGATCTGGTTTTCTATTTTGTGTTTGAATTCTCATTGTTACACTCTTTTAGAAGGCAAGCAAAACATATTTTTATGAACACATCTATAAGTTGTCCAGTTTCACTGTATCTTTCTGTGTGGAAAATTCACTCTCTATTCTAAGATACTTCCCTGAAATTTTCTATTAATTTCCCTGGATTTAAAGATAAAGACTATTTTTTTTAAATTTTTTTTTTCAACGTTTATTTATTTTTGGGACAGAGAGAGACAGAGCATGAACGGGGGAGGGGCAGAGAGAGAGGGAGACACAGAATCGGAAACAGGCTCCAGGCTCTGAGCCATCAGCCCAGAGCCTGACGCGGGGCTCGAACTCACGCACCGCGAGATCGTGACCTGGCTGAAGTCGGACGCTTAACCGACTGCGCCACCCAGGCGCCCCGATAAAGACTATTTGTTCTACAGGGAATAATTTTTGTTTCTTTCAGGGAATGAATCAGTACAGAAAAATGTTATACTGCATTAGAATCTAGGCATCTTATGGGACTAACGTGGTTTTGTATGTCTAAAAGAATTGTATACGCTAAATAAAGTTCTGTATTGAGAAACCAAATACAAAACCAATGAGAGACCAAGTCTCAACTGCTAATAAACAACAGAACAATGTGAGTAACAATAATAAACAAAGAACAATGTGAGTTCCACATCCTCATCCTAACAGGTGGACTCTTGCTCTATCTATCAATTTACTTGAGACTTCAAGCCAGTTGAAAAAGCACCTATGTATGGGCCATGTGCTTAACACTTTTTTTTAAATCTCACTTAAATAAAAGCTTTTAAATATAGCATAATCTGCATTTTTCCTGATGTCATGTCATAGGTATGAAGACTAAAAGATTTTAGCCAGCCTCATAGCAACAAGTTCAAATCAGAATCAGATTATTTTCTCCCTTTAATCTTTCTACATTTTAGAATTTAGTAATAGTGTCCTATAATAATGCTTTTGTAGTTAGACTTGATTAATATCAGTACGTTCCAGAAATCATGATATTATGCAGTTTATAGTAAGGGATTCTCCATTAATATACAATGGATATCAAATTATCAGAAGATAGATAATTTAATATTTACTAATCTGACTGCATGACTATATCCATCTCTACTCCCTTCAAAAACAACAACAAAACCAAACCAAACAAAAAACTCGGTCAGTTTGGAAACTCTTGTTTTGAATAACCTTTTTTAACCTTTTGATGTCTTTTGTCATCAAAAGTAAAATCAATCCTTCTTTTCCACAGTAATTTCCTAATAATTGCCGGGTCCTATATAACATATATTTTTTAAAGCATTGTCTTCCTATTTATACTTGTTGATTGATATAATTTTCATTATAAAATTCTTCTTTTAATCCTTTCAAATGTTCTTGTTTGGTCACTTTTCTCACTGCAGTAATTTTTTAAATACCTGAACTCACAGAGGTTCGTTCTGAAAATTGGAAAACTCTAGTGATTCTATGATGGGGTTCATAGATGCCACGGTTTGATATATGAATTATGCTATAACTCTAAAAAGCATAACATTTACAATTCTGAAATAGTTACCAAGTCTGTGATTTATTCCAAAATATAATGCTGGTTTAAAGTCTTGCTTTCATGATCTTGGGATTGTGATGGTTTGATGCGATAGTCTTGTGATTCATGAGGATGGCTCATTCATTATTTTTGAGTGGGATAAAGATAGTAGAGCTTATTTATAACTCCCTTAATTGTTTGAAGCTAGAGATGGAGACATAAAATTCTACAACTTAGTTTGCCCTATTCTTGCTTATGTTGTATCACAAGGACAAAGATTCATTAAAGAGACCTTTAAAATGTGTTAATCTAGGTACTTTAATGAAATTTGTTTGCAGGGCAACCTGTCCCACTTATTTATGCTTAGTAGTATTCATACATAATGGTAATGTGACTGCTCATCTCTAAACCATTAAGGAAAGAAATATGAGAAAAGGGTGCATGATGATTAATTTGGGGTGGACTGCTAAGAAGTTTTTTGCCTTTTAAAGCAAACTATGCTTATCTTACTTAGCCTTTTAAAAAAACATTAAAATTTGAATTAAAATATGCAGCAGACCAGGAACACTGTAAAATTGAAAAGGTAAGTAGTATTTATCACCGTGAATAAAGTATGTGAAATAGATTTAACACATAGTTTCTAAGAAGTTAAAGGTTTCAGTGTTCTGTAAAGATTATACCTAAAAAATAAATTTCTTTTAAGAGTATTTTACCTACTGTTCCACTATCTTTATATTCCAAACAAGATATGTATAGATTACTCTTGGATTTGCTTGAATATACAAAGAATGGCTGTTTTCTTAATTCAGAATTTGAAATAAACTGGTAGAAAATTCACCCTAATGGATGGAATTTTATAAACAAAAATTGTAATAATATAAAAAAGAAAGATGCTTGGCTGGCTCACTTAGGAGAACATGCAACTCTAGATCTCCATATGGTGAGTTCAAGCCTCACGTTAGGTGTAGAGATTACTTAAAAAATAATAATCTTTTTTTTTAAAGGAATGCTAGAAAAGATAGATATTTAAAAGTGGAAAAACATGGAGTGCCTGGATGGCTTAGTCAGTAGAACATCCGACTTCGGCTCAGGTCACGATCTCATGGTTCATCGCCCAGAGCCCCACGTCGGGCTCTGTGCTGACAGGCCTGGAGCCTGCTTCGGATTCTGTGTCTCCCTGTCTCTCTGCCCCTCCCACCCCCTCATGCTCTGTCTCTCACTCTCAAAACTGAATAACATTTTTTTAAAAAGTGGAAAAACATTTGAAAATAAAGTTATAGTTTGAAAAGTTGTAAGGGTATAAAACAGCAGGTAAGTTTTAACTTATCTATGGTACAACTTAACAAGTGAATCTCAGTTTTTGAGGGGTATACATTGCAGGAGAGCATTCACAGTACTTGCAAACATGGCAATGAGCTACAATCCAGGCCTATGTGGTAGCACACAAGAAAGAGGTAGAAGCAGATTTTCTGATAATTTTCTCATAATTTGGTAATCTGGGGTCTTTATGCAGGATGCAGCCAGATGGGGGAATCACCAAACGAAGGTGCCCCTGTGGCTTTCACAATTGCCATAGTTCACCTGGTTAACCTTAACGAGAAATTCTGAGAACTGTCTCTGATCTTTATTATCTAACTCTCCTAAAAACTAAAAGGACTTGGGTTAGGAGATTAAAAATATATTAAGACAAAACACAGAAGCTAGAGCTTTGTTTTACAGAGGAAATTGCCTAAAGAAATAGTTCGAAAATTGTGGTATATATATATACACAATGGAATACTACGTGGCAATGAGAAAAAATGAAATATGGCCTTTTGTAGCAACGTGGATGGAACTGGAGAGTGTAATGCTAAGTGAAATAAGCCATACAGAGAAAGACAGATACCATATGGTTTCACTCTTATGTGGATCCTGAGAAACTTAACAGGAACCCATGGGGGAGGGGAAGGAAAAAAAAAAAAAAAAAAGAGGTTAGAGTGGGAGAGAGCCAAAGCATAAGAGACTGTTGAAAACTGAGAACAAACTGAGGGTTGATGGGGAGTGGGAGGGAGGGGAGGGTGGGTGATGGGTATTGAGGAGGGCACCTTTTGGGATGAGCACTGGGTGTTGTATGGAAACCAATTTGTCAATAAATTTCATATATAAAAAAAAAAAAAGAAATAGTTCGAGTCTCTTTTGCCTTGTTTTATTTTTAGTTTATTTTTGTGCATTTCTATCATATAAAAGATTTATAGCAATGTGTCTCCAGGTGGAAACTCACGAGATTATATTCTCAGTCCCCTCACCAGGCAGGTAAGATATCATTTACCTGTTTTACAGAGTAGACAACAGAGCTCTCAGAGGAAGTAAAGGAATTTTCCTCAGCCACATGTGACAAGGGAGTCAAGAATAGACAAGTAAAGGTCTCACGTCTCTTGTTTCTATAGTATTTTCAGCATATATGCTTCTGATTTCTTAAAATATAAACCATTAAATAAATCTAGTGTTAGGTACCCAAAATTTATTTTCAATCTTACTTAAAGTTACCAATGATGCAGAAAGGAGTCTGAGTTATTACATCCTTTTGCATGTGATTTTAAGGTTAAAAATAAAAAATATGAGGTCAAAAAGTTTTTATCTATTAGTTCTGAAAATGCCCTCATTTGACTGTGATTGACAATTTTTGACAGTGACTGACAGACTCTCATGAGCAATGATAAAAATGACAGCCTTAAGTATTTTGAAGAAGTTACATTTTAAAAGAATTACGTTGTAACTAGATTAACAGTAGACATGGAGAGTTGACCATTACTCTTTACTTTACTGGATGATCACTCCTTATAAAACACTGATAATCATTCCTACAGGTTCTTCCTGAGATTCCAGTAAAATATAATTCCCTTTCAGATAAGACTTTTATTTTACAATGAAGCCTAAATTAACCCATTAGGTCAGTCACTATGCCTTAATACGTCGATCATTCACTGCAGAATGTTGCAGAATAGGCATTGCTTAATTACCCAGTATGAGCTCTTTGGATGCACACATAGTACTTTTTCTTGAATTCATGCAAAATGACAGGACAATTAAACCAAAACCACTTCCAGGTGTCACTCCCCTCTAGACTCAGATTCATGTTATTACAATTCTGACTGGTTTTCCAATGAGTTAGAAAATCCTTTGGTCTTGTAGCATAAAGTCAGATGTACCTGTTTTTAGTTCTTAGAGAAAATCGAAGCTTCAGCTATGAGCTTCATTCATTCAGGATCTCATCTAGGAAAAGAAGGATGATTTTTGACATACGTAATGTGGCTAAGAGTCAATCCAGGTATCCTTTCAACAAATCTCCCAATAAAAGTTAATTTTGTCTCCTAAGCAAACAGTTTTTCCTAAATTTCTTCATTTTTGTCAATGTTATTATAGCTCTAAATAATTATCAGCTGATATTCATTTTGTCTTCTTGCTGTCTTTTTTGATACAGTTCCAATTTATCCCTATATATTGTTACTTTTCTTTTTATAACATTTCTTGTATTCTTCTTCTTTTTTTTAATTTCCAACATCATCAGCTTTCCTGTTGTTCACATCATTAAACTTAGATATTACAATGGCTTCTGTTAGGTCCAAAAACAAATTCTCATAAGGGCAGAAGAAAGAAATCATGCTAACAGCAGTAACATGTATGAAAAAGAAAGAGTATTGATTGACAATATACTTAACGTTAATCAACAGCCATTCATGTTGGGTTGCAGTGTTAGAAAGATCAGCATTAAAATATAGAGTTTAGGACAGTATGGTATGATGGGTTTTTGAATTTCATGATCCAGATTTGTATCTTGATTGTCTGACCTTAACTAATGGCCAGATTTCTTCATCTGTAAGATGGAGATAATGATTAACCATCACTTATTATGTTTACTATGTGCCAGGCAATAAGTGCTTTCTTTATATGTCTTATTCCATTTAACCTTCACAGTAACCCTGTTAAATGAATAGCATTATTATCCTCATTTTACAGAGAAAAATAATGAGTCCCAGGATGGCAAATTAATTTTTTTCCAATATCACACAGCTAATATGTGACAGAACATGAATTCCAACACCTGGCCCCAGACACAAGAGCCTGTGATTTAACCACTGAGATTTGAGTGAAATTGTGCATGTTCACAACTGACATTGGGTCACACACTTAGTAGGTGTTTAGCAAATGGTGATTTTGTTCCCATGTAACTTGATTATATAGTGTGCTTGTTAGAACATACTTTAGGTACTAGATTCATTTCTAGCTATGTATTAAGAATGTATTGTCAACTAAACTGAGTTAACCATTTGAAGAATGAGTAGGATATTGAAATGCACCATAAGTAGCAACAGTGAAGTGTTGGGCATATTCAGTTCGAAGAAAAAAGTACCCTGACTGCACATGATACCTGCTTTCAAGGTGAAAGAGAGTACATTTTGCATATGCCCTAACACAGTGGAACTTGATGGGTGAAGGCTATGTATAACATGAGGTTTCTTAAATCAATGGGGAAAGAAAGCTCTTTCTAGCAATCACGGTTGCTCCATGGAAGACTGCCTCCAGTAAAAATACTCAATCCAAAAAGCATACCACACTTGGCCTTGGTTACATTCAGAGTCTTTGGCTAGAACCATCTTTTTATAAGACTTCTGGTTGAAAACTTGAGTTCAATAGTGTCACCATCCTTTGTCAAGCTCTACCTCAGCCCCAAATGTGAAATTCCTCATGCACTTGTTTTGGGTATGACCTGTCATCCTCTCATCTCCACAGTTTAGATGTTCTTTTTTTTTAAGTTTATTTAGTTATTTTCAGAGAGAGCAAGCGGGGGAAGGGCAGAGAGAGAGACAGAGAGGGAGAGAAAATCCCAAACAGGCTCTACACCGTCAGCACAGAGCCTAACGTGGGTCTCAAACCCATGAACCATGAGATGATGATGACTTGAACCTAAGTCAGATGCTTAACTGATTGAGCCACCTAGGCGACCCCCACAGTTTTGACATTCTATCCCTCCCCTACTGTCTCCCCACTGCTACGTCTTATGTCAAAACTTTCCATCCTGGTCTCTAGAAATCCTGACCCATGATTAACAAACCTCCTGATGGCATCATCTTCTTCACTCACTGCCCTAATTGCCTCATGTCTTATCAAAAATCTGATGCTCCTTTAAATCAAACTTTCCCCTGTTTTACCTTCCTGTGTCAGTGGCTGATTTTCTTATATTCTTGTACCACAGGGCCAAGACTTGGGTTTACCTTCTTGATCTCCAGGGCCATTCCAAACAATTACTCTTTAATTCCTGTCATCTACCTATATAGCACTCTACCCATCCTCATCATTGTCTTTTAGAATTTCCTCCACATTTTTTTTTGAGAATTTTGGTATTTTTCTCATCAGTGCCGAGAGTGATTTTAATATCTACCTTGTGGAATAATCCAACTGCCCAGCCCTTGCTCTTCCTTTTTCCAGCTTCCTTCCCCTCTGCTGCATTTCAGAAATGTATTTCCAAGGTTATATTATAGATATCTCTCATATCTGCCATGCAGCCTGGCAAATACCAAAAATATATTTGGTTAATACAAATTTGCCTACCCAAATTTTCTGTTGGAATTTAAACATCTCACTTCATTTGTCTAATTCAAATCTCCTATCCTTTCTCTTACTCTTTACAAACTTTTTCTCTTATACTCCCTCTTATACTCTCTCATACTGGACAGTTTCCATCTCTCATCTGACTTTACCTCCTTCCCTCTATAGTTTAGACTCTATGGCTCATCTTTTCAGTGGCTTAGATGCTTTTATTCTTTTGTTGTTGTTTTTTTTTCTCTTCTTCTTTCACCTTACTCTGAAACAACTCAGCTTTCAGAGATACCCAAGCCCTTCCCATCTTAAAACAATGGAACCTTTGAATACCCATTCTCCTCTAGGTACTGTTTGTTTGTTCATTCTATGGGTAAAAGTCTTGAAACTTTTAGAAAATAGACTCTACAGATGCATTTCCACTTCTTTATGTTCCAGTCATTCACTCATCATGCCAATGAATCTGGTTTCTGGTTTCACTACTTCACTGAATCTACTTTCACTAATATCTACATTGCCCTCAATATTGCCAGAACCAATGAAACATTTCCTATACTTATCCTACTTCATGTCTCTATGGCAATTACTCTCTATGGTACTCATTCCTTCTTGAAATCCTTTATCCTCTGAGCTTTTGTGATCCTTCTCTCAAGGAGTCCCTCCTTTCACTCTGTTTCTTCTATTCTATCATCTCCCTGTACTCTTTTTTTCCCCACCCAGATTTAATATATTATACACTCTCTCTGGAGGATCTTAATCAAACTCAGAAATTCAACACGCCACACACGCATTGGTGATTCTCAGCTTCCAGGCAAGAAATGTCAGAATCAGAATACCACCTACCTATGTCAAACTGCCTTGTAAATATCTCTAAATGTCTAAAACTCATACTACTGCCTAACTCAGCTTCTTATCTTTGCACCGAAACATCCTTCTATTCCTTTGCTGCTCATCTCAGAGTATATATGAGTCCAGAGCACTATGTAGTCCTGGCCAGAAATGTTGACAGTCACTTTGTACTTTTTTCTCTTTCTTTCCCCCATATCTGCTATTCTTTCATTTATTCAAAAACCATTTATTAAACACTTGTTATGTACTATGACAAAAGGAAGACAAATAGAAAAGAAATTAGACAATAATGTAAATGCAACACTATGAAAATGCTAATATGTTATGTAGGCTCAAAAAGTCCAATTGAGTAGACCTGCCTAATATCTCCAAGCCTGTCCTTGTCCACTCTTTTTCCACAGCCACTCCTATTTTTCTTCTACTTTGCTGCAGTATCTTCTCCTTCTGTACACTCTGGGCCCTTTGATCTATTCTTCTCACTGTTGTCAGTGTGACCTTTCTAAAATGCCATTTTGATCATGTCACTAGCTATTTCAAACCATAAGTGGTTCTCAAGACTGCCATGCTACAGTTCACAGTTCATGGCTTAACATCCAATGCCCTTCACACTGAGGCACAGACTTATTTCTGGCCTCATCTTAGACCATGGCTAAGTATTGTTTTCACAACTTGCTCACAGGCTTTTTCCTGTAATGTGTGAGGTTGTCTCATATCTCCGCACCTTCTCACCTATTATCTTTTCATAGAATACACATCCCTTATTATGTTCATCTAGATAATTTCCAGGAAGTCTTTCCTGACTGCTATCTTAAACCTTGTTGAGATATCCTTCTTTTGCTTCCATATCTCCTTTTGTATACCCCCTATCTTGGCAGTTATTAATTCATTCACCAAGTATTTCTTGAGTACCACATATTATGGTTTATTTTAAAACTTGCCCTTTTTTCTCATCCAACTGTGAGTTCCCTAAGAGGAGAGACTATATCCAGTTTTAGGCTGGAGTCTCAGAACTTAGTATAGGTACATAGATATATACATGGCATGCAATAAATATATGTTGAATAAGTAAACCCCAACTGTAAGAGTCACTAAAAGAAGCCTACAATATTAATGGAATGTACTGGGGTACCCATAGCTAGTTACTAGGATCTCTGGTCCTAAAGCCAAGGCTCTTGATACAAATCATAGGTTTAGCACTTACTAACTCTATGTCTTGAGAGCTCCATTTCTATAAAATGGAGATCACTGTAGTCTTATTTTATAGAATTGTAGGAAGATTACATGAATCCATCCATGTAAAGCACTTAGAACAGGCCTGGCCATGATAAGAATTCAGTAAAGATCACTGGTCCAACATCCACAAAATAACCACTTCATTATTGCATATCATGTTTCAGAACAAGACATCTTGTTGACCATCAATCTTCCTTCAAACTCTGAGGGTATATGTATCTATGGTAATCACGTCATGCATTGCATGTAATATGTTAGTAATTTGGGCCATAGTAATAAATAATGTAGTTTTGTTGTAAAGCATTATTGTTATTATTTTTTGGTGAAACAGCAAAATTGAGAGTAAGCTATATTTGATATGTGCCAAAGATACAGAAATTAATTTAATGTTTAGGCAGCCACCATTCCTTATTACTTTCTTTTATCTTCAGGAAAATTGTAAACCATTTTTTTCAAAGCCTGAGAGTATGTTGAACAATCAAGCAGGTCTCTAAAACCTAGCTAGGTATGACTCTAGGAGAAGGAAGAATCTTGAGAAAGTGTTGTAACTTGATGCCTGATAGCTGAATAAACATTCCCACACTAAAATTTAAGGTCAGACTCAGATCGATCTAACAAACATTTATTGAGAGTTTAGCCCTAGACTATCAGGCATAAAGACAAGGATGTATAGTCCCAGGCTTTAGGGAACTCTAAAGACAGGTAGGGATAAACCATAAAACCATTAAAGCATTGTTGGAAGTGAGTTGTAACACAGGCAACAGAGACTAACAGAGGTTACCCTTGTGGTACAGAGAATTGAAGATAAACCATGCATTCAGGGAATAAAATGGCATGTGATTTGAACCAAGAGTGACTAATAGATGCTTGCCAGGCAAGAAAGAGGTGAGGTGAGTGGAACAAGGTAAAAGCACAGAGGTATAGTACATGTGGAGAGCTCCAATGAGTGTAACATTACTATAAAATGAACTTTGAGTGCAAAAGTAATGGGACATGAGACAAGGAAAAGAGAGTCTTGAATTTCATATCAATATATCACAATCAGCACTTCAAGGAAAAATTGGAATGAAACCAGGAGTCAGGGCAATCATCTCAGATGCTCTAGTCTAAGCATCTAAGATAAGAGAGTTTTGACCACCATTGACCAATCACAAGGGAACCATCAAACCCAGGCAGACCAGTCTCAGGAAAGTCAATTATTTCCAGTCCTATGAGTTAGTGGAGATACATTTTTAATATTCAGACTATATTCTCACTGGTTTTAAGACCCAGCAAAAATGAGACTGCAGGTGGCTAGTGTCACCAACGTTATCAACATGTCCTGTTAGAGTGTTACATTTAACGTGCAAGTTTTCTTAAGTGGGGATTCCTGCCTTCTGTTTTGAAGATTAAAATATTCTGCATTTGGATACTCATATTTATTAGATTAAGATAATATATTCTATGATATGTGCTGAGGAACTGATAAAGTTAAAAGATATCCATTTTAGCTTACTTAGGTTGGAGAATATATCTTCTGAGTGATATTTTACTTTGTGTTTTGCACTAATAGTTATTATATGATAGGAAGTAAATAGCAGAGCAAACTGGCTAAAATGACAATAATTATGCCTCATCTTTGTCATCACTCTTCTGTTTCTCATTAAACTTCTCTTCATTCTCCATTGCATAGCATTTCTATTCTTATGAAGCTATTCTACTTTTCAGTCCCTATATTTCACTTGCTTGCTCCCCGCCCCATCCTCTTACCCCTACCCCCACCCCCCACCCCCAACCACGGGACCTGTTTACTTGTGAGGATCTCTTTTCTGCTAATGCCCTGAGGAAGCCTATTTTCCAGATCTCTTCTGTTCACTTGATAATTAGGATTGTCCATCAATTGTCAATTTACTCTCAGATGCCTTCCATCCCACTGTCTGCTCTGCATTTCAGGGGATATTTGCCAGATTCCCTTCACCTGATTTTTAACTTAAACCAATGGGAGACACTAGTGTAAGACTGGAAGGTGAGATGAAGGGACAAGACAGGATACTTCTCCCCATCTTTTTCCTCTCTATAGCATGTCTTGCAGCAGTAAAGTCTCATCTCTACTATGGACTCAGCTTCATGGGAATGAATCTCTGTCTCTGGTCCCAGTTCCCATTGGATGGTCCTGGCCTCTGGTCCCTCCAGCTTCCTGCAGTTGACTTCTGAATTGCTTCACTGTTTGGTTTCTCAGCTCCTCCCCTTCCTTGGAATCTTATTCCCTGTGATAATTTCCTTCTGCTAGGAATCTGTGTAGTCCTTTCTGTCTTCCAGGCTGCCTTCTGACTAATACAGGAAAATTTTTGATATTCATGGTATGCACATAGTATATTGAGTGAATTTTTCTATAAACCTTTCATTTTAACAAATGCAGATATTTTGTTATACCTACTCAGGTGTTTAGTCACTTAAAGAAGGAAATGTTAATTTTTAATTCATTAGTTAAACCCTTTCCTAAATAAATATTCTTTCTGCATTTAGTTGGTTTTAAATAATGATTAAAATTTGTGCCTCCTTTACCTTTGCTTTCTAAGAATTTAGTTTTTTTTTACCATACTGGTTGTCTGCGCTAAACCTACTACTCAAAAACATTCCATTAGCTCCAGTAAAGCAGCTCAAATATGCTACATTAACACCAAAAAACTTGCAATATACTGACTGATGATGAGCAGGACTTAAATGAGGATGTGGGGCAGTGAAATGCAGTAGTTAATATTATAAAATCTGAATATTCAACTATCATAACCTACAAAAGTTTTTATTATTCTGCTTATAGGATTTTCTGTATTAAGATTTTTTAGATAATTTAATAGCAATTTTTGGGTTTTCAATAACACCTAATATATATCAGGCACCATTTTGGTACTGGGGATATAAGAAAGTACAAAAAAGGTAACAATCCTTACCTTCATTGAGCTTAAATATATAAGTATGCATACATCTAAATGTATAAGTAGATATTCTTTATATATTCTTTTTTTTTTTTTCAACGTTTATTCATTTTTGGGACAGAGCATGAACGGGCGAGGGGCAGAGAGAGAGGGAGACACAGAATCGGAAACAGGCTCCAGGCTCTGAGCCATCAGCCCAGAGCCTGACGCGGGGCTCGAACTCACGGACCGCGAGATCGTGACCTGGCTGAAGTCGGACGCTCAACCGACTGCGCCACCCAGGCGCCCCTATATATTCTTGAATATATAACAAATCAGTAAGAAAAGAGATGACTTAATATCTTTAATATAAAAACAAATTAGTAAGAAAAAGATGAACTAATAAAACATAAGTTTAGGATTAAACCAGTAATTCATAGAACATAAACAGAAAGCATATGGTAAAAAAGTAAACTTTTTAGTACTACAAACAAATTTTTTAAAATGAGATACAGGGACTCCTGGGTGGCTCAGTTGGTTAAGCATCTGACTCTTGGTTTCAGCTCGGGTCATGACCTCATGGTTCCTGGGATCGAACCCTGCATTGGGCTCTGTGCTGACAGTATGGACCCTGCTTGGGATTCTCTCTCTCCCTTTCCTCCTCCCCTCTCCCACCCTCCCCAGTGCTTTCTTTCTCTCTCAAAATAAAGAAATAAACTTTTTAAAATGTTTAAAAATAAGAAAATAATGAGATACAAATTTCCACTTGTGAATGAACAAAACCTCGAGATATATATATATATATATATATATATATATATATATATATAACATTTGTATGTTTTATTCTACTGAAAAAAATATTTAATTCTAAGTGCTTTATGAAAGAAAATTTGACAATATGTTGAAAAACTTAAAAATATGCATATGTGTATACTTTGACTCAGAAATTCTTAGACCAAGAATTTGACATAAGGATTTTGAAGATGAACTTTACAAGGCATAATAATAGTACAAGTACTAGCTAGCATCAATTGAATGAATAAAATGTGCCAAGTATTCAGCTAACAATTTTATGTAAATCACCTTATTTAGGACTAACAAAACCCACAAGGTGTTATTTGCTCATTTACAAATGAGAAAATTGAAACTTAAAAAGGTTTAATTGAAAAAAAAAAAATTAGGGGTGCCTGGGTGGCTCAGTCAGTTAAGCCTCCGACTTTGGCTCAGGTCATGATCTCACAGCTCATGAGTTCGAGCCCTGCATCAGGCTCTGTGCGGTCAGCTCAGAGCCTGGGGCCTGCTTCTGATTCTGTGTCTCCCCCTGTCTCTGCCCCTCCCCTGCTCAAACTCTGTGTCTCTCTGTCTCTCAATAAATAAATGTTAAAAAAAAATTATAAAAAAAAATTAAAAACATTCACGTAATCATGGACACAGAGCTGGAGAGTGGGCTTCCTGGAGCTTGTGCCTTGCTATCTGTCACCTAGTACCGACATTTCGAAACGCCTACCATCCTAATTTGCCTCTCTATGAAAGAATGTTCCTTAAAACATTGTTTGTGATAACAAAAGAAAGCAAAAAAGGAAGCTATAGACATACTTAACAATAGCAGATAGGTTAAATCAATTATGGCTTCTCCATACTATGGAACAGAAGTCGGCTTTTAAAACGTTTTTTATTGTATTTGTTGACAGGATATATTGTGATATTTAAAGAGAAGTGTGTTCAAAAACAAGCATTTAGTGGGATTTCATTATGAAAATAATGAGATTTTAACCTTTTTCTGTTGTTTATCTGTTTTTACTTCTTTTTCCACACTGAAAATAACTTGATTTAGGGATAATGATAATATTATAATTCATATTAACAATGTATTGTTATATATTATAACAGAACTATCTTGGCTTTTAAAGTCAAGATTCTTCAGCAGAGACTGAGCAGTAACATTACCTTATACAGAAGTCTGTGTTATTAAGGCTTTCTGCCTGGATGTGTTACCTTTTTAACATGAATCAATTTAGCATAAATATCTTATATATTTTAAAGGGTCTGAAAGAGAAGTACCTTTCTAAGCATACCTATATAGTTTGCTTGCAAAAATTCTTAAAATAACTTTTACCCATTAAAACCTTAAGAGGATTACACAAGCTGAATTAGTGCCTGGACTGCAAAAAGCCATAATGAACTTAATATTATTGCTTTTCAAAATATAGACCAATTCTTAATAGACTATTTTACAATAGGAAGTGCCTTTGGGGGTCAGTATAACAAAATTAAGATCAGTTTATAAAGCCTTAAAAAGGGCCTGGTGGCAGCATTAAAATGTCCAGTGTAATTATTTGTGAGTTCATTTGCTCACATACCATTTTCCTTCCCAGACTTGGTTCAAAATAAAGTGGACTGACAGATCTCTGGCTTTTTCTTTCAGGAATTGCATGTGTATTGCACTTTTTCTCTAATATCTAAAGTCTACTTAAATTCATCTGAGTCAAAGGCAAGTTTGAAGTTTTTGGAGCTGAGATGTGATGCTGATTGTTCAGGGTTCGTCTTCACTTATTTAATCCGAAATTAGTTACTGAAACCAATTTAAAAATAACCATCATGTTCTAAGCTCCAGTGGGCAGGGGATTACTCAGCAGCTTATTCTTCTTTATAGTTTTCTCTGTCTGGTCCAGATTGAGACCACTGCTAGTTAATGTGTGGTCTGACGGTCCATGTCTTTGCATCTTTTGGGAGCTTGGTTTCTGGTTGGTCTCTGTTCTCAGACATAGCATCCTTCATACTTTCCCCTTAATATTGAAGGCTTTAAGCAGATGCTGCTTTTATCACACGACTCAACTCCAGCTCTTCTCTAGTTTACTGCAGAGATTGGCTCAACAATTTTAGAGATGTAATGGTAGTGCATATAGTAGAAAATTTGATATTGAAATGAGATTTGGAAAGATATACCTTGGTTGGTTTTTTCCAACAGTGATTTTTACCAGTCGTATGCAATGAATTCTCTTTTCAGTGCTTTGTTTTGTTTTTATGAAGCCATATTATATCAGAAAGATATTGAATCAATAAATATGATGTTTATAATTAAATACGAAAGCATTCATGACCATGCATCATATACACTGAATCATTTCATATTTGTAGGCAAAAGCTCTTGAGTATGGGTGGCTCCATCATTTTTTGTCATAGCAGTGCTCACCAAGATTTGGAGCTGGTTCCAGTAGGATAAGACTTTCTAAGTGAAAGTCTAAAAGAAAGTTTGTTCCTGAAGTGAGATAAGAAAGATCTCTATTTGTATGGAAACTACTGCAAGAGTTGACTTGAATGATGTGAAGGTCTGAGGGTGTGTTGAAGTTATTGATCAGAACTGACTTCAGCTCTCACTATTAAATATCTTTTTTGCTGGCCCTCAAAGTGAAGAGTTGCCCTAGGCCTGAAGTCTACACATTGATATGCTTGAGTAGAAGCAACAATTACTTGGGAGAACAGACTGCATAATTTCTTACCAAGCTTTTTTGTTTCTTCTATGGCTTCTATGTTGACTACTCCATTTTCTAACTCTTTTAAATCTATGATAATGTAGGGTGCCTGGGTGTCTCAGTTGGTTAAGCATCTGACTTCGGCTCAGATTATGACCTCATGATTTGTGGGTTCGAGCCCCATGATGGGCTCTGTGCTGACAGCTCAGAGCCTGAAGCCTGCTTTGGATTCTGTGTCTTCTTCTCTCTCTGCCCCTCCCTTGTTTGTGCTCTGTCTCTCAAAAATAAATACATGTTTAAATAAATAAATAAATAAACATTAAAAAAATAAATCTATGAGAATGCTTCTCTTCATCTGTGTGTCATTAGCCATCCAAAGAGAAAACTGGTCCCACTGTTAAAACATATATTCAGAAGGAAGTTAGTTTTTTTTGGTTGTTTTTACTTTTAAAACTATATATTAAAATAGTAAAAGTTATGGTCAACTTTCTTTTTTTTATGTTTACTTATTTTTGAGAGAGAGAGACAGAATGTGAGCAGGGGAGGGGCAGAGAGAGAGGAAGACACAGAATCTGAAGGAGACTCCAGGCTCTGAGCTGTCAGCACAGAGCCCGACATGGAGGTTGGATTCACAAACCGTGAGATCATGACCTGAACCAAAGTCAGATGCTCAACCAACTGAGCCACCCAGGTGCCCCGAGTTACGGTCAATTTTCAATGTTAAAACAAAAATATAGTTGGAAAAGAAAAACATACATTTTAATATCATCAACAGAACCCTGTATGTGGAAAAACTCCTGAATTCGTCTTGGGATGTTTCTCACATGTCAATTCATGGCTGAAGGGTACATTGTACATAAATAGCCCATGCGAAGTGAAGTACCTAATTAACATACCAATAGTAACTCACTTAATATTAGTCAAAGGAGTAGCTTCCCAAAGGAAGAATTGTACTATACTTGAAGTCATCACCCGGTTCATTTAAATTGACATTGGACAAGGCATCAGAGGACAAGCAATAGGGAATATACCTTCATTGGCAAAAAGAAGGGATGGAGAGGAGGCGTAAGAAAAAGAAAGACAGATTGGGTGTATTATATGGTATTTATTATTCTGATTCCATGAAAATAAATTTTAAATGATAAATAATTTTATGCTTTTGTACTTTTGTTGTTACCTAGTATTACCTAATTTTTAGTTACATGAAATACATGAGGCAGATACCTGTGGGAGAAATTTGTTGTGGTCTGGCAGCTTAATCTGCTTCAATGTTTTGAGATGTTTTAACTGAGACATGTACATAAGATTCAACTATATATGTAAATATTATAAATAATGTTTTATCAGATTTACTGTTATTAAAGATTCCCTTAAGATTTAAAGGTTTAATCACTTTGTACTACTCCTCTGCCATTACGGTGTGTCCCATGTGAATTACTTAATTCTAGGCATATATTTCTATTCTTAGAAGCTTTATTGAAGTCCCAAAGTAAAAAAAAAAAAAATCCATATTGGAATGTTAGTGGTAAACCTCAGTTGCATAAATAATGGTTATCCTGTGTAATGAATAATTTAGTCATACTTTAAAAATAATTCATCAGGAGCACATGTGAGTAGGAAACAGGATGAAGTGCCAGCATATGAATGTTATCCAGATTTTACTACATGCAGAATATTGCATTTTATCACATCACTTTGTTAACCATACTCCCTTGTCCTTCTAGACTCCATCAAAAATCAAGGGCTGTAGAAAACCACAGCATTATCATCCTGATCAGCTTGAATAGCTTAAGTTTGAACAAAAATAGTTAAGTCAGTGGTCTGTCTCCAGCACCTAAATCTGGAACCTGGGTATAGTGCCAGCGTTGAGGCCAATCCCTGACCTGCAGGTTAACCAATATCTCTCTGATATCAGTCTGGCACCACCTTTGAGCTTACGTGTCTGTCCTCCTCTATTTGATATCTAACTCATTGGTTCTCCTCCCAATTCCCTATCCCTGGGTTGCATTTAGCAATGCGTGGAGACAATTTTACTCATCAAACCGTGTGGGAGAGTATCCAATAGGTAGAGGCCAGTGATGCTGCTTTACATCCTACAGTGCACAGGACAACTTCCACAACAAACGTCTTCAGACCCAAAATGCCAGCAGTGCCTGGGATGAAAAACCCTACTACTAACTCAGGGGCTTCATCCTTTCACTAAAGAAAGACAAAACCCTGGATGGTTTGAGGAGTCCATCCACTTGTTTTAAGCTATGAGAAAAACCTCATAAGGGAACCAAAGTGTGGCAAAAAGGTCTGCCATTCTAGATCAGAGATTTACAAATGGAGTCTAAAAGGGACCTGGCAGGTGATATAAGTGAGTTAAGCAGTCACAGTCACATGTACCACATTCTGCCCATTTTAGGAAACAGCCACTGCCTGGCTCCAGGAATTTGTAGTCAAGCAGAAACAAAACCCTACTCTTAACAGAGATGTTAATTTTTGGAGAAGCCTTAAAAATCTAGATTTTTTTTTACATGAAGTCCCCTAAATTTTAAATGTTTCTAATTTTATCTTTAACAGACTAGGAAGGCCAAACAAAATACACTTGGGGATGAAGTTTAGTCTCCTATCAGTTTGTTTACTTTTTATTGAAGTATAGTTGACATACAATGCTATATTAGTTTCAGGTACACCCAAAGGGATTCAACAATTTTATGCATTATGCAATGCCCATAATGATAAGTGTAGTTACAGTTTGTCACCATACATTATTACAATATTATTGACTGTATTTCCTATGTGGTACTTTTCATCCCCATGATTAATTTATTTGATAACTGGAAGTTTGTACCTCTTAATCCCCTTCACCTATTTTACCCATCCCTCCTTTCCCCTCTCTGTTAACCACCAGTTTGTTCCCTGTACTTGTGAGTCTGTTTCTGTTTTGGTCATTTTCCTGTCTGTTCATTCATTTGCTTTGTTTTTTAGATTCCACATACAAGTGAAATCATATGGTGATTGTCTTTCTTTTTCTGGCCTATTCCACTTAGCATAATACCCTGTAGGTACATTCAGGCTGTTGCAAATGACAAAATTTTATTCTTTTTAATGGCTGAGTAATATTCCATCACCTATATATACCACATCTTTATCCACTCATCTATCAATGGACACTTAGGTTGCTTCCATACTCTGACGATTGTAAATTATGCTGCAATAACATGGGGGAACTCATACAACTCAACACCAAAATACCAAATAATCTGGTTTAAAAAATGGGCAGGAAGTAAACAGACATTTCCTAAAAATGATGGCCACAGATAGCCAACTGGCATATGAAAAGATGCTCAACATCACTAATCAGCAGGGAAATGCAACTCAAAACCGTGATGAGATATCACCTCACCTAAGTCAGAATGGCTAGTATCAAAAAGGTAAGACATAACAAGTGTTGGTGAGGATGTGGAGAAAAGGGAATCTCATGCACTATTAGTGAGAATGTAACTTGGTGCAGCCACTGGGGGAAACAGAATAGAGGTTTCTCAAACAACCCAAACAATCTAGTAAATCCACTTCTTGGTATTTTCCCAAAGAAAATGAAAACATTAATTTGAAAAAACATATGGCCAACAGGGAATTTTTTGTTGTTGTTTGTTCGTTTGTTTTTACCACTCTTCCAAGTGTGATTGTCATGGGCATATTCATTCATTCATTTGCTCATTCATTTAACAGAAATCTATGATATTGATGGTGTGGAGGATAACTAGAATTATACAGGAGCACATGGAATTCTTGAACCCAGGCACAGCACTATGAAAATGTAAAATATTAAATGTAATGGCTTAGAGACCTTCTATTCAAGAATTTATATTTTCCATCTCTTCTTTTATCGACTAGTTTTTTTTTTAATTTATTTATTTTTATTTTTTTAACTGGTTATTTATTTATTGAGAGAGAGAGAGAGAATCAGAGAGAGAGGAAGAGAGAGAGAATCCCAAGCAGACTCTGTGCTGTCAGTGCAGAGCCCAATGAGGGGCTCGAACTCCCGAACCATGAGATCATTACCTGAGCTGAAATCAAGAGTTGGGCCCTTAACCGACTGAGACACTCAGGTGTCCTGTTTTTTCAATTTATGTCCTCTCCACTTCATTAGAGCTAAATGACTTATGGACTTAGGAAATTAAGTATTTAAAAAATCCTTTAAAGAGGGATCACTGGGCAGCTCAGTCAATTCAGCATCCAACTCTTGATCTCAACTCAGGTCTTAATCTCAGGGTCATGAGTTCAAGCCCCACATTGGGCTCAGCACTGGGTGTGAAGCCTACTTAAAAAAAAGTCCTTTAAAGGGTGCAAACAAAATCTGACAGAATGAGAATTTCATCTTTAGAATCAATGTCATTTCCATAGATCCTGCTATCCTGATTTGTGTGCATGAGGCTTTGTTGTTGTAAGAAACTCATGCTTAATAACTCATGTAATCCTTAAGTGATCATTTTCATTTGGAAGATGAGGAGACTGAGTCACACACAGGTTAAGGGACCTGATCATTATCACGCAGCTGGGAAGCGTTGAAGCCAGAATCCGAATCCTGGGCTGTTTGTGGCAAAGCATTTGCTTCTCACCATTATGCCATAAAAACCAACAGAATAAATGTGTACATTTAAAGTTGGAGTGGGAGGTCAAGAGTAGAAGAAAAAATTACTTATTCTGCTCTTTATGCTTTCCAACTTGTCTCTGTAGAATTTAATCCTTGCTCTTTCTTCAGGCTCTCTCTCTCTCTCTCTCTCTCTCACACACACACACACACACACACACACACACACACACACACACACCATTCACACAGTCAGACATCAGACCCAGAAGAATTTACATTCCAGATGACCCAGAGCCACAGCACGGGGTCTGGTAGTAAAGGGATTACATGACTCCTCTCTGCCAGAGCTGATTAACACTGCCTCTCTACCTTCACTCTGATGGTGAGAATTAGGTTAAGTAGTTTTTTTGTTCTTCACATTCTCTTCTACATAATTAACCCAATTTATACACAATCTTATCTCTTAAATCTAACATAATCACTAATGGCAATTGTTATTTAGCTCAATTCCAGACTACAGAATCTCTTGTATATTTGCAGATTTTTAACAACTAAATTTCTCTACTTGCAAATTTCAATTAAAACAATAAAAACATAAATGTGAAAATAAGTAAAGAGTAAGATTGTTGTGTAAGATCTATTTTTACCTAATTTAGAAAACTCCACTTATGTAATATATTCTATTAATGTAATAGAAACAAGATTTGTTTGTGAATCAAGGTTTATTCTCAGGCGATTCAAGGAAAAAATTTTCTTTAAAAAAAAACACCAAAAACCTGTTTCCATACAGTAAAATGGACTCATTGCATTAGTCATCTGCAGTGTTAAGAAACTAATTGTTTTTATGCTTTTCAAGCCTCTTAATTTAGTAAACCTATAATTGAAAAGTGAAATTTTGCAATAAAATAATATAACTCAGTTCATGTTGCTATGGGAAAGTAAAGGGTTTCCTCCTACTTTAGTTTATTAATTTTCAAATAATGCTTAAGGGCTTGTTATGATAGTCCTTTACAAGGTAGTAAATATATAGCTATCCAGACTGTCTGGGTTGAAAACTAATTACCATTAGAAAGTGAAGCATTTAGGCTTGTTATTTCTGCAAATCAAATGACTCCAAATACAGTTTTCATATTAAATCCAGTGTGCAATGATCCAGGGATATCCTCACAATGCAAACCATAATCTAAAACATCCCTCTTCCTTATTATTGCAGGTAAGCAAGCCAACTGGAACTTTAAAATGTGGCATCAAAAAGAGAAGTTGGGAAACCAGTAGTGAAAGCAGCAGCAATCTGAGAGAACAAAAGAAATTAAAAAGGCATCTACTCAAATAAATAAAGGTTTCTTTGAATGCAAATCTTTATAGAAAAGGACAGGAAGAAAATACATTATCTGAAGGAAAATAGCAAGTGGTGTACGAATTAGGACGTGTGTCCAAGACTAAGTGAATGGGTATTTATTATTATTATTATTCTCATTGATTCCAATTGCTTTAAATCCTTCTTCAGTGATATTTTTAACAGACCCACACGTTTTTAAATTTGCATTAACATAAAGTAGTAAGAGTAGGAAAGGAAAAGGAGGTTCAAGAACAAGAGAAATCTCATATTTTTATTTATACTTTTAAATGATCATATCACAGGGGTGCCTGGCTGGCTCAGTCAGTGGAGCATATGACTCTTGATCTCAAAGCTGTAAGTTCGAGCATAGGTGTGCTTACAGGTGTGCTTTTTATGATTACATAAAAATAAAGTTGTAAAAATAAATAAATAAATAAATAAATAAATAAATAAATAAGCACATCATAGTAGATTTTAAAAACTATTTCCAGACAAGTTCTTTAAAAACACAAAAGCACATTTCATTGCCATTGAATAGTTCCAAGGCTTAGAAATAAACTTACATGCAAATATACAACACTGAAAATGCATAGCACAACAGTGTTATTGTTAGTAAATGATTAATCAGGATATGGGGAGGCTAGAGGGAGAAAATTTTTGGAAAATTCAAATCTTTAATAACTCTCAAAACTGGCTGTGCTACTTCAGAAATGTGAAAAACATTCATCCTTGATGCATCTTGTGTAATATCAAATACAAATGAAATGATATGTGCACTGACTTCTTGTTTGTAGACACAAAGGGATTCAACAGCAATTCTATGAAATAATCTTTAAAAGTTTACCTAAGATTATAGTTTATGCAACTGATTATATTCTTGAGAACTTATGGGCAAAGATGATTTTTATATGAAAACTCTGTGTCATGTTAGGAGAGAAAATATCTTAAAAGAAATTCCCTGTACAATTCCTCTATAAAATTATCTCATTTTAATATTTATTCTATATTTTGTAAACTGGTTCACAATGAGATGCACTTTTTGATAATGAATTCTTGTGCATCAAAAAGTAAATTCCTTTAGGGCTAACTCAAATTTGGTTTTGTTTGTTTTTTGCCTCCCATTTTAAACATTTTCTTTACTTTTGAGTACTACTCAACAATGGCTATGATAAGTAAGCAGGAAATAAAGTAGAAGAATAAGAAGAGTGGCTCTCTCAAAGTGAAATGAAATGCTCATGACCTCAGGCAACTTCTTGGCATTGTTGACATAAAATGGTGGAGGAATGCATGGGAGATCTAACCCCCAATATATTATGTATCTTTTCATCCCCAACTTCATTACAACTATCTATTACAATACTTAGGAAAGTGACATTACTACTTAGGAGAAATACAAATCTGTGACATCTTTCCATTTTTCTATTCAGCAACAATAATAGGAAAACAGAGTAATGACAACTCTAATATTTATTGAGCAATTCCTGTGTCACCGTTTTAAAGCTGAACACACACCTCTATTCTATCCCCCAGTCTTGATTCATTTGTCCCCATAAGACTATTACCATTTTGTGCACTGTGTATTTTACTCATTATCTTTCCTTCTCCACTAGAATGTAGGTTCCAAAGAGTACCCCTAATGAGACATTGGAATAGGCAGTCCCAGACCACCTCTTTTTATGTAAGATCATTATTTCTCTACAACACTTTAGTAGGAATATTTTGTTTCTTACAGAGCTGGGAGAAAGGCAAGAGCAGAGCTAATGTAAAGCCCTAAAATAGGAGTCAGTGTGAAATGTAAGAAAAGCAGAAAGGGAGTCAGCGTGGTTGAATTAGAGAATAAATGTTAGAAGAGTAGGAGGGGCCAGACTGCCTTTGGTGCTGCAATAAGGTGGAAAGGCTACATGTTATGAGGATTCATGGATTGGGGAGGGGGTGGTAGTTAAGAATGGGAGAGACTGATTCAAGTCTGAGCAGACCTCTCTGACTACACTGAGAATGATAGACTTGGACCAAGGTGTGGCTGTATAATAGAATCCTGAAGACAAGTTAGGAACCGTGCAGGAGATCATGATAGTGACAGCAGAAATAGAATAGGAGCCATATTGGGAATATATGTAATGGTGGTAGAATCAACATGCTTTTCTAATCTCATCAAGGTAAGGTCTATGAGGACAGGAATTTCTCATTCGCTGTAAATCCCTGGTGCCTACAAAACAACCTGACACATAAGAGATGTTCTACTTGTAAATTGAATGAATTAATAAATGAATAAAGGAGGGAGAAGAAGGAGTAGGAGGAGAAAGAGAAGGAAAAGGAGAATTAATAAAAGTATTTCGCTTAAAGTAGGGCATTAAATACTATTTTTCAATTCATGAAACCAGAGAAGGACACAAAAATCTTTGTGATTTTGGGTAGAAAATGGAATAAAGTCATCAGTGTTTCTCTTTTTATAAGAACTATCCAATATTCTTAGATTATGTGCTTCTTACTAATGTTTCATGTCCCATGATCAGCAATGAAATGGTAGTGATAGTATAATAGAACATTTGATTTTTGAGTTTTGTTTTGAATGGTTTGGTTAGCAAAATTAGAAGATGGCATCTCTATGCCAGTCCACAGATTACATATATTATAAATTACATAAACATATATATATTTTGGAGGTGGGATATTACTTTACTGAAATTCAAGTACCTGGGAACAATTGTTCTAAATGTACCTTTTAAAAATAATCTCTTAGCATCCTAATTAAAATTGAAAATAGAAGGGTGAGCTTGGGGAATTTCATCATATGTATATGTATATGTATATGTATATGTATATGTATATGTATATGTATATGTATATGAAGGGGTGTGTGCATGTGTGTGTATAACCAGTGCAACTTGTATTTAAATTAACTATGTTCTATTCTGTCCAAGCAGAGGTGGGCTAAACATAAGCTTTGTCTAAATGCTGAAAAAAAAAATAATCCTCCTATTTCATGGGAAAAGTAATGCCACTTTAATATTTATACTGATGAAAGACCTTTATAATGAAAATGTACTTTGCTTTTTATCTTTTAGGTACTGATTTCAGAAACACAAAAATTTTTAGCCTTTATCTATAATTTCTCCTAAATTTGGCTAAGTTTAATTACTTTCCATAATAAACCTCCTAACTGTGAGACTGATTTTTAAGCCACTACTGTGGTCACAGCAATGACCTCAATAATCAGAGTATCTCTCTTGTGGATATTTCTAAATAAAGCTGATGCAATTTTCCAGTCTAATTTATATAAAAGGAACTGATCTAGGCCAAATAATATTCTTCTGTGTTTATATTGAGAGAAAATATGGACACCTTCTTAACATTCAAGAACAGTTCTTACTCTATAGATTATGACATTCTATTTATATTGTATTGGAAATTCATAACATATTTTCTTTAGCTATTGGCTTGCAAAATAAGGTCATATAATGTGAAATGGATTTTTTTACATAATCAAGTAGGTGAATGACTGTTACATATCCTTACAGATTATTCCTTGAGAATCAATTATTTTCAAGAGTTGTATAACATGTATTTTAAATCTTTATAGGAATGTGCAGTAATTATTGTTATGTAGATGGCTAAAATGGAAATTCTGCAATTCACTTCACAGCACATGTAGTTGTCTTAAGTATAAGCTTGCACTACCCCAATTTCTAGCAGAAATGTGCACATATATTATGAAATAAGCATGTCAATATTACTTGTTGCACTCAGATTTGTTTCTTTCAGCTGAACAGACTTGTTTTATTAATGACATTGACATTAATTCATTCATTTATATTGGAGATATAAGCTTCAGTTGCCTGGGCTGGTGACTGCTTCTATCTGTAAATATCTAAAAACATCATGTCCCCTGATAATGGCAAGTTAAGAAATGAAACCTATAAGTACGGATGTATTATTATTATGAATTATTTCAATTGTAACTCAACTGGTACCCTGCCTCCAAAAATAAAACAATATGGTGGCATGTTCTCTTTCTTGATTGAAATACATTGCATCTTAGATATAAAGCATAACATTCATGCAAAGTTGTATGCAGTATAATAAAAGTTTTCAAAAATCTAAATTATATAATTTCAAATTTAAGCTCCAATAAGCTGTCAAGTCAGACTCAGTAATTGCTCCTTTAATGACAGCTAATTGTTAAAATTTTATGCTTTTAGTTTAAAAATAAAAAGCCCATGATCCATGCCCTTAAGAAGTAAACACTCAATAAAACTGAAAGAAGGAAACATTCTTCTGAGCAGCATCAGAGTAGTGCTTGGGGGTCACACTAGACTAGACTGCCTGCATTTGTGTCCTTTGTTGGCTATTTGTTAGATATGTGTTAGTGACTTTGAGCAAGTTGCTCAACTTCTTTTTGCCCATGTTTTCTCTTTTGTAGAATTGGGATAATAATGATTCTTATCTCAAAGTGCTGTAAGGCCTAAATTAGTTAATATTTGCAAAGTTCTTACTCAGTATCCACTAAATTATAAAAATGCATATTGTCTAACATATATAACATTCTTACAGCAAAATAAAACTGTAATAATAGTAACACTGGCTTCCTTTTACCAAGAAGGGAGTTTTGAAATAATGAGAAGCTGCGGAAACATGGCAATTCTATAAAAAGAGAGGTACTGGAACACCTGGGTGGCTCAGGTAGTTGAGCATCCAACTCTTGATTTCAGCTCAGGTCATGATCCCAGGGTCATGGGATCAAGGTCCATGTGTGGCTCCATGCTGACCCTGAAGCCTGCTTAAGACTCTCTCTCTCTCCCCCTCTACCCCTTCCCACTCACACATAGGCTCGCTTGCTCTCTCCCTCTCCCTCTCTAAAAAAATAAACAAATAAATAGAATTTTACAAAAATAAAATAAAAAGAGAGGTACCAAAAACAAAAACAAAAAACAGAAAACCACGCACATACACAAACAAGACGTGATCTAAATTAGTCTCTTTCCTTTCATGAACATTAGCATCAGGGACTGTGCTGAAGCACTTTCATTGCCATTATGTCAAAAGGATAGGTAAAACCTATGCAATATTTATAGGTTTTCTGCGTTATGATGAAAACCATGATTTCAGTTGAGGTGTAACTGAAATATATTTTACTATTGGTATAAAATATTACTGACAGTTATCAAGAAATTAAGGGATGCTTTAAGTTTCACATTCTGCTACAAAACTCAAAAATCTTCTAGAAAATAGCTTTTTAAAAATAGCAGGCTAGTCCCTAACAATTGTGGATTTGTACAAAAGTATAACTAGACACATGACATACATTTAAACAGTTGAAGGCTGTAAGTCAAGTTGACAAACTATTAAGTAAAATATGTTTTCCCACCTTGACAGATATACTTCAAACCAACCTGGACAGCCAGATACAAATTTCCTAGAGCCCGCAGGCCCCTTGGAGATCCACAGCTCACTTTCACCTCTGGCACCGCTCCCCACTTGCCTCCTCTTTCTCTTCTTACCCTGGCCAGCACCATGAGTTACCTTGGCATGAATTTGGAAGGGAAGCCCTACCCTCGCATCAATGCTCAATCCTCATCTCCCCCAAATATTTGCCCTCTGGTAACTTTTCTGACCTGCAGATGGCCTACTTTAGTCCTCAAAAAGATGGATCTGAGGAATAAGCATTTGCTTGGGTAGGGATTTGTAAGCTTATACCTGTACATGGTCCCCACAGTCCCAAGAATTTCTCAACTTGTATGAAGAGATACACACAACTAGGGCAGAAAACTCTCCTGCCCGGGTATACTGATGAATAGGACTACAAATCCAAGATTATTTTCATAAACCACACATGAAATCAGTCTCATTACATTCACACCTGGCATGTAGTAGACAATTTAATGAGATAATAAGTACTTTTCTACTAACATACACTATTTACACTGAGTGCCCCACTGCTCCTGGATTATTTATAGTACTATAGTTTATTTAGATCAATATGTATCTGGCCCATATTCTGCTTCCCCAAATTCAAAATCTAGGGGAAAAATCACACAAACAAAGGTAATAAAGATGCTATGTGATACGTGATACATAGTGAGTTCTAAGAGCACATAGTGGCCTTGAAAAACAAGGCAAGCTTTGCTAGGGAAAGTGATTTTTGAGCTGACACCTGAAGGAGAAGTAGGGATTAGCCAAACACAGAGAAGAGGAGATGTAGAAAAACCAGAGTAAAGAAAAAATGCACATTCAAGAAATTGAATGTGAATATATGTATTCGTATGTAATATATATTCAAATATAATCTACACATGCATGCATGCATACAGGAGAGAGTGAAAGATATCATTATGGTTGATAGAATTTAAAAAGAGAAAGAGCAAATGGTGATCATGATGCAGTCTGCAAGGGTCAGAGCATGCAAGACCCTGAAAATCGTGTGAAGGACTAGACGTGATTCTAATGGTGATGGAGATAGGGCATTGAAGGGCTTTAATCAGGAGAGACATGATCAGTTTATTGTCTTATGAAAGTCACTCTGACATCAGACTAGAGAATGTATTTGAAGACCTGTATCACCATATAGGCAGCAGATAACGGTGGCCTATTCAAAGGATATGGAAGGGGTATTAGGAGGAATCAACAGACTGAAGAAGTTGCAAACAGAAAGTCACTTAGCAAGCAGGACTTGCTAATTGTTTGAATGTAGAGGGTGAGAGGAATGGAGAAATGGAGGGTGAATTCTGGATTTCTGTGTTGGGTGTCTGGATAGTTGGTCACCTCTAACATGAGTAAGAAGAGGTTTAGTTGCAGGGTAGTGAGGGTGAGTAAACTGATGAATGTGTTCTCAGATACCCTGGGTTTAAGATAATGGTAGGACATCTAAGTAGAGAGATATCTATGGTCAGTGAAGACACCGGGGAAGAGAGTCAAACCATGGGAATAGATTTGAGTAATAGTAACATATAGAGAATCAATGAGACCATGGTAAGAGCACCAGAGGTCGCATGGTGGTGAAAATAAAAATTAGAGAGCAGAACTCTGAGCATGGATTGGCAGAGAAAGAACAAATTGTGGAGAAATGAAATAAACATCAGAAAAAGGGCATGGATGATGGTGAAGAGAATGCCAGAAGTATTAAATGCAGCAGAGAATTTTTTTTAATTAGAAATCAAAAGTTTGAGTGTCTGCAGAGCACACAACTTTATATTTATGCAGGCACACACTCACATGCACTAGTTTTTCCCACAGACTATACACACTTATAACCATAACCACTCATACTCCATATATACACCCACACACATTCACAGACACCACACATAGTTCCATAAACCCACGGGCATGGTGATACCACATATAGAAATTCTCATTCATTAAATTCAACCCCAGGTCTCTGCTAGCATATTAATTATTAACTTAAGGAAGTCTACTGATTTAAAATGAGAAAGCTTTGGTTTGTGGTTTGAACAAGAATATGGTTCACTTTTCCATCTGTTAAATGGGTACAGTAATACTAGCATAGGGAAGTTTTGAAATTTAATTGATGTTTACCAAGTGACTTGAGAGCCTGAGATGAAAGGCGCTATGTAATGCTATTACTCTTGTTGGGGCCGATGGTGATGACCTACCTTAGCATTTGAGTATTGCAATATTCTAAACCACAATGTAATCCAGGATGATAAAATACAAGATATTATTAGATGACTTAGAAGAGGTTGGGCTATTACTAAAATGCCTTGCTGGTTATTTATATTTCATCACCGTTTTTGATGTCTGCTCAGTTTCAGCTCCTATTTGTCATGCAGCAATCTCATTCTCCACTCTATCTTAACATTCTAGAACAATTCAAGTGGAAGAGACCTTGGGGACCTTCCAATTCAACCTTGAATTCAACACATGAGGAAATTGAGCCCAAAGCTTATATTATTTATCCCCAAATCACCCAGTTAGAATTTAAAATCAAGTCTCCTGACTTGTGTGTTTCTTCACTAGAGAATATTTCACAGGCAAGACAATAATTCTGAAATTAGGATACTGTACCAGATGAGGGATCTAAGAAAACATTACCAGTAATAACAACATAAACAGATTAACAATAGCTATGAGGAAGATGAAGTAGCATTTCTTTTTTAAATTAATACAAGGGATACTTTAAATTTAATATTGAAAACAGAATACCCATTACTGAAGAAAACCAATACACAATGGAGACACAAGGGAAGGAGGAAAGTAATTAAAATTCATGAATTACAATTGAGTTATTCAGGTTCATCTATTGTTTATCTTGGTGAAAGGAACAAATTTGTTTGCTCTGGATATCAGAAGATGTGATTTATATTTTTCAACAAATATTTTTTGAACACAACCTATGTCCCAGATACTCTGCCAGGTTCTGAGGATAAAGAAGGGAAAAAAGACAGTTAAGATCCCTCTTTTCAATTTGTTTATTGTAAGAGGACAACAATAAAATTAAAATTCAAATTAGTCAGTGCTATAATGGAAATAAACAGGTTTGTTCATCGCATTTCTAATTTAGATAGAATGGTCTAGGAGAAAGGTGCCATTAGACCAGAAACCTGATAGAGGACAAGGAATGAGCCAAGTAGAGAATATGGTGAAGAGTATTCCAAGCACAGAGAATGACATGACTAGGAGAAGCTTGGTTTTAAAGCAACAGAAGGAAAGCCAGTATGTATGGCATGCAATGAAGAGGTGAGAGAATTACGTGAGGGTAAAGATGGCAGGATCATACTACACTGTGCTGTGGAAGCAAGGTTAGGGAATTCAGACCCTAGTGTTAAAAGAAACTATAGAAACATTTTAATTATGGCAATAAATGGTTTAATGCACATTTTCAAAAGATTGTTCTGATTATTTTATTGAGAATGGGTTGCAGAAGGAGCAAAGAATGAAATGAGGAAGAATTGGTAAGAGACATTGTAGTTGTCCAGGTGAGCGTTCATGGCCAACTTGGACTGAGGGAGTGACAATGGAGATGGAGAGAAATGAACAAGGCTATGATATACTGCTGAAAAAGTAGATGTGACAGAAAAGGGGAAGACAGGAGTAAGCATGACTTACAGGGTTGGGGGCTGAAAATGGGTACATAGTAGTACCATTAACTGAAGTGGATTGTAGTGTCCAAGGAAGATGACAAAGTGGAAACAGTAAGTATAGGCAAACATTTCAAGAAAGTTTTCAACACAGGAGATTAGAGTTCTGGGACAGTAAATGACAGAGATGTTGAAGCAAAGATATGTGTGTGTGTGTGTGTGTGTGTGTGTGTGTGTGTGTGTGTGTCTATGCTTAAGATTAGAGAACTAGATAAAGTGCTTATACTGAAGGCAATGGTTTAATAGGGGTAGGTAACTGATGATGAGAGACAACAGCACAAAGTATAATCCTGAATATTTAATTTTTGCCATTGGACAATTGCTCCTCCTAGGTGGTGCAAACATCTGGGGAAGAGGACATCTAACAAAAGGTGTGTGGGGGTTTCTAGGTGACTGAATTTTTCTGTAGCTCCCAGTGAAGTTATCTGACAACACAAGGCCATATGGAGAAAGTGTGTGTATTAATCAGGTTTCAGTGCCTGAACAGGAAATTAGCCTAAGTATGTCAAGCAGAAAGGGATTTAATACAGGAAACTCGATGCTTGTAAAGTCACTGAGGGGAAAGAGTGGCTGAAGGAGCAGAAGTCATGCTGGTGGACTATTGGCTTAAAAATCATGCCAGTATTGCTGAGATCCAGAGTCTGAAACTACTGCTGCCACCCAACCATGAATCTGGGTCTGTGTCAGTAGACTGTCTAGCCATTGCCAAGACTCACATCTTTCAGTCACACTTACCCCACCTCCAATCCCACACTTCACTGCCATGGGAAAATGCTGTTAATTTTTTCTCTCAAATCTCACATGAGTGCTTCCAACTTGAAGAGTTTAATCCATACTCAAATCCTTAGTAGTAAGGGAGTTTGGTAAATGTTTTCATTTTTAAACCTAATGTCCAAATAGAAGGATAGGAAACTGGGGGTGCAGAAAAATTCAAATTTCCAGGGACACCTGAGTGGCTCAGTGGGTTAAGCACCTGACTGTTGATTTTGACCTCACGGTTTGTGAGTTTGAGCCCCATGTCAGGCTCCACACTGACAAGATGAAGCCGGCTTGGGATTTTCTCCCTCTCCCTCTGCCCCTCCCCTGTTCACACATACACTCTCTTAAAATAAATAAATAAACTTAAAAAAGAAAAAAGAAAAAGAAATAGTCAAATTTCTAGAACACTAGATCAATTTAGCAAGTATCATTGAGGTAATACAACTTCTAAATATTGGAGGTACTAAAACCCTTTCAGAAGATCTAGGCTCTCATCACTGAATTAGTAGATTTATGATTTAGATGTTCTATTTAACCTAAAATTAGGAATATTATCTGCCAAGGTAATTCTTTTTTTGGACAGCATACTCTAGATTTTTACATAACATATGAAGCATAAAAACAAAATTTTGTTGTAAGAGCAATTTAGATATGACCAAGGGATACAGAGCAAATGTGCAATCATACTCCCACTCATCTCTCCAGAAATAGTCATTGTTTAATTCTTTTCTAGATACGTCCTTATGTATACATATATACATAGATTGATTTTTTTCTATTTTTTAATGTTTATTTATTTTGAGAGCATGTTTGCATGAACGAAAGGAGGAACAGAGAGAGACAGAATCCCAAGCAGGCTCTGCACCATCAGCGCAGAACCCAGCATGGGGCTCGATCCCAAGAACCATGATATCAAGACCTGAACTGAAATCAAGAGTCGGCCACTTAACTGACTGAGCCACCGAGGCGCCCCATTTTGTTTTCTATTTTTCTTAAATAAATAAGGCAATACTACATCTATTCTGAGATATTCTTTTTTCCAGTGAACACAATATCCTGGAGATCTTGTCATCTTAACACATACAGACCTACCACAACAGCTTTAATGTATTTAATCTCATACATCGTGATTATTTAGGTTGGGTTTATTAAGATATTTAGGTTATTTCCCACTTTACACTCATAATCACAGAAATTTGGAAAGTCTCACACATACTTCACACATCCGAAATACACCTCAAGCATCTACATTTCCATTTTTACCTCCACAGTCCAAGTCACCACTACCAGACGTGTAGTCTAGCCTGTCTCTCAGTTCCACTTGGGTTGATTTTCCTCTACCGTGCAGAAGACATACGTATCTGATTTTGTGTCACTCTCTACTTAAAGTGATCTGTGCCCCCTTGTGTTTATTACAGACTACCAGATGTGCAGAATCTGCACACAAACTTCTCTTTAGTCTCAACCATTTTAATCATTCCCTTTGTCCCTTGCCCTCTGGTGAAAAGACAGGCCTTCTCACTCTTCCTCCAAGAGCTGAGTTTTTTTTTTCCCATTTCCAGGTTTTCCTACATGTTTCCTCCTGCAGAATGTCATTCCCATCCCTTTTCACTGATCCCACCTAAAATCTCACTTCTACAGAGATCCCTTCCCTGACATGTACATCTATCCACCTGTGCTATAAATCCATGTACTAGTTTCTAAAACACCCATCATGGTACTTACCACGTTTGGAAATATTTGTGATTTTTTTTCTAATTTTTCATACTCACTAGACATATCTCTTTGTTTTTTTAAATGTTTATTTATTAATTTTGAGAGAGAGAGCAAAAGTGTGAACACATATGTGTGCAAGTAGGGGAGGGGCAGAGAGAGAGGGGAAGAGAGAAAATTCCAAGCAGGCTCTGTGTTGACAGCAAGGTTTGATCTCACCACCATGAGATCATGATGTGAGCTAAAATCAACCAACTGAGCCACCCAGGTGCCCCTCTTTGCCTATTTTTTTCATTGCTCTATTCCTAACACTTAGCAAATGTCCTAGTACATAGTAGATGCTCCACAAATATTTATTAAATAGATTCCTAATCCTTTGTCCCATCTTACTCTGCCATATATTTCCCATCTAGGATCTTCAAATAAGTGAGAGAGAAAGAGAGATCTGAATAGTTGTCTGAACAATTAAAATACTAGAGAATTTTTAGGCCACTGAAATTATACTGCATGATAGTAGAATGATAGACACATATGGGACATTTGCCAAAACCCATAGAACTACACAACAGAGTGAACCCTAATGTAAGCTATAGACTTCAGTTAATGATAATGTATTGATATTCATTCTTTGGTTGTAACAAATATACTATACAATAATGCAAGATGTTAATAATAGAAGAAACTGGGCTGGGAGGAGTATGTGGGAGCTCTTTGTGCTTCCTGCTCGGTTTTTCTATAAACCTAAAGCTACTCTAAAAATAATGCCTATTAATTTTTTAAATGCTGGAGAGAGAAATTGGTCCTAAAAATAGTTGTTTATAGCTCAGTTATAGGGGAAAATCCCTTTCCTCCTGTATGCCTAACACCACAGACATCATCTCTTTTCCAATTGTTTTTTCTGCTAATTTACCTATGACTGACAAATGCAATGGAATTTTCGATGTCTTTAAATTCACGCACGGGCAATTTCTAGTAAAATGGGTTGTGTTCCACAAATTATTTGAAATTCAATTGTAAGGAATTCTGAACATATCTGTTTTTCCATATAGTTAGTATTATCATTTGAGGCTAGGTTGCCAAGTTGGGCTGGTTTGTTCCAAGAAGAAGGAGTAGGTGGGAAAGGAGCAGGGATAGGGGAGGAGAAAGAAAGAAAAAGGGAAAAGAAATGCCACTGATACTCCTAAATACCTGCTAGATGTCAAACCCATACATACCCATGTATTTTAAATCTACTCAGCAGTTTTTGAAGATAGTATTATTTGGTTTTTGTAGTGGAGGAAACAGATTTAGAGAGGTTGAAAACTTGTCTAGAGTGGAAATGGCAGAGTAGTGTTTCAGAGAAGGCAGTACAGGTATTTAGATTGAGATAGGAAACAAAAGCAAACTACATTTACATGCCCAGGATATTTGAAAGTTAAATGTCAATCGTTTCAGTAATGCTTATAATATTCATACTACAGGTTTTTAAATTTCCAGAGAACAGAGTTTGTAATTACTTGATATGATACATTTAAAGATTGAAATGAAAAAAAATCATTGGTAAAGGTTTTCTATCTTCGCTGGTATTCTTTTCTCTTTACTCTTTTCTTTCTGATGGTTGATAATAGTTCGCTACTATCACACAAAGAGTAATTCTCCATGAACATAAATGCATACCCTACGTATCTTTTCTATAGGCTAAATATCTAACCCAGCTTTACAAAAAGCCTAATCCAGATATTGTGAGGCTTATTCTATGTGAGAAGATAAATCACAAATTATCAATATGCCAGTTTGTAAATAAAAACTCATTCCCCAAAAATCATCTTTTCACTGAATCATTTTGGAAGGTCTTATGTAATGGTGTGCAGTGTAGATTATGTTTTTGAAATGTGATATGCTTTTCTGGTTGTATTTCCTTGTGCTGACCTCCATGCAATCTGCCCAGAGGCATCTGTGTGCACACAGGCATGGGGGTAGGAATGGGGGTTGGGAGGAGAGCAGGTTTAAATGGCTAAAGAAAGCAGGCTAAAATAAAGAGTTAGTATTCAGTTTCTGGCATTCATCAAAGGATCTTGCAGCAACACAATAACTTTGAGAGGCAAATTTAGTTTAGAGGGAACACATTTTCTAAATTCTTTAACACTTATGAAGATATTAGGATGAGACCAAAAGGAATCATATCCTAAAGTTTCTTCCAAAGTGCAGAGGACACCTCTTCTTGTTGTCATCTAAATGCAGAGACTTGTCCTACAAGAACGCGATGAAGATATAGGACAGTGAGTTTCACTGGACCAAAATCCTCAGGAAGAAATGCATTTTTTTTCTCATGACTCAATATACAAAAAGAGATATAAAATGAATATTTAACCATAGCTAAATATATGTTTTAAAATGGAAATTAAAATTTCATGAAATAATATGTAGAAGTTAATATGTCCTGATACTTCTAGTCTATTCTATTTCATTTTTTAAAAAGTAGGCTTGATGCCACAATTTGCTAAGGTGTTTTGACCTGAAGTTTGAGCAACACTGATAGGGTGGAAGAAGCCTGAAAATCATTGCCTCGAAAAGGATTGTAAGAAGAAAGGAGAGAAAAGTACAGTAAATAAAATGGATGATGATGTCATCTTTTCCTCTGTCTCCTCTAGGAACAACATTCTACAGAAAGAGTTTTTAAAACATCCAGGAAAAAGCATGAGGGGAATTCCAATGGCAGAGAGGCTTGTGGGGTGGGTTTTTTCCCCTGTTTGATATTCCTAATGCCGAACACTTGCCGCGCTGTCCAACATGATCTTCAAAGGATGGACATCATAGCAAGTCCAGAAAAAGGGCAGACCTGTGTTTAACTCTCCAGACCTACCCTTGGATCACATGTTGCATGAATGCAGTCTGAGCATTTTCATGTACACCCAGCAGGGATACACATCATCAGAAATAAACTAATGGCAGAGGGGGCTGGGAAGAAACATCGCTGAGGCATAAGTGGGCCTCTAATATAGGATTGCAAGGGAATTGCTGAGGTTCCTATCATATGTCTATTTGAGGCAGCAGCAGCAGCCACTGAGGTGGGATCAAAGTGGTCAAGGCTCTCACCAAGTCAAGGTCGGGGACAGAGGGAGGCAGACCATGAATTGTACCAAGCACAGACATTAACATAACAGTAATGGACAGAATTCATTATACTTCGAGGGTCACATCAACTATGTTTTCTGATCGAAATGGCTAAATTGGAAAGGTAGGCAGGCTCCACCTCATACACACTTTCCAAAAATTCCCATGAGTACATCCCTTTAAGGGAACCTAATTGATATTCAGGATGCTTGCAGCAAGAGAATCTGGGTAGTACAGTTTTTGTCTTTCCATTACAGAAAGTGAGTGAAAAAAAAGTCTCAGGCCTCCAGAATGCAGTTAAAAAATTAGCTATATTAATAATATTAATGATAATAAAAACTCAAAAGTATAAGAGATTAAATTTCCATCAAAAAAGAATATATCGGGTGTCTGGGTGGCTCAGTCAGTTGAGCATCCGACTTTTGATTTCAACTCAGGTCATGATCCCAGGGTCATGGGATTGAGTCCTGAGTCAAGCTCCACGCTAGGCGTGGAGCCTGCTTAAGATTTCTCTCTCTCTCTCTCTCTCTCTCTCTCTCTCTCCCTCTACCCTTCTACCCCTCTTCCCTGCATATGCTCTCTCTCTCTAAAAACAAAAAACATGAAATAGAAGTTATTGAATCATAGTATGTCTGTCTGATGAAAAAATACATTAATGCTATCAAAAAATACTGGTATCAAAAGTCATGTGTGCAAGAATCACTTATTCAATTTATTCATCCCACAAATAGTTATTGACTTCTACTCTATGCAATGCATTATTAATGGAAAAGGCTTAGGGGCACTTGGGTACCTCAGTTGGTTAAGTGTCTGACTCTTGATTTCGGCACACTCATTATCTCACAATTTGAGGGACTGAGGCCCATGTCAGGCTCTGAGCTACCAGTGTGAAGTCTGCTTAGAATTCTCGCTCTGCCTGTCTCTCTGTCCCTCCCGTGCTTGCACTTGCACTCACACTCTCTGCCTCTCTCAAAATAAATGAGTGAACTTAAAAAAAAGGAAGAAAAGGTTGAGGATAAGGTATATTATACGATCCCATATGCAATTTAAAAATCAGGATACATGTAGGGATATGTCAGGCTGTGCTTTCCACGGATTATCTCATATAATAATCCAGACAATTTTACCATTATCCCTACTTTACAGATGAGATAGTTGACATATAAAGACATTAAATAATTAGTCCAGTGTTAATTAACTTGTCCCATGGAGAACAAAGCCAGGACTACACTGACTACATAATGGGAAATTATAATAATTTAGTCTAATGTCATAGATAACGTATACTGTTTTGAATTATTCAAAGAACATCTCACAGACATTGATTTGGATTTTCAATGTTCTGTTATAATTCAATAGATGACCATTTTGAAACTTTTGCTTTGTTCTCTTTATTAACAAGGACATATTTTTTCAGTATTTTTAAATTAGCAGTCTCAAAGAAAGTATCAAATTCTAGCTACAAGAAATGAATTGTTATTTTGCAGGTAATTTTATTCACTTTTACCCAGAAAATCATTTGCTCAAAAATTCTGGTAATATCACTTATAAATAAATATACCATTTCAATCATAAAGAGTTAGCTCAAAAACTTTCAAATAACAAAGCTGCTTTACATAGCAACCGTGTACTTTAACACTTTAATTGAGGTATTTTTTAAACTTAAACTGTGCTTTTGAAAATGAGATGCTAAATTTTATTTTAAATTAGTTTAATTTAGTTGTTTTATTTAGAAAACTTAATAATTAATTATCATGATACTTACAGTAACTTGGAATCCAATGTTTAGTTTTTTTAGACTGAATTGTATATATTCTTAAGATATATCTATTACTTATTAACAATTATTATTAGAGTAACTACCTTTATTCAGACATCTGTAAAAATGTTATGAGAAAAAGCAACAGTTATGACCAACTATGCACACAAGGATGCCTTTGCCCTTCTTGTCCCTTTATATACTCTCTCTTTCCAAAAGCTGAACTAATTTCATGACAGTAAGTAGTTTGATGCCTTGATTTCTTCTCAATCTGTGTATTTCTAACTTGTTTTTCACAAAAGCTATGTTCCTATATCTGTAGCTACAATGTAGGATCCAGAGGACAGAAAGCTTCTTCTGTATCATATTTTGATGCATCCCCAATGTCATTAGTGTCTGATGCACAGTAAGAACTGAACAAATATTTGTTGAACAAGTGGATGTTACCTCTGAGTAAAAATTGCTACTTAATCATTAGTTTAAAACTTATGTATGGTACCTGCTTTGTGCCAGGTTTTATGCTAGGCTCTCAAAACATAGGTATTGGTCATATGCACCCTTTTCATGGAGGAACTTGAGATCTTTAAAGATGCTAAATGTGTAAACAAATAAACAAATCTAACGTACTATTTTGTATGCTATGAAAGTGATCTGTGTTGAAAATAATTTAAATAATTACTTGTGTCAAATATAACTTAATCGATGGAAAATTTGTGTCAAGAGTTTTCTTAAAATCTTTTAGAAAGGAGATTTGAGGTCTTTCCTTATTTTTGTTTCACACATATTATATATACAGATATGAAAGAGTAGGACAAATTTCATTATCAGAGACCCATCAGAAGCAGACAGTGGGGGAAATGAGTCTCTCAAAGGAGATGGTAAAGGGAGAGAGGGTGACTGGCTGAGACTGATAGGGATGATTGTTGCCCAGCCTGTTAGGGAAAGGGTGAGCTAGCACAGCCTATAGCTCTTCGACCCACACAGAGGTAAGAACTGGCTGAGGGGAACTAGATCAAGGAGATGCTGGGAACCAGGTAATCAGGATCAGAGGAAATGAAGAAGGGGCCTTTTTTCTTGGGGCGTTTCTAATTTCTTCTTGTCTTTAGTTCTGCATACCTGTTCCCTCCTTTTCTGAGCCTAAACCTATTTCTCCCTTTTGCAATTCTTAGTCTCTTCTCAAATATCTACAATATCTGAACTTAGGTATACTTAAGTATACTTATATTGGTTTGAGAAATATTTATATAGTTCTATTCCTCTGGTGTTTCTGTTATTTAAATGAGTAAAATGCAGTAGCTATTGCTTTGTCCTTGACAAAAGTTTCATTTTTTTACTTCTATGTAGCTCTTAAATATTTTTTCTTAAATATTTACTTTTATTTAGCTCTTGATTTAAAAATAAAACAAAACAAAAAACAGGAAACAAAAAAAAAACCTTTTCATTCCCCATATCCACACACCTTAAATCAGGTGATATAGAGTCAACTATGCCATAATTTTCTTTTTAGACATGAATGTTTTAGCTCTTGAGACTTTCCTTCCTGGAGTATACCATATTCCACTAAAGGAAGTATTTTAAACTAGCATCTCAGGTAAGCTATCAGCAAAACCCAATTATTCTCTGCCCACTTCTTGTTTCTCTTAACCTGCAACAACTTAATCCCTGCTTTGAGTGATTACTCAATAATTATTTTGTGGGAGGCTGAAAAGATTGCCTGGGGCCCTTCTGTCTGCAAGTCTGGCCCTGATACTAACCTGGGGTGTGGGGTGAGAGAGGGGGTGAACTGAATCTGCTCTTGGTGACTCAGGGGTTTAGTTAGTTGAAGATGTCAGATGTGAAATTGTATTTAAAGGTAAGTGTTAGAAGAAGGTGTTTCTGAATCCATCAAAAGCATGTGAAATATTGCCCATCCTTTTTAGCAAATCTTAGAAGATGAAAGGTGTACCAATAGTTTGAAGAACATTTTCACTTTTAGAAGGATAGCTCTCAGACCAACATGTATCCAAACATCACTTTGTGCCTTGAATGGGTCAGAGTTACCACAATCATTATCAGCTTCTTATTTTTCAACATTGCCACCCATCAGAAACTTGAATTCATGTTGATTCAGGTTTCTATGTCATATAAAATGGGGTGCATATATAACTGCTATATAGAAATTATTTAGTGTTTTAAAATAGGAAATCTAGAAAATAAAAGCATCAAAGTAAACTTTAAAAAAATCACAGCTCTGCATACATAAATGGAAAGAATGCTCAATTAGAACAAAATGGCAGCTCTGACTTCTAAAACTAGGTTACTTCTTAAACATAATAGCTGTGTTAATGATTATGACAGGCAATCTAATTAGATAACATCACTGGGGTTTAGAAAAACCAACATAAATTTCACTACACACTACATAGGGATAAAAATATTTTGGACCCACATTCTTTGGTAGAGGATATTCTCAAGCAAATGGTTCTTCAGGAAACAGAACAGCAAAAGGGTTGGTAGAAGATAAATAAGGAAGTAAGGAAATTATAGAAAAGCGGATAAAAGATGAGACATATTTCAATAGAGCCCAAATATTAAGATGGTGGACAGTGTAATCAAAATTTATGACACAAAGTTCACATGCTTTAAATAAAAGTGAATTTACTTGAATAGCTTTAGGATATCAATAAATGATTAAAAGAACAACAAATACACATCACTTTTATCCTCCAACTCTCCCAAATTTCTAGACATGGATAAGTAGATGGTCTGGCACCAAACTTAATATTATCTATTTAAAGGACTCTAACTTAACATTAAGAGCTCTCAGACTCTATAATTAACATTTGAAAACCATTAACATAACTAGTTCTGAATTGGTTTATAGGATTTGAATATCTATGACACTGTCTATACTGTTCTGGTACTATAAATTTCTGTCTGGGACATAATTGTCTGACTCCTAAAAATTCTATCTTTTAATTAATGTATGTGTAAAATTTTGTGTTGTGTAATTGAATATAGTGAGCAAGGCATGTTTGCAGTGGACATTTATTCGCAATGACTATCCACAACTAAAGTGAAAAATTACTAAGCTCCATATAAGTATAAAACAGAAAAGTGAAAAATTGGGTGTAAAATTAAGTGGTAACTAGGATGCCAAGACAAATAGAGAAAGAATAAAGCAAAAACTTCATCCCAAAAGCCCAAGGTCTTTTTTCCCATGTAAATTTGACTGTATTTAAAGTTTTCAGTATCATAAGCATAAAGGAATAAATGCAGATGGTTTCAATTTTTATCTACAACAGCTCAACTTAAAAGAAATTGAATCAGCTGGAGAGTTAAACTTTTCTATGAGAAACACCACAAGGAAATTGAACAAGTGTAGAAAGTAAAAATAGTGATATGGCTTAATTATGAAAGAAAAATCATGGCAGGTACAAATTGATTATAGACTTCAGTCTTACTTGTTGTGATATTTGGGGAACAAAGATTTAGAAATGCATGTCAGAAATGCACGTTCACATGCATGCCTATTCCTGTGGTCCTATTTTTATTAGTTTCATTGGGGATTTACATATATTCTTAAAATTATTTTACAGCTCATTGACAATTTTAAAACAGCTCTCTGGGAACCTAGCCTACTTAGAATGAATGTAAAGTAAAGAAAGAAGTTCGCACTAGGTGGGAATTTTGTTCACTGAGATAGCACTCCAGAACTGTCACAGCCTCAGGGAATAGCCTGGGGACTGCTCACAACCACCTGGTATCGGTTTCCTCACCAGGGAAAAGGAATGGTGATATTTATCTATCTGGTAGAAATGCTGGGAGAACTAATTAATGTTTAGACAGGGCTTTGAGATTCTTGGATGAAAGGTCCTCAGTAAATGCAAAGTGTTATTATGATTATTTTAATAGTTATGATTACTGAGATATTAAATATGTAATATTCTACCACCCTGCAAATTCTAGTCTGGGTGGGCACTGTGGATTGCATATCAAATGGCTTAAAATAAATAACTTTAATGGTTGTTTTAATTTGGTTATGATAAAACGTGGGTGGGCAGGACAGGTATCTTTATCGGCCTTTCTATTCCTTGACGTTTAAATTTAGCTTTTGCTTTTAAATTCTAATGATGACGTCTTATTTGAGACCTAAAAGGTAGTACTAAATAATGTCTGTTGTCCTGAAAAGTCACGAAGACCTTTACTGCTCAGGACCACCCACTACTAGAACAGTGAGTGTTCTCTGAGCTAACTACTCCTAGAAGAAACAAACCTTGTTGCTTGAGGGACAGTGTTAAATAAAGAGGTTTGAAGGGCTTAGTGGCCTGTATTCTCAGGAAGCTTTCCCCACCATATCCAACTTTTAACCAAGACTGCTTGACATTACAGAGAGAAAGCCAGGCAGATTTAACAGAGCAGTACGATGGGAGGTTATGGATTACGGAATGGAGTTAGAAGTGAGAACTCCAAAGGAAGATCTTTAATGACAGTAGATATAAAGTGGCACAGACTAATCAAAGTGCGCCAGAAACTTACTTCTATAGTTGTTTAGATATATTTGTTCAGATATATTTGTTCATCCCCAGTGATGAGGGGAGCCTGGATGGCTCAGTCGGTTGAGCGTCCAACTCTTGATTTGGATCAGAGTCGTGATCCCAGGGCCCTGAGATGGAGCCCCGTGTCGGGCTCATGTGCTCTCTCTCCAAAAAATAAAAATAAAATTAAAAAGAAATAAATAAAAATCAAGTAATGAGATCCAGTAATAAAGAAATACAGAGATGTTGGGATGAGCACTGGGTGTTGTATGGAAACCAATTTGACAATAAATTTCAGATTAAAAATTAAAAAAAAAGAAATACAGAGAAACTGGTGCCAACATAAAATATTTCAAATAGTGTGCTCTCAGTGGTTGAGTGAAGTTGTGCTAATTTGAAATCATTGGAGTTTCTTAAACCCTACATTTATCGTACGTGTTCCTTTCTCATGAATCTATATTATGTAATCGTACATCAGAGGAATGCAAAATAAATATATGCAGAAAAATACTTACTTACAAATCTGAATGCTTTTACCTTTGTGTTTTGTGAATCTGAGTCTGATTGGAAATAGAAAGCTGTTTAATCTGTGTCTCATCCATGTACTATGAACCACATGAAGAAACTAGGCATTTTAGAAATAACAAGAATAATAACGTTAAGTCCCAATCAACTACATATTTGAACTAGTAAAAAATAGTCATTGCTAGCAAGAAAGTTAAAAAGTTAGTCTCGATGCAGAAAACTGAGATCAGTGGTCACAGACCATGTGCCTATTATAAAGGAAATACAATAGGAGATCTCAATAGTCAATTTAAATTAAAAATAAATAAAGCGAGCTCAATTTCCACTGCATCAGGAGAATCTGTGCTGTGAACTTTGCAAGTGGGGTTCATTACATTATGTTTCGGGAAAGTGATCAAGATTATGAATTTTCTTCACCCTTGCATCCTTAAGCATTACACTTCACGGGATGTTTTGGAGAAGCTGAAGCAGAGATGGAGATCTAGCTTGCTGTAATGCAAGCAGATGGCTGGGTCACAGAAACTCTTTGAAGAGATATACTCAGATGCTTTTTTTGTTTTTGTTTTTGTTTTTTTTTTTACATGAAAGCTAACAATTTTTTTTTATAAAAATGAAAACATTTAAGAGTAAAAACACAACTTGCTTCCCACAGTTGTTATGAGGGTAGAATGAGGTGGTGCACTCAAAACATTTAGCATGGTACCTGCATGCAGCAAGAATTCAATAAATGTAAGGTATTATTATCATATGAAAATGGGATATGATGTATTGATGGAATGAGGGCTGAGGCTTTGACCCAAGTTAAGGGGCATATTCCAGTAGCCACAACTGTGTTGGGTAGAATATGGAGCTCCAAGAAACAGGAAGATCTCCATCTTAAAAGTATTCCCAGCTTAGGCTGAAGAGTTATGGGCAGTGCTTTAACCCTGAATTCACACTTTAAATGAGTAAATAGATTGTCTCCAGGTTGAAGCTAATATTTTCCCCTATTTGGTGATTCATTGCTGGTCATTCAATGCCAAAGTACCACATTCCATTTTAAGATCTGGATATTGATGTCTAGCATTTTAAAAAATGTTTTTTCTAACGTGTATTTATTTTTGAGAGAGAGAGAGAGATAGAGAGAGAGAGAGACAGAGTCTGAGGGGGGCAGGGGCAGAGAGAGGGAGACACAGAATCTGAAGCAAGCTCCAGGCCCTGAGCTGTCAGCACAGAGCCGGACGTGGGGTTCGAACTCACAGACCACGAGATCATGACCTGAGCCAGACACTTAACTGACTGAGCCACCCAGGTGCCTTTTTTAAAAAATGAACTTGCTTTGAAATTAGGTCAGTTAGACAGGGACATTAATTGTTGTACATTAAGTAACACAGTAAGTCAGTTTTAAAAACAAAGAGAAAAAAAGGAGGGAAGGGGGATGAGAGAGAATCATGTCCTGATCCATACACACATTGCTTCTCTTGGCCCCTCTTAACCCCCACCCACTTTCTGTTCATCCAGCTGGCCACCTCACACAGACTCTCACTTTGGGGGGAAGGAGGGGAAAGTGGAAGCATTTATAATTGAATTTATACACCAAATTGTGTGCTGTCAATGGCTGTTTTGGTAAAATATACATACCGTAAACTTTACCATTTCACCATTTTTCAGTGCACACTCCGGTGTCATTAAATACATTCATAATGTTGTGCAACAATTTCCACTACCCATTTTCAGAACCTTTTGGTCTTCCCAATCAGAAATTCTGCACCCATTAAAGAGTGACCCCGATGTCCCTTCTCCTCAGTCTCTGGTAAACTCTGCTCTTCTTTCTGTCTCCACCAATTTGTCTACTCTAGGTACCTCATATAAGTGGACTCATACAGTATTTGTCCTTTCTACTGCCTTTCTCAGGTCAATATTTATTTTTTTAAGTAAAAGCACTGCCCTAATATTTCTGGCCATGTGGATAACATCTGGGCACACGTTAGATTTACCATCTGAGTTCCTTGTCTTCCACAAAATTGCCTCAGACACCTTCCACATAGAGTCAAAAAAGAATTGTGCCCTAACTGAGTGCATCTTACAGTAAATAAGAAAAACTCACGTCTAAATTTAGTATCAGTGATGTGACCAACGTATGTTAACGACTGACACTAAGCTTCTAAAATGAACTCCCAAATGGGTACATTTGCCTGAACAGCTTTGGAACTGCTATTGTGTTGCTCCTTTAATGCATACTTCTGAAACGTTAATAAGCCACTTATAATCATTATCAATTTAAAAAAAATTAACGTTTTATTTATTTTTTAGACAGGGAGAGACAGAGCATGAACAGGGGAGGGTCAGAGAGAGGGAGACACAGAATCTGAAACAGGCTCCAGGCTCTGAGCTGTCAGCACAGAGCCTGGCGCAGGGCTCGAACTCACGGACCACGAGATCATGACCTGAGCCGAAGTCGGCCACTTAACCGACTGAGCCACCCAGGCACCCCAATCATTATCAATTTTTGACAAAAAAATCATAAAGCCTATTTTCATAAGCATTTGTTATCATTTGACCAACTTTTGCAAAGCCTGGCTGTCCTTGCTCTAATTCTTACCTTTAGTCATGATCAAATTTTTCTCATGATTTATGCCCTTGGCTGGTTTGCTTTCATTCCATTCTGTTTTTTTCTTTAATGTTACTGTGAGTTGGGGTGTGTGTGTGTGTGTGTGTGTGTGTGTATCAAGAAAGCACAAACAACATGGTAGGTTTATGAGCCCCAGTGATTAGGAAGTCCAGATATAGGATAAGTTCCATAGTCGCTGGACTTAGTAGTGACTCTTTCTTTTGGTGCTGCTCTCTGGGATATCTGCTTCATCTCAAGTCACCTTTGCAACAGGATTGCCAAATGTCTGCCAGAAGCAATTCGGACCACATTCCCCCACTGTCACCCACACAGAAAGTGAGGCTTGTACTTCTGCCTCAGCATTTCAAAGAAGGATGCCAAGATTCTTTGTATCCCTAAAGTCCATGCGGTACCCCACAGTACGTGGGTAACTACACCGAGACGATTCTGGGAAGTAGGAAGCGGGGTAAGAAGGAGTGCATACAGACCTACCACATTATGGCTCATTCTGTGAATAAAATCCAGGCATATTTTTAAGTTATAAAAAATTACATTGGGAAGTATGACGTAATTATAATCTAGGGTGGAATATTCAACTACTACTTTATTACATAGAAAGCTTGGACATACAACCTTGTGATTGCCTAATTAAAAATCTTGGAAAACGGGGATAATATTTGGGGAAAAAAGATGACATACAGAACACAAAAAATGACTCTCATCTATTTTCCTGGGTCATGGGATAAGAAAATAAGATGCCTGAGAAAGCAGAGTTTGTATCTACAAAGAAATATCACATCTATTCAATCAGTGATTTCAATCTTTGCTTCTAACATAAGAACACTTTCTTCTAATAAATCAGTATAAGGAAAATAGCATGTGGATCAAAGGAAGTTACTCTGGTTCAGTTGAGGTGAAAAAATCCTGGCTAATTTCCTACTCTTATTCTCCTCCTGCTAGTAATTATATCCCTATGTGCTTGTTTTTACAGTTAAAGTAGGAAGAGCACAGTATAGAAGTCAGGAGTCATGACAAAAATCTGGATTCTCATTCTGAATTATTGTTATGTTCCTTGGAAAAGTCACTTAAGCTAGAACTCCCTTTCCAATTTTAAGAAACCAGGCCTTTAGACTGTTTTAAAATTCATTCATTTGGCTCATATGAAGTTAAAACTTCAGATATCACATATATTTACCTCCAGAGGGGAGGAGCCAAGATGGCAGAACAGCATGGAAGCTTTTTGTGTGTCTCGCGTCCATGAAATACAGCCAGACCAACACTGAACCATCCTACACAACTAGCAAACTGATTGGAGGATCAACACAACAATCTGCACAACCCGAACCACAGAATTCAGCAGGTACGAGGCACAGAGAGAGGAATTTGGTGAGCGAGAAGCTGCGGAAGGTAGGGAACCACTTTTGCGGGCAGAGAGAAGACGGAGACTGGGGAGGGGGAGAATATGGGAAAAGCACCCCTCCTCAAAAGCAGCTGGAGAGAAAGTGGAAAATTGGAAACAGCCGCAGGGACTAAACTATAAAGGGAGAAAGGAGAAAGGAGACGGTTTAAATTCCTTAAGACTGTAAACAAAGGGAGCGCAAAGGCTGCAACTCCGCAGCTCCATACCTGGCGGTGCTCTGGTGGGAAGGGCGAATCCCCAGGAACAGAGTGGGGCCCGAGAGGTTCTCGGGCCACACAGGGAAAAGTGGTTCCACTGCCGGAAGGACATTTGGTAGAGATTGTTGAAGCCACCTGGTCCCAGTGGACCCCAAGAACGGCCACATTCGCTAGTGCTGGAACAAGGTCATTAAGGGTGAAGCCTGGTGCCAGATGTGTGTTGTGATTTTCCATAATTCCTTAAACGCTGCTGCTACACTATCTCGCAAACATTTTCTGGGGCGGGCTGGCACTTGGCCGCAGTCTTGGGGCACCGGCAGCATCAGGGTCCAGCGGGTGTTTCTGGGTGCAGCCAATAATCGGCCATTGCTCATTCGGCCATTGCTCGGTGAGACCTTCCCGCGGGGTGGCGGGGGGGGGAATGGGTCAAAGCCACAGTCCTTTGGACGTAAGGGGCCGGGAAAAACAGCCACATCTGAGACAAAACTCGGGAGAGAGGTACTGCCTGTGGCCTGGTCACGGAGTGGACGAGAGCTGAAGACACAGGACGGGTGCGCAATTGCTGATCCCAGAGAACAGACTGGGTGGCTGGGTGGTGCCATGGTCCCCGCTCCAGCGCACGCGCAGACGCACTTACGAGCTCCGCAACAATCCACCCCAGTAGGCTAGCAGCGCCATCTAGTGGAGACCGGAGCTGTTACACTGAGCCCCGCCCAACTGGGCCAACTTCCCTCTTCAAGAACACAAACCTCAACGCCGGCTTAATTTATGGACTATAAGGAGCTACATGGACTGACTTCCAAGGGAAAACGAAGCAATTTCAGTCCTACTTCAATTTGTTAGCAGGTTCATCTATTCAAATTTTCTTTCTTTTTTTTTTCTTTTTTCCTCTTTCTCTTTTATACTTCTTTTCTTTTTCTTGAATACAGGAAGAGAAAAAATTTATTTTTATTTTCATTTTTATTAAAAATATCTTTCTTTAATTTTTATTATGATATTTCTTGCTGTTATGTAAAGTTTTTCAAATTCTATTCTACTTCCATCATTTTATTTTAGTCTACTACAGTGCACTCACTTTTCCAATTTTCAAACGATTTTTTCCTTTTTTTCTTTTTTTATCTTTTTTTTCTTTTTTGTTTCTTTTCTTTTTTCTTAAATACAGAAAATGAGAAAATTCATATTTATTTTTAATTTTTATTAAAAATATTTTTCTTTAAGTTTTTTCTACTATATTCTCTACTTTTGTTTTTTTTTTTCAAATTCTATTTTGCCCCCATCACCTCATTTTAGTCTACTTCAGGGTATTCATTCTTTCTAATTCTCAAACGATTTCCTTTTTTTTCTTTCTTCCCTCCACCCCCCCTTTTTTTTTTACTCTAATCTATCAAACCACCTTCAACACCCAGGCCAAACCCACCAAGGATCTAGCATCATCTATTCAATTTTTGTGTGCGGGTGTGTGTTTAATTGTTAATTTTAATATTTTTTTAAATTTTAATATTTCTAATTTCAGTTTTTCTACCTCATTAATTCCTTTTCTCCCTTCAAAATGACAAAACAAAGGAATTCACCCCAAAAGAAAGAGCACGAAGAAACGACAGTAAGGGATTTAACCAACACAGATACAAGCAAGATGTCTAAACCAGAATTTAGAATCATGATAATAAGAATACTAGCTGGAGTCGAAAATAGAATAGAATCCCTTTCTGCAGAGATAAAAGAAGTAAAAAATAGCCAGAATGAAATGAAAAATGCTATAACTGAGCTGCAATCGTGAATGGATACAGCGGCAGCAGGATGGATGAGGCAGAACAGAGAATCAGCGATATAGAGGACAAATCTATAGAGAATATCAAAGCAGAATAAAAGAGGGAGATTAAGGCAAAAGAGCACGATTTAAGAATTAGAGTCATCAGTGATTCATTAAAAAGGAACAACATCAGAATCATAGGGGTCCAAGAGGAGGAAGACAGAGAAATAGGGGTAGAAGGGTTATGTGAGCAAATCATAGCAGAAAACTTTCCTAACCTGGGGAAAGACACAGATATCAAAATCCAGGAAGCACAGAGGACCCTCATTATTAGATTCAACAAAAACCAACCATCAACAAGGCATATCATAGTCAAATTCACAAAATACTCAGGCAAGGAGAGAATCATGAAAGCATCAAAGGAAAAAAAGTCCCTAACCTACGAGGGAAGACAGATCAGGTTTGCAGCAGATCTATCCACAGAAACTTGGCAGGCCAGAAGGGAGTGGCGGGATATATTCAGTGTGCTGAATCAGAAAAATATGCAGCCAAGAATTCTTTATCCAGCAAGGCTGTCATTCAAAATAGAAGGAGAGATAAAAAGTTTCTGAGACAAACAAAAATTAAAGGACTTTGTGGCCACTAAATCAGCCCTGCAAGAAATTTTAAGGAGGACTCTCTGAGGGGAGAAAAGATGAATATATATATATATATATATATATATATATATATATATATATTCAAAAGCAACATATATATAACCAAAAGCAACAAAAGATTAGAAAGGACCAGAGAACATCACCAGAAACTCCAACTCTACAATCATCATAATGGCAATGAATTCATATCTTTCACTACTCACTCTAAACGTCAATGGACTCAATGCTCCAATCAAAAGACATTGAGTAGCAGAATGGATAAGAAAACAAGATCCATCTACATGCTGTTTACAAGAGACCCACTTTAGACCTAAAGACACCTTCAGATTGAAAAATAAGGGGATGGAGAACCATCTATCATGCTAATGGTCAAAAAAAGAAAGCCAGAGTAGCCATACTTATGTCAGACAATCTAGACTTTAAAATAAAGACTGTATCAAGAGACGCAGAAGAGCATTATATCATAATCAAGGGGTCTATCCACCAAGAAGACCTAACAATTGTAAACATTTATGCGCCAAATGTGAGAGCACAAAATATATAAATCAATGAATCACAAACATAAAGAAACTCATCAATAGTAATACCATAATAGTAGTAGACTTCAACACCCCACTCACAGCAATGGACAGATCATCTAATCAAAAAATCAACAAGGAAACAATGGCTTTGAATGACACACTGGACCAGATGGACTTAACAAATATATTCAGAACATTTCATCCTAAAGCAGCAGAATATACATTCTTCTCCAGTGCACATGGAACGTTCTCCAGAATAGACTATATACTGGGACACAAATCAGCCTGAAGTAAGTACAAAAAGATCGAGATCATACCGTGCATATTTTCAGACCACAACGCTATGAAACTCAAAATCAACCACAAGAAAAAATTTGGAAAGGTAACAAATAGTTGGAGACTGAAGAATATCCTACTAAACAATGAATGGGCTAACGGAGAAGTTAAAGAGGAAATTAAAAAGTGTATGGAAGCCAATGAAAATGATAACACCAAAACCCAAAACCTCTGGGACGCAGCAAAGGCAGTCATAAGAGGAAAGAATATAGCAATCCAGGCCTTCCTAAAGAAGGAAGAAAGATCTCAGATACACAACCTAAACTTACGCCTCAAGGAGCTGGACAAAGAATAGCAAATAAAACCCAAAACCAGCAGAAGACAGGAAATAATAAAGATTAGAGCAGAAATTAATGCTATCAAAACCAAAAAAAAAAAAAAAAAAAAAAAAAAACAGAACAGATCAATGAAACCAGAAACTGGTTCTTTGAAAAAATTAACAAAATTGATAAACCAGTAGCCAGTTCGATCAAGAAGAAAAAGGAAAGGACCCAAATAAATAAAATCACGAATGAAAGAGGAGAGATCACAACCAACACAACAGAAATAAAAACAATAATAAAAGAATATTATGCGCAATTATATGCCAATAAAATGGGCAATCTGGAAGAAATGGACAAATTCCTAGAAACAGGAAGAAATAGAAAATTTGAACAGACCCATAACCAATAGGGAAATCGAATTAGTAATCAAAAATTTCCCAAAAAACAAGAGTCCAGGGCCAGGTGGCTTTCCAGGGGAATTCTCCCAAGCATTTAAGGAAGAGTTAACACCTATTCTCTTGAAACTGTTCCAAAAAATAGAAATGGAAGGAAAACTTCCAAACTCTTTCTATGAAGCCGCATTACCTTGATTCCAAAACCAGACAGAGACTAAAAAGGAGAACTATAGACCAATTTCCCTGATGTACATGGATGCAAAAATCCTCAACAAGATATTAGCCAATGGATCCAACAATACATTAAAAAAATTATTTACCACAACCAAGTGAGATTTATACCAGGGATGCAGGGATGGTTCAATATCCACAAAACAGTTAGCGTGATTCATCACATCAATAAAAGAAAGGACAAGAACCATATGATCCTCTCAATAGGTGCAGAGAAAGCATTTGACAAAATACAACACATTTCCTGATAAAAACCCTCAAGAAAGTAGGGATAGAAGGAGTATACCTCGAGATCATAAAGCCATATATGAATGACTCAATGCCAATATCATCCTCAATGGGGAAAAACTGAGTTTTCCCCATAAGGTCAGGAACAAGACAGGGATGCCCTCTCTCACCACTGTTATTCAACATAGTATTGGAAGTCTTAGCCTTTGCAATCAGACAACACAAAGAAATAAAAAGCATTCAAATTGGCCAGGAGGAGGTCAAACTTTCACTCTTCGCAGATGACATGATACTTTATATGGAAAACCCAAAAGATGCCACCAAAAATCTTCTAGAATTGATTCATGAATTCAGCAAAGTTGCAGGATATAAAAGCAATGCACAGAAATCTGTTGCATTCCTATACACCAACAATGAAGCGACAGAAAGAGAAATCAAGGAATCGATCCCATTTACAATTGCACAAAAATCCATAAAATACCTAGGAATAAATCTAACTAAACAGGTGAAAAATCTATACACTGGAAACTATAGAAAGGTTATGAAAGAAATTGAAGAAGTCACAAAAAAATGGAAAAAGATCCCATGCTCCCAGATAGGAAGAACAAATATTGTTAAAATGTCAATTCTACCCAAAGCAATCTACATATTCAATGCAATCCCTATCAAAGTAACACCAGCATTCTTCACAGAGCTAGAAAAAATAATCCTAAAACTTGTATGGAACCAGAAAATACCCCAAATAGCAAAGCAATCTTGAAAAAGAAAACCAAAGCAGGAGGCATCATAATCCCGGACTTCAAGCTATACTACAAAGCTGTAATCATCAAGACAGTATGGTACTGGCACAAGAACAGACACTCAGATCAATGGGACAGAATAGAGAACCCAGAAATCGACCCACAAACATATGGCCAACTAATCTTTGACAAAGCAGGAAAGAATATCCAGTGGAATAAAGACAGTCTCTTCAGCAAGTGGTGCTGGGAAAACTGGACAGTGACACGCAGAAGAATGAACCTGGACCACTTTCTTACATCATACACAAAAATAAACTCAAAATGGATGAAACACCTCAATGTAAGACAGGAAGGCATCAAAATCCTCGAGGAGAAAGTAGGCAAAAACCTCTTTGATCTGGCCCGCAGCAACTTCTTACTCAACACATCTCCGGAGGCAAGGGAAACAAAAGCAAAAATGAACTACTGGGACCTCATCAAAATAAAAACCTTCTGCACAGCGAAGGAAACAATCAGCAAAACTAAGGCAACCAACAGAATGGGAGAAGATATTTGCAAATGACATATCAGATAAAGGGTTAGTATCCAAAAGCTATAAAGAACTTATCAAACTCAACCCCCAAAAAACAAATAATCCAGTGAAGAAATGGGCAAAAGACATGAATAGACCCTTCTCCAAAGAAGACATCCAGATGGCCAACTGACACATGAAAAAATGCTCCACATCACTCATCACCAGGGAAATACAAATCAAAACCACAATGAGATACCACCTTACACCTGTCAGAATGGCTAACATCAACAACTCAGGCAACAACAGATGCTGGCGAGGATGCGGAGAAAGAGGATCTCTTTTGCATTGTTGGTGGGAATGCAAGCTGGTGCAGCCACTCTGGAAAACAGTATGGAGGTTCCTCAAAAAAACTAAAAATAGAACTACCCTGCGATCCAGAAATTGCACTATTAGGCATTTATCCATGGGATACAGGTGTGCTGTTTCAAAGGGACACATGCACCCCCATGTTTATAGCAGCACTATCAACAATAGCCAAAGTATGGAAAGAGCCCAAATGTCCATCGATAGATGAATGTATAAAGAAGATGTGGTATATATATACAATGGAGTATTACTCGGCAATAAATAAGAATGAAATCTTGCCATTTGCAGCTATGTGGATGGAACAGGAGGGTATTATGCTAAGTGAAATTAGTCAGTCAGAGAAAGATAAAAATCAGATGACTTCACTCATATGAGGACTTTGAGAGACAAAACAGATGAACATAAGGGAAGGGAAACAAAAATAATATAAAAACAGGGAGGGGGACAAAACAGAAGAGACTCATAAATATGGAGAACAAACTGAGGGTTACTGGAGGGGTTGTGGGAGGAGGGATGGGCTAAATTGGTAAGGGGGCACTAAGGAACCTACTCCTGAAATCATTGTTTCACTATATGGTAACTAATTTGGATGTAAATTTTAAAAAATAAAATTTAAAAATAAAAATAAATAAATAAATAAATAAATAAATAAATAAATAAATAAATATTTACCTCCAGCTTCTGTCTCTGGCATTATAAAGCACCAAGTACCCTGGCCAACTCTTTAAGAAAAACAAAAACAAAACTAAAAATTCTTGATAAAATAATGTTTACGTTTTCTTAAATACATCCATTAGCTGGTAAGAAAGTAAGATGTTATGATATACAGGAAGATGGCGGCGTAGGAGGACGCTGGGCTCACCGCGCGTCCTGCTGATCACTTAGATTCCACCTACACCTGCCTAAATAACCCAGAAAACCGCCAGAGGATTAGCAGAACAGAGTCACCGGACCCAAGTGCAGACGAGAGGCCCACGGAAGAGGGTAGGAAGGGCGGCGAGGCGGTGCGCGCTCCACGGACTGGCGGGAGGGAGCCGGGGCGGAGGGGCGGCTCGCCGGCCAAGCAGAGCCCCCGAGTCCGGCTTGCAAAAGCGGAGGGGCCTGACGGACTGTGTTCAGACAGCAAGCGCGACTTAGCGTCTGGGAGGTCATAAGTTAACAGCTCTGCTCGGAAAGCGGGAAGGCTGGAGGACAAAGGGAGGGTGAGCTACGGAGCCCCCGGACGACAGAGCTCAGTTTGGCCGGGAACAAAGGCGCTAGCCAGCGCCATCTCCCCCGCCCATCCCCCAGCCAAAATCCCAAAGGGAACCGGCTCCGGCCAGGGAAATTGCTCGCTCCGCGCGAACACCCAACTCTGTGCTTCTGCGGAGCCAAACCTCCGGCAGCGATTTGACTCCCTCCGGCTGCCACAGGGCCCCTCCTGAAGTGGATCACCTAAGGAGAAGCGAGCTAAGCCTGCCCCCCCTCCCGCCGTGCACCTTGCCTTCCCACCCCAGCTAATACGCCAGATCCCCAGCATCACAAGCCTGGCAGTGTGCAAGTAGCCCAGACGGGCCACGCCACCCCACAGTGAATCCCGCCCCTAGGAGAGGGGAAGAGAAGGCACACACCAGTCTGACTGTGGCCCCAGCGGTGGGCTGGGGGCAGACATCAGGTCGGACTGCGGCCCCGCCCACCAACTCCAGTTATACACCACAGCACAGGGGAAGTGCCCTGCAGGCCCTCACCACACCAGGGACTATCCAAAATGACCAAGCGGAAGAATTCCCCTCAGAAGAATCTCCAGGAAATAACAACAGCTAATGAGCTGATCAAAAAGGATTTAAATAATATAACAGAAAGTGAATTTAGAATAATAGTCATAAAATTAATCGCTGGGCTGGAAAACAGCATACAGGACAGCAGAGAATCTCTTGCTACAGACATCAGGGGACTAAGGAACAGTCACGAGGAGCTGAAAAACGCTTTAAAGGAAATGGAAAACAAAATGCAAACCACCACGGCTCGGATGGAAGAGGCAGAGGAGAGAATAGGTGAACTAGAAGATAAAGTTATGGAAAAAGAGGAAGCTGAGAAAAAGAGAGATAAAAAAATCCAGGAGTATGAGGGGAAAATTAGAGAACTAAGTGATACACTAAAAAGAAATAATATACGCATAATTGGTATCCCAGAGGAGGAAGAGAGAGGGAAAGGTGCTGAAGGGGTACTTGAAGAAATAATAGCTGAGAACTTCCCTGAACTGGGGAAGGAAAAAGGCATTGAAATCCAAGAGGCACAGAGAACTCCCTTCAGACGTAACTTGAATCGATCTTCTGCACGACATATCATAGTGAAACTGGCAAAATACAAGGATAAAGAGAAAATTCTGAAAGCAGCAAGGGGTAAACGTGCCCTCACATATAAAGGGAGACCTATAAGACTCGTGACTGATCTCTCTTTTGAAACTTGGCAGGCCAGAAAGAATTGGCACGAGATTTTCAGGGTGCTAGATAGCAAAAATATGCAGCCCAGAATCCTTTATCCAGCAAGTCTGTCATTTAGAATAGAAGGAGAGATAAAGGTCTTCCCAAACAAACAAAAACTGAAGGAATTTGTCACCACTAAACCAGCCCTACAAGAGATCCTAAGGGGGACCCTGTGAGACAAAGTACCAGAGACATCACTACAAGCATAAAACATACAGACATCACAATGACTCTAAACCCGTATCTTTCTATAATAACACTGAATGTAAACGGATTAAATGCGCCAACCAAAAGACATAGGGTATCAGAATGGATAAAAAAACAAGACCCATCTATTTGCTGTCTACAAGAGACTCATTTTAGACCTGAGGACACCTTTAGATTCAGAGTGAGGGGATGGAGAACTATTTATCATGCTACTGGAAGCCAGAAGAAAGCTGGAGTAGCCATACTTATATCAGACAAACTAGACTTTAAATTAAAGGCTGTAACAAGAGATGAAGAAGGACATTATATAATAGTTACAGGGTCTATCCATCAGGAAGAGCTAACAATTATAAATGTCTATGCGCCGAATACCGGAGCCCCCAAATATATAAAACAATTACTCATAAACAGAAGCAACCTTATTGATAAGAATGTGGTAATTGCAGGGGACTTTAACACCCCACTTACAGAAATGGATAGATCATCTAGACACACAGTCAATAAAGAAACAAGGGCCCTGAATGAGACACTGGATCAGATGGACTTGACAGATATATTTAGAACTCTGCATCCCAAAGCAACAGAATATACTTTCTTCTCGAGTGCACATGGAACATTCTCCAAGATAGATCATATACTGGGTCACAAAACAGCCCTTCATAAGTTTACAAGAATTGAAATTATACCATGCATACTTTCAGACCACAATGCTATGAAGCTTGAAATCAACCACAGGAAAAAGTCTGGAAAACCTCCAAAAGCATGGAGGTTAAAGAACACCCTACTAACGAATGAGTGGGTCAACCAGGCAATTAGAGAAGAAATCAAAAAATATATGGAAACAAACGAAAATGAAAATACAACAATCCAAACGCTTTGGGACGCAGCGAAGGCAGTCCTGAGAGGAAAATACATTGCAATCCAGGCCTATCTCAAGAAACAAGAAAAATCCCAAATACAAAATCTAACAGCACACCTAAAGGAAATAGAAGCAGAACAGCAAAGGCAGCCTAAACCCAGCAGAAGAAGAGAAATAATAAAGATCAGAGCAGAAATAAACAATATAGAATCTAAAAAAACTGTAGAGCAGATCAACGAAACCAAGAGTTGGTTTTTTGAAAAAATAAACAAAATTGACAAACCTCTAGCCAGGCTTCTCAAAAAGAAAAGGGAGATGACCCAAATAGATAAAATCATGAATGAAAATGGAATGATTACAACCAATCCCTCAGAGATACAAACAATTATCAGGGAATACTATGAAAAATTATATGCCAACAAATTGGACAACCTGGAAGAAATGGACAAATTCCTAAACACCCACACTCTTCCAAAACTCAATCAGGAGGAAATAGAAAGCTTGAACAGACCCATAACCAGCGAAGAAATTGAATCGGTTATCAAAAATCTCCCAACAAATAAGAGTCCAGGACCAGATGGCTTCCCAGGGGAGTTCTACCAGACGTTTAAAGCAGAGATAATACCTATCCTTCTCAAGCTATTCCAAGAAATAGAAAGGGAAGGAAAACTTCCAGACTCATTCTATGAAGCCAGTATTACTTTGATTCCTAAACCAGACAGAGACCCAGTAAAAAAAGAGAACTACAGGCCAATATCCCTGATGAATATGGATGCAAAAATTCTCAATAAGATACTAGCAAATCGAATTCAACAGCATATAAAAAGAATTATTCACCATGATCAAGTGGGATTCATTCCTGGGATGCAGGGCTGGTTCAACATTCGCAAATCAATCAACGTGATACATCACATTAACAAAAAAAAAGAGAAGAACCATATGATCCTGTCAATCGATGCAGAAAAGGCCTTTGACAAAATCCAGCACCCTTTCTTAATAAAAACCCTTGAGAAAGTCGGGATAGAAGGAACATACTTAAAGATCATAAAAGCCATTTATGAAAAGCCCACAGCTAACATCATCCTCAACGGGGAAAAACTGAGAGCTTTTTCCCTGAGATCAGGAACACGACAGGGATGCCCACTCTCACCGTTGTTGTTTAACATAGTGCTGGAAGTTCTAGCATCAGCAATCAGACAACAAAAGGAAATCAAAGGCATCAAAATTGGCAAAGATGAAGTCAAGCTTTCGCTTTTTGCAGATGACATGATATTATACATGGAAAATCCGATAGACTCCACCAAAAGTCTGCTAGAACTGATACATGAATTCAGCAAAGTTGCAGGATACAAAATCAATGCCCAGAAATCAGTTGCATTCTTATACACTAACAATGAAGCAACAGAAAGACAAATAAAGAAACTGATCCCATTTACAATTGCACCAAGAAGCATAAAATACCTAGGAATAAATCTAACCAAAGATGTAAAGGATCTGTATGCTGAAAACTATAGAAAGCTTATGAAGGCAATTGAAGAAGATTTAAAGAAATGGAAAGACATTCCCTGCTCATGGATTGGAAAAATAAATATTGTCAAAATGTCAATACTACCCAAAGCTATCTACACATTCAATGCAATCCCAATCAAAATTGCACCAGCATTCTTCTCGAAACTAGAACAAGCAATCCTAAAATTCATATGGAACCACAAAAGGCCCCGAATAGCCAAAGGAATTTTGAAGAAGAAGACCAAAGCAGGAGGCATCACAATCCCAGACTTCAGCCTCTACTACAAAGCTGTCATCATCAAGACAGCATGGTATTGGCACAAAAACAGACACACAGACCAATGGAATAGAATAGAAACCCCAGAACTAGACCCACAAACATATGGCCAACTCATCTTTGACAAAGCAGGAAAGAACATCCAATGGAAAAAAGACAGCCTCTTTAACAAATGGTGCTGGGAGAACTGGACAGCAACATGCAGAAGGTTGAAACTAGACCACTTTCTCACACCATTTACAAAAATAAACTCAAAATGGATAAAGGACCTAAATGTGAGACAGGAAACCATCAGAACCTTAGAGGAGAAAGCAGGAAAAGACCTCTCTGACCTCAGCCGTAGCAATCTCTTACTTGACACATCCCCAAAGGCAAGGGAATTAAAAGCAAAAGTGAATTACTGGGACCTTATGAAGATAAAAAGCTTCTGCACAGCAAAGGAAACAACCAACAAAACTAAAAGGCAACCAACGGAATGGGAAAAGATATTTGCAAATGACATATCGGACAAAGGGCTAGTATCTAAAATCTATAAAGAGCTCACCAAACTCCACACCCGAAAAACAAATAACCCAGTGAAGAAATGGGCAGAAAACATGAATAGACACTTCTCTAAAGAAGACATCCAGATGGCCAACAGGCACATGAAAAGATGTTCAGCGTCGCTCCTTATCAGGGAAATACAAATCAAAACCACACTCAGGTATCACCTCACGCCAGTCAGAGTGGCCAAAATGAACAAATCAGGAGACTATAGATGCTGGAGAGGATGTGGAGAAACGGGAACCCTCTTGCACTGTTGGTGGGAATGCAAATTGGTGCAGCCGCTCTGGAAAGCAGTGTGGAGGTTCCTCAGAAAATTAAAAATAGACCTACCCTATGACCCAGCAATAGCACTGCTAGGAATTTATCCAAGGGATACAGGAGTACTGATGCATAGGGGCACTTGTACCCCAATGTTCATAGCAGCACTCTCAACAATAGCCAAATTATGGAAAGAGCCTAAATGTCCATCAACTGATGAATGGATAAAGAAATTGTGGTTTATATACACAATGGAATACTACGTGGCAATGAGAAAAAATGAAATATGGCCTTTTGTAGCAACGTGGATGGAACTGGAGAGTGTGATGCTAAGTGAAATAAGCCATACAGAGAAAGACAGATACCATATGGTTTCACTCTTATGTGGATCCTGAGAAACTTAACAGGAACCCATGGGGGAGGGGAAGGAAAAAAAAAAAAAAAAAAAAAAAAAAAGGACGTTAGAGTGGGAGAGAGCCAAAGCATAAGAGACTGTTAAAAACTGAGAACAAACTGAGGGTTGATGGGGGGTGGGAGGGAGGGGCGGGTGGGTGATGGGTATTGAGGAGGGCACCTTTTGGGATGAGCACTGGGTGTTGTATGGAAACCAATTTGTCAATAAACTTCATATAAAAAAAAAAAAAAAAAAAAAAAAAAAAAAAAAAAAGTAAGATGTTATAAAACTGATAACTACATGAAAAGTGGAAATTTGAGATAGAAGCATAGCATGGAAACCTTTAGTGTGAGGGCTTTTATAAATTCAGATCAACTTTGGCTTCACATTTGAGCACTTTGCTGCCTTCTTCCTATTCTCCTTCCCTTCACTTCCTGTGGAACACAGACAAGGTGGGAAAAGTGTTGGAATCAAAAAAGTGGTGGTGTGCTTGGGGTGGGTCAGAGACTTGTGGGGCTGAGGATCAGGAACACAATGAGGCCTAGAGGGTTGTGGGCAGGCTGGGGTTGGCTAAGTACCCAACTGAGAAGGCAGTGGCAGGACCATAGTCTCTCACATGTATTGGAGTCACTAATATTTTTGTATTCATACCTATCATCTCATTTTGTTGTTTTATTTGTACCACCTTTTAAATTTTGTATATTCTTCTCTTGTCTTTCTTTAAATGTTCATTTATTTATTTTGAGAGAGAGAGAGAGAGAGAAAGAAGGGGAGGGGCAGAGAGAGAGAAAGAGAGAGGGAGAAAGGATCCCATGCAGGCTCTGTGCCATCATTGCAAAGCCTGACATAGGGCTCTATTTCATGAACTGTGAGATCATTACCCAAGCTTAAATCAAGAGTCAGATGCTTGGGGCACCTGAGTGGCTTAGTCCATTGAGCATCTGGTTCTTGATTTTGGTTCAGGTCATGATCTCATGGTTTGTGGCATTAAGCCCCGCATCAGGCTCTACTATGACAGTGCAGAGCTTGCTTGGGATTCTCTCTCTGCCCCTATCCAGCTCATGCTCGCTCTCTCTCTCTCTCTCTCTCAATCTCTCCCTCTCTCTCTGTGCGTGTGCGTGTGCATGTGCGTGTGTGTCTCTCAAAATAAATAAATAAACATTTTAAAAAAGGAGTCAGATGCTTAACTGACTGAGCCATCCAGGTGCCCCTCTTCTCTTGTCTTTAATATCCATTCCTGACTTGCCTTAATCAACCAGCACAGTGATGGCCGCCAAATAGCGCTCCATTATTCTACATTTACAAGTTTTTGTTCCATCATAAATAGAAGCCTTTTCTTCTTCCCAAATTATATATTTATTACTTTATTTAGTTAAATGATTGCAATCAGTTTATTATTCTTTATTTTCATGTTGAAAGTGGTCCAGATTTGGTCAGTTGAGCCTATTCCAGAAGGTTCCTGGCACTTTGATATGCCTCAAACTATTTAAAGCCAGAGTTGACAGGGCTAAAAGAACTATAAGAGTGAAATCAATCCATAGGCTTGGAGATTTTAGCATAGTTCTTTCAATAATGATAAATCATGTAGTCAAAAAACCAGTAAGATTAAAAAGCTTGAACCACAAATTTAACAACTTGAAGAAATACACAGAATACAGAAGCCAATTACACCCACAGTTGTAGAGTATAACTTTTTTAAAGTTTATTCATTTATTTTGAGAGAGAGAGAGAGAGAGAGCATAGGAGGGTAAGAAAGAGAGGGAAAGAGAGAGAATCCCGAGCAGGCTCCACACTGCCAGGATAGAACCCAACACAGGGCTTGAACTCACAAACCGTAAGACCTGAGCTGAAACCAAGAGTTGGACAATTAACTGACTGTGCCACCCAGGCAACCCAAGTATACTTTATTAAAAGTATATATGAAGTATTTAATAATAGTGACTAAAGTTGTATTATACAAACCACTACTCCAAGGATTCCTCAACCTTAGCATAGTTATTGACATTTTGGTTCAGATAATTCTTTGTTTTGAGGGACCATCCTGTGCATTATAGGATATTTAGCAGCATTTCTGGCCTCTACCTACTAGATGCCAGTAGCAACACCTTTGCTCGCCTCTCTCCACCACCCTAAACCCATCAATTTTCACTCTATTAACAACTTAAGTGTATAAAGAAAAAGCAAAATTAAACTGTATCAAAAAACTAAAAAATAATTCTGTGCTCTTGGGCTAGGGAAAACTTCTTATGCAAAACACAAAATGTGAAATCTATAAAGAAAAAAAAATAGGAATTCAACTACATTAAAATTAAGAATGTTCATAGGGGTGCCTGGGTGGCTCAGCTGGTTAAATATTGGATATCAGCTCAATTCATGATCTCGCAGCTTATGAGTTCAAGCCCCACATTGGGCTCTGTGCTGTGTTTTGGATCCTCTGTCTTCCTCTCTCTCTCTCTGCCCCTTGCACACTCTCTTTCTCTCCCTCTTTCTCAAAAATAAATAAACAGAAAAATTTTTTAAAAAGAATGTCTGTTTATCAAAAACTGTCACAAAAAAAGTGATAAAACCAGCAAGTCTGTGGGAAATATATTTTCAACACATAACTGCCAAAAGATTAGTATTCAGAATAAATAAATGAATTCTATAAATCGAAAACACATAAATGGTACAAATTTTAATGGGCAAAAGAACAGACACTTGACAGAAGAAGAAAATTCAAATGTGCAAACATCTTAAAGTTTGTGTAGAACCACAAAAGCCCTTGAACAGCCAAAGAAAACTTGAAAAAGAGAAACAAAACTGGAGGTAAAACAATTTAAGATTTCAAATTATAATACAAAGTGGTAGTAATTAAAACAGTATGGTATTGGCCTAAAAATAGACACATAGTTCACTAGATTAGAACAGAAAACTCAGAAATAACCCCACAATTATATGGTCAATTGATCTTTGACAAAGGGAATAGGATACAGTGAGGAAAAGACATCTCTTCAACAAATCGTGTTGGGAAAACTGGACAGCCACATGCAAAAATATAAAAATGGACCACCTTCTTTCACCATACACAAAACTAAATTCAAAATGGATTAAAGACCTAAATGTGAGATCTGAAACCATAAAAATCATTGAAGAAAGCACAGACAGGAATCCCTCTGACGTTGGCCATGGCCATATTTTTCTGGATGGGTGTCTTGAGGCAAGGGAAATAAAAGCAAAAATAAACCCTTGAGACTACATCAAAATTAAAGTTTCTGCATGGCAAAGGAAACAATCAACAAAACTACCAAATGGGAGAAGATATTTGCAAATGACATATTCAGTATGGGGTTAATGTCCAAAATACATAAAGAACTGACATGAGTCAATACCCAAAAACAAATAATCCAATTAAAAGGTGGGCAGAAGACATGAACAGTTATTTCTCCAAAGAAGACATCCAGAAAGCCAATAGACACATGAAAAGATGCTCAACACTACTCATCATCAGAGAAATGGAAATCAAAGTCACAATGAGATATCACCTCACACCTGTCAGAATGGCTAAAATAAAAAAAACACAAGAAACAAGTGTTGGCGAAGGATGTGGAGAAAAAGGAACCCTCATGCACTGTTGGTGCAAATGCAAGCTGGTGCAGCCACTGTGGAAAATAGTATGGAGGTTCCTCAAAAATTAAAAATAGAATGACCCTACAATCCAATAATTGCACTACTGGGTATTTATCCCCAAAAATACAAAAAAATGAATCAAAAGGGATACATGCACCCCTATGTTTATTGCAGCATTATTTAAAATTGCTAAACTAGGGAAATATCCCAAGTGTCCATCAATAGATGAATGGATAAAGAGGTGATGTATATATACAATGGAATATTATTCAGCCATAAAAATAATGAAATCTTGCCATTTGCAACAGCATGGCTAGAGATAGAGAATATAATGCTAAGTGAAATAAACCAGTCGAAGAGAGACAAATACCGTATGATCTCACTCATATGTGGAATTTAAGAAACAAAACAAATGAGCAAAGGAAGAAAAGAGAGAGAGAGAGAGAGAGCCCAAGAAATAGACTCTGAACTATAAAGAACAAACTGGTTCATTATCAGAGGGGAGGTGGGTGGGAGGATGAGGGAAATAAGAAATGGGAATGAAAAAGTATGCTTATCATGATGGAAAAAAAATAAAATGATAAAAAAGAAAAAGAAGAAGAAAATGCCGATGTTAAAAAAGCATATGAGAGGGGCGCCTGGGTGGCGCAGTCGGTTAAGCGTCCGACTTCAGCCAGGTCACGATCTCGCGGTCCGTGAGTTCGAGCCCCGCGTCAGGCCCTGGGCTGATGGCTCAGAGCCTGGAGCCTGTTTCTGATTCTGTGTCTCCCTCTCTCTCTGCCCCTCCCCCGTTCATGCTGTCTCTCTCTGTCCCAAAAATAAATAAACGTTGAAAAAAAAAAAATTTAAAAAAGCATATGAGAAAATTCACAATCTTAGTAATGAGTAACTATAAACTAAAACTATAAATTAATTAAAAATTTAAAATGCCATTGGTTTCCATTTCATACCCACCTGGCTGGCAAAATTAAAGAAGTTTTAGAATATCAGGCATTGGGAAGAATGTCGAACAGCTTTCGAGATTTAAAGTGATAATTTGGAAAACAATTTAACCTATCTAATATTAGCATGCAAGTCTGCTCTTAGATATGTACCCTGGTGTCTTAATCTTCTCAGGCAGCCATACCAAAATATCATAGACCAGGTAGCTTGAACAATGGAAATTTGTTTCTCATAGTCCTAGAGCCTGGAAAGTCCGAGATCAAGGTGCTGGTTGATTGGGTTTCTGGTGAGGTGTCTTTTCCTGGCTTGCAGACAGCTACCTTCTCGCTGTGTTCTCACGTAGCTTTTTCTCTGCATGCACATGGAGAGAGAGATCTCTTGCTTCCTCTTCTTATAAGGCCACTAATCCTATCAGATTAGGACTCCAACTATATAACTTCATAACCTAATTACTTTCTACTCTATCTCCAAAAGTGGTCACATCGGTGGTTAAGACCTGTGCATGTGAATTTGGGGGGAACATGAATCGCACCTACAAAATGTTTGCCTGTGTCCACAAGTTAACATGTACAAGAATATTCACAGGCAACACAACTGCCTGGTAAGACACCAGCTTCAACTACAATGGCAATATGCTAATCATCAGACATTGAAACCATTGTACCCCATACAACCTAGCTGAGCTGACCTGGACCAGAGATACCATTTCAGTCCTCTCACAAAAGTGCGAACTAAATGTAATACTGATTTTTTTTTAAGCCACAAAGTTCTGGGTTCTATACACTAGAAAAAGCTAACTAATACAGTACATAAGATATTCTAAATGTCTTAAATTTACACAAACTACAAATGGAATGAAGTGAACAAGTGCTTATTATATGCATATGTGCTTTTTTTCTAGGGTTATGCAGGACAAAATCCCCCATTCTTCAGTTGGTGAGGTGAAAAAGTGAGATATATCCCCATTTAAAATTTAAAGTGCTCAAAGTAAAAATAGCAGTTCCAAGCAATGATTTTATAAGATTTAATAATAGGTTAATAGCTAAATAGTTATTATAAAATAAACAATAAGAAGATAAAAAACATTTAGGTTCATATTCTCAGGAAAGTTATTAAAGAAGAGGTAGAATATAATTATTTGAATAATTTATTCTTTAATATTTCATGCAAAACTTGTTTGGTCATTCAGGTAGTGTTTAATTTTCATTCTAAAGAAAGCAAAGTTCAACCTGAGGATTGCTTTATATTAAGCATCATGCTAAGTGATGGTAAGATGATTGAGACCTGTTCCCTGTCATTAATGAAGACAGATACTACAAGTAAAACATAACAAGTAATAAAATAGAGACATACAGGGGATAATGTGCAAATATAGATATGAAACACTTTGCTTTCTTGCAGATTTAGAGAATCTTTCTTGGAAAGAAGTCATAAAGGGTAAGATAGAGTTAGCTAAGAACATAAATGTTGGAAGATGTAGTCATAAGCAAAAACTCAGATATATGCAATGACATGGTATATTCATATTACTAGAGGTAGGTCATTTATCACTCAATGAATATTGTATACCTTCTATATTCCAACCACTATGTGTGACAGATACTATAATAAGGAATAAAATAGAAAAAGTCTAAAGGAACTTAATACCAATAAAGGTAGTTACACAATAAAAAAGTAAACAACCTGGTGAAAATTACAAGTTATGAAGAATACTATGAAGAATAAGAACAGGATGCTGTCCAGTATCTAATGAAAAAAAAATGGAAGTACTTTCATCATAGGAGTAGCATAATTTAATTTACCAACTCAGCGCTTTAGACTTTTTAAAATAAAAGTTATACCTGGGAGTATTAACTACAACACAGGAGACATAAGAGGGCTCTTCTAAGTCATGCTCTACCTTGGACTTCATTCTGAAGGTGAAGTGGTGCCATTGAAGACTTTAAGTATATGCACCAGTTGACCAGACTTATACTGAAGATGGTACACTCATGTTCTGTGTGGATCTGGAAATAATGTGAATGGATGAAGGGCAAGACTGGGAAAGAGAGTCAGCTAGAAGCCTCTAGTAACAGTCCCAACAAGAAATGGTGAAAACTTAATTGTCTTACATTTCCTGCTGCAACAGGACTATCATTACAGAATATGGATGTAGTATATGAGGAGATAAGTATACATAGCATTTGAGGAAGTTTTAGAATTATCACTGAGGGGAAGAGGAAATAAAGCTGATCAGGGGACATAAGATAGATGAATGGTCCTCTATTGGTACAGAAAAGCACATGTTTTTCACGATTGTATAGCAAGCATCTGGCGATTTGTCAAGCACTCCTCAACCTTTCATCTAGAAAAGTCTCCCCCTTTTAGGAAATGTCTCAGCCCCCCCACACTGAACATATCCCTCAAAAGTTAACTTCAATGCTAAGTGGTTCTGCCTCATCGGCTACAGTGCTTGATTTGTGAGTGGATATCTGTGTCAACCTGAACCAATCCCAAGGCCTGAGTGATCAGTGGTAACTAATGTGTTCAGAAGCAGAAACTATTCAAATTCTTTTGTATTAACTTATTTAATCACCATTACAATGTAACGAAGTAGATACAATTGTTATCTCCTTTCTTGCAGATAAAGAAATCAAGGATGTAAATTTGTCCCTGGTCATGCACAGACCAGGCTTTAAATCCCAGGCACCCCCACAACCCACACATTCTTAATCATTACCTAATACTGCCCTTGACAGGTTTCTTCACCCAGAAATGTATACAAGTCCCAAGGTGACCCAATCAAAACCTTTTCTTGGATTTCGGACCTTGAGTATCAAGAAAGCTAACCTCAATCCATCTCTGATGGTAGAGTTAGAAGCACGGAGCATAGGTTGCAGCTAGGCACCATGAATGCGTCTATATGAAATATCTAGACCAAGAAACTGGAAGAAGACATCCTGGAAAATGTGTCTTCAGAGATCACAGAATAGCATAAGGAGATGTTTGAACTCTGGTTGCACTCATCACTAAGACTAACTAGAGCCATGACTTCCTATTAATGTGATGATGTGAACTTATTCAGCACCCTTTCCAGATAAATGGGCTTAAATTTAAAGCTTGTAACTAAGAGTCACGAATAATTAAGGATACCAATCTGCATAGCTATGGCACAATCTTTAGCAATGCTCAGTCATCCAGAGGGATAGCAGATTGCTACATTAGTCCTGGTTAGGGATTCACTAGGCAGCTGTGTTAGGAAGACGGGGACACAAATAAGTTGAGCATGTGAAAGGTAGCTGGTCAAATAAGTGAGATCAAAAGGGAGGGTATCGTAGTGGAGAAGAAAGCAGGACCTGGGATAGACTATAATTTAGCCTCTCAAGCCTCAGTTTCTTCATATTTGTTGTGGGATAATAATTGCCTATCTTTCTTGTATGTTAGGAGGATTAAATGAGATGATCTATATAAGGCCTTATATAAAGATGATCTATACACAGTGCCCATGTATATAATCGCTCCACAAATGTTGTTGTAGTTGAGGTACATAGCCCATGCTATGGGAAACATAGATTCACAGAGAAGGGATATTTGACAGATATTGAAGGACAAAAGCAGACAAATAGGTAAAAGGAGGCAGCAATTCCTTTCTCTTATGCTCCCATGTCCGCTTGTTCATCCCCTAACACCTGTATTGCTATAGAGGTGATACTAGACTCCTACACACACATTCTACAGAAACTAAAGTCATAATCCAAAAAATGAAAATAGTGACAAACTTTAAGTAATACACAAAGTCAATAAAGACCAAAACTTAAAACCAAAGACTATCAAGCATTTAAATTTTAGATTTTTCTTTGTAACCAAAATGCTTCATTATTAAAACATTAATATTCATATAATGGCATCATCGCTGATGAAATCTCTCCTGCCTGTAACAAATGTGATTTCAGCTTGTACTTCTGCAATGAGTGATGAAGAAACTTCCAGATGGAGAGGTGTAATTTGTGAGATTTTCCCTAGTCTATTCACATTGGCTTTAACTTCCATTTTAAATTACAGAGAGAATTCCCAAAATTTCAAATAGCCCCAGGAGATCTGGTGAAATAGCTAATCTCTTTCCATGAGCATGCTAACAAAAGCAATTTCTTACCAAGCTATATGCTACCCAGTGGGACTGATAATGAATCTGCATTATGGTAACCTTTATAAGAAAGGAAGATAAGAAGACCTTTTGGGGAGGTATATTTATTAGGTGGTGAATGTGTCTTTCTGCATGTGGATTCTTCTGTTTAGATCCACTTTTCACTGAACTATGCCAAGACCTTCTGTCTTTCTGCTTTCAACAACATTTCTCAATTTAGAATATTCATCCTATTACATACCACAATGTCAGTAAATACCAAACACCAATGTGCTGTAACAGCTTTCTCAGTGTTGAATTTCTTTCATTCGAAAAGGCACTAGATTTATATGACTGATTATGTACTTCATACTAATTTCCCTCTAGCATTTTTAAAGAGTTCGAACTTGTGTTAGCACAGAGTACTGTGTTGTTTGCTTGTTTGTTTGTTTGTAAATTGGCAAGGGGGGAAAACTTCTATGTCGCCACCCAAATATAAAGAAGCAGCATTTACTGGGAGTCTCCTACAGAGGGCACCTTCACCTTATTGGAAACCCAACTGAAAGAGAAACTCAGTGGTTAGCAGAGAAATAACTAAACCTTAAAGTCGGGAGCACTCGTTTGCTTTTGCTAACCAGTTTTCTTCTCTGGTATCTTTGTTACCTTATCTTTAGTAAAAGAACTGGCACCCTCTGCATAATCATTCATAGATACAGGCCAGTAACACTACCTTATTATTATGTTCAGCTCGCTTGTGGGTGAGCTGGAGACAGCTGTTCATATCACCTAAGAGGCAACAGATCAATGAAAGGAAGGGAAGGACAAGTTTTGAGCTGCCTTTTTGCAACAATGTCCTTTATACAACAGAGGATATTTTTAAAGCATTGTATCAGAAAACAAAGGCTGATAATAAAGTAAAATGTTTACAAAACAAACTTCTGCTGTGTTGTTATGATTAGCAAGTGATTTTAGACTAAAATTACTTAAGTAGAAACAAAAAGTAAGTATTTTTTGGATACCAAAAATACCATGGATTATAGACTATAAATATAAAGAAAACAATTGCTATTTAGAAAATTCTGAAAATAGGTATGTGTGAGTGTGTGTGTGTGTGTGTAAAGCAATTCCTTGAAACTGTTTATGTGTAGCTAAACTATAAAAAATATTTTAGTAATCTTGTTATTAAAATAATAGATTATCAAACTGTAAAAATACATTTTCACAGAAAATATTCTTTTAAAACATGTTCAGAATAAGTGCTGTATACAACTACAGGACTTCAAATGCAGCATTACTTTGACATTAATTTTGAATGTCTTATGTCTCATAATAGGTAATAATAGTAATGTACATAAATTGAGTACACATATACACACACACACACACACACACAACATTTTGCATATTTACCTTTGACGGTTCCTGATAAGGAGAATTCTTTTGGATATTCAAAAGCAATTGGATTTATTAGAGCATTTTGGCCAAGAACCTGATAATAATAATTCATGAATATTAAGACAAAAAGCAACATTGAAGACATGAGTTTATCTCTTTACATTTTTTAGTTACTGGATGTGCCATCTAAAACTTACTATATTTACAATGAAGCTTATCAATTATAGATTGCTAACTCAAATATTCGGTGTTTAGAAGTAATCAAGCTTCCAAATGCTACTCTTGGCAAATGGCATTTGGGAACATTTTTACTTTCCTTTAAGTTTACTTTAAATAGATTACAAATAAATGTAAATGTATTTTAGCTATTAAAATTGGTTTGATCCTAAGTCATTTTTAATGCTTTATTCAGTCAAGGCCTAAAGCTTCCTATTAGGACCAAAATGTTCAGAGTATTGGAAATTTTAATTCTTCTCAACTAATAACTATCATCAATGTGTCAATCAAATCACTTAAATAGAAATGTAACAAAGTACTGCCGGGTAAGCATATGCTAAAATTTATGCACTTGTTGTTATCAGTGTGTTTCAAAATCAGTCAAATTTGTTTCTGTGGGAAAAAGACCCATTTTCTTGTTCAGCTGAGTGGGTTGCCTTGTCCTACAGAATGCCTAGGGTAAGACCCCAATCCACCTGCCCAGGCATTCCCGCCTCATTGTTGACATTTCCTGGTGTTCAGTGGTTTCTCCCACTTTGTTGCATTCCAGAGCTCAAGGCGCTTCTTTGAAGATACAAGGCCATTCAAGTCTTCCCTACTTTGCAGTCTCACTCTAAAGGGAGAGTAAATGAAAAAAGCCACGCAGTTCAGACAATTTAAATGGGGCAGCAGGAGGGCTGTGCTATTGCTCTGTTGGGAATAGCTGTGAGTGATCCCTGAATCACCTCTTGGAAAACAAGTAGAGAGTGGCCTTTCTTGAAATCAGGATGAAAAAGGATAGGAGAAAGAGGCTGGATAGTCCCCGATGGAAAAGCAAACTAAGTCTGGTAAGAGACTACAGGAAAGTAATGTGTTTACACAATCAACTTCTGGTTTCATGCCTGATTTTGCAAAGCACTTCAACAAATGACTTTTACTGGTAGATGCTGCCATTTTCTAATCAAAGGAAACCAGAGATAAGTCACAAAAGTCAAGGAACCTCAGGGGTTTTTGCGCTCTGACTAACTTGTTAACATCATATATCAGTTAAGTATGTCTCAAGATCTCAAAATCTTATCCCTGAAATAACAGTATTTCCCCAACTCTTGTTCAGGATTCTCCATCCTCATTGTGCTACCTTGTAGCATGTGACTGCATACATCTACGCAGCAAGTGAGAACACATCAGTAGCTCTGTTAGAGCATATAGAAATTCATTAAACAGTGATAGAAACAGGCAGAGAACCATGAGGCCAGATCCAAATATGCCAGTCTACTATCTTTTCTGTTCCTTTATATAGGAAGCCATAAAAATGTATTTCCTCTGCTTACCTCAAAAAGGTTTCCTTCAAGAATAGTTGTGGGGCAGAAAACCTCACTGAGGCCTTGAGTCTAATTCCTGGCTTAAGCCTCAACTAGTTGCGAGTATAAAGGCAAGTTCTCGTATTTTAACAAAATATGTCAGTTTCCTTTTTTGTAAGATCAGAAATGATGTATAAGGACAAATCGAATGGACTGGTAGTGAGAGACTGCCTACAGTCCTACACTGGGAAGGTTTCTCAGACTGCCCCTAAGCTCCCAAGGAGGGATCTGAGAATCATTGGTAATTTCTAGCATGGTCATCAGATGTGAAAATGGCAGGCCAAGACCTGCAGTTCTAGGATTAGATGATCTTCCAGGCTCCCCTAATACAAAATTTCAATGATGTTATGGAAATAAGACTGAACAGAGACAATGTAGATGAAATCTAATCAGGATGAATACCTTTGTCTTCTTTACATCTTCAGCAACCAGCATACCATCAGTACACAAAAGTAAGTGTGCTTTGTGTTAACAGAGAAGATTATGTACATTAAGGTGATGGTAGAATTAAAGTAAAATTTGTAGAGTATACAAATGAGGGCATACACCTCTGCTTACTCACATTTGAGAGAATTTCACATGCAAACCTGCATTCCCTCATCGTCTGTAGCAGCCCGTCAGAGTCCACTATCATTTATATTCCATTCTTGGTGAAGACTCCCAGTGGCTCCTCAGATGATTAAGAAAAGATTTTTTTTTCTGTTTAGGTCCCAGATACAAGCCTTAGTTACAGATCTAAGATTCTCCTTTCTGGCTATTTGATCTAGCATCTCTGGATCTTTGCCTAAAGAATTTTTCCTAAATTAATTGTATATTAGAACAGACATAAGCATATCTAAAATTTTGTTAGTCTTCAATATCCTGTTATGTGTCACATGATAATATGATTTAAGGAATGAGCAGTCTACACAATTTGGGGATACAGGAAATGTGTGGATAATATAGAAGTAGTTTTAATTACCCAGCTGACCTTTACCTAACACCCAACAGGTGCTAAGCGTTATCCTAGCTATCCAAAAGGAATCGAAATGACTTGAGGCCACCTGAAGAGAAACATATCAACAAGTGTGAAAGCATAAGATAATTGCCTTATCCATCAAAGTACATGCAAGTTACAATACACAAGGATAAATCTGCAAAGATTCCTGGATATGCTGAACCTTGAGCCAATCAGTAAATTATAAATTCTGACTTACATGGGAAACGGTCTGTCTCTTCAGTTCCTTCTCTAAATGCTGGACATGTGAATGAACTGAACTCTGGTTGAAAAACTGAAACAACTTTACAGTCTGTGGGGAAAGCACGTGCCCGAGGACGGCAGAGAAGCAATCTATACCCCAATGCCAGGACACCACTCCGAGCCTGTGCTTTGATTATGTTAAACAAGAATAAAGAGACCTGTGAAGAATTCTTAGGAAGTGATTTCTTATATAACATCCTGCCAGTATCCCTAGTCCTCTCCTGAAAACCAGCGGGGTGAAGGGTGGATCTGGGCACATCTTTTCAAGGAAAAAATTAACAACAACTTAGAACCTGGCATAGACATTACTAGTGGAGGGTTGTATTACTATTTGCACTGGTAATCCTTAAAACAGTTCATTTCTAAGTTTAAAAATGGGCCAAGTGCATTCTCAGAGGAATCGTGTTCATCCTTTTCCATTCCATTATTAAAAAATGCACCTTTGTTTCAGGATTTAACCTTTGCTAAAGCATAGGGCTGAGACAATCACAACAAAAAACCTCCCCCTTAAAACTAGTACTTCAGAGCCCTGTTAAATCAAAAGAAAAATTCTTTCTCTCCTCCCCAGTCCCACAGCCCCTTAGGATTTTAAATGGTAATGACCAGTTCATTTGAGAAAATGGCATTTTAGTGCTCCCCTTCACAAGCTCTTAAGGCATATGAGGTGTCTCTTTCCCGGTGATGTGCACCTCCTTTTGTTTTCTGGCATTACTGGAACTGACCTGGCATGGATCACTGGGTGAGCAGGCAATCTTAAACACTTCTCATATAAATTACTGGTTCCTTTCCAAGTGCAATTGCTCACAGGGTAATACACCATTTTACAACTCTGATAGCAATGTCTCTTCGTTCTACTGGGTTCCACACCCCCCCAGGAAATGAACAGACAACAAAGACTGATGGAGATGTGAACCTTAGAAATGTACAATCTGGTTCAACCTTGAGTATGTGCATAGTGGGCGTTTTGGGATCCTTCAATTCTTCTATTTCCTTCTTTTACACCTCTCAAATCTTTTCCTGCTTTCAAAGCCATCTACAAGAACAAAAATATCAAAATGACACACTCCACACATGTGGGCACTACACAAAGCAAAGCAGCAATAAATATGGACATCTACGAAAATATATTTTAAAAAATTTTCCAGAAAAGAAAATAATGCTCACATTTTATGATCCCATTAGGTAGAAACGACACATCTTGCTTCCATGCAAATGAGGCTTACCGTTAATTGAGCACTCCAAGAATCACTGGATGCTAATGATGGCCACATTTTCCAAGCCAGCGTCTTTTTTCCCATGAACTCTAATGACAAGGTGTGTTTTTACTGACAGTTGACTCGGATCAGAGCTTGCAGTATTGTATTTCAGGTTGTGGCTCTGTAAAGCCCTGTAACTTTCTTTGAAGTTAAACAGTGTCAATCTGTTTCCATGTCTGAATAACTCTTAGAAGAGCCTGCCTGACCCAAGTCAACTCATTGAAACATACTATTTCCCCATAATTGATGTTCCAAATGAATGTCCTTTCATAATAAAATGTGCTGGAAAACAAAACAGCTTTGCATCCGGCACAAGTTGCATCATAATTAAATTTTATTTTATCCCATCGAGGCATGCTAAATGTTGAGCAAAATATAATTTTAAGTAATTTGTTTGTATTCTTATCTGTAGGAGCTGGAAATTAACAGCGTTGCTAGTTTGCGTTTACTGTTAAGCCTGGAGAGCAGAGAGATTGCTTTGCAAACATTACAGTTATTATGTCTGCAGTTGGTACTCTTTGTATAAATTATTGATCAGCCAGCTTATTTTTCTTTCTGCTTAATGGATATTATAGCATAGCCGTTTACAACGCTATAGTTAAGGTTGTGTCAGCACTTCCATTATAATAAACCCTCTGTTACAGGGGGTTTATAACTTGTTGTAAAAATTTGCTCTGGGCTGAAACTTGACATACAAGATCTCCGGCTGGAAGGTGGCAATTGTTATTCTTTCAACTTTAAAAAAACTCTTTGTTCTGAAGGGCAATAAATAAATAAACAGTTTATTCTTTTCTAACAATCCTTGAAATTTCGGACTTCAAATAGAACAGTTTTTACAGGCTATTTGTTAGACAATGACCTCTTCTTTTACTTAATAGAGCAAAGAAGAAAAAAGGATGAAGATTATAAATTAAAACAAAACAAAAAAGCAATCCACATAAACTTTTAAAATCAAGTTTAATACATTTCTCCTAACATCACAAAATTACGTGACAATTTATGTTTTCATATTGAACATGCATTTATACTACATAAGACTTCTTCCCCACCCCCATTCCCAGCTATGTCTCCCTTAAGCAATTCATAGGTCCTGATACTGATCTTCTTTAGAGGAAAATGAGTTGGGTTATTTAAAGAAAAAGAAGTATGACAATGAGAAAATGCCTCGTATTAAAAGGTACAGTTGAATGTAGAATATTTACCAGAGAACTAAGGATTTAAATGTCTGCCTGACTTTTTGACCTTACTTCAATCCAGTCTGCTCTTCCTCTCACAATGGCCTGATTTAAGAGATGAAGGGAATTAATCTCAATTTATATTATTCTTGTTGCTGCTTCCTTTTACAATCCAACTCTAAAATGATCTCACTGTGTTTATTTTTCTATCGGATATTTGGCTGTGCAATTCAATACCAACCCAGAGATGGAATTAGGACACTTACACTGGAAGTAAGGAGTGATGGACAAGTATAACTAAATTATCAGGGAGAGTTGACTGGCTGTCATGGAAATGATGTAGTTTGGAGTCAGGAAAACAATCCTAAGATGGCTTTTTTTTTTCCTTGTCTTTGTAACTCTTCTTCTCTTTGCCATTACCTTCTCTCTCCCCTGGCATGGGTTTAGAGATTTCTTAAAATATGCCCTATAACCAGCAAAGTATTTTTGGCTACATGTCACCTTCATTCTGAACCAGGAGAAAAGGAGGTGAGGACAGAAGTTTAGGGAGAGAGGTACAGTGGTGCAAATCCTGCCAGTTGGCTCTGAGATCTATGCAAACAGGAATATGAATAGATCATTACTATATGCATTCAGTAAGAATATGTACAGTCCATGCATTTCCATGCTGTAAAACAGGTCAAAGTTATTTATAACCATTTAAACCACTTCTTTATTAAGAACGGAAGTTTGTAATGTAAAGTTTGAGTGCTTCAAGTTATAGTGTGCTCACCTTCAGCTCCCCACCTTCTGTCCTTCGGGTAATTTATCACCAAGCTCTTCTGCGCCTGATTAGAGAGTGTATCCGGGAGATAAAAGTCTTATTCCTCGTTCTTGAGGACAGGCAGGGAATTGGAAAAGAGGGGAAGACTGAGGAAGTGAGAGTCACTACAAGTCAGAAGTTAGAACCCTAGGTGGGGAAGGCAGAGGCAGAATGTGTAGAGGTGGAGAAGTCTGTGCTTCAGGCAGTCAAAGTATATCTGCTGAGCTGATTGGTGAGGCCGAGTGTCTAAGTTAAAAAGGCTTGAGAGAGTTACTTGGCATAATTTCTCCATCTTCAATGATTTACTACTGAAGTGCAAACATCAATTTTGGACTCTCTCCTGAGAAACGTTTAACAAAGTCAGTGAACTACTGGTACCCTGATACCTTCCTAGATTTGCCAAACTTGGATAGCTCTTTAATAAACCTCTGCCTGAAGTTTATCTGTCTTTTTTTTTTTTTCCTACTAAGGAAACAGGTCCATTAGTAAATATGCAGATGTAAAAATGATCTTCCTCTTTACTTCTCCGTTGTGATATATCTTAGAATTGTTCAGAAGTGCACTCTATTGTTAAAGCTATTTGTGCCGGGTGTGCTAATGCACTCTTTGATTGAGTGAATTAGCAGTCATAACAATCTGGCAGTCTGGCCATAGAAGTGTGCTCAAATTGATTTGTGTTATGGCTGGACTGGAAAATCTAGTGTTAGTTGTTTTTTGCCCTGGGGCATTGTTTGTACCAAACTCCACTTTTCATTTAATTTTCCAATACATTTTGAAAGATTGAAATGCTTGTGATCAACATTTGATCCACTTGCATTATTTAAAAAAAAATTCTGAAAGTAATTTCAGATTCCAAAAAACCTTGCTTTCAATTAGAGTAAACATAATTAGAGTGACGTCGTGCTCGGAATGGTAAATCTCCCTTTGAATCTATTAAGCGTGTTATCTCCTTGTCCTGTCACTGAAAGGAATTCAGTATATATCTGAAGTATATATCTGTATTTTTCTGTGCATGCTTCTAATAGAACTTGGGGAAAACTTGAAAGAATAAAATTGTAATGAACCTTTTCTTGTTTCCTTTGTGCAAATGGCCAAATTGTTTCTGTTTCGCTTAGTGATGCTAGAAAAGGAGGATCCTCAAAGGTTTCAGGAAATTTTGAGATATACCAGAAACATATGCAGATATGTGTTATCTTTAAGTTACCCAGTCATTTGTTTTTTATAGTGCATGAAATATGCATTTTCAATCTTTTTCTTTCAAATAACTATATCAATTGCTATATTGAAACTCTTAAGATTTAAAGACATGACTTATCCTGGCTTTGTCAATATTTGTATCTTTCTTACAATCTTCTGCTTTGCAGTCATTTACCAGAATTATAATGCAGCATGAATAAACCTAAAAAATGACTATTGATTACAGAGAAAGCTTTGTGAAATCATTTAGTCAGTTTCCCCACTTGAGAAATCAGTGAATAAAATAGGTCAATAGAAAATGATGCAAAGGATGTAATACAGTGCTATGCCACCCTGGGTTATAAAACGGGTCAAAAATAAATCCCCATAGAATTCATGATTTTATACTCGTAAAATAAAATGATACTTACCAAATCCCAACTATAAATCCTCCTTTCTACAGATTTATTCTTCTTTTTTTAAAAACCACAGGTTTGGAAAATATATTTTTTATGTTGCCCTGTTTCAGTAGAAGCATTCCCTTGTCACTGCCCCCTTTTAACCAAATAGGATGCCCTCATCATCGAGCTAAAGTGCCTGTTGTCATCCAGGTATTCCCCGGGACTTTAGCTCCAACAGCTACTCTGTGTTTCCTGTCTCCTGCAACCTTACAGCTCTTCTGAAAAACTGCATTTCATACTGCACTGAACTCTGTGTCCTGTGTCGATTTCTGTTAAGTAATAGATGGTGAGACCTGAGACCACTCTCTCTATTAGTTCCCATTCATTGGGATGTCGTCGCGGGGCACGAGAGGAGCGGGGAGGAGAGGGGAGGGGCCAGGAGGGGGCAGAGGGAGGGAAGAAAATACCTTCCCTGAACTGGTACAAGCCCAGCTTCAAACGACATCCTAGGAAAGAAATTAAAGACTTCTTAATTAGTGCAGCAATTAAGCTTTCTTGGTAGCATTTTAATCAGCACAGGCCCTATCAAAGGACAAACAGAACGATTTGCAGGTCTTTGAATTTTAAACAGTCTTATTGATTTCAGCACAATACGTCTTCACAAAACACAGGGAGAATTTTCTAATATCAGTTACAGTACTTTGAGTTTTGCTTATGCAAATTTGGTGCAGGTTGGAAAAGATGAGATGGAGGGAGAGGACCTGAAACAGCCAAGGATGTAAAACAATAAACAAACAAGACAAAAGCTTTGAAAGCTAAAGATGCAGGAGAAAGAGTGAGAATTTGAAATCTCTGTGGAGTTGATTTATCTGCTGATGTTAAATACTATTTGCCTTAATCATTGGTAACATTTCTAAAAGAAAGAAAGAAAGGGAAAGAAAAAGAGAAAAAGAAACAAGGAAAAAATCTTAAATCTAAAATATTTGAGGCTTTTTTCCCCTACATATTTAATTTGCATTAGATGCTTCTTCTAATCCTATTGTTTGATCAAAGGGGCATGTGGTAGTTCTCAGAAACGGTTTAGAGACCTGAGGTTGGGGGGTGGGGGGGAGCTCCCATTCAGGTGGGGGTAAAGGCCCCAAGCCCTACCTCTGAACGGAGCACGTGCTGGGAGGCGCAGGATTCCCTGCAGAAAATTTGGAGTTTGCTTCAAAGCTGGGTGGGATTATGGCTTGGTCAGCTATTATTACTTCCTGCCTGTGGCTTCCGAACATGGCAGGTACTGGGTGAGTGGCAGTTTAAGGAAATGTGAGAAATGAGAATGGTAAGGGCAGATTCTCAGCACTTAATTCTGATTTTTTCCCATTTCTGGATCTAGAAGTTAAAATGAGGAAACTATAGTTTAGCGTTTTTAGCTATATCAGACTTTATTAAAGTTGTGCATGCAATTCCAAAATAAAATTAGTTTTTCAGGGCTCAATATCATCTTCTTTTCCCCCACTCATTAACATAGTAATTTGGCATTTTTAAAAAAGGTACTATTTTCCAAAACATGTGTCAACACTTAACGTGGTGTTTTGATGTATGTGACATATTATCGAATCCCTATTTTTGAGGATTGATGGGAGGAGTGAAAAAGTAATATAAATTATTTCTGAATATATTAAAATGCATTGGCTAATTAGGCCAAACAACTGTGTAAACTCCAGCTATCTTTGCAGAAGTCTATCTACTTTTTAGCAACAATCAATTTTCTGAATTCTTATGACCCAGGAAAGCCTCTTGATATAACTGCTGTGCCCCAAAAAGTTTAGCATAAACTTAGTCAATGGTGCCATATTTCTCTGTAGATGTTTCCTGTGCCTTTTGACACTAAATTTCAAAAAGTTTAAAAAATTAAAATGACAAAGAGAAATGTGATCATCATTTCAGCACCAAAATGGCAGAATTTCATTATGAAATTTCCCAACCCTGGGAACCTGATGCTAATAGTTTATTTTTTAACTCTACCCAATGCTTCAGCATTGTTTCTGTCTTGTGAAGTTAATAAACCTGTACAGACAGGTTTAAAGCCTAATTACTTGAGATTCCTAGAGATATAAACAGAGAACAAACTTGACCTATGTTCAGATCATAGGTTGGTCAAAAATCCTTGAAAAAGAAAAAACCCTCCATGCAACAAGTTAGAAAGAGAAGAGGAGAGAGGAAGGCAAAGAGGAAGAGAGTCATTCTAAACTCAGCCTCACGTTTTTAAGCATAGCCACCCTTTCTGTCTTTACAAGTCAACTAGTGAGCTTGTTTTGTTCTTCTCATTATTTACAAAACACATTTGCACTGACAAACTGAGAAAAGGACTTTCCCCAAATACACTGAAACTTCTCAAATATGAAAGAAAATAATGTGTGATTCCTATAAAACACTGGCAATTAGCCTGGGGTCTTAAAGGACGTGGGGATAGTTGTTTTCTATGCAAGACAGGTGAATTAATTACAGAGTTTTAGGTAAGAAAAAAGTGTTTTCTTGTTTTCCCCTTTCTCAGTCTTCAAGGGTGCCTGATTTCTTCAAAGTCTCTAGGTAAAAGCAGCATTTCTGACCTTCCTTTGGGGTGAGAGTGAAGTTATTCTGAAAGATCCACATCATGGCAAGCATTTCTTTCTTTCCATAATCTATCAGGAAATAAGAAACTAAATACAGAGGATTCCATTATCCTGAAGTGACTTCAGACTACCTTTCCCCCCACAACTGTCCTGGAATTTTCACTCTCTTTACACTAATAAATAATTTAACAGAGAGAGTAACACAATCGGCTGCATCAAACATAGGCTTTGCTCACATGTGAAGCTCCCTGAAAATAATTTCTTAATAATCACGAAGTAAGGGGATGTGTTTTCATTTGTATCTTATTGCCAACACGAGCACAGATAAATCCTCAATCCTTGAAGGAGAGCTCGGAGCGCTCTGGCTCCTCTTTTAAGTTGGCAGGCGATTGCTCAGAAGGTTTTGGGGGGAAAAAATTACGAGTCGTCGCGGACGAAATGGAATATTAGACATGCAACCTAACGGTAGTAGCAGAAGAGAAGTAGATCGTCTCCCTCTCCTTTCCCGACCGCCACTTCTGTGTCCCCGGCTCTTCCTCTCCGTCCCTCGCGTAGTTTCTTCCTTATCCTCCCCCCCTCCCCTCCTTTTCTCGCTCACTCGCTTTCCCTCCGCGTCTCGCGCTCTCGGAGTCTCTGCTCCGAGTTCCTGGTTGGATAATTTGGGTTAATACTAGTGAGTGAGGTTTTTGCGGCTTCAAAGGGTATTTCAAGTTTCCGGAGCTCCTCCCCTCTGCACCGTGTGACAACAACAACTCGTCCAGCCGGCAGCCTGCACTTTTCAGCTCATTTTCTCTCTGTCATTCCCCTCTCAATCTTTGATCAATGTACTTGCCAGGGAGAACCCAAGTCCTTCAAACCTCCTCCTTTTCACCTTCATCCTTAACTTTGTGCTAGAGCGGGACCCACACAACAACAGCCGACCCTCCCCGCCCCCGCCCCCCCTCCCAAACCAGCCCCCGATCCCAGCCCCCGGAGAGGACTCGCATTTCGACTTGCGGGACACTTTTGTGCGTTTCTCTCCAGAGCGCCTCTCGCGCTCGCCCCTCCTGCGCTCGCTTTCTTGCCCTCACCTCCTTGTTTCCCCCCCTTTCTCCTTCTCGTTCTCCCCTGGAGTTGTTGTTGTTGTTGTTATACCCCCTCGCTCCTTCTCCCCCCTCTCTTTTCCCCCTTCCCCTCCCCGGGGTGTGTGGCAACTTTTCCCCTCGCTTCTCCTTCTTCGCTCTCCCCTTATATGTGACCATGGCAGTGCCGGCGGCTTTGATCCCTCCGACCCAGCTGGTCCCCCCTCAACCCCCGATCTCCACGTCTGCTTCCTCCTCCGGCACCACCACCTCCACCTCCTCGGCGACCTCGTCTCCGGCTCCGTCCATCGGGCCCCCGGCGTCCTCAGGGCCAACTCTGTTCCGGCCGGAGCCCATCGCTTCGGCGGCGGCGGCGGCGGCGGCGGCGGCCACAGTCACCTCCACCGGCGGCGGCGGCGGCGCGGGCAACGGAGGCGGCGGCGGCGGCGGCAGCAACTGCAACCCCAGCCTGGCGACCGCGAGCGGCGGCGGCGGCGGCGGCGGCAGCGGCGGCGGCGGCGGCGGCGGCGGCATTAGCGCCGGCGGCGGCGGCGCCTCCAGCACCCCCATCAACGCGAGCACCGGCAGCAGCAGCAGCAGTAGTAGCAGCAGCAGCAGCAGCAGCAGTAGCAGCAGCAGCAGCAGCAGCAGCAGCAGCAGCAGCAGTAGCAGCAGCAGCTGCGGCCCCCTCACCGGGAAACCCGTGTACTCGACCCCGTCCCCAGTGGAAAACACCCCTCAGAATAATGAGTGCAAAATGGTGGATCTGAGGGGGGCCAAAGTGGCTTCCTTCACGGTGGAGGGCTGCGAGCTGATCTGCCTGCCCCAGGCTTTCGACCTGTTCCTGAAGCACTTGGTGGGGGGCTTGCACACGGTCTACACCAAGCTGAAGCGGCTGGAGATCACGCCGGTGGTGTGCAATGTGGAACAGGTTCGCATCCTGAGGGGACTGGGCGCCATCCAGCCCGGAGTGAACCGCTGCAAACTCATCTCCAGGAAGGACTTCGAGACCCTCTACAATGACTGCACCAACGCAAGGTAAAGAGCGGGGGGTAGCCTCCGCCGCCCGCGGTCCCTTTCCTCCCGCCTCCTCCTCACCCTTCCCTCGCTCCCTTCCTGGCGCCTCCAGCTCCGCGCGCCCGCGAGCCGCGCGCCCTGGAGAGCACGGCCCTCTCCTCCCTTTCCTCGAGGCTCGCCAGCCGCTCCCGACCCTCTGACAAGTTGGCCCCTCACCCTGCCCAGATCTCGCTCTTCCGCCCGGTCCCCACCTTGCTCGTCTGGGCGCAGGGGCTTGGCTGCTGTGGGACGCGGGAACCGCGAGCCTCGGGGCGGAGGGGGCGGGAAGGAGGAGGACCGTGCATTTCCAGGAGCCACAGCCCCCTTCCTGGGCCGCGCCAGCGTCTGGGGACCCCTCACAGCACTGCTGCCAGAGTGTGTGCTCCCTCGGACCCGGGTTCCACCGCGAGCCGGGGGGGCACCGGCGGGGCTGGTCGGCGGCGCCCGAGCGGCGTCCCGGGGGCGGGGAGAGGTCGTGACCCCGACCCGCTGGGTTCGGGAGCGGGAAGGCGCGCCCCGGGTGAGGGGCCCGCGAGGAAGCTGCGGGCCTGGGCCTCTTCGAGGCCGGGAGGGAAAAGACCTCCGAGGACGAGAAGCCCCGGAGCGATCCCGGGGGACCCTCTGCGAGCTCAGTCCCAAAGCCCCGAGGGGAAGCCCGCTGAGGGGAGGGGTCTGTGTGTGCGCGCACGTGTGCGTGTGGCCGCCTGTGAGCTTGTGCAAAGGAGATAAAGGGGTACGTTTGCCCCGGGGCAGATGCGAGGGAACCAGCGGGTTTCCTTCTGCAGGGGGAGTTGACGGGTGCCTGAGACTCTTGGAAGCTGAGCTGGAGAGATGGGGAAGGAAGACTGAAGCGCACACTCTCTTTCTCTCTCTCTCCAAATTGTTTTTCTGTTTCTTTTTCTTTTTTTTTTTCTTTTTTTACTTTTATTTTTTTATTTTTTGAAGGTTAGTAGCTCACGCAATGAGCAGGTGCAAGCTTTGCACTGGGGTGTTCCGCAGACCTGAATCCCCCGTGCTGTGGCTTCCACAGCGTGGCAAAGCGCGCGAACCCTGGAGGCCGGGGGACCCGGTGCCTGGCCCGACCGGTTTTATGCTAATGAACGCTCACTGGGGGAGGATCTACCGAGAGGGGGCGGGAGTGGGGTAACTTGTCAGTTTCGGGGTGGAAATGTTCTTTCCACCCGCTTTCACAGTGCCGCCTGGTCCCCCGTTCCAGGCAGAGGGAAAAGTTGAGATGCCTGGTGAAAGAGAGTAGGGAAAGTTGGATACCAGAAGCGGGCGCGTGGGAACTGCGCGCAAAATTTGCGCGGGGACTGCGATACCCTCCAAATAAGTTTAAGACCGGGAGAAGGAAGAGAGTTGTACTCTTTTAGGAGGTGTGTCCCCTCATAGAGCTAGGGCAACTGAGCTGCGAAGAAAAGAGGGGTAGGACGAGACCAGAAGGAAACAGGGGTGAAAAAGCCCCTAGCTATTACTTCCTTGGAAGACTTCTGGCTAGTGCCCCAGGAAGACTGTAAGACGAAAGCTGACTCCAACTCGAACCTTGCAAATGTCCTATTCTGACCTAGCCAGAAACTCTTTTCCTTGTTTGCCATCCTTTGCATGGGGTCTTGAGTGTGTGTCTGGGTTTTGAACCTTCATTTCTATTATTTTTGGGTGACTGCTGAGAGCGCGTGCATGTGTGTACGCGCGCGCGTGCCCAAGAGGATGGACAGGTGGCAGTAAAGATTGAGGGGTGATCTTGATCACTAAACGTCATTTACCGAGATAATTGGAGTCCTAGGACGTCCAGAAGATAAAATATTTGCCAACAATGTATTGTTAAAAGTACTCAAACCAGGGCAGAAAATTGTTACAGTTGGAAAGAATGCTAGTTGAAATTTGAAGCCAGTTGGTTGTTATGAAATTGTCTACCTATCTAGTAATTTGGTGAAAAGCTACTGTGTTTCTCTTTAGTAATCAAACCATTCTGCTCTTGAAATCTCTTTGTGTGTTTCTTACAGCACATACTGTACTCGATAATTAATGACCATTACACATAACACACACACACACAAAAATTGCCAGAGAAAACTTCTTTCAATGACTGCAACGTTATAATCAATGTAAAGCAGGTAGTGGTACCCCTCTTATAATTACTCCCTTGATTTTTTTTTCCCCTGAAATTTTGCTTAGTGTTTGGAATTGAAGTCCTCACTATACGGTTGGAAAATATTCTTAAAGTTACTAACAAAAATGTTTTAATTAGTTTTTTTTTTCCCTGAGTTTAACAATAGCTCTGGAGTTTAAACTTTCACAGCCAACATAAGTTAAATCCAATAGAACTATTATATCTCTTCAAAAATATTTCATCAATATTCTAATTATGTTTCAATCACCTCGTCTTAATATTTTACAATTACACGTGTTATTCTAAAACTCAGTTTCAGGTTATTTTTAAGTTAAACGTGGTTAGTTTGTTGGTTTACTCTTGCGTTTTGATCTTTCATCATCTACAAGCCTTACTCAAACCTATATACATGCAAATACAGCAGTCATTAACCTTAGAAGATGTGTAATTGGAGATCTTTACCTAGGTTTTCTTAACTCTGCACTGTAATCAAATCTGTAAAAAATCAATTTGTAAATCAAAACTGTAAAAAAAAATAGAAAACTTATCGTGGAACTCCCTGTCACTAAAACATATTGTTTGCATTATATTACACTATTATTTTTAATGATAATTACAAGTGTTACTGTCTTATTTCTTAACTTTGAAAGCAATACCTACAATACTTGCACCTTGGATCTTCAAAACTAAAATTACTCTTTCCATTCAAGTCCAGTTTATGCCTTTTCTATTAAGATCCTTTTTCATTCACCTAGATATATTGATTTCTTTCATTCTGGTTTCTTTCTCCTTTGGCTATTTAAGAGACGACCTAAAGGAATACTTTATGCAGAGGGTAAGACAAACTGTGCAAAAGGCAAACTATATAAAATAATATATACATAGTGTATAAGAAACATCAAATCTTAGCACTCTCATCTTTTTACAGAACATATATCTAATTCTGTCTCTTGATAGCATTTAGATACCAGGGAATCTGAGAAACCAAAATGATATCAAAGAGAAAAAAGGTTCATAAACTTGCTCAAAGTGGCTCAGTAAGTTGGTGACAAACCTTAGAGTGGATTTAATTTGCTTGGGGCTATTGCATCAGTATGCTATCTATAAAAACTAGAATAAATGTTGAAGCCATCTGTCACTACCACAAGGAGATGAAACAGAGACTATCACTTGCTTGATAGTAAAGCTAAAAGTAAGAGTCCAAAAATGAGAGAATATGTAAGGAAATATATTTAAAAGTTGTCAAAGGACAGAGTCTGACCTTGATCAGCTTCCTCCAATTATTATTTTTAAACTAAACATTAGTTGCATGAACTTGGCTGGTGCATCAGAGGTCACTTAATTAACTGGTAACCACTAAACAGCAACAACAAAAGAAAAGTAATTATGTACATGGTCAAGCCTCTGTTTGTATGAGTCAGTCGCTTGTTTGTAGATTTGGGTTAGGATTCAATTTTCTGTGAATTCAGGTAATAAAAAGTGACTGCTGTATTGTGTTATCTAAAATGTTTATTTTTTGAATATTGCCAGAGGGAGATTTTGTTTCAGGATCTTTCAAACCAGATTGTGATTTGGGTCTTATGTAGCCCTAGTATTGTGGAGGTTTTTAACTTAAATAGATTCCAGTTGGTTTTATCAGACATTTTATATGCATATAGATATATTCACAAATAGTATTCCTTTGTCTTAAAAGTCAATACTATCCATAGACAGCAAATTGAAAGACTTTTCAAGTCTTTTTTTGTCCAGTAGTAATATATGGATGCAGTTTTACTGTAAGAAATATAAAATATTCTCCAACACTTGGCTCTGTTGTTTGTCAGGAGTTTTAATAAAGATGGCAAACTGAACCAGTCTATATTTATTGAACATTTCCCCCACTGCATGTTTTTCAATGGCACGGACTTACACACTTCTGCATTGGTAATAGAAAGTTTCAACACAAATACAGATTCACTTCTAACAGATAATTACGATACTTGGCACAGAGAGATTAAAACTACTTCAAATGAAGAGAGACTATGCTTTTGAAGTTTTTGTATTACAGTCGATTAATGGCTCCTATAAAGCCTAATGTTTCATTTTATAACATTTGCTAAATAATATGACATCATTAGAAGACTAAGGCCTAAAATATGAAACTTTAAGTTTGGTTCTGCCACTTGTTTCTGTATACGTTTAAACTGTTACTAAGTTATAGTTTAATTAATACATAAACAAAATCTAAGAATATTCTAACCTAGGATTTACCTTGTTCAATCAAATTGTATTATGTAATGCAAATTCTTGAGTTATTTGGATATTTTTCAACCTGTTGTTTTTCTTGAGTTAGTCTCCAGTAATACACATAGTCATTATTGTAAAGAGTGCACATAGTTATGAAGATGGTTTACTTTCTGAACTCCACAGATGATTAGCTAATGCTCTGAGACACTTAATTTGATTTGCACATAGGATATTTTATTTTGTGAAGCTGCAAACATTATATAAAATAAACAGACTTTTTTGTTTTCATAGTTCCCTTACATAAATTCTTTGTGTCACATTTAATACAGACTTTGTGAACCTTCTCTGATTAGTCCAAATCTGCTGTTACTTTTTTGTTTAATCTACATTTCACAGAAGTTGCGTATAAATTACTGAGACCAATATTAGCCATTCTCTTTTTGCCTCACTACCTCCCCCAACCTCCTGAGATGTGACACCCAATATTGATTAAAGTCTTGGCTGGATTTGAGCATAAATCACTCTTCTCTTTGGTGATTTACCATGTGTGATTCACCAGCATGCGAAAACATAATATGCTTTATTGTTTCTCATTTGATGTTTTGTTTTTGGAATGTAAGTAGCATTTGTAAATTAGCTTAATGTGCAACCAAGTAGTTGTTATTTTAGGAACAATTTGTGCTTTGACTATCAATTAGTGTTATTTTCTCTTTCCAAGTTATTTTACTAAATTGTTTCATACAATTGCCTTTGTTAATCAAGTAAAATAATCATTTAAATTGCACTGTAGTAGCAACATAGAACCCATGTATTGCAAAATTTAAGAAATGCAACTCTCACAGGTTGTAAACTGTTTCCCTTTGAATCTTTGAAGAAATTATATGAAGTAAGCTTTCTAAATAGGGACAGGTGAGTCTTCTAGATTTCACCCAATATTTTGATTTTAAGGTTTTGGTCACTTGTTTCTTTAAAAAAGTTAAAGTTGGCCAGAATTTTATCTTTCAAGAATTTAATTTTCAGATTGTTCACCAGAAAAAAAAATCATCTCGTTAATAGACTTTTAAAATGACAGGGAATATAAAATAAAGTTGATATTAACTATTTGGGTATTTAAATATAAATAATATGTAACTAAAATAAAGTTTTATCATTTTATATTTGAATTGATATAAAAATAGAGTGACCTTACCATGTACCAGCATGTGCCATCCTCTTAACTACTGAGTTACTACATTGTGATTGGTCAGTTATATCTATATCTATATCTATATCTATATCTATATCTATATCTATATCTATCCATACATGTGTATTCTTGTTTAAGTTCTACAGGTTAAAAATTTTAGCTAAGAATGCATTTATATTTATACTTTTAGGCTTTGAGACTGCATTAGGGGACCTCTTTTCCATTATATTTATTATGTTCAGTAATTTATTTTTTAATGAAGAAAACCCTGAATTAAAAGCTCACCAAATGGGGCTTAGCTGAGTGTCATATCAAAGGCCCTGATCTTCACATTTATGTGTTTCAGGCATAGCAGACGCTCTGTGAGCCCACATTGTGCTCAAATTCCTTTACTTTTCTTAATTTGTCTGAAGTATTTCCAGGCAAAAGTAATTTTTTGCTACAGTAAGTGTCTTTCAAAATAACTTTTAATTGTTGATATGTGCTTTTTAGTATATGCCACAATACAGAAATTACTTCATTCAGATACTGAGATTAGTTTACCAAATTATTTCTTTGGAAAACAAGAACACCGAGATTAGTATATTTACGTTTGGTCCAGTAATTTGTTATTATTAGATCAACTCGTGGGTCACTTTATTTTGATGTACCTATTTACTTTGAGAAGTCTTCTAAGAATCTGTAAAGAGTGTGTGTGTTATAGTTCATGATATTTAAATGTGCAAATGACTATGAACAGAATTTTTATCCATTCAATATAAATTAGTCAATTAGACAATCAATCAGTGAAATTTTACTGTTTTTCAAAGTAATGATAGAATTAAAATTAGTTGAATAAAATAGCAGATAATCATCCCCTTTGTATATGTAGTCATATATAGATAGAGCTAGAGCTATAGGTATACAGATATGTAAAATCATATAGAGAATGACTCAAATCATTACTTAATCCAAAACCAGGGACCTTGAACCAAATATATTTTAACTTTCTGGTGTATTCTTACCTGGACTTACTTTATATGCTAAGAGGATTCTAATTCACCCATTTAAACAAATTCATCTGTAGATTTTTCTAAGTTGGATATTGAAGTGGCCAATGACTGAATTTTGCTAAAAGTGTGGCCCTGTTGCTTTCTGATTCAAATTAGCTTGGAGCTGGTCCAGGATATCAGGCTGGGATTCTTTTACATGTATAAAAGTACGTGACTTGAGTGAAAGTTGTCAAAGACAACTTTACTAAACTGGAAAACTCACTATATCATTATTTAATTGCTCTTCTATTTTTGTGCTTATAAGTATATTGAAATGTCTAATACTGTGCAGCACAGTGATGCAGTGAATAGCTACTTGCTTTTAAAAAAGTTTTAGAGAGCAATGATTTAAGAAGAAGACAGCTTAGCTGAAGCATTTAAAACATATTATTATATAAGATGAATATAATACCTGGAATCCATTGCATGTTTCTAGCAGGAAGTCAAAACTACTATGATCTGAAGAACATAAATGTAATTTAATGTAAGTAGACTTATAATAATCCTGCAGTGGATTTTGAAGGTAGTATATATGTTTGACAAAAAAATTGAATATGCTTTTCAGGCATGATTTTCACGAAAACAATAATGAAATAGGCAATTTAGTATATTGGTTACTTTTGGTTCGTAACATTGAAGAGCTGAGGAATGTTTTCCTTTCCTTAGAATAAATGAATGGAGAGGTAAAGTATTAAAAAGTCACAGTGTAACTTATCTTTGAATTTATATAGTATCAATTAGGTTGCTTTTCCAGTCACAACACAAAAAAAATAATACTTGTCATCAAGGACAAACAAGACATATCCAGGAAAGAAAGAGTACTAGTTGAAAGGGAATTATTTTATGGAAACACACAGAAGCATTTTCAGTAAATACTTGCTAATTCAATTTAAGGGATGCTGGTCATTTCTTAAGGAAAGATAATGAAAATAAATCTCTAGAATATGTTAATCAAGAAATACTTTATTATATTCACATATCAAGCATACAAAGTATTTTGTTAAAATCTTAAACTGATTATATTCTGCAATTTTATTAATAGCAACAGTAAATGGGTTGTATTATTCATAACCCTATATTACGTATGAACAAAGCAAATCGCTGAAGGTGTAACAAATCTTTGAACCTATCACAACTCTATGAAAATATACTGACATATCCTAAAATGTTAATTCCTATTTTATATTGAAAATATCTTCAAAATAATACTGTTTCTTGAGTTAGGCAATATGTAGTTCAATGGCCTCTGGATTTTAAGTGAATAATTTAAGTGAATAATTTAATTGAATAATTAGAACACTTTTAATTGTCCTGTTACCAGTCACACATTTTGTACTAAGATAGATGCCCTTGTGTATGCAACAGGTGTAAAATTTTTATCAGTATTTTAGAAGTCTTGGTGGTGGATATCTTTGTTTATATTAACCGTAGCCTATGTGTAGTCTATGTTTTTATGCTTAAATAATTATAATATCTTCATTAGAAAACTTTTACATATAAGTGTATGTGTGTTTGTATTCTTTCACCCCCTCCCCCCAAATGCGCGCGCACACACACACACACACACACACATAGGGCCGGAGGACAAACAACTTACCAAAATTTGACTTTAATTTTGCCTTCTGCAATTTAGTGAAATATAAAATAACACTGAAAAAGAAATTCTGTTTTACTGAATGATAATAGAAAATATATTTAGAATTAATTTTAGCGCGAAAGAAATAATTTATACTTAAATATTTTAAAGTGTAATTATAATAAACAATGTTCTATTGTTAGTAAGACAATGATTAAAAACTTATCTTAATTTTCCTATACCTTTATGTTTATGATAACTGAAGTGTACTTTTAATTCTCTCCAGAAAATATTTGTCAGAATTATCTTATTTGTATGAAATAGATATTAAACTATTAGGTACTAGAATCTGTACATTATGGAATAACATTTAATGTGGTTGATGTCATTGCTCCATTTCTTTTATTAGTTTATTTCATTGCTGCTTGCACTTTGGAGCAAGCATATCCTTTACAATCAGTGGATAAATGATAGGAAAACAATTTCATAACTTAAAAAAAAATGATTGCTCTTCTAAAAGCTTTGCCATCAATGCGATGAGTTAGGAATGAGGTCAAGGGGTTAATCTGCAGGTCTACATAAGAAGATGTGTATTACCACTTCTTGCAGTGGACTGTCATTGTCTTTCAAAACACCTGGTAGAGGTCCAGTTAAATGAAATCAATTACTTTCCCCATCATTCCATGGCATTTGTCAAGTCATTACATCATTGGTAAAAGTGCAAGAATGCATGCATTTTTTGGTGAAGTAGAAAAGAGGTTAAAAAACAGTGACTACTTGAAAAATTCTGCCTCCTCTAAAGCTTGTGGAATTAAAAAAAACCTTGCACATAGTAAATGCAAAATGACATTAAAGTTCACCTTTGCATTTTGTTATCAAAAAAGAAACATATTTCATACTACTTTTTGCATTATCTGGTATGCGTATATATTTATAAGTAAAAATGATTTCAAGAGATTTTATGACTCATGAGCTCTGACACCCTTATTCTTACCCTCTAAGTACCCTCTGACAAGTGCATATTATAATCCAAGATGAATATATGTCTGCTGTTCACTGATTTTTTTTCTTCACCCCATTGATAGTACATGCAGATTTGAACTTGTAGCCAGCAACAGTGCTTCCATGCTTCAAATTGCCAAAAGACCCCCAGGGATAGAAACTTGACCTGCTTTTATGAAACCATAGAATTACATTTATACAAGTTACCCCATGGGAAAGGAATGAACTGATCCCAATTCAAACCTTAATATTGGAGCCTTCTGGGTCAAATTTGATTTTTCTTTCTGTTAACACCTGTTTGGCTACCAAATTTAGTAACCAGGTATTTTTAGGAAATTTGAAAAATATCATTCATAAATGACACTTCACCAGTAAGCCAAAGTGTCATCAAAATTTTGCAGATATTCAAGTTTTCACATGGGAGTAAGATGTTACTTTTAAAAACGAAATATCTATGTTTTAAATATACGTCCTAGATATAAGTAGTTTAAACACAAAATTATTTAATCGGACATTTATTTTGTACTTTTTATTGATTTCCCTCCACTAAAGAGTCAGCCCAAGGAGAGGAAGAAACTTTTTTAGGGAGTTGCTCCCTGTGATAACATTTCAGAGTAAGGATTTTTAATGGATAAGTTTAATTTTCTTAGACTTGCATTTTAAAAGGTTATATTCCTTATTTTACTTTTTGTTGGACTATATGAAAGGATTTCCTGAAGCCTGCTTTTACCACTAATAGTAACACATGAAGGTGGTTAATGATAAATTGGATACATAAAAGCTATTCCTGTTTTAGTTGTATGTACATTATGTGGTTGGGCCTACACTGTAAAACTGAAGTTAATCATGTGTTCACAATAGGTGGGTAATAGCTTGCTTATTTTCTGTAATATCAAAATGCTGTATCCTACATATACCAATGGATAACGAATGTAAATGGGTAAGGCTATAGTGTCTCTTTGCTTATAATTGATGGTATTAAATGACCATCACGAGACTACCGAACATTCTCCATATAGAATGACTTGTTCTCAATCCTACATACACAGCAACACTTTATGAAAGATAAAGCAACATGGGGCGCCTGGGTGGCGCAGTCGGTTAAGTGTCCGACTTCAGCCAGGTCACGATCTCGCGGTCCGTGAGTTCGAGCCCCGCCTCGGGCCCTGGGCTGATGGCTCAGAGCCTGGAGCCTGTTTCCGACTCTGTGACTCCCTCTCTCTCTGCCCCTCCCCCGTTCATGCTCTGTCTCTCTCTGTCCCAAAAATAAATAAACGTTGGAAAAAAAAAAAAAAAAAAAGATAAAGCAACATGCATACATTTTTACCCCTACTCAAATATCTGCTGTTACAATTATGATGACTAAATAATTTCATGATAGGATTTTGGAACCAAGCTTAGCATGTTCCTTCCCCAATTCAAAATTAAAAATAATTTTAAAGACTTTTCACTTTTTTTTTTCACTTAACATTAATAAAACCGTTTGGATGATTGGTTATTTTCCTACAAGAACCAAACATAAAAATTCCTAGTAACAATGCTTATAACAAATCGATTCTTAGAGTAGAGGAAAACATTGAAATTTCCAGTGGAAAGTATACCACTTTCCTTACTATCATAAGTCAAAATAATCAAGGAGAAAATATTTAGAGCTTTAAACATATGTTGTTTTTTCTTTTTTATTGGCTGTTAGGTGGCAAAAGAAAATATCTTGCTTTCACCGTAAGCTAACATTTTTCTGCATTGTCTTGACACTGGAATGAGGCTGAAAATTAAATCAATTATTTGGATGTTCCCTAAGATTACTTTGATGCCATATTTATAAAATATCAACATTTTTTTAAACGTTTATTTATTATTGAGAGACAGAGCATGAGCAGGGGAGGGGCAGAGAGAGGAGGAGACACAGAATCTGAAGCAGGCTCCAGGTGCTGAGCTGTCAGCACAGAGCCCGACTCGAGGCTCAACCTCACAAACCGGGAAATCATGACCCGAGGCTAAGTTGGACGCTCAACTGACTGAGCCACCCAGGTGCCCCTAACATATCAACATCTGATTAAATATTTCATTTGGAAGTTTGACCCAACTAGTTTGATGATGATTTAACATGGCTCTTGCTCTTCACTTTCTCTCAATCTGACAAAAGGAAGGAAAGGGGGTGGATCACATGACCCAACCACATTATGCTGTTCTAAAAAAGAATCTGGTTCAGGAGAGGCAACCTATTCTGACTTTTGTAATGGTGATAATATGAAGTTTCTGTGACCTTTTTTGTCTTCTAGTGGCACTTTGCAGGTCCATTTCCAATAATGATTGATGGTACACCACATGAACTGCAAAAAGAAAAAATACTTTAAAAATGTTTGCCATAAAATGGATGAGAGATGGAACTTTTATATTTTAGATAATTCTCTGTGAGTAGAGGAATCCTTAATGTTGTACAAGATTCTACGTCATACTTAATGTAGAAAGCCTTCCAACACCAAACTACGTTTCATCTTCTTAAATATCTTTATCATCTAAATTATCCTCATAGTGATCTTTTTGTTTTTTTGGTAGAAACTCTAGTGAAATTGTGCATGAAAATATCAGTGCTTATCATGAAATTTACCTATAAGCATCTAGCCCCAAACAGAAAAAAAACAGGTTTTTGAGCTGTTGAAATTCAGATTGGTTTCCCCAATTTTAACAGTGTGAAAATGTAATGTTTTAAAATTTATTTTGCTCCAAGTTTAGGAAATAAAATTAAAAATGGTATATTTGATCTAGAGTAAACTTCTTAGCTCTTTCTTTTGGGGAGTAGGTTAAATAAGGGCCCATGACAGGGATGCTGTTTGTTTTTCACAAAAGTTGTTTGTGATTTCAGGTACTCTTGGGAAATCTCTTGATCAGATTCACATCTGTTCCTGTCAAAGTGGGTGCTAAGATACCGGTCACCCAGCAACCATGTCCAAGAGGGAATTGGGCCGATAATAACTTCAAAAAGGAATGACAGATGCTAGATTAGGATGAAAGACAAAACGCATGAAAAATGAGCTTGTTAGAATCAAAAATTTGTTCAAGCACCTTTATGCAAATTAAATGAATATTGAATATTTGCATGCAGTAATTTCTACTTTTTCATTTGATTGAAAAGAAAAGAATAGTGCATTTAAACTCACAAATGTGATTTCTTTCTTTTGTACTAATCAACATACAAAGCCGAATCTCTTTTTAAAAAATCAGATTAGCCACCTGGGTTCTTATATCTCTGCTAAGTGTGTTATAATGTTTTTCTTATAACAATGGTACTTTTTGGGACAACTTAGTTTATCTGATTGTTTCCATAATAAACAGTCTTGTGCGAATTAGGATTATTTTAGGTGAATATAAATCCATTTCTTGAAAAAGCATTTCAAAAGTAACCCTATCCTATTGTCCTTGAAATTGGTTAATGTACATTAATAAAAGATCACTCAAGATGAGTTCACACCAAAAGCACAGGCTTCTCATTGACTGGTTAAATAACAATGCGTTTAAGTAAAGCAGGGTAGTATACCGAAATGAAAACTAGACAGAAAGATCTCTTCAAAATTTAAGATGCCTTTTGATACATTACTAGTTTTTCTATTGAATTGTTCACATACTAATCAGAATTTAGAAGGGCCTGATAAAATGTAGTGATTGAGAGAGGTTTCTGAGTCTTGGTTTAGCAATGTCTAATGTGGTCACGTAGAGAAATTGATTTTCTTCAGAAATTAATTAATTTTTCATATCGCCCTAAGCTGCAGTTAAAAAGAGTGCATACTTGTCTGTTTTTTCCAGAAATATTGCCTAATCATATTAATACCATTGCCCCAAGGATGAAAAGATAATTGTACAAATGCATTTGGAAATATGTATCACTGAGTATTTATGATTAAATTATGCAAATGACCCAGCTCTCATCCTTTCCAGACCCAGATTGTCTAATTAGGATTGATATGCTGAATAGATGTTCCAGAATTTGAATACAAGCATGTCCAAGGAGCAGAAAATTGGAAATGACAAGGCTGAAATCCAAAGAAAAGTGCCTTTCGTTTCTATACTTTGTTAATGTGCTGTTAGCAGTTGAGGGTTCTTTCTGGCCCTTTGGCTATTTTGTGACTCATATGTCCTATTAGAAACAAGTATGCAAAATGAATTGAACTTTAGCAAATAGCATTTCATTTCTATTTGGTGCTTATTTAAAAATAATAATCCCCTGGCCATTCAAAGAGAACATCACTATTAAGTTGCTTCACACAATGTAAACTTGCCCTTAATTTAGTGATTTTTTTTTAACTTCCTCTGAGTTGGTATCAGAACTTTGTTTCAAAGCTAGCTCTCCAAACTTAATGGTATACCAACACAGTATTTTCCAAGGATATGCTTTCTTCAAAACACAGTCCATTCATTTATTCATTCATTTGTTTACGTAAATACCCATCTTTTAATATTTGGAGAAAATTGTTGAAGCAACAGTTCTGATTAGGGGGAAAAAAAGCAGCACTTTAAATGTAACAATGTTTGAATTTGAGGTCCTCAGCAGGCTTTCTCCCTCATTGATTACATTCATTCATCTTAGATGGAGGGGTGGTAGTGAGGAGCTAGGAAGGGACTGAACTGTCAGGGCTCCGGCCTTTGTTAGGCAGCGGGTAGTCACTGCCTCTGAACTGGCCTGGCTCCTGCTTTCCATCTGCAAGATGATGGATTGCTATGTTTAATACATTTCAGCTTTTGTCTGTCATAGTGTGGACAGACAGTACTATCAGTGATTTCAACAGTGATTAGGGAACCGTTTCAAACCACTCCTATTGGCCAGACAGCTTCCAGGAACGTCTGATGAAACATACTCATTGGCACTCTCACCATGTAAATGTGTAGCGTAACTAGGCAGAGATTGTACACTCGCTGTTTAAACCAATGCAGAACCCATGGAGAATTTTACTAGATCACATATCTACTTTGGAACAAAATTACATGAGACAATATCATAAGAACATTTTGGGTCTCTAACTAGAATATTCATCCCAAGTGCTCCCGAGTTAAGATAAATTTGAATTCTTTAAATAGTAATAGCATATGCTTAATGGCAGGACTGTAGTCCATAGACTGTGATGTCAGTTGTTGCTATCCTCATCAATATGGAGCTGTTTAGCTATATTGGGAGGGTAGAATGTGAGGACTATGTTACAGCAGTAAGACGTGACATGGCATGTGGTGTGTTGGGATTTGTTGAGCTTTGGGTGCTTTGTGGTTCACAAGTCCAAAGAGTGAATGATTTCAGCAACCAGAAAGCCATTCTGTACCAGCTCAGTATTTTCCCTTGAGTGTCTTACTCTATTTATAAAACTGGTGCTGAGAAAATACAATTAACTAAAGGAAAAGAAAATTTATGTTAAGCCATTGATAACATAAGCAAGGTTTTATTTGGAGAATTGGACTTATATCTAAATAAATTGAATTTTACGAATTCTAATATAAAAATATAATGTAATTTGTAATGTAAATTTTTAAATGTATGGTAAACCTGGAGTTGTAACCCTCTTAATAAATAGATAATTAACAAATACTAATCCAGCCAAAGTTTTGAAACAGAAATCTAAATCAAGAGAAGCCACTTGCTTTCAACTTATCTCTATTAATAGGGAAGATGAAAGGGAAAGTTTTGATGGTTAATAGAAAAGAACCAATGAGAATAAGAGTTCCAGATCCCAGATTATATTTTCCCTGACTGATATGGTTCTTATACAGCAAAATTTTCACCTGAGATCTTTTCAGTAAAGGTTTCTGGTTTTGAATATGTGATTACAAATATGCAGACACACACATCACACCACAAATATACACATACACACACACCCCGTATTTCTTTTGAACTAGTTCAATAACTAAATGTGTTGGCATTTTAACGTTGCTGATTTAGTAATAAGGACAGGTGGTGTTCTCCCTCCTGGGAGAGTTATAAAAGCATTCATATATTTTGCAAATTATTTTGTTCTTTGTTTTATTTTAAGGCTTGTCTTATTGAAACAATGTACAGCTTAAAAAATTGTACATTCATTCAGCATATTCTAAAAGAGTCATCTGTCAAAGTGAATCAAAGATAGAGCTCATAGTAGACTTTTGTACAGAAATTACATAACTGGGCTTAAGTAAATCTGGATTTCTTCATAAAAGCAATTCACAATTTATATAGCACATATGTAGTGAAATAATGTACTACCCCTCAACATTTTTGTACTGCATAATCATTCTAATGGGTGGCTGTCAAATCTTTAGTTGTAGAGTATTGCATATTCATTTATTCCATCTATAGTGTGGGTGGGGGGCAGGCAGGGAAGTGGCAGAATGCTTATTCTTTTAGAAAAAGATGAGGTATAGGGGGCAGCTATTATCCTACGAAATCACTGTGATGTGCAGAATCTCTATTAAGTCAAAGGCAAATGCATGACTGAGGCTACTTGAGTTAAGATTCCTGGCTTTGCACTCTTAGCAGCAGAATGAATGGAAGGAAGAGGAGGTGTCGAGTAAATACTCTGTTCTAAAGTGGAACTGTTTCATGGAATGGCCCTACCTTACCCTCCTATACCTCCTCCCTTAACTATTTGTTAATAAGTTTAAGGTCAGTAGAGACTTCAGATAAAGGACCTTGGTGGGGGATAGACCTTAAAGAGAGGAAAGGAATGTTTATACCATATATAAGCTATGGATATCCCCCCCCCCCAAATATTATAGAAAATATAACTGGTTGGCAAATTTACATGTGTATTTTACCCATTGGTGAACCTTTCTGGGCTATTCAGAATTAGGTCTTGTGTAACATTGGGAATATAAATGTGTGTGTGTGTGTGTGTGTGTGTGTGTATGTATGTGCACGCACGCATGTGTCCACGTGTACACCACAGGTTGCCATCCCTTGTTGTACACATTGTTGGTCTTGTGTTTAGTTAAACACCATAATTACAAGGTAATACAAGTCATTTGTCTTACTGTGGCTAAATAAAGAAAACAATGTGTGCGAGAAATGAAATGAATGAGTTTCTCATGAAGCTAAATGAACAAGTTTGCTGTCTGCAAACGTTTCAGAGCGGAGGAGTGTTAGAATCCCTGTTAATCGATCCATCCATTTCCAGCCATGGCGCGAGCTCACTGGCTTCTGCGTGTGCACACAGCAGCTCTGGTCTTAGCTGTTACTGGTGGGTAGATCCAGAGATTGGGGGGAAATAAAGAGTCAGGCCAGCAGGTTCAACTTCTTATTTCTCAGTAGCTTCCTATAATGATTCCACCTCTAATGAGGTGAATTACTACTGCATGAAAAAGGAGAAAAAAGGGTTTTGGCCATCTTAGCTAATAAATCACATTGACTGCATGGCTGATCAGATCAATTGTGCATAAATCAGTGCCTTAAAGAGTCTTAAACTAAGATTCTACCAAAGACCAATCGATCTACTGGCTTGTGTAACGGCACGATCTCTTGCCTATAGCAAACTGAACAGGAGTCCACAATATTGAGACTGTTAATATGCTGTCAAATGTTGAAATGGATGTTTTCAGATCTCCGAGGCATGGCCAAGATGAGTAAAACAGTTGTGACTGTGTCAAGTCAACTGACAGATATATTTTTGTCTTCTCTAGTTCACTTTTGTTAGCTAGGTTAGCAAGAAAATTCAGTTCTCAAGACATACATGAAAATTCGGGTGTGAAGTCTTTGTTAATAAGCATAATTTGAGGGGATTGTTTCTGAAAAAAATATTATTATGTTATTTCCAAAAGAAATTGTCATGAGGATCCAAGAGAAGTATTTCATTACCACAATAGCTGTAGATTTGGGATTTACTCATCTATAGACAACTTGGAGTCATGAGAACAATCGAGAAACTTGATTTCAAGTTCCGATGATATCAATTACTAGCTGGGAGATGTTGGGTTAGTCAACTGGAACCTCCATATTGTCAAATGTAAAATAGGGATAATGAAGATAACTTTTCTATTTATTTCGAAAGAAGGTTGCGAGAATAGGAATGTGATAATAGTTATTTGAAAGCATTTCAGAAATGGTAAGGTACTTTTGAAGAGTTGTTATCTCTTTAAAATTCTCAATTACTTCTTTATTGAGATATAATCTACATATAACATTCCACAACTTTAAAGTGTACAATTATATACTTCAAAGTTGCTAAGATACTAGACCTTAAATGTTCTTACCCAATTGTATTTTTAAACTCCTTTTACCAGAACAGCTTATAAAAGCATAAAGAAAATTCTACTTTGGTCCTTGCTATCACAATTTTCACCTCTTTTTAAGGAAATAACAGTGAAATTATAACAACTAGGACAAAGAATTTGGGAATTTTGAAAAATTACAAAGTCTTTTTAGAAATATAATATTACTAAAATTTTATTGGCAGTGACTTTCAAAAATATTTTTAGTAATGGTTAACATGGTTAAATCTTTGAAGAGCAAAAAAATACAAAATATAGCCAGAGCATATGAAAGGATAACTTACTTAATTTCGCAGAGAATGTCATTCAATATCTATGGTAACTGCCATACAATTCTCTAAGAAAGTAGAGATTCCAGAGGAGTTTAAATCAGTTATTTTCTTTTTCTTTATGCTAAAGCAGGTGCTATTGAAACTTTGATTTCTTTTTAAATTGGCTAGAGCATTCTATTATAGTTATGTCTCTAGGATTTTCTTAAACTAAATACATAATCTATAATTATTCTCTACCAAACATCCCCAAATCCCCCAAATGATTATTTTCTGTAGTCTCCTATTTTGAAAATAAATTTGGGATAGGCATTCAAGCATCTTACAATAAAATTTGGTGTCTGCCAAGTATTTTGTGAACTCATCAATATAATATAATGTTCCCTATTTCAGAATACCATTGTTCTGCTTTTGTTTGTAGATTTATGACAATGTCTTGACATTTTTGTAAATTATGTAACACACATTGTTTCTCCCTTGTTATATTGTGAAATTTAGTAGGTTGTTGAAATTGGATCTGATTGATTTTCTCCTTGGCATTTGTCTACAAAAGCATTTCATGTCTAAAATTCACGAGAGGAGGAGAAACCCAGGTGGATTTCTTTTGCTGCATTTTTCCTTTATGTATCTAAAGTTTTGAAATATTTGTGATCAATTGTTAACAGTTTTAAATGTATCTATAGAGGTTTTGCTGAAAGAGCATAGTTGGCTATTTCTTGAACTTCTTAACTAACTTAGAAACTTGAGTAAATTTAATTTCTGGTGAATAATAATTACCTCCCTGGGATTATTGTAGAGGATTATGTTGCACCTATTGTTAAAACTTTCAAGTATTTTCTGGCATATAGTAGGCATTCTTATTATAAGTACAATTGACTTTTTAAAAGAAATGTTGTTTGCATATTACTGAATTATATTAAAATATTCTTATGAGATTCTTAGTTTTAGAGCATTTTTTATTATGATCAAGAAATTAAAGCATGAATAGAAATGTTTGAGACTTTGATGTAGGAAAAAAAACCCAAAATAAACATGTAGAATATTAGTTCTTAAGTAGAATATAAGATGTCTTTGCTTCCTGAATGTATCCCATGTTCTTGTAGTACTTAAAGCACACATATTGAAACCTTGTATATGTTACACCCATAGGTTTGTAAGGTTGAGATTTTGTCTTCATGTCAGTTATTATTAATTAATGTTTAGCCATTGGATTAATTATGAAAGGTCCCCACGTACATAATTTTTAACGCAGCTGAAATTCATGGGGCACCTGGGTGGCTCAGTTGGTTAAGTGTCCAACTTTGGCTCAGGTCATGATTTCACAGTTAGAGTTCGAGCCCTGCATTGGGCTCTGTGCTGACAGCTCAGAGCCTGGAGCCTGCTTAAGATCCTGTGTCTCCCTCTGTCTCTCTGCCCCTCCCCTGCTCTCTCTCTCTCTCTCTCTCTCTCTCAAAAATAAATAAACATTAAAAAAAAAAGGGTTTTTTTAAATTTTTTTTGGCGTTTATTTATTTTTGAGACAGGGAGAGACAGCATGAACGGGGGAGGGTCAGAGAGAGAGGCAGACACAGAATCCGAAACAGGCTCCAGGCTCTGAGCTGTCAGCACAGAGCCTGATGCGGGGCTTGAACTCACGGACCGCGAGATCATGACCTGAGCCGGAGTTGGATGCCCAACCGACTGAGCCACCCAGGCGCCCCCCAAAAAAGTTTTTTTAAGCACCTTAAATTCGAATTGAACGGCCGACCAAATGTAAGAGTATATACGTCTGCTGTTTAAAACACTACCGATGATAAGACTTATCGCTACTATTATCTGTGATTATTATATGTTAGAAATGTGTTTAGTAGGATATCTCTTTTTCTTTCACTCCATATAGTAGCCATGAGAGGCAGGTTCAATCTGACTTTAAAGAATGTCAAGGGCACTGAGGATCAGAGCAGTTAGTTAACTTGCTCACAATTACACAGCTAGTACATAGCAATCGAAGGGAACTGAAGTGAGGCAATTTAATTTTAGAACTTTATTTTCTATGTTATGTTTTTCTATTCAAATAACAGTTAACCTGTGACTCTAATATAGACTATAGGTTGACAATTATAAATTGTTTGGAAAAAAATAGTCATAATATTCATTTCTTGAAAATATTCAAGATGTATGTGTGTGCTCTGTGTCTGTAGCAATTTAGTAATTTTATGGGAAAACTTTAATATTGTTTATAGTTCTGAGATTTTTAGAATCATTGTTACACTGACGGTGTAGAGCAAGCCAGTTGTAATTTATTTCTTCATGAGAAATGCAGAAGTGACATTAAGTTTTATATCCATTAACATTGTGGATTAATTTTCATCATCTCTTTAACTAAGAGATAGAAGCCTATTGTATGCCCTTCCAAGTAAAACAGTATATTCTCTTACTCCTTTTTTATTTCTTCAATCTTGTTACGATGTATTTTTTAAATTTTGAGTTCATTATCATCAAAGGGAACCTTACCACAAAACAAACCATACAGTACGGTCAAATTTTACCGATAAGATAAAATTGAGAACAATTACAGTATTAATTTATTAAACTAATTCATGCCTTCAGATCAGTGGTTATTGGTGGGGAGTAAGAAATTTATAAGAGTAATTGGGCTATCATCTATTGTAATTCCAGTCCTTTCCTGACAGATTCTAATTCACCCTCTGTGCCTGTTTTATAATTCCACTGAGTACTATTATTAGAGTAAGCCACACCTATTACTCAAAGGTTATCATTTCTAGTAGTTACAAATAGGCTATTTTTAGAAGCTCAAAATCTATTCATCTGGGCATAGAGTTGGGCTTTAAACCTTAGTTGTGTAGTACAAAAGCCTACTCTCGGCAGAGTTTGTACCAATCGCTTCCTGGTTTTTAAACTGGAAAGTAGCCATGGAAAGTTTGGGGTTGGGTCTGTTTTCCTTCATATGTTTTTTGAAATAAGCCTCATCATCTCATCTCAATTACCCACCTGTATGCCTTCTTCCGTCCAGATAGTTTGCTATTCTTTTTGATCCTTAGATCTTTAATTTTTTTTTTTTCCCGCAGCAGAAAAGGTACTTTGATATTTTGGCATCCTCATACTCCATATGAAGAACTTGTTGTTTATCAGATTGGCACATTTCTGTGATGTGCAAGTTCCTTTGGTAGGTAGGGTACGTGTGTCACTGTGCTCATTTTTGTTTATTCACTTTAATCAAGTGTGGGAAATAATGTTTTTTTACCAGATAATTATTATGTGTGTAAAGTGATGGAACTCTTGTTCTGGGATATCTACAGTTAAGGTAAGGAGTTAACTGTGGTAGCACTAAATATATAGAATTTTTCTGTTAATATTTAGTGTTTCATCAAAGTCTTGCACATTAATATATTAAATAAATCAAGACGAAGAGGTATATCATCTAACACTAATTCAAGAGAGAAGGTGTAGTGTTTACATATAAGTTTTAGCAATGATTCCTGTGTTTTTAGTGGTTGTTTGCTGAATTACATCAACTGTGTGTTGAAAAAGTGGCATGGGCCTTGAGGTTTTTAACGATTTGCGTGAATTCAGAATTGAGTTCATCAGTAGACTGATGATGGTGCCTTTGCTTTGCCACCCTTTTATCCCTGCCTGGGTTGCCGGTCCAGGATGTTTTGAACTACTTAGTCACACCTTATGTCATATGAAACTAACAATATTATGTGAAAGAAGTAAATTCATGGAAAACCTCAGTAGTTCTGCTTTAAGATGGTAATTTTAAACACACCACCAGAATCATGCACTTTTAAATTCTATTTGTTCATGCCCTTGGGAGTCTCAAACCTTTACTTCCTCCTTTGTAACTTTTAGTGCCAGGATTCAGGTGAGGGACGCTTCTGTGAAAAGACAAGGATCCCCTGAAAGGAAGCAGTGCCATTTTCACTTCCTCTAGAGACTCCTGACCTTAAAGATCTCGTTCTGTCCTTTTTCTGCTAAGGAGTTTGAGCCTTTGCGTTTATGGCTTCCCTAGGGCAACAGTGGTACTTTTGCGCAAATAGTATGCTCATTTAAATGTTTTTAAGCAATAAATGGTACCAGGTTTAAGCAAGGCACAAAGTTGCCCGTAACCTTCACAATACATGTATCTTTCTATGAAATCCTAACACAATGCATGGTCCATGCACTTTTTCTTTGGTTCATTATGCTGTCTCATCCAAGGGCACTGCAGTCGGGTCTTGGTATATAGTATATTCAAACTGAATTTTATCTTCACTTGTTTGTGTCTAATAAATAAAAGTTTCTTGAAGAAATGTAAATTTCATTGTAGTGTCGCAGATTCAGAATTTAGAGTGCTGTTGTTTTTCAAAATCGAATAGAGTCCCAGAAGCATCATGGCTGTACTTCAAATCACTTTCAGGTAATGTAGGACAGTAAATAAGAAGCCATACACAATTTTCATAGTGTAGTAGTTTTGATATTGGAATGGTAGAGGTACTTCTAGTCCACAAGCTGTGAAATGTTATTGGAAATTAAGAATCCCTTTAAATGGGTTATGTCCCCACTTCAACATTCATCTTGTTAGCCAGTGTTCTAACAGGACACCCACATGTCTTCAACAAGTCAGAACAGATAGATAGCTTTTGACTGGGAAATCATTTTTCAGCCCATTATCAACTTTGCTGAGTAAATTCTGAGAGAAACATTTAAAAATTTGACTTTGAATAGTAGATGAGTACATGTAAAGTATCTCCTGTATTTTTTTTTTTTTTTTTTTTTTGGTCTTTCTCCACTAACAATTCCTTATAATTCTTTATCATCCTATTTCCAAGTCTCCTTGGAATTCATGCTCTTCCTCCATTTCTCACTTGACTCCGCTGTCAGCGTCTTCTACAAAATCTGCATTTGCACCACGGGATGGTTATTCCTCTTCTGTTGTTAATCCTATTTTTTGTGCACTTACTCCAGACACTAACCTAGTACATTTCTTATTTCATGTAATCCCCACAACAGCCCTATTAACATTTTCCAGGGAGGGCACTGAGTTACAGAGAAGTTAAATAAATCACCCAATACTAATAAGTAAGTATTAAACGGAGTTGGTCTCTTATCCTACACTGCACTCCTACCCTAAGGAGAGGTACAAAAACCCATTTGAGCTTCAGTTTTCTCACTTGTAAGGGAGCCTAACACCTACCCAGCAAGATGAGGATTTAAGGAAGGGAGACTGGGGGCGCCTGCGTGGCTCAGTCGGTTAAGTGGCCGATTTCGGCTCAGGTCATGATCTCGCGGTTTGTGAGTTCGAGCCCCACGTCGGGCTCTGTGCTGACAGCTCAGAGCCTGGAGCCTGTTTCAGATTCTGTGTCTCCCTCTCTCTGACCCTTCCCCGTTCATGCTCTGTCTCTCTCTGTCTCAAAAATAAATAAACTTAAAAAAAAATTTTTGAGGAAAGGAGACTGAAAATGAAAGTTAAATGTCCTAGAATTCATAAACTGCATAGAGGTTTGGTAGGAATTCAATAACTGTCCTGTACCATTTTCCTTTTCCCCTGTATTCTGGGTCGTACTTGGGAAAGAGAAGTCAAGAATTAGCACTTACAGTTAGTCAGTAGAAAGACCATGGTGTCCAGCTTCCTGGTGGCAGTTGTACAGTGACCTTAGAAAGCGATAGAAAGGTTTTCCCATTACTAGAGAGTCCAGTCCCACTCACTAATAATAGTTGGTTGTCTCCAATGTCACAAACAGATGTGTTTGCTTACGTGAGACAACCACCGTCCAGAGCAGACTCCAGGCTGGCAGCTGTAACTAAATTTAATGTTCACCAACATCTCACAGCTTATTCATGGTGACAAGTACTTCCATTCAAGTATCCTTCCAGTGGATTGAAAAAAATGGGCATATCCTGTCACTGACCAACAGCTTAAACTTTTGGGTGTTTCTAGAGATAAAATTCAAGAAGAAATTGCTTCCTCGTTAGAAAACAGATAGAATTATGTTTTTAATGTTCTATTTTGAGTTGCTGCACCATACAGATAAATACTAAAATATTACATTACTGCTGTTAGCAACCTGTGAGGAAAATAGAGAAGTATATACCAGGCAGATTTGGAAGACAATAAAGAAGTAAACAAAAAGGTTTAACGTTTACAAACTTTTTCTGGTTAAAATCTTGTGACTTCATAACATCCACACATTTTAGGTTTCAGAAAACATCATGGCTCTCTGGAAAATGAAGGCTCTCCTTATGAAGATTGCCCTTGTAGGCTTTTAAAACACACCGTAAAATATTTCCTTGGGCCAACAGAGCAACTGTGCCTTCATACTCTAGATATAGGCTAAGATTTTTTTTGCGTGTCCTCCCTTAATTTTACACATGCTCTTTATCTTTTTTAAGACAGAAAGAAAAGTGATAAACTCTTCCTTCAAGTCTATAAATCACACCTCTCTTGAAATCCAAGCATAAAGACATGAACATGATGAAAATTAGAATCAAATTTATCTGCTCAGATATTGGTATGGCCTTTAGAACTTTACTGTGTTCTTTTTACATATTTTATTGGCTTGCTCTTTTTTCACTTTATCCCTTTCTGTTCCTTTCGTTCATTTCGCATCTTTCACTCTTCTTTATTCTAATTTTGCAGTATGAGCAAAGGATACATCTATATTAGTGAATTTAATTAAGGCTTCTGAAATTAAAACAAAATAAGACACAAATGTGCAAATGCCTAGAATGACATTTATTTATTTATTTATTCAGTTATTTTATTATTTCATTTTAGTTTGCTTTATTTTTTTTAATTTTTCTTAACGTTTATTTATTTTTGAGACAGAGAGAGACAGAGCATGAACGGGGGAGGGTCAGAGAGAGGGAGACACAGAATCTGAAACAGGCTCCAGGCTCTGAGCTGTCAGCACAGAGCCCAACACGGGGCTTGAACTCACGAACTGTGAGATCATGACCTGAGCCGAAATCGGCCGCCCAACTGACTGAGCCACCCAGGCGCCCCTATTTTTTATTTTAGAGAGAAAGAGCCTAAGTAGGAGAGAGGGGTAGAGGGAGAGAGAGAGAGAGAATCTTCAGATGGCTCCGTGCTCAGTGTGTAGTCTGCTGTGGGGCTTGATTCCATGACCTTGGGATCATGACCTGAGTCGAAATCAAGAGTCGGATGTTCAACCCACTGAGCTAGCCAGGCGCCTCAGAGTGACAAGTTTTTGAAAAGACACTAATATCATTTCCAAAGATTGTAGATTGGCCTGGCTGGAGATCGGGATATACTTGTTAACCAGGGGTGGGAGATGGGGTTGCAAATATAGACACTGGCAAGCTCAGGAGGGTTCTTATGTGAGATGACTAAGGAATTTGAACATTATATTATGGTAATGATGAAAAATCAGTGGAAGATGTATTTCTGTTGAAAGATTCTTAATTGGAGAAATGATATGATTAGAGTTGTGTTTTGGATAGAGAACACTCTGACCCTTAGAAGGGTGAACTGGAAAATGTTAAGCTAGAGACTATTATAGTAATCCAGTTTGAAATAACCGAGGCTTCAGCTTAAGGGAGCAGTCGTGAAAATTGAGGGAAGAAAAAAGATAAAAGAGAAATTAAATTAACATATACTTAATGAGACGTTTGAGGAAAGAGAAGTGAGTTAAGATGAACTCTCTAGTATTTGATGAGCAAACAGCATTGTGAGTCATAAGACCATGAAGAAGAGAAGTTTTTGGTGAATGTAAGTAATTCCATTTTGAAGGCTTTGAGTTCTAGTTCCTTAGTATTATCCAGCTGATGTCAAAAGCATGTATCTGGGATTCAAGGGCAAAATCAGGAAAGGAACCAGAGTTTGGATGTGAACTTTGGAAGAAATTTTGAGATGAGATTTAGGAGGTGTGGACTGTAGCCATAAAATAATGAATGGGATTTTCCGAGAGATTTGGTAATTCCTTTATGAATTGACAACATTTTAATAGTTTTTCTATGACATTAAAAACACTGCTTTTATGTCTCCTGGCTTCAAATAACTTTTTCAAAACCACTTATCAACTTCTAAAAGAAAAAAATATTCTTAAATTCCAGAGGTCAAATATTATTTTTCCATTATGAATTATTCAAAGTTAAATGGAAGTCAAAGATAGAGATTTGCAGAGAGCAGGTCTTTCTATGCTGCTGAGTCATGATTAGGACTCTAAGAAATACCTTTATTGTGTTTGATTCTAAGCTTGTGATAATAACTCGTGTCAAAAGAGGAGAACATTCTGTACCGGAATTTGAAAAATACCATTGATTAAAAATGAAAGCTCTGTTAACAGAGTTCACCTTAAACTCTCTGCTGACCTTTCTGTAGGAAAGCTGCTGCTGCAGACCACAAACTCTACGGAAGGCAGCAGCAGATTCAGCTTGCAGAGTGAGTTTATGGGCTGACCCAAGGTGATTTATTCCAATGCTAGAAGGTAAGACAAGTGTTAAGGATTGTACTTTAAAATCAACACTGGGGCGCCTGGGTGGCTCAGTCGGTTGAGCGTCCGACTTCGGCTCAGGTCATGATCTCACAGTCTGTGAATTCGAGCCCCGCATCGGGCTCTGTGCTGATGGCTCAGAGCCTGGAGCCTGCTTCGCATTCTGTGCCTCCCTCTCTCTCTGCCCCTCCCCTGCTCATTCTCTGTCTCTCTCTGTCTCAAAAATAAATACAAACATTAAGAAAAAAAAAATTAAAAAAAAATCAACACTAACAATTAGGGACAGCAAATGAATATCATGATACCACTTAAAAAGTAAGAGATTGATCTAATGTAAATCAATCTCAACATAAACTAAAATTGCTTCAAAATTACTTTTTAACTCAACATTCTCATACCAGATAGCTTATAAACAGTGATGCACCTTGGTTTGGGAGACATGATTCTTTCAAGGGGTTGATACCAGAATTTGGTTTCCCTATGTCCTCATTTTATTGATAATTCTATTTATCTAACTTAGGTAGCCAATCTAATTCTTAGAGTCTACTTAAGAGAAAGACTCTTTCCTTCACTAAATTGGTGACTTTTTGTATATACAAAAAATGTCTTTGTTAAATAAGAGAACATAATTACAATAAAAAACAACCTAGAGAACTACTGTGACATCTATTAAGGAATAATTCATTGTTCTCACTGAAATTTTTGCTAATATTCTTCAAATAAGGTGACCCTTCAATACTCCACCATATATATATGTGTATATATATATACATATATATATATATATATGTATATATATATATACACACACACAACTATGCAATTATATTTGCAAACTTCAAAATATCTATCAACTCCCTATTAACAAAAATGATTCCACTCAGAATAAGAGTTTACCAGTTTGTATTTAGTTTTTGAGTTTATATTTTTTCATCTTTTTTACTAATAATTCAATGCAATATTCTCAAGATTTTGAAGTTTAAGCTCTAGCTTTTTGTAGGTAGTCACTTCTCTGATAGACCTTTCATATTGGCGTGTCTGTCTCGCCTGCCACCATTCTTTTTCTCTAATAAGGTCACTATTGATTTGATTGGAGGAAGAATATAAGCAGTCTTAACTTTTGTTGTTGTTTGGGTTTACCAATGTTGACTTTATACCTACTTGGGAGAGAGCAATGATAACTGAGAGTAGTAATTACCCAAATTTCCAGCCCAGCTGTTTGACTCCATCCCACTACTTAACTTCAACAGAATTTTTTTTTTAATGTCTATTTATTTTTGAGAGAGGAGAGAGTAAGTGTGCATGAGCGGGGGAAGGGTAGAGAGAGAGGGAGACAGAGGATCCGAAGCAAGCTCCATGCTGTCAGCACAGAGCCCGATGTGGGGCTCGAATTCACAAACTTTGAGATCATGACCTGAGTGAAGTCCAAGGCTAACCGAATGAGCCACCCAGGTGCCCCTAACTTCCAACAGAATGTTAAAAAAACACATATTTTAGAGTTGCTACTTTATACAAATGAATAAATGAATAAATGAATGAATGAATTAATAAATAATCCCTTCCCTGAATGTGCATATAGTATATCTTAACTACTGAAATTGGTGAAATCCAATAGCTGTTTCATAGGAGGTCTACCAAAAAGTGTTCAAGAAATAAGTTTTTATATATTATCTTATTTGTAAAGTTATTCAATGCATAGAGATTTCAGTTAAAATAAATTCCAAATGAAGGAAAATATTTAGGAAATACTACCTTAAGTTTGCCACTGGACAATGGTGCATATTCACTTGATTCTTAATCTTTTCTTATTTCACATTATTATTAGTCTCCCTTTGTTGTTCAAACTAAGAGCAATAAATAATACGTGTGTGTATGTGTGTTTGTGCATGACTTGATAAAAAAATTATCTTTCATGTATTTATTCAACGCATATTTATTATGCACTTAATGTGGGACCAGCATTCTTCTAGGTGCTTTGAATCTACCAGTGAATACAATAGACAAAAATCCCTGCCTTCACAGAGCTTATATTCTAGTGGTCATGGTCGGGGGTGAAGAGATAGACAATAAATAATAAGCATAATAAATAAGCAAATTACATAGTTTTAAAATAATACATACCATAAAAAGGAGGTCAGGGTGAGGGACGTTTAGAGTGTGGATAGTGGGACAGCTGAAATTTTAAATGTAGTCAGAGTAGTCCTCATTGGACAACTGACATGAGTCAAGGCTTAAAGGGGATGAGAAGAGATGAAAGGCATTTTAAGAAAGTTTATTTCTCTTTGCATTTCCTCCGGCTTTGATTTCCAGTCTTGTAAAGGAGGGAAATGTGGGTCAGAGGTAGTGCAATAGGCTTTTCATTATAAAAAGTAGGGAAAGCTTAAAAATTTATCTGCAATTCCAAGGTATAAGAGCATGCCAGACTATAGATAAAAATCAGTTTCTTAGTTTTTTAATGTTTCTTAATTTTTTTTTTTTTTGAGAGAGAGGGAGAGCGCCAGTGGGAAGGGGCAGAGAGGGGGATGGAAGAGCCAAAGCTGTGCTGACAACAGAAAGCCCAGTGCAGGGCTTGAACTGGCAAACCACGAGGTAATGACCTGAGCCAAAGTCAGACCCTTAACCAAGTGAGCCACCCAGGTGCCCCTGCTCTTACGGGAGTTCTTTAAAGTCTATGAGTATATTCATCTCTAAAAGTGGGATAATATTACTTGTATTAAAATAAAATCTGGCACATTCAGCACTTAGCACAGTGACTTATTTACTCAATAAGTATCAAGTATTAATATTTTGTTAATGTTTGAACTTTGTTTTTTAAAAATAGCTTTTCAGGGGCGCCTGGTTGGCGCAGTCGGTTAAGCGTCCGACTTCAGCCAGGTCACGATCTCGCGGTCCGTGAGTTCGAGCCCCGCGTCGGGCTCTGGGCTGATGGCTCAGAGCCTGGAGCCTGTTTCCGATTCTGTGTCTCCCTCTCTCTCTGCCCCTCCCCTGTTCATGCTCTGTCTCTCTCTGTCCCAAAAATAAATAAAAACGTTGAAAAAAAAAATTTAAAAAAAAAAATAGCTTTTCAAACTATGGTTCCACCAAATGAAGCTTTCTTTCTGAAGAGAAATTCTCTGGTATCAGGAATTTTCCATAATGGTACATTATTTTTCTATATGGTAGAAGGAAGAAAATGTATGATTTGGAGTACTTTGGATATATTTATTATTAGGCAATACCTGACCAAGACGAGGTACAACCATTACCAATACCTTAGGCTGAATACACAAGAAAAACTCTTGTTTTCAAGGATTCTGTCCTTATTTGGAGTTTTATAGAAATGTTTTAATTTCTCATTTTAGTAAATAGACTGCAGTGATTACTACCCATTTAGTTCTGTGGGAAGAGATATAAATATCCTAAATGCGATAAAGAATGTCCAGGTCTAGGTGATTTTAATAGTCGAACATTTCTAGTAGACTATTAGAAAGCCAGCCCATTATGCTTTAATGTACACTTCTTTATTGTGTTAGTTTCTTTGCTAGAATTCGACTTTCATCATCCTTTCCATCCTTTCCAGGGTGGCATAGGTGGGGCAACCATGAAATTAATTAGCCAAACTGGAACAGTCTTGGGTATGAACAGAGGCAGTATTAATAATTGTGTTGGGACGACAGGTGAAGTAGGACCATCCAGGGCAGGCAGGACATACAGTCCTGGGGCCACAGGGCAGCTTCGATCACCAATACGTAGAGGTTCTAGCCTGTAGCTTCGGGATGAGCAGTTTTAAAAAAAGTATGAGATAATTATTACCTCAGGGATAATTTGAGTAGACAAAACAAAATTACCTTACTTGGAGGCAGGCCAGGAGAGCAGAGTTCTTACCCTTGTTTTTTATTTTCATTTTAATAAGGGCTATAGAGTTTCTCATGAATGCCAGTGGTTACAAAGTTGATTAAAACCTCATTCTAATTCAGACTTCTTAAGACATCTTTTTTTTTTTTTTTTTTTAGTTTACTTCAAGTTTTTTGCTCCATTCCTTGTATTTCTATACATCTCAGTAAAAAAAAGTCTTTATTTGCCTTGGCAAGCTCTCGGCCACTCATTCACGAAAAGTACAGGCCACTTTGTTTTCAAATAGGCTGGTAGGTACTGTGGTCAACTAGCTGCCTTCGGTCTGTTTCGGCCTTACGGTGACCGTATGAGCCAGCATTCCCAAAGCGTTTGCCATGGTCCTCAGCAGCCTCTATGTTAAAAGAATAGTGACTTTTGGTAGGGAATTGGGGCAAAATAGGAACAATTTTGGTGGGCCTGCCTTTTCTATCTCCTTGTGCTTTGCCTGACCAGCAAGATTCTGGGCACATCCTCAACATTACATTCCTCCATCCAGCATGGACAATCACTGAGAGAAGGAAGAGGAGGGCAAAGGGAGAAATAGAAGCAGAAGAGGTAAAAACACAATCACGGGATTTGCAGAATGCTGACAAATATTCAGTATCTATTTAGCTTCCAAAAATGATGCCGCTTCTCTGATTCTCAGATAAAAAAGTATGTGTGCATTACTTCTGTGATCTCAAATGAGTATGATCCCCAGTATTGTGATAGTCACTACTTTTGAAGGGGAAAAAAACAAAACCAGTTTTAATAGTGCTTCCAAAAATCCTGGGTCATTGAACTGTTAAGACGGCTACACCCTTTATAAAGGGAGAGGATGGGTCAAAGGCAGGCTAGCAGGAGGTGTAGTGAGGTAAGAGACATGTAAAAAAGTGTGCGGAATTATTTGCTGAATTCTTCAAGTTCTGACTTCATTCTTGGGACTACTTTCTGTTATATAGGTAGCGATTCCAGAAATGATGTCCCATTATAGTATTTTTAGAGGTGCTCTTGGGCACAATAGCTCTAGATAGTGGAGATTAGGTGGATATTCAGGGTCTTTCAGGCTGGTTTACTTCACTGGCTTGTTATATGAGAACCTTGCATCATCCATTTTGCCTCTAATCACGTTTTCCATTTCTGGTGTGTGCTTCGCACATAACCCCAGTTTTATATCATAACACTTGCTGTATCAGCACCCGTTCTCTTTCCAGTGCTCAGTTTTAAACAGCCTCATTATGAAAAATATAGTACTTAAAAACATGGCACAAATGTGTATTACTTCAGCACAAGATAAAGAGATTATTGAGAAGTGCACTGCCTGCTGAACTAACTTTATCCTAAGGGGCATTTCACTATTTTAATTGATTTTTTTCTGTCCATTTTTTTAAAAGAGTCCTTGGAGAAGGTAAATGGTGGATTACTTCACGAAACAAAGGAACACTTAACTTATTTGTTATGACTACCAGTGTCTCCATACTTTCATAAAGTTAAACATTTGCTCATCATTTCAAAATAGCTCATGATGATGAAATAAAATGAAGAGGTACAGTTAGTTCTAACTCTAGCTAGGATCTACTTGATTTTAACATTTCGTGTGTGAAGTACCTGGTGGCTCAGTTGGTTGAGCGTCCAGACTCTTGATTTCGGCTCAGGTCATGATCTCACATCGTGAGATCGAGCCTTGCACAGGGCTCAGTGCTGACAGCAGAGCCTGCTCAGGATTCTCTCTCCCTCTCTTTCTGCCCCTCCCCTGCTCTCTCCTTCTCTCTCAAAATAAATAAATGAACTTCTAAAAACCATTATGTGTTATTTGGGGTAATTAACGTAAGTTTTACTTATCAGTGGCAATTCTTTGACAAGAATAGGGATCATAATTTGTTATATCAAATATAATTACTATTAAAATATGTCCTTATTTTAGCTTCTGAAAGCTTTAATTTGGCTAAAATCACAAGATGATATCAAAGGTTTTCAGATGGAGTCTCCTACTGCTCTAAGTTACAAAAGTTTAGATGACTAAATAGTCATAAATCTCAAAGGCTCAAAGGCTTATAATACCCTCAAGCCCTATTGCCAAGTCCCAGGGCTGTTGTGGGCTCTGGGTTGCAATGTTCATACAAGTTCAGATACAGTTGAATTCAAACACCATCACCCCCCTTAGATATTTGGCTAATGTAAAAAAAAATCATAGTGTGACATGATATTTTTGTATCTCATAGTTTTAGTTTATCAACAGTGCTGTATTCCACTGTCCCACTTATACTGCAAGTGATGGCGTGTGCAAATTAGGTTTACGGACGCTTTCAACTGAAATCAGCTTACGTTAATTTTCTTCTCCTATTTAGAAGGCAGACCTTGGGTTTTTGTCCCCTAAACATAGAGAAAGTAGAATGCGTGCAAGTGCAAGGTCTTTCTGTGCCTCTCAAAGTCACACAGCTCTAGGTTTGAGAAAAAGTCCTCCCCAGGGAGCAGACCACAGAACTCTCAAGTGAGTGGACTCAGGGCCCTTTCGGCAGGTGCTCTGTGGTTGATTCTCCTCTTTCTTTCTGGCCCAAGGGGTACAAATGAATCCAGGCCCTGGGATTCTTTTATATCAGTTTTAGCTCTTCCCTACAAAATATTTTCTTTCCTTCTAGACTTCAAAACTTTCTCCTCAAATATATCTAAGGGAGGAACATTCCAAAGGGAGGACAACTTTCTGAAGCTCTATGGGGTTCATTTTTCTCAAAAAAAAAAAAAAAGGACTCATCTTTTTTTTCTTAATTGTCATCCCTGGGAAAAAAGAAGGAAAAAGAAAAATTAAGAAACGTTTGTTCTCTTTTTATAATCAATATGAGATGTTTAAGTATGAAAACAAAGCAATCCCATGTTCGCTCTCCCACTTTCCTATTTAACTTCATCAAACACGATGAAAACGAGAGTAAACAAAACAGGAGAAGAAGCTGATTCAGTTGAACCTGCCAGGCTGGATGCCAGGCCTCCTGTAACATTTTTTTATATTTCAGTTAGTGGGAAGTGTCTTATTTTGAGAAGCTAAATTGACCCAGATTATCATTTGAACAAGTTCCTCTTCTATCATAGCATTCAATTTAGCGAGTTTTAAATCTAGCTAGTATCTACTTGATTTTTAAAGCTCATTGGCTATTTGGCCAAACTGAGCATAGGCTTTGCTCATCTACAGCAGTTTTTTGACAAGAGTGGAGCTTGCAACTGATTTTATCACACGTTGTGATTAAAACATTTTCTCAGTTTAACTTTTGCCCCTACTTCCCACATTAAAGAAAAATAGCAAAGCTTACGTATTTTTTCTGTTTATGTAATCCCCAGGCACTTCAGCTAATGCTTACTTTTCACAATATCTAACATGTTGGAGTCAAAGTCGTTTACAATCGGGAGAGCAATACTCTCATTTAAAAAACGAATTGTTGCCTTATTGTTTGTCTTCAATAGCGATGTTATACATTTGGAAGAAATAAATATTCTCTTTGTCAATAAGAGATCCACTTCATTTATTCCTATTTAGTTGTCTTCTTTTTGTCAGGATTTAGACTAATGAGAAAACCTCAGAAAGATTCTTTACTGTCTAAACACCGAGCACGCAAATGCTTCTCAATAGAAATAACACAAGAAATGCGTTCAAAGACAATACGTAGCTTGAGAAATTCTTGTGTGCTGACAGCTCTCCAGCAGTGTTGTCACAGCAGGAAGACATCAGTTGAAGAAACAGATAGTGACCTCAAAAAAAGTCTGGTCAGCAGTGTGGACAGGGTTTCACAAGATTATAAATCACCCCAGGGTCGCTCTGTTCCCACCATAAAGAGAGCATGGTCGTTTTATTGTAATCTAATAAGAGATGGGAGCAAAGGACAGCTCCAGTGTGTGTTTGCAAAAAAAATTTCTTGATTACAGTTTCAAAACTATACAGTTTCCCTGCTATTGAAGTGCAGATTATAGGGGTTAAGGCCATGTTAGGATTGGATTACCTTTTATAGCTGTATGTTATCCTCTGGTTCATGAATCAGAAAGTACTTAAATTAAAGTGAACATTTGGGAGTAATCCCAGTATGTAGCTTGGTGGTAGAAAATTAATCATGATTTGGTGATAGATTATTAAGCCTTTCATTTGAAGGGGGTCTTTCAAAGAATCAGAAAAGTCACTCTCTGGTGGATATATATATATATATATATATATATTAATATGGGGGGAAAAAACCCCATGTATATAACAAATTGTGTTAGAATTGGTTCCGGGGAGGAGAATGGTTTAATGAAAGAAAACATGCATTTATATAAAAATGTCTATAAGAGATAAAAACATCAATCCTGGAATAAATTACTAGAAGATTTTCTAGTTCTTGCATTATTATATTTTTTACAATATTAACTTGTATTTGTCAGTTGCTCTGTTTATTTTTATATATGCTGTTTAACTACACTAAGTAGGTACTAAACATTTTAAATATCCTGTTTTGACACAAACAAAGCTAGCAATTCCATCTTTAAAATATTTAGGACTCTAATTACATTAAGGGTTACTGAGGAAATGCTGATCAAAATTTTGAAACGCTGGCTTTGATGAACATGATACATGCCTCTTCATTTGCCCTAGCAGCAACTTCATGTGGTGGTGAAAAGGTTTTAACTTTATTCAGTCATTGTATCATTTGTACTTAAGCTTCTTCTTCAGCACTGTTTGATCTATATACATTTCTGGGACCATAATCAGGCGTCCTACCATTTAAATGGATTTTATTCCCTAACTTATCGCCTTTGCTTTGTCAGTTTGTTCCTCTGGAACCATGCTGACATCTAGAGATAAGTCCTATCAGTCTTAGGCTATTGACTGAATTTTGATTGTGAAGAAGCCATCACTTAGGGTAGAGAAAAACAGAGTGAGGTGTTATTGCTAAGGATATATTTTATGTTATGGTTCCAAAACCCAAAGGTAAATAAGATGGAGTTTGCAGCTCTTCATTTTTTATTAGGCATATGATAGACTTTGCAGGCTGTTTCCGTGGTCTGTTTCTTTTTCCCTTTAGGAGTCACAGACCCTGTGGTTTTGCTCTCATTTACTTTCTTGAGCAAAGATGAATGTGAAAGGGAATACTGACTCTCGAAGGATATTAGACTGGTCCGTTGAACATAGTGGGTCTTTAATTCATCTCAGTTTATTTTCCAGTTGTCAATTTCCCTTTGTTTCTTCCTCATTTATATATGCTTAAGTAGGTGAGTAGGCAGATTTCAGCTGTGTCTCTTTGCCTTCGTTTTTCCAGTGCTGCTGAAAATGCTACTACATGAACTGGAAACTGGAAATGATCAATATCCAGGCAGGTTCCATTCCTCTTTCATACAGAAAACACTACGTTTGTGACTTTCCCAGTCTCTATTGGCCTAAATAACAAAAGTTCTGAATGTCATTGCAAATTCAAGCTGAAAATGACCAGGACAATAATAACCAAGTTCTTCATTCTAACTTATTCTAAATTTACTCTGTCTTCCACTGACTGCCTTAGGAATTTTGGAATATAGAAATACATAGAAATATAGAATACCTAATTAAGATATAATTTATCTTGATTTCTCAGACCTCTTCTGAATCTGTGAGTGTTGTAAATGAGCCTTATTGTTTCTTTTCTGCATTTATGTACTGAAAATGTAAATAAATGTATCCACTTAAAATATATGGTGATTTTAGGTGAGAAAGCCGTTTTGATTCCAAGTTTAGAAGTCATAGCTATCGTTTAGAGCAGAGATCCTCCATTATTTCTACCCCCTCCCTGGGTAAAGCTTACAATTTAATTCTCAACGACTGCCATCTAACACTGAAATTTCTCACACAACTAAGACTTGCATATAGCCATCTGTTTTACATATGTATTTTTTCTTGGTAATCTTTATTACTAGACGCTCTCAAATAGAAAGTACATAAGTGCAAATGCCAACATGTATTTCTGTTAGTGGCACTGAATAGACTGGTTAAGGTAGGAAAACAAATGTACTTACTTTGATTTATCACTTGTGACATTAGCATGTACCATACTGCTCTCCGGGAAACAAAATGGTTGCACCTGAGGACGGTGATATAAACACTACTTTGATTATTTGAAACAAACCATTAGGCTTTGATGAAAGAACTATTACCATGGTGGATCCTGTACAGGGAGAGAGTGCTTGGATATAATGGATGAGCAGTCTGCAATTACTTGTTTAGAATTTAAAGAAGTCAAAGCTTAGTTTTTAGGAGGAAATAGATATGGCAAGTGAATTGAATTCTATATGAATTTATACGGTGGAGTTTTTACAGCTAGTACATACTTAGTTGCAGCAGCTCTCTTATCTATAAAATCAAATTATTTGAGATTATATAAACTTATGCCAATTTAATTGTTTTTAAGTTAGGCCGAAAATTATTCTATTACATCTTTCAAAAAGAATTTCCTAAATGGAATTTCATTAATTTGCATGTAAAGACTGAAAAATATTTTCTTTCACTTACGCTTTAAGTTTTGTTTATTTATTTTGAGGGTGGGGGGGCAGAGAGAGAGGGAGAGAGAGAGAGAGGAAAGAGAAAGACAGAGAGAGACTGCAAAGCAGGCCTCACCCTGCCAGAGTAGAGCCAGACGCAAGGCTTGAACTCACAAACCATGAGATCACGATGTGAGCTGAATCCAAGAGCTGGTGGCTTAACCAACTGAGCCACCCAGGTAACCCTCTTTTGCTTATACTTTGAAAGTATATGTACACAAACACAAAACCAAGGCTACTTGTGAATTAAATAACTATTTGTCCTATATGATGTATAGATGGAAATTTTATTGATTAAAACACGTATGTAAAATATAACCTCAACCACCCAACTACTAAAATTCCAACCCCCCCCCATCCCATAAAGGAATTTTATTTAAAAGGCATAAGTGAAGTTGAACTATTTAAGCTCCTGAGGAGATTAACTCTTTTAACCTTGTTACATTAGTATATTAGTATGGATTGAACGTCAGATTAGATCATTGCGTTCGGTCCTGTACACAACAACCTAGTCTTCAGGGAACTGGACTTAAGTAAGTTTATATGGGAAGTGGATATGGAGGGCAGGAGTGGCATTGGGGTGGTGGGTACAAGCATCTCAGCAATAGCTTTTGAGAGTGGGGAGTAAGGGACCCCAGAGATCCTAAAAGACTGCAGGCCCTAGGTACTGGGGAGCGCAGGATAGGGGTGAGGGAGAGTGGGCTACTCAGGGACAAGCCCCTGCAAGAGAGGGGCTGTCGGACTAAGAGAGAAGGGCATAACCGTAGGAGGACCACATCATGAAGAAAACCCCAGGCTTCTTTACAGCGTATCTCTGTGAACATGAAGAGGATTTCAATAGTGCATCTTTTTAAAATAATTTGCTTTGTGGATGCATATTATGCTTTTGCCAGTGTTTTGTGGTTGAATACATGGTTTGAGGCTATAAACTATGGCTTACAGTTTAAAAAGTGGAAAAGTTTAAAAAGAGGTTTAAAAGCATTGTTGTTACTAGTCTGCATTCCACTGAGAGGTAGATGGCACAGGTACAATTAGCTTCATTTATCAAGGAGGAAACGTAGGTTTCATAGAAGTTAAAGAACTTGCTTAAGGTCAAGGACAGTTAGCTTCAGAGAGAGAAGCAGAACCCAGATCTTATCTCTTGGTCCGTGCCTTTCCGTTACTCTGTAATGCAGCTTTCCACTTTTGAAAGATTGTGGTTTCCCAATTCACAGGCTTTAAGTCTTCATCAGAGTAGTTCAGCAGAGAAAACAATGCAAACACATTTCCCCCTTGTTTTCAGTGTATCTCTGTCTTCTTTATGTATAAATTTTGTTTGCAGACGAGAGGAAAGATGGCTTTGGCTTCGTGACGGTAAAGATAACCAACTCCTGTGGCAGTTCCTGACACGGCCCCTGAATTTACCTATCTATATTGCAGAACCTCTTCTTTACTTAGTTAATCAAAAGCTATCAGAAGGATTATAAATTTACAAATAAACTTGGGTGGCTGTTAAATAATTTCACGAGGTTAATGGCACCGTTCTTTGTCACCGCCCCACTACACAATGCAGTTGCTCAAAAATTCAGTTTTGAGTTTCCAAGAAAAAAAAAAAAGAGCAGACACAGTTGCCTTGATGAAGGATTTGCTATTTAATCCTTAGATTAAAATTCCCTTGGAATCAGGGAAGTTGGAAACCCTAATCAGCTATATATTTATGACTTTTACCCTATTCTGTTCCCACTAGTTCAACTGGCATGCACAGCCTGAAGTTTTATTATCAGTGACATAAATTAAATTGTAAATGTTGAAAGGGCAGTGTCCCACTGAAGGTGAATCCAGTGTTTTTATAAACTGAATAAGGATCGTTCTATCAATGACCTTATTCTTCTGTAGTACGGTGACAACCCTTTGATGTAGTCATCACTCCTTGCTCTCAGCTCCAGTCCCTGGGCCTGCTGGCACTTCTGCTATTATGGAATCATTTCCTGGTTGAATGAATGTTTTCTCAAGTTTGGAACTTAGTGCACAAGGATGCCTTACCAATTAAGTTGCACATTGATTTTGTTTTTAGCCAGCTTGGCATTAAAGGTTGTATTCTCCAAATTAATGAAGGCCGTGCTGTAATTAGTTTTTGGTTCCTGCAGCCAATGTGTTATAACAGAAGACGATCTAGTTTAGGGGCTGTAAGCCAGTAGGTTCCAGATCCAGTCTTGCCTCCATCCCTCGAACCATGATTATAACCTCCTTCGCTACTGGCAGGTTGGAAGTATTCAAGCTGTGTTTAGGGGCAGAAAAATGGATTGATGCTCTGGCGTTTGTAATCTAAGACTGCACTGGCCAACTTTTTTTTCTACTCTGTTACTTTATTTTCAGCGAAAAATCATTTTAAATTTAGATTATAAAAGTGAGTTTAACATACTAGAACCCATTATCATGGTGATAATAATTCCATTCTCCTGGATGTTTTTAATCACTGTCCTAGTGGAATTTGAATGCCCTATGGGAACTGTCTACAGATTTAACTGGAAAGCATTTGGAAGACTGAGGCTCAGGGCTTCCGATGTTTCCCTCCTCCAACCTATTTTTAATGAGAATCCAAGTAATCAGCCTCAGTTTTCAGCAGGCATTCTGTGAGTGTCTTCTTGTCAGGTACTTTGTAGATGCTGGCAATTAAATGGTAAATAAAGTACCAGTTTGTGTCCTCAAGGATCTACCACGGAACATAGGTAATAAACATGTAGGAAAAATAAAGCGTATCAACTGCACTTTTATATGTGTGGGTACACAGATATGATAGGCACAATTGCATATAATAAGCCACATTTATTTTTTAACAGACTTGTTGAGGTATAATTAGTATAAAATGACACATATTTAATGGATACAATTTAGTATGAAGTTTCACTTACGCACCGTGAATATATTCTAGAGATATTGTATACAACATAGTGACTGTAATTAATAATACTACATTGTGCACTTAAAAGTTGTTGAGAGAACAGATCTCATGTTTAGTGTTCTGACCACATTTTATTTTAGTTCATGCACACTCAGCTACAGATTATTATGGCCCCAAAGGAAAGGTGGCAAAAGAAATCTCAGTGAGATGCCATGGACAAGTGTGGGAATGGGAGGAAAAGCAGAGGATACACGTTCCTAGATAAAGTGATACCGGAACAAGTCTTAAAAGGGAACCAAAGGGAGGGGACAGCCTCTGGGCAGTCAGGACAGCATGAGCTCATGCTTGCAGATAAGAAGCAGTTTGTGTAGCTTGCAAACATTTTGAGGTAGAGGAGGAGAAAATCTTGTTAAATGGGGGAAAGTTCCAGATTAAAGAAAGTGTCTTTTATTTTTTTCTAGACTGATTTAATTTAGAATCATAAAAAAAGAAAGAAAGAAAGAAAGAAAGAAAGAAAGAAAGAAAGAAAGAAAGAAAGAAAAGCTGAAACTATTATTTCTCTTAAAAAGCAATATGCTACACACGATAAAAAGGTCAGGAAAGGAAAAGATGAAGCTGACAAATGCGTTTTCTGTTGATATGTAAATACTATATGCAACAGTATTTTGTTGCTATAAAAACGTTGTGTGTGTGTGTTTTTAATATGAAGCAGTCCAATTGACATTTCAAGACATGTTTTAGCTTCTAGTTTTTAAGATGCAGAATTTGGAACCTAGATTGATATGCCAAAGGCAGTGGACGCAGGGTGTTAATTCTTTACATCGCTTTAGTTTTACATGTGCATAGATACAGCTGTGTGTGCTATTGCCAGATGCCAGACGAGGGGCTTCAGGAAGCTTTTCCGTATATCAGCTGTTTCCCAGAGGTAAAGTATTGTAGTGCATGATAATATTTTTGAAATATGAAGGCAAGTTGTCTTTATTTTTAGGTGTCAATCAGGAACATATTGTATAAATATGTGTCCACACAAAAACTTGTACATGAGTGTTCATGGTAGTGTTATTCATAATAGCCTAAACAAGGAAACGACACAGATGTCCATCAACTGGTGAACAGATAAATAAAATGTGGCATATCCATACAATACGATATTATTCGAAATTAATAGGAAATGAAGTGGATACGTGCTACAATATCGATGAACCTTGAAAACATTATGCTAAGTGAAAGAAGCCAGTCACAAAAGGCCTCATGCTATATGATTCCATGTATGAAATTGACCAGAATAGGCAAAATTAGAGACCTAAAGTAGATTAGTGGTTGCCTGGGGCTGCAGGGAAGGATGGAGAGTGACTGCTAATGGGTAAGGGGTTTCTTTGGTGGGGGGATTAACATACAATTAGATTGTGGTTATAGCGGCACAGCTCTGTAAATATACTAAAATCATTGCATTGCACAGTTTAAATGGACTAATGTATTGTATGTGCATTATTTCTCCATAAATCTGTGAAAAAAAAATCCATAAGCTAATATATAGGAGTTTGGATGCGGAGGTGAGTTAAATAATGCAAAATTATCAACTCTTTGTCTCATCTTTTTAATGTCCTTAAGTAAAATATGGAGGCTAAATTCATGAATAAAAGAACAAACTAAATGTGAAGAACCAAATTAAAGATACATTTAGGGGCATCCTTTCATTGTTTCATTTTAAATATTTTTTAACCTCTAATCCATCAATTTGGATAAGACATGAAAATTAATAAATTAATAGCTCTCTTACCTCCCAAGCCAATCAGTGATGCGTTTCCCATTTTCTTCCTCCTGTGAGAGTCTCCTTAATTTAAAGACTTGATTATTTGAAACATTCTTTGAATTTAATAGCATGTTTTCCTTCATTTATTAAAATAAAGTTTAAGCAACGGTATTAAAAATCTCATGTTTACAAATGTACAAAAGACTGATAACTTCAGCCTTAAATTGCTCAAGGAAATGAATGTTTTTGGACAGAACTTCTACTTTATTGACTTCATGATAGGAAAAAAACACAGGCATTTTAGGGCAAATTCCCCCATCGTGTAAACTCCGCCCTGGGAGTAAGTAAGAAATTATATTAACTCTTTTGATGAAGTAGTAATTGAAATAATACCCTGGTGACTTAGAAAGAGTTATCTTCTAAAGTTGGTAAAAGAAACCAAATGGGGAATTGTAGTTTTGCTGAAAACAGGAACTCTGGCTGCCGACCTAGGAAAGACTAAATAAAAATTAAGTCTGCCATGGCTTAGCTTGCCCAATTTTTTCTTTTCCTCTCTGCTTCTCACTCTTCTTCATTCCCCCATCACCCCCCTAACTCCTTCACCCCTCACTCACTCATGCTAAGAGCTTCACTTCTCATTACCTAGCATATTTGTGCTGTTTACATAACATTCAGCTATGGATTATTTGTTCAGAGTATCAGGAAAAGTTCCTCTCCTCTTTCCCTAATTTCATTACATCCACTTGTGGGAAACGGGCGTATCATTTTATTTATTCATTTTCTGAGTAATTATTGGATCTTAGATATATACCTTTCTGAGTCCCACATGACTTATCTTCATAATAATAACAGGAATAATAACATACAAGTTCATGGTCATTTTGCAGATAAAGTTTAATGATTTAATATAGAGAGCTTAAATCTTGGCTCATGGTAGACCGTTAATGACAACACTTTACTGAAAGAACCTCCGTATTTATGACACCATTCTGTTTAATAACAGTGTCACCAAAGAAATATGTTACAGTCTCAGACCGACTTTTAGAAACTTACGTTCCTTATTTTTTTTTATTTAAAATAACGTAACTTTATTACTTCTTTTATTACATGGCATGTGGCAACAGGTTGAAGGAATTTGGAGCTATTCCATGTGGAAGGAGATCAGTGCTATCTCTGATATTCCATGAAATGATGGAATGTACACAGTTTGGGTCATAATTCCCGATAAATAACCCACCTTCTATTTCGAGTGCAGAAAATGCATTTCAATAATTGTGCACCATTTTTTGCAAAGAGCATAAGCCTCCAGATGAATAACCTTTTAAACTATTGTCATTGAGCCTCCATTTGTTGGCCTATGGGAAGCGTTTTCGTATGATTTGCACAGTGATGATTTTATAGCCAGGTTGGCATAGCAAGCTTTTCGGTGTTTTTTCAAGTTTATGGTGACTTGACTTGAATGCGTTTTAAAACAGTTAAGATAAAATATGTGTCATCTGCAGTCACTCTCTTTCTTTCTTTATTTTTTTCTTTTTTTCAAGTTTATTTTTTATTTATTTTGAGAGAGAGACAGAGAGAGAGAATCCCAAGCAGGCTGCTTGCCATCAGTGCAGAGGTGGGTGTGCAGGGCTCCCTCCCATGAACCATGATATCATGACCTGGGCTGAAATCAAGAGTCCAATGCTTAACCTACTGAGCCACCCAGGCGCCCTACAACTGCATTCTTATAGCTCTAAATTTAATGCCACCTTTGGCTGTTTGTGTGATATATGTTAAATGGTTTTCTCAACTCTTCCCTACTTTAGATACAGGCTTAACATCCAGAAGTATTTCATTATATTATGATTTTGATTATAATACCAGAAAAAAAAGAAAATGTATTTCTCAGTGCATATGAAAAAGTTTAAGTAAGTTAATCACCTCTTTATGAGGCCTTTCATTCATAGCTCAATAGCTCTCTAAAGTTCCATTGTCACTTTTTAGTATCATTATGTGCATGCATGTAGAAACAGGAGGGTTTGCTAAGAGATGGAACCCTTTTAATTTTTTGAAAGAAATCTCTACACCCAACATGGGGCTCGAACCCATGACCCTGAGATCAAGTGCCGCATTTTCCATTGACTGAGCCAGCGAGGTGTCCCAAAATCCTTTTAATTTCTGACTTGAACACAGTAACCCTTTCCTTTTCTTAATAAGTAGAATAACTCTGCTAGAGTTTTAAAAATGGAAACATGGGAAACATGGGATTACTTACCTTCATGGTTTACAGTCCTACCTTTTTAGTAATTACAAAAAAAAAAGGGCATTTTATGGAAAGTAACGCTTTTGTTTATTATGTTTATGTACAATGTAGGAAAAAATAATAATTTCTTCAATTAAAAAATTTATAAACTCATTTAATTATACTCAGCTTTGCAGAAAATTATGAGTCAAGACATGCCTTTGGGGAGACACTATTTTATTGTTCATGACAGAGTCCCCTGAAGATACATTTTCTGGGATTTTTTTAATAACTATTTTTATAACTATTTTATACTATTTTTATAACTTTTTATAAGCTATAAATTAAAATATGCATAAATATATTTGCCTTTGTTCTTTATGCATAACATTATTTTCAGATTATGGTTTGATTTCTTTTCTTTTTGCAGAACTATTAAATTATTAACAATGAAAACAAGAGGTGTATTTTGTTATGTTTTGATTTTTTTTCCTTTAATCCTTTCCTTCTTTCCTTTGAAATCACATAAGGCCCCACTGGACTGTTAGCCACTATATTCCAACATGGAGGCTTTGAAAAAATACTCATCCTAACCTTCCTCTTAAATTGCAGTGTCTAAAGTGACAGGTTAATTTTAAATTCAGGTTTGATTGAGCATATGCCACTTTTTTTTTAAACATGCTTTACATAACTAAAATAGAGCTGTCTTTAGAAATCCATGTATTAGGAAAATGAACTCTAATCAAGGAAAGTTTTCCTCAGTAAATGCCTTTCCACATTCAGTGCAACTTTTTGGAAACATGCAGCATGTTACATACAATAAGATACCTAAGGGTTATGCACGCAGAGCACCAAATGCAAAGAAGTGCACTTTTCCTTAATTTAAGAAATCCATTAGAAAGGAGTTAAAGGAAATAAAGGCATACTTCACTTTACTTTCACTGTCTCAAAGGTAGTTGTAACAGTATTAATCCATGGAACATTCCGCAAGATGCCATCTTGATCTTTTGTGGGTAGCTCTGTTCACTACAAATATAGTGGAAGTTGCATTTCTTTCCCATGTATGGTATTGACATAGAATTTTTTAGTAAATGATACTAAAAGAATCCCGGGCATATTTAGCATTGGATATTATTGAAATGTGTGTGTATGTGTGTAATTTGCTGGCTTATATTTTGAACAAAGCAGAGGGTAGGGCCACCAGCCCCCAGGCAGTTGAAGTCCATGTATAAGTTTTGACTCCCCCACAAAACTTAACTACTAATAGCCTCCTGTTGACCAGAAGCCTACTGATAACATAGTTGATTAACATGTATTTTGTATGTTGTATGTGTTATACACCACATTTGTACAATAAATTAAGCTAGATAAAATAAAAATGTCATTAAGAGGCTTTTAGGGAAGATAAAATATCCTTACAGTACTATGCTGTATTTATTAAAAAAAAAAATCACGTGTAAGTGGACACAGACAGTTCAGTCCTGTGTTATTCAAGCGTCAAATGATGATGCTCCGCTAGTTCAGCAGTTACCAAAAGGAATTTATTAAACAATACCGTGGTAAAGAGACTGTTAACATAGTGAATGCCTTAAACCATAGGGTGATGGTTGGAGAGAGGAGCAAACCCCAAAATTGTATATTATTGTAACTTAAAAAATAGTTAACACTCATCATTTAAGGGCTTAGATCTAAAAAATAAAGTTTCATTAGCATTCTCACCTTACAGGAAGATTTCAAGTAGAAATTGAAGACTGCATATCATGCAGAAAACAGAATGCAGCATAATTTGGGGAAAAATCAAATTAACAGGCTCTTTGATTTTTAAAAATCTCAGAATAAGCGAACTCAGAAGGGGTCTCAGAATCATCTACCCAGCTTCCCTTAATTTACAGATGGGTTACCTGAGGCACACAGAGGGACTTCATGACCCGAATGGAGAAGAAAACTATGCATACTCTTGCAATGATGGATGGAAGTAGAGGGCAGCGGTAAAGAGGAAGATTTATTGGAATAAATAGACAATTTCATAATCCTCGTCATGTACTTTTTCTTAATATAAGAATTCCAGAGGCACCTGGGTGCCCTAGTCAGTTACGCGTCTGACTCTTGATTTCAGCTCAGGTAGTGATCTCACGATTGGGGGATCTAACCCCGTGGAGGGCTCCATGCTAGACATGGAGCCTGCTTGTGATTCTCTCACTCTTCCTCTGTCTCTGCTCCTTCCCCATGTGCGCATATTCTCTCTCCCTCTCCCTCTGTCTCTCGAATAAACATCAAAAAAGAATCCCATAATAAAGCAGTTCAGAAACTGAAGATAGGCTTCATTTTGCAATACATATTGAGAATTTAAAAACTGATAGCATAGGGTGTATTATGCTAAGCGAAGTAAGTCAGGTAGTGAAAGACAATTACCATATGATTTCAGCCATATGTGGAATTTAAGAAACAAAACAGATGAACATAGGAGAAGGGGAAACAAAAGAGAGAGGGGCGAACCATAATAGAGACTGTTAACTATAGAAAAACTGAGGGTTGCTGGAGAGGAGTTGAGTGGGGAATGTGCTAGATGAGTGATGGGTATTAAGGAGAGCACTTGTGATGAACACTGGGTATTACATATAAGTGATGTGTTACTAAATTCTCCTGAAATTAATATTACACCATATGTTAACTAACTAAAGTTTAAATAAAAACTTGAAACATTAAAAAAATAAAAATGAAAACAAAATTAAAAAGAAGGGAACATCTTACAATTTTTATGTATCTCGTCATCAAATATTATACTTCCTTGCATCAGAAATACACAGACATAAAAGCATATGCCTGTGTGTACAGGTTTGTATATAACTATTTTATCCTTATTGTATGTATAAGCTTTTCATGAAGCTATTTGGAAATGAGCACTGAAAGTCTTAAAAATTTATGCTCTCCAAACTAAATTTCAGTTCTAGAAATCTGTTCAAAGGAAATAACAACAATCTAGAAGTCTGAATTAAAGTGCCATGGAGCACAGTGAAAAATTTGAAATAATCCAACTGCCAACAGTGGGCACTTGTGAATTAAGTCCTGATGCATTCATATGAGGTTATATTATGTAGCAATGAACACTTTTGTTTTCTTTTTTTTTTTTTTTAATTTTTTAATGTTTATTTATTCTTGAGAGATAGGGGGAGACAGAGCACAAATAGGGGAGGGGCAGAGAGAGAGGGAGACACAGAATCTGAAACAGGCTCCAGACTCTGAGCTGTCAGCCCAGAGCCCCATGTGGGGCTCAAACTCACAGACCGTGAGATCACGACCTGAGCCAAAGAGGACGCTTAACCAACTGAGCCACCCAGGCACCTCATATGGTTTTCTAAGTCATCGCTGACTATCCCTTTGTTTCCTGTCTCACAGAAGTTTTGAGATTATGAGTATGGTGTTTGTTCAACTTTTAGAAAAAATAAGTTCTAGGTATGTTGGTTATCATAGCTTATGAATTATATTAACCTCTCTATTCCTCATAGTCTTCTAATGTAATATTATTCATGCTTCAGAATTGGAAAAAGTCATTTCTCTAAGATATTTTTCTTTTCCTTTCTTTTGTCTCATGTTTTTTGTTGTTTGTGTTTGTTTGACTGGTTTTTGGTTTGTTGGGTTGTAGTCTAGGCGCATGTAACTGTTTCTGTTTTATTGTTTGGCATAAAAAATAAAAATTATGTAATTCAAGTCTTAATATTAAGATAAGCTTTTGATAGTCAAGTAGTGTAAAATTTCCTGACTTGGAGTTTTAATGTTAGCAATGTTGAAAAAATTTTAGAGTTTCAAAATATACCCATAACAAACCTCACAGAAGTTTATACACTATATATGATATACCTACATATGTGGGAAAAAGGTCTTTGTTACTAGATAGTTAAAATAACATGTTACTGTATAGTATGTGGATAGGGTAAGTCATTTTTTAATCCTAGTAAAGTGGAAAAAAAAAAAGATTAACACTAAATCAGCTAAAAGGAGCTAAATACCATGTAAAAGGATTAGTCTATTGAGGCCCTGGTGACAAATTGGAGAAGTGGTTGAACTCTCTCGAATGGGGCCAGTTTGATTAGTAGTCTGTAGGGTACATCTTCTACTCTGTCTGCTTATAAACTTTTCCAGAGTTGGTCCTGGCTTTCTTAGACTGTGTCTTCATGAAGAGACAGATTTGACCACTTTGAAGTACAGCTATGGGCTATCAGGTTCTTAGGGAGCTGTGTTATAGTCTAGAACTCTGGTGTTAGATTGGCAAGTTTCATACTTTGGAGGTTTGTTTGTTTGTTTGTTTTTTCATTTGAGACGTGATTGATGGTGTGGTGAGATGATCAGAAGAGAAACATTAAAACACTTTCTCCTTCCTATTTTTCTCTCTCTTTTGGTTGTTGCATTTGAATATAGTTGCCCTGCCACTCTTGTAGAACAGTTTTTAGAGGACAGTTGATAATCCTATCCTTTCTTCATAGGAATCCAACTAGGAAAATGATCTATTACAAAAGAACATTTCTAATGCTCTTTCTGCATTGGAGTATGGATTTATAATTATGTCCTCCTCTACTTGTGATTTTAATGGATTTGCATATACAAAAGGGCATATTAGTATTTTAATTTGGAATACACTGAGCTCTGCTTTTTACCCATGGTTTGATGCATTAGTTCAAAGCAAAAACTTTCAGAGAATATGATATGAAACTTAAAAATTAAAACCTCAAAACCTCTAATGCATTTCTTAGCACTTGGAATAGAATCCATGCATTCTACCACGGCTTCAGCTAGATTTTGTGGCAGATTTGGGGATTAGAAAGGGTCATCTCGTGGGCAGTTGCCTCTGCTCAGTTGCAGGAGGGTGGTGCGACAGACCGTGTGAAGAAAAGCATGCCTCTTCTTGGCTGGTGTAGGGTAAAGGCATGGTGACAGGTACTGGGGCTTCCTTGACACCCCTTGGCTGGCCCACATACCACTCTGACAGTGCTGTAGATGCACTGGTCTTCCTGGCATTTCTTTCTTCCATACAAATTCCGCCCTGTGATTTCTTCCTGTGACTAACTTCAGTCTTCCCCATTAGGTGTCAGTTACATGACACTGAGCCAGCTCTGGTTCATCCTAACTAATGTTGCCCACATCTCGCACCCAGACACCCACGCTTTGCTACATTATGTGATGTTGTTGTTGTTTTAGCCCTTAGCAACATCAGAAATTATCTGATTTGTTTGCTTAGTTTTGTTTTCTCCTCATTGCAATATGAAATCTTCTGAACAGGGGTTTTGTTCTTTCACTACTGGATATTTAGTGCTGAAAACAGCACCTGATGCTTTGAAAGAAATCAATTACTGTTTGTTAAATGAATGACGAAACAGAACCTTTACCCTCTCCAATTTGCTCTCATTCTGTGGTGGTAGAGAATGGAGTTTGTACATTCCTATTATTTCTGCTGGCGGAAGGAGAAAAGGGTGGAATGAAAGGATCAGTTCTGAATGTGTGTTTATATCCACTACGGAAGTACCTAGTGTTACCTAGGACTATGAAAAAGGCTTTTAGCTCGAGGCTGCCAATCCCAGGCCAGGACTACATAAAATAAAAGAGAGGATGCCGTGACACTCTGTAAAGTTCTGGATATTTTCCATGTGCTCTTCCGGATCTACACCACATCCTTTGCCACTTGGCCCTGCGCTCTGGGAGCCAAATTTTTATGGACTGTCTTATTGGCCTCTCTTGCCCTCTGTCTTCTGGATGTGTTCAACCAATGGAAAGTGCCAGCTGGAGATCAGGAAGAGAGAGTGGGGTCAGGCATTTATTTCCTTTACTTCCTTCCTGCTGTCTTAATGAGGTGTGGCTTCATCCCCTCCTCCAAAGTCCACAATTCCTACAGGGTGATATCTTCCTATAGCTTCAGCTACTCTACAGTTGCAGTAACTATTTCACCTCCTAGCCCTTTTAGGCCTCCCACCCCTTGCAGCCCCAGGGTGCCACAGTCTCCCTTATTGGTTGACTTCAACTCTGCTGATATTTTTTGCAAATACTCCCTAAATCATGTAACTCTCCTCAATTATAACACTTGAGTGGACTGCATTCTGTGCTGAGACCCTGATCGATACAGGTCCCTTCCTGGAGTCTCACAATTGGAGAAGATGTATTTAGGAGACTAGCACAAGAGCCTGGAAAGAAAATGTGCTTTTAGAGCTTAGTAGAAGCTAAAAGAGACAGGATGGCATCTGAGTCAAAAGTAGGTTTCTTAATTGTCCAAATCACAAAGGAGGAATCACTTTTAACACATAAATCTTATCTACTTTGAATTTTTTGCTAATGGGAAGGTAAAAATTCTACATTTGGAAATTTACTGGTGAATATTAGTGAATGTTGGTGCCTAACCTAGAAGACGACTGTTGATGTGCAAGAGGAGAGACAGGAAGACCAAATTGGTGGAGACCCTAGAAGAGGCAAGAAATGGTAGGAGCTTGATATGGGTCACAGCCCTAGGGGTGGTGAATCAACACCCTGCGGTGACTTCCCACTCTGCCAAGGGAAATCTCACTCCTCGGTGGGATTTCCAGACATTGCATTCAGACAGATTTATCTATTATCTCTCTCGCCAACCTTACCTACAGTCTAGCTACATCTACAGTAACCTTCTCTTTGATCTTTCATTCACCAAATCAATCCTCTGGGAGTGTGTTTCTCATTCCTGAAGTCTCCACTTTAGTTTCCATTCCTCGGAGTGACTTTCAGAGACAGCTCTAGCTGAAGCACACCCACACCCTATCACTCTCTATCAGGCCACCTGATTTTATCTTCACTATAGCATGTGTTTATTTCATTTACTTATTTCCTATTTCCAACTTTAAGTTCCTTGAGGAGAGACTCTCTTGGACCAGTTCAGTGCTGTCCAATAGAAGTATAATGTGAACCACACTGTGAGTTAAAATTTCTTATAACCGTATTTTAAATTTTTTTTTTTTAGCGTTTATTTATTTTTGAGACAGAGAGAGACAAAGCATGAATGGGGGAGGGTCAGAGAGAGGGAGACACAGAATCTGAAACAGGCTCCAGGCTCTGAGCTGTCAGCACAGAGCCCGACGCAGGGCTCAAACTCACGGACCGCGAGATCATGACCTGGGCCGAAGTCGGCCGCTTAACCAACTGAGCCACCCAGGCGCCCCTCTTATAACCGTATTTTAAAAAGTTGAAAGAACTAAGGGAACTTAATTTTGACAATACATTTCATTATGTAAATGCAAAATGTTATTGCAACATATAGTCAACATACAAAACTTATTAATGAGATATTTTATAATTTTTAATACATGGTCTTTAAAATCTGGTGCATATTTTACACTTATAGCATGTGTCAGTCCAGACTAACCACATTTCAGGTGTTCATCAGTGACTCTTGTCGCAGGCAGTCACTGTCTTGTTTAGTGCAGCTGTACTTTCCTGGTGTTTTGCCAGCATCACTAGCTCATACAGGAGTGTCTGCCATTATAAGAGATCAGTAGGCATCCAGTAATTGGCTCACCAACTGATAGAATTACGTTGCATTTAGGCATTTCAGTCCATAACAACATGGATTGGAGATTTCTCCTTATTGGGGCCATGGTTTTTCCTGATTATAGAGAGAAAAGGTTGGACTAGATGACCCTCAATGTTCTTTCCAGTTTTAGCATTATATATTTTTCTTTCCTTTTATTTTTCTTCACATATCTCAAACTTGCCTTTTCCCAACAAGTATAGTGCAGGCAAAAGTGGGATGCAGGGTCACATGCCTCTGAATCTTGTAACAGTATCATTTAACTGTGTCTGCCGCATATACAAAGACAGTGCCTTTTCCAAAGGAAGCTCCAATGGATTTTTATTGTTACTGCATTAACTTATTACAAAGATATGTAGATACTTTTAGTGATGTATTTTTCTTTCTGATTTATTAGATATTTTCTAAATTTTGTTAATTTTAAGACAGCCTTTTGTTGTTGTTAATATGAGCTTATTTAAAATCTGATTACAATGTTAACATTTTCTTATGTTGACGTAGCCTATAATTCATGGTTATGCCTGTTCAGTATTCAGTATTATACCTATAATGTAAAATTTTGCTTATATCATTTTTTGAGTTTTATTCACTTGGGAAAATGTCAAACCATTTCCCTAAAAAGGACTTGAAAAATCACTCAAATCAGTGTTCCGAAAGGCAGTTAGTGTTTTTTCTTTTTATCACTGTACTCTTTAATACCTTTTTCCAGTTATTTTAAATTCTGATATGCCTAGTTGTCTTTCTTTTTATAAATGGCTATAAATGTTATTACCACCTTGTTTGAAAATGTGTAATTTCACAGACTGTGTCTATATGTGAGAAAAAGTGCTTCACCCGTTCACCAAGTTAAAAAACAGTGTTATTTTAGGCAATGGTAGTACTGAATAACATTGTGCATCGAAGCCTGGCTCTTGCTCAGTTACTCCTCCCCCCCTTTCTTTAGAGCCACATGAATACTTTCCAACCTACACCTAGAAAACAGTCTGTGGTCGTTTTTACTTGGACAGTCTTGCTCCAAGGAATATTTGGACATTAGCATAAAGGTTGCACATGTTATACAAAGTGTAATTAAAGAAGCTTTGATCCCCAAATGTCAACTAGCTTGCTAAGTGTCATAACAAAGTGTCAAGCATCTGGTATACAGTTAATTTGTAGTCATTAACTCCATATTGTTGATGTGACAGTTTGTTAGCAAAGCAAGCTTGACAGTTGCATTTTGTTCTTGATTGACACCTACAGACCTCCCCACCCGTTTAGTTTACATTCCTGTTGAGGTTTCCTCAGGTTGCATTTTTACTGCTTAATTTCCCCCAACTTATTAGTTGAAGTGCTGGTAAACTTTTAAAAACACATGCTATGTTAGTACTGAATTTCACGTTTCTCCTCTAAAGTGTTCTAAATTTGTAATAATGCTGGAAATAAAGAAATGCTTGCTGATCTTTATTCAGAATCTAAAGATTTGTTCAAGTAATGTGACAGCCCAAGCATTATACTGATGCATAATTATCACAAATAACATATTTATAATATGACAATTGCTATGGCAATTAATCTAGTCAGCCCTAATTTCTTGTACAGTTCCATTAATTTTTCCACTTTTCAAAGGCTCAGAAAACAGATAACTGGATACTTCATCATATTCTTAATTGCATTGATTTAATCCAAAGAGTCCATTACAATCTAATTTCAGTCCTTTAATGTTTTAAAATTTTACTTGTATTGAATTATATGCAACTTGTTTGATGCCAAGTTTTTACCACTGTTATTAATAAAATCCCATTTAAAAATGTTTTGTAAGACACTTCATTCTTTACTCTCATATATTTTCTCATCATAGCAGTCCTTCATTCATATATGCAGGATATTACTTTAATGAATTATGTTTATGAAGAGTCAAATATATTTTTATAATATAATATAATATAATATAATATAATATAATATAATATAATATAATATAAATACATAGCATGTGTATGTGTGGATGTTAACAACTCCCACTTATTTTGTTTCTGTAGTTTGGAGTGGTTGTATAGCTAAGCAAAATGTGTAATTTATAAACTTGTATATAGTTGTGGCAGCAGTCAGAGGTTTCATTCACTAAAGGTCATTTTTTGAAACTGTGTATTTGGAAAAACTAGACTTTCTAGACAAGCACAATGAAATTGACTGATGAGAAAGTTCTTATATTTATATTCAGTTCATCTAGTTCATTTTCTACTAGCAGATAAGGCCATAGTCAAATCACTTGTTGATAGGATGATAACCCATTTATTTCACCACTTGCATCAACTTTATCTTTGCCCTCAAATAATTATTGCAAGAATGCAACATCACAGGATAAGGAGTCCCTGCTCAGGGCTCAACGTCTGAATTCAAGCCTTTATTTTGTCACCTAACTGGCCCTATAGATAGCTTCATTTACTTAGGCCTCATGACTTTTGATCTGTAAAATGAAATCACTGGGCTAGATAATCTCTTATGTTTCTTTTAACTCTAAAAATTATAAATTTTCATGTAATTTTACATTATGATTAGAAAAGAGCTATCCATTTAAATATATGTTGTGCCCTCCTAGAACTTGTGTTTTGAGTGGTGTGTATTTCACACTTCCTGAACATGCTGGCACATTCCTCATCTGTTAGATGGCTTGGGTGAGAACTAATCTCATGAAATCATATTGCAGTTTTGCTCTTAAACCTGGTGCGGTTGCTTTCCTTTCCCAGTTGTACTGACTTTAAGTCAGAGGAGGAGTGAATTCTCATTCAGAATGGAGAAAGGAAACCTTGTTAATGGAAAGATGAGAAGGTATCTGTGGATGGAGATGAAAACTTGGGTATGTATGTCAGGAAAATTATGGGACTTCAGCTTGAATGTGAGCTATTGGGTCTGACACACTTGGGTTGATCACTAGCTTGTTCACACGTTAAGACCTTTAGGCAAATAACTCAACTCATAGGATCCTCTTCTTCATCCTAAGTGTAGAGTAATATCTCCCTTGCAGAATTTTGTGATATTAATGTTTATTTATTTTTGAGAGAGAGAGAGAGAGAGAGAGAGAGAGAGACAGAGTGTGAGCAGGAGAGGGTCACAGAGAGAGACAGAGGGAGACAAAGAATCTGAAGCAGGCTCCAGGCTCCGAACTATCAGCACAGAACCTGATGTGGGGCTCGAACTCATGAACAGTGAGATCAGACCTGAGCCAAAGTTGGATGCTGAACCAACTGAGCCACCCAGGCACCACCAGAATTTTGTGATATTAAATGTCATAGTGATTGTGGATAAAACCTCTGTTCCTTGGTAGGTGCTCTAGAAATGGTGGTCATGATTACTAACTTAGTAAATTGAGATTACTTTTGAGTCTCTCCTTCTCTGTGAAAGAAAAATCATAAAATCCAGTACTTAGGACTGGCATACATAAAATGACTGAGCACAGTGCCTAGAACATAGTCAGCACTCAATATTCTTTAATGTATGAAATCTATTACCTTTGTTTGAAATTCTGAATATGTTTAAGGAACTGGGCATATTGGACAACATTTTAGTGTAAGTCAAGCGTAAAACCTTTACGAAGAAGTTCAATTTGGGCAGTAATGGTGTGGAAGAGTAGCTATGAGTTTTCACATCTAACGAAGTGGGCCTGGGGCAGATCAAGCAATTTGAAGCTGACTGTGCTATGATTTAGCATTTATGTGGAGTCATGATTTAAGCACCAAAGTGTGATTTCCTTGGGTGATAATCCAACGGCAGTTTAGGTGATGTAGATATCTGAATTCTAAATTTGGTCATGATGGAGAATAAGCATTTTCCAGCTGTCTCCCTTTTTTGTAGCATGATTTTAGCCTCCCGTTGTTAGGAAAAATCTTAAGCTAAGTGGCTTCGGATATATTTGAATGATTAGTATATAAAAATGTATAAAATGGACACTGATGGGACATACCTAGTAAATGTCTGAGTCAATTGGAAATGGACTTCAGGGAACTGTTACCTAATTTATTTTAATTTATGTATATGATGATACCATTTTGATGCCCCCTAACCACCATTGACCTGTCCTTAACTACTGATTATAGTACATAATTTTGGAATGAAGATAATGTCTTTAATCTAAACTCATCAAGATAAGAAGAACAAACTTCTTTTAAGGGTAGAAGTTGGTCAAATACAATCAAAGCAGCAGTAAGTTTTTAAAATTATTCTGTAGCTCTAGGATTTTTGAGACAAGTAGACATGGAAATGTAACATCAGTATGTACTATGCTGATATATTCTGTAAGAGAGGTAAGTGGAGCCCAATGATCATGAACAGTTCAATTTATATTCTTATGACTTTGAAATACTCGGGGCGCCTGGGTGGCTCAGTCGGTTAAGGGTCTGACTTTGATCTCAGGTCATGGTCATGATCGCAGGCTCAGGTCAAGATCTTGCAGTTTATGAGTTTGAGCCTGGCATCGGGCTCTGTGTTGACAGCTCAGAGCCTGGATAGAGCCTGCTTCAGATTCTGTGTCTTGCTCCTCTCTCTGCCCCTCCCCTTCTCCAGCTCTGTCTCTCTCTCAAAAATAAACATTAAAGAAAAAAGACTTAGAAATACTCATTTTTTTATTACAGTACATATAAAATTGGAGCTCTCTGCCTAATATTTAAATATATATATCCCTTGAGTTTAATTCTTTGTGAAATCTATCAACAAATCATAAATCCAGAGTCAAAATAAAATATATGGAAGGCCCTGTGATCCTTGAAATTAGTACTGGGAGCACAATTTTAAATAGTTGTAGGCCAGTTTAGTTTGAGAGTCAGTTTTTGGAAGATGTCAAATACATAAAAGGAACAGAAATGTGTAAATTCATAGAGAATGAGGAAAGATACAGGGAAAAGCTATTCAGTTCATTGTTCTCTAACTTATAAACACTTAAACTTGTAATAAAAGATGTATTTTCAGATACCTTTTACCACCTTCCATGGAGACTTACAGTTTTTAAAAAATATTCTTAACAAATATTCACTTATCTGTTTTCACAGGAAGACTTTATTAACCTTATTACATGAAAGCAGGAAGTGAGGTTCAGGGGATTATGCCGAGGGATGTTTCCATTGACTTTATGCTACCCACTATTTGCAGCAATAAAGCAGGTAAAATGGGAAAGGGATACCATAAGGAGGGTACTTCTGGCTTGATAAGAACCAAGGCTAAGTACACTCAATGATTTTTCAGAGAGCGTCTCTTGGTTTCTTGGCATTTAGTTAGATACTCTCAAAGACGTCAGAGGTTCAGTAATTGAATGGTAAACTAGTGGTTGGTGGAGTTCTCTGAGAGAGCTTTATTTTCTGGTAGACTATACATTGTAATGGAGAAATTAGATGGGTCCTATCTGGTATTTAGAAAGCATGCTAACTTTTTTTTGTTTCAGAACAACTTTTTTTTTTTTCTATTCAGTGTGTAATATATAATAGACATAAAATGTTTCTGTTATAGGCTTCTTTGGTTCAGTATCAATTATGCATTTATAATTACAAAAGCTATTATTAATTATGTTAATGTTTTACCTTGTGGTGATTTTGCCCAGATCTTGTTGGAGAGCTCTAGTACAAGTCTCGTAGAAAACACTTTATGTGTATGTATGTAATACAGTATAAACAAATTGATCATGTAAATTTTGATATTTTAATTATAGTAGGACAGAATTATTTAGTAAGAAACTTCTTTTGGGGGGAAATATAGTCAGATAACTTAGATAAGGATAGTTAGTGAGTCTAAACCCTATAAATATTCATACAGATAGATATAAATGTAGATTCAACTATAGCTATAGATATATAGATTTTTCCCTGTCCTTATACACAGGCATAATTGGTGAGTTAGTATGGAAGAAGGTGAAATAGTTCTCTTATTTCCTTCAAATCAGTATCTATAAAATATTCACAGGATATTATTAAAAAGACACTTTGGTTCAGTACAGTGCTTCTCCATACTGATTTTCCTGTTGAGCTGCGACATTGGTAATCTATACTAATGAGTACAAGAGTCATTGCAGATTATAGTATTTTGTGAATTAGCAAGTAAGCAAAACACACAAATTAAAGAATCAAGGGCATCATAAAATGTACTGCATCATAAAACCTACTTGTTCATTTATTTTGACAAGTGTAGTTTAATTTAAATTATTTATGGTACTTTGTACTCTACAAGTAACTGTAACGTAGTGAATTTTGTTAAAAATAATGAAGTTGAAGCTATATGAGCTTTTAGTTATGATTGTGCTAAAAGATTAGAGCCATCAATTTATCTTCTTTACCATTTCTACAGGCAAATTCATAGTATTTTTTCTTCCTATTCAGAAGAAAAAGAGTCACCTGAGTCCACTGTATATCTTGTCAATGCTTTTATAACTTATACCTTAATGAATTCTTTGGGAATGACGCTCTTTCATAAACATTCCATATTCAACAAAATTCCACCCAAATCCAGTGATTTGTGTCAGGTGCTCACTATTCTACTAAATTACATTATTCCTGTTAAGGCTTACACACTGGTAGTTACATATGATACAAATATTCCCTTGAATGGATTCTCCTTTAATTGCAAAGTGTATTGTGATAGAACACTGATTTGGGCATTAGATAAACCTGAATGCAAATCTTGGTCTTTTCCGTGTCATTTATCCGTAGTATCATCTGTAAAGGGAGGTATTTTTTCTAAATGACAGTGTTTTTGTGAATGTTAAATAACATAAGCAAAGTATTTAGTACAGTCCCTGGCATTTAATAGGCTTTCAGAAAGTGTTGGTTGTTATTATATTAACTGTTGTTAACCTTTGCAAAATTGTGGAATTGGCAAAGTTGGGCTCCGAGTCAGCTTCCACTTTCAACACTTCTGTGTGTTATTTTTCTTTCAGTGATAGTGACTCTTGTGTCTTTACATCTTCACCCCGTTCCCCGCGTGCACACACGCACACACGTACACACTCTGTATTCTCTACCACAGCCTTCTTGAATACTGGAAGACTATTAAATTCTTACTACTGCCCCTTCAACCTGTTTTTCAGAAGATTCTGAACCCAACGGGCTGAGCATCCCAGAAGTAGGTGGGTAAATCTGTATCTTTTTCCTCTTCAGCTTCTTTTAACATTGGGATCTACGTTATTAGTTAATATTTGATTATAATGTCACCTTATATTTTCTCTCCTTTCTGCTACAACTCTGTATTTATTTGTCCAATTAGTTTGGATGATGAAGAATCGTATCATTTGAGTATATATGTTTTGTTATAAAGCTGTTCTTCAATAAGACTGTGTCCCATGTAGAAGGCAGTACATCTTTGTTTGCAAGGAATAGAAAATTAATGTTACTATATGTTGAGGGGTAATAACATTCATTTTTTTCCTCCTTACATTTTGAGTTGACTTTTTTCTTGAGTTTTATTTATTAGTTAGTGGCACCATTTTCAATTTTAAAAGTGCACTTGTTAATATTATGATTCTAAGTACACTTTTCAGGATAAAGGAATTTTTTTCCTTTTCACATATTTGTTTCTACTTGAGATGTGTTATTAATATCTCATCAGAAAAAGGTTTTGCTAGTCATAAAGTTATTTCTAGGAATATACATGACAAAACTTTATGAAAGTATAACAATCATCCATTTAGTCCTCCTTTATGAAGACATTTAAAGCATATAAATGGTCTACGCTTTAAAGTATCCTTCAGAATTACAAATACGTTAAGGACTCTAATTTGTATGCACCGGTGTTCATTCCCGTGTTTGTGCTGGCTTTAAGTAGCCGCATAGCTTTTAATTGTGAGGTTTTAAGTTCTGCAATTAAAATTTACCCTTTTTACTAAGAGGGTTGAGTGATAGTTTTTGATTTACTTTAGACAGTTTAGACAAATTATATTTAAAAGAGCATAAAGATGCACAGAGCATTTCCTGATTCAGAGAAGGTCAAAGTGTCTTAGTCGCATTTTTTGAAAGTTTTACCTTGAATAACTAATGATTCCTCCTACTGTATTGACTAAACCTCGCTGAAGACATACAAGCAGGATGTCAAACTGCTCCAGAACATTGACTTCTTTGAAATCAGTGACCAAATGACCTTGACAGAACAGGGAACATGATATTTTATATCTTAAGATATTATATTAAAATCACCTCTATGAAGGATGCAGAATCAGATTACATTAGTGCCTCCAATGATGCTTATATTTCTTTTCTGATTACTTTTGTGTTTATAAAAATAATGAAAATTCTTTGCAAACTACTAGAAAATCTCTTTAGAGCTTTGGCCATATCAAAAGTGTAGTAGAAATTTTGCAGGCAGATGTTTAATTTGATCAAGGCAGACCATAAAATGGATAATTCTGGTCCATAATGAAAGTTGAGGTCACAGAAACAGGTTGTGGAATTGTGGAATAATAACAACAACAAATCTTTTGGAGACTTTTTGGAAGCGGCACATTAACAAGGGATTGCAAATTTGAAATAGAATTTAAATTAATTCCTGAAAAATCTGGAGATATCTGTGTAAAGCAGTGAGAAAAGCATATGGAAATGTAGATGTGGAAATGTAAGAGAAAGCAATTTGAGGTCTACTTGGCATAGCTTCATATGGTGGGCCCGTTGGTCCAAGGTTGGAGGTGATATCAGAGATAAGGTAATGGTCACATCATGAAAGGTCTATGTGTCAGCATATTAAGTAGGGGAGATGGTTGTGTGTTCAAACTATATAAATTACTCTCATAACATTATTTCATGGGGATGATATTACCACCAGGAAAATATTCAGGAGATAGTGGTGAAGCAATGTTAGAAATTATGAGAACCTTTTAGGCTTATATTACCCAGGCAGTGTCAGTTGAGACATAGAAAACATGACAGATCCAAGAAATATTTAAGATTTGAACTGAGAGATATTGCCAAATTATTTGGATGGAAACAAAAATTGGGGTGTGGATTAATTTCTTAAAAATACTTTTATTTGTTGATTTTTAGAAATGAATCACCAAATGTTGATATTAACATCCATGTAATCCTATGACCAAAGATAAAGTAGTAGATTCATATTTCCAAAAATATTTATAAATGAAGGGAATAATAGCTTAAAAGAAAAACCGAAGTTAGTTTTTGGCTTTAAGACAGAATAAAAATTTACTTTGACCAGTCTTAAAGCCACACACTTCTGTTTTCTCTGTGAGTTTGTAAAGATTTATGAAGCTACCCGATTGTTAATGGCAAATAACAGCTGCTATTTTTACATATTCAGGAATTTTTTTTCTTTTTTGCAATCTGTGATAAATACTGGCAGAGCATTATAAAATGACAGGGGTGCAGAAAGCGCAAATGAACTGGGAAAAATGAGGATCCAATATTTATTCTAATCTCACTGAAACTACAGTTTTGAACTATAAATACAGTAGCAAATAAGCTTATTGGCATGTTTCTGTGTTGTTGTTTTTGGATATAAAGCTCCCGTTTTAATAGACAATTGCTAATTTAGCATAAATATAATGTGTGAGTGTATTATGTATGCCATTATAAGGGAAATGATTTACTTGTCCATTCTGTTCTGTAAAAGCAGGGACTGCCTTAGGCAAAACTGCAAAGCCAGAAGTTCCCCTCTCGTGCCCTCCTACAACTCATTCTGGGAACCCAGCTCTGCCCTGGAGTTGTCACACTGCCACTATCTACTTCCCCCCCTCCCTGGGTGCCCAGGATGGTGTTCTCTCCATATTTCTTATACTAGAATGTAAATTCACGTCTACTTGATGATTTTTAGATTCATAATCAATTGATGAAAGAAAGTAACTAGTTGTGGTATGTTGACAAAAATGTCATGACATTTTGGAAGGACTCCATCTTTTTGTATCGAATCCAAATAAACTGCTCTCTGTGGAGATTTTAGGTTCAGTAGAGGAAGATGTTGATATCATCATAGGTTAGAAAAGGAAATATTTGGAGGCAAGCAGACCAAGAGTAGTTAACGATATTGTGAGATAATGGTGAGTTTTGAGAGATCTGATCAGGCAATTCTTCACAATATGTAATACTGCTTAGATTTAAATAATTTTATTTTGATTAGAATGACATTAACAAGTACTGATATATAATAATAGGTAATGCCGAGGTTTTTGTACTTACGTCTTTGTTCTTGGGGTAATTATCAATGGCTGACTGCTTATAAGGCAAAAACATTAAAAAGAATAGTATAAAATTTTTCCTAGTTAAAAATAATGGAAAAGAATTAAATTGTCAAACTATATTCTCTTAGACTCTAAGTGAATTTTGTGACAAGTAAGTTCTATTATCCCAGTGTGTAACATCAATGCCACAGATCAAAAGGAAACTTTGTAATTCAGTGCTATGATTCTAGAATGTCTCATGAAAACTACTGAGTCTCAGCAAAATACTTTGACCTTTATGGCTAAACACCTGGTCAATTTTAAATAATCTAGGATGACATTTCTTGGAATAGACTCAAAATTCTAATAAATGGAAGAATTGGAAAATATATCTCTTTTAAAAATCCTTGATCATCCTTTGATGACAAGTCTCACAAAGAAAAGAGTATAAAAATTAGAAAGTATTCAAATGGATTTTATTATCACATTTCTTTGGCTGAGCAAATATAAGAACTGTGCATTTTCAACCACTGTAAAAAGAAACAAAAATCTCTCACTAAAAATTACCAAAATAGCCATCTAATTAAAAAAAAAAAGCCTTTTCAGGAGACTCTAACAGTAAACCAGAATATTCAGTACATTTTAGTTCTGTATTTCTGACATTTACAAGGACGACAGACAAAGCAGAAATAAAATGTTATATGTTTCTTCAAAAAACAAACCACAGCTGGTGGGTTTAATTTTATTCCTATCAGCCGTGACAGCAGCCTTTTTAAATATTGAAAGTGTGAGTTAAAGCTTCTGCAAAACAGTTGCCATATAAATTTCCTTAACCACTATTAATTATATATGAAATAACAGAAAATTGTCCTGGTCTGTTTGGGGCGGTTTTTCACGTAAGAGAGAGAGAGCAAATGTTGGGTGCTCTCAGTTTACCAAAACCTCCCAGAGAAGACAGTTGAGTGTATATATCAGCCTGTCCTCCAAACTGTTGAAAAAGTAGTCTTCAAGATTCCCTCCTTGTTTCCTGTTCTTGTGATACTTTGTTGATAATTATATGTAAATTCTAATTGAACTCTTATTGAATCTCTACAAAGGTGCTGTCTGATAGGACTTTTTCTGATGATGAAAATATTCTATGCCTGCACTATTTAGTCCAGTAGCCACTGGTCATATGTGGCTATTATCACTTGAAACGTGACATGTGCAATGGAGGAACTGAACTTTTTTAGTGTATTTAATTTTAAATACTTTTAATTGAGACAGACACATGTAGCTACTGACTATTGTATTGCTCAGTGAAGCTCCATAGCATAGAAGGTACATTACTGTGTTCCAGAGAAGATAAAATAAACAAACCGATAAACAAAAAAAGACTTGCCCGTGTGGTAGGAAAAATAAGAAATAAATGTATATGTAAATAATTAGGTATAATGCAAGCCAGTATATTATAAGTAGTTAGAAAACCAAAACAAGATATTGGAGCAAAAAAGTAGGGAGACACAAATTCTAGAGTGATGGAGAATGATGGAGGTTTATGAAAAGATGGACGTTTGTGATGGAGGTTCATGAAATTAGTAGAAATTTAAAAAATATATACATTAAAAAAATTTTTTTTATGTTTGTTTTGAGAAAGAGCATGAGCAGGGGAGGGGTAGAGAGAGTGAGAGAGAGGGAGACACAGAATCTGAAACAGGCTCCAAGCTCCGAGCTGTCAGCACAGAGCCTGACATGGGGCTTCAACTCAGAACCGCAAGATCATGACCTAGGCCGAAGTCAGACACTTAACCAACTCAGCCACTCAGGCACCCCTAAAATCTATTTTTTTAATGTTTATTTATTTTTGAAAGAAAGAGAGACAGAGCACAAGCAGGGGAGGAACAGAGAGAGAGGGAGACATAGTATCCGAAGCAGGCTCCAGGCTCTGAGCTGTCAGCACAGAGCCTGATGCAGGGCTCAAACCCATGAACCGTGAGATCATGACCTGAGCCAAAGTTGGATGCTTAACCGACTGAGCCACCCAGGCGCCCCAAAATTAGTAGAAATTTAGACAAGCTTTGGGTAGTACTTTGAGTTGGAGTTAATTTACAATGGCATTCCAGATGGAAGGAACTTTGTGAGCCAAGTGAGGGTTTTGGAAAATAGAGGGCATATCATGTGGATACTGAGTGATAAGATTTAGCTAGAGTGTCAAGAAAGAACCTTGAATATTGGCTAAGGCCATCACATCAAGAGCCTTTATTGGATGGGCTAAGAAGTCTTATTTTGTTGACAGAAGGGAATCTTTAAAGAGGTATGGAGGCCAATGGGAGGTTATAAAATAGCTCAGGTGAGAGGTGTGAGGCCAGAATTAGAGGGGTGGCAGTGGTAAAAGACTGAAAGTAGGAGGGGGAAAATGGCAGTGTAGAAGGATCCTGAATTCACAGACACACTGAATATACTGCTGCCTATGTATATTGATCAGTTCCCTCTGAGAAAGACCTGGAAACTCACTCAACAGCTCTTCTGCAACAAAGGATAAAATGGCAGCATAAAAATGGGTAGGAGAGGTGCAATGTGATCACGCCAACACCTCCACCTGCAGCACAGCAACTCACAATTGGGAGAGAGCTTGCAAAGCAGGAATTGCTCTCTGAGGAGTGAGGGGTTTGAGTCCCATAGCAGGCATACAACCCTTGGGACCTGCACAGAGAAGTGAGCCCCCAGAATATCTAGCTTTGGTAAACAACAGGGCTTATGTTCAGAGATTCAAAGAGCAACGGGGAACTGATACTGCTCTTAAAGGGCTCGCATGCAGAGTCACTCACCCCCGGGCTCACCATGACAGCAGCCATTTGAAAAGTGCTTAGACTATTTGTGAAGGAGATTCATTTGCTGATATGGAAGATGGGCAGGAGCCTGATGGAACTCCCAGATGGAGGTGCTGGTGGACACCACTTTTGCACTCTCCCTCTACCTTGCTAGTATAAGGAGGCACACACAGTTCCTACAGTCTCCAGCAAACCTGCTAAAGCTGGTGGGCGTTCACGATCCCTGCTCTCCCCTGATGCCCTGTTAAAGCTGGAAGGCGTGTCCTGCCCCTGCATTCTCCAGCTGCCTTGCTAAAGCCGGGGATGCACACAGACCACACAGGGACTCCCCTTGATTGCCTGGCACTGTGGTCGGGGGAGAGCTTGCATTTCTGAATCCTGTGGGACTGTAACAGTCAGAGAAACAGTTTTTGGCCTGCTACCGCTCCCACCCCACCCCCCCCCCCACAACGCCCCCGGCCAGTAGATTGGAACACACACCCAATCTTCCTGTGAAAAAGGTCTATTTACCTGTCCTGGAGCTTCAGCCTGAAGGCAGGCTCAAGTTTGCCACAAATCTAGAGGCTACAGAGGTGCGCCTAGGGAATGTAGGCCAGGGAATACCACCTTTGTGCTCTCCCCTGGCCTCACTACAGCTTACTGGTATCTCCCAGAAAGGAGTTTATGTACTCATCTGGAGCCCTGATTTTTACAACTGTTGCCATGGGGGCACTTCCAGATCAACTGGCTTGGAAGCCAGCAGGTTCTACAACCATGGTCCCACAGGACTGTATATACTTCCATAATTTAAAAGAGCTGTGGCCTAAGGGTCTGGCTCCCTCCCAATCAGCATGAAACTGAGATCCTTCCCTCTGGAATACTGAGAGGGAATACTGTGCCTCTTGGCACAACCTCAACAACCAGGACCTATCAAGAGTAAATCTGGCTGCTTAGACAACACAAAGATTCAAGAGATGACCAAGAACTAGGGCATGGTTGAACAACAAGTCTGCTCATTTTAGAATGTGAGAAGTAGCTGTTTCACCTATTAGAAACAAATACAGAGAGTCAAGCAAAATCAGGAAATAGAGGAATATGTTCCAAGTGAAAGAATATGACAAAACCTCAGGGAAAAAAAAAAAAAAAAACCTTAATGAAACAGACATACCAGATAAAAGAGTTCAGTGTCATGGTCATAAAGATGCTCACCAATCTTGGGAGAAGAATGGATGAGCACAGTGAGAATTTCAACAAAGAGACAGAAAATATAAGAAAGTACAAGACAGAAGTCATGGAGCTGGGGAAAAAAAAAAACAAAACTGAAATGAAAACCACACCAGAGGGGTAGAGGAAACAGATGAAGCAATGAGTCAGGAGACAGGGCAGTGGATCTCACTTAAAAAAAAAAAAAAATATATATATATATATATATATGTATATATAATATAATAATATAATATGTATGTATGTATGTGTGTGTGTGTGTGTGTGTGTATATATATATATATAAATTTAAAAAAATGAAGATAGCCTGTAGAAGGGACCTGTAGAATAGTAAGAAGAGAACTAACATTTGCATTATAGGGATTTGGGAAGGAGAAGGGAGAGAGAAAGGGGCAGAAACTTATTTTAATAAATAATGGCTGAAAGCTTTCCTAACCTGGAGAAGGAAACAGACATCCAGATCCAGGACACCCAGAGAGTTCCAAAAGTGATACCCTTAAAGAGATCCACATAGACATATTGTAATTAAAATATCAAAAGTTAAAGTCAAAGATAATCTTAAAAGTAGCAAGAGAAATACAACTTGTTGTGTACAAGGGAACCCTCATAGGACTATATACAGATTTTTCAGCAGAAACTTTGTAGGCCAGAGGAAGTGGCAAGATACATTCAAGTCCTGAAAGGAAAAAAAAAATGTCAACCAAGAATATACTTGCTGCCAAGTTTATCATTCATAATTGAAGGAGAGGTAAAGAATTTTCCAGGCAAATGGAAGTCGAAGGAGTTCACCACAAGTAAATCAGCCTTAGAATAAATGTGAAAGGGACTTATTTTAGCTGAAAAAAAGGCACTGATTATGTGGAGATTTGTGCTATTGAACAACCAATAGGTCAAGAAAGGAATCAAGGGAAAATGAAAAAAAAAAAATGCTTTGACACAAATGAAAATGGAAATACAACATACCAAAATCTACGGGATGCAGCAAAATCAGAGCAAAGATGAGAGTTCATAGTGAAACATGCCTACTTCAAGAAACAAGAAAAATCTCAAATAAACAATCCAACTTTATACAAACAAGGACATCCACTCTTGCCATTTTTATTTAACATAATATTGGAAGTCTTTTTAGTCGTAGCATTCAGATAAGAAAAAAAAAGAGGCATCCAAATTGGAAAGGAAGAAGTAAAACTGTCACTATATATGACTTCATATATAGAAAACTCTAAAGACTACCTCTCACATGATTAGAGCTAATCAATAAATTCAGTAAAGTTGCAGGGTACAAAATCAGTGTACAAAAGTCTGTTGCATTTCTGTACACTAACAACAAACTATCAGAAAGAGAAATTAAGTAAAAGTCATTTACAATCATATCGAAAAGAATAAAGTACCTAGGAATAAATTTTACTCAAAAGGTGAAAGATCTATACACTGAAAAGTATAAGAAATTAAAGACACAACTAAATGGAAAGATGTATCATGGATTAAAAGAATTAATACTGTTTAAATGTTCATACTACCGAAACAACCTACATACTCAGCACAATCCCTATCAAAATTCCAGTGGCATATTTCACAGAAATAGAACAAACAGTTTTAAAATGTGTGCAGAATTACAGAAGACCCCAAATAGCCAAAGCAGTCTTGAGAAAGAGAAACAAAGCTGGAGGCATGACATGCCCAGATTTCAAACTGTACTACAAAGCTATAGTAATCAAAATAGTGTGGTATTGGCATTAAAACTGACACATAGATTAATGGAACAGAATAGAAAGCCCAGTAATAAGACCACGTATGTATGGTCACTTAATTTATGACAGAGGAGGCAAGAATATACAATGGAGAAAGTACAATCTATTCAATAAATGGTGTTGGGAAAACCGGACAGTCATATGCAAAAGAATGAAACTGGCCTGCTACCTTACACTAGGCACAAAAATTAACTCAAACTGGGTTAAAAAATTATATGTAAGACTTGAAACCATAAAATTCCTAGAAGAAAACATAGGTGATGAGCTCCTCGACATTGGGCTTGGCAATGTTTTTTTGGGCCTGACTCTAAAAGGAAAGGCAACAAAAGAAAAAAACAAATGGGACCACACAACGCTAAAAAGCTTCTGCATAGCAAAGGAAACCATCAACAAAATTACAAGATGATTTACTGAATGGGAGAAAATATTTTCAAACCATATATCTGATAAGAGGTTAATATCTAAAATATATAAAGAACTCGGGGCACCTGTGTGACTCATTTGGTTAAGCAGCTGACTCTTTATTTCACCTCAGGTCATGATCTCAGATTCAGATCAGGTCATGCCCACAGTTTGTGGGTCTGAGCTCCATATCGGATTCTGTGCTGGCAATGCAGAGCTTGCTTGGAATTCTCTCTCTCTCTCTCTCTCTCTCTCTCTCTCTCTCTCTCTCTCCCCCTCTCCCTGTCTCTGTACTTCCCCTGTTCTCTCTCTCTCAAAATAAATAAATAAAAATTTAATAAATAAATAAATGTATACATACATTTATACATACATACATACATACATACGTACATACAATAAAATATATAAAGAGTTCATACAGCTCAATAACCAAGAACCCAAATGATTCCATGAAAAAGTGGGCAGAAGAACTCAATAGACATTTTTCCAAAGAAGACATACAGATGGCCTCCAGGTACGTGAAAAGATCCTCAACATCACTAATCATCAGGGAAAGGCAAATCAAAACCATAGTAAGATACCTCTTCATAGCAATTAGATGGCTACTATCAAAAAGACAAAAAATAACAAGTATTAGCAAGGATGTGGGGAAGAGTGGACACTCATGCACTATTGGTAAGAGTGCAAACTGGTGCAGCCACTATGGAAAACAGTATGGAGTTCCTCAAAAAAATAATAATAGAATTCCATATCATCCAGGAGTTCCATTACTAGGTAATTTATCAGAAGAAATCAAAAACACTAATTTGAAACAGTGTATGCACCCTTACGTTTATTGCAGCATTATTTACAATAGCCAAGATATGAAAGCAACCTAAATTTCCATCAGTGGATGGATGGATAGAAAAGATATGGTGTGTGTGTGTGTGTGTGTGTGCGCGCGCGTGTGTGTAATGAAATATTACTCAGCCATAAAAAAGAATGGAATCTTGACATTTGCAACAATACAGATTGACCTTGAGGGACTTATGATAAGTGAAAGAAATCAAACAGAGAAGCAAATACCACATGATTTCACTTATATGTGGAATCTTAAAAACAAACCAAGCCAAACAAAACAACACTTATAGATACAGAGAACAGAAAGGTGGTTGCTTGAAGTGGTTGCTTGGGGGATGGGCAAAATAGGGGAAGAGTACCAAGTGGAACAGACTTCCAATTACATAATAAACTAGTCATGGCGATATAATATATAGCATGGTGACTATAGTCAGTAATATTGTAGTACAAACTTGAAAGCTGCCAAGAGAGTACATCCTAAAATTTCTCAACACAGGAAAAAACCTTTTTTTTTTTTTTGTCACTTTGTATGCTGATGGATAGTAAGTAGACTTATTATGGTGATCATTTCCCAGTATAGAAATATTAAATTATTGTGTCGTACATTTGAACTCATATAATGTTGTATGCCAGTTATACCTCAATTTATAAAAAAAAAAAAAAAAGAATCTCCACTTCCTCTGCTGTCAGTCCTTCCATGACTTCATTTGCTCTTAAAGTTTGAAATCGTTAAAATGAGAAAAAAATAAAAGATAAAGAACAAAGGTGAAGGGCATAAATTTCTTGAGTGCATTCTACTATATGTGCTCATGGAGGCATATTTCTTTACAATGGGAATGTGAAAGTCAGTGTGTTCCTCCTGTGCATACTTCGGCCTTCTCAGCTGAAGTACCTAATTGCTTACATAGCTTTTGCTTGTAAAGTGCCCTGTTCTAGGCACAGACAGGTGAAAGTGTCTAAGAATACAGCAGGATCCAACAGTTTAGGCTGTTTAAAGAAAGGGTGTGGAGATGTGAGCACTGCTTTTCACTATTGGATTACACTATTAGCTGGTAAATGGATGGGAGGAATAAACAAGAAATACAAACTTTCTGTTTCTTTGTGAGCTGATTTAAACTTGATTCCATCTTTATCAGTGGTGGAAGGACTTTAAAGCTATGTCCATGAAACAAATGTCTAGTGGGTTTGATGATTTTTTTTTTGTTATGATTTACTTTTGAATGAGAATTTTAAAAATAGTTCAAGTAGAAACTTCAAGGTACAATGTAAGTTGTATATGTAAGGAACCATTTACCCTTAGGGATGGTAGTTACAATTTTTAAACTTGGGAAATTTGCATATATGGTCATGGGCAAATGCATAAAACTGGCATAAAGATTTGGTGTATAAGATGTATTTCAGCTTAAACTTTATGAACATAAATTTCAAATGTTCAAATAAACAAATTAAAACTCCAGCTCTTTAGTAACTATTCTAGTTAAAAGAAACATGTAAAAGTATAGATGAACACTCGTACTTGTGAATTTTATCAAACTGTTAGGGAGGGTATTTGTTAAGAATCTGGTTGTGTAATGAAATTGCTAAACAGGATGTTAAAGCACTACCAGAAATCTTACAAATATTCAGCATATCAGAACTTGTACAAATGTTCAACTCAAAGTTTGGGCTCGTTCAGAAATACTTGCTGATATTAAACTGTGTTTCCCTCCCCCCCATAAATACTTCTCATATATGTGCCTAAGTTTAAGGGGAGATTTCAAAATAGTTATGTAAAGATTTATCCTTACATGTGTTCAAACACTTTGAAATTTTATGTGCAAAGTCGTTATCACAAACATTTTACGTATAATAAGAAAAGTTCATTTTTCATGTATCCTGGATAAATGTAGGAGGTAGAAGGACTTTGTTTTTGCCAACTGTTTGCTTGAACACACAATTAAGTCACTATCATGCTTCTTTGAATATTAAAAAATTTTGCTTTGTGTGTTTCTTGGCTTGCAAATGTGTGTGTGAGTTTTAAGCACCTATAAAAACTGTAGTACTTTTACATTTTGCGTGTGTGTTTCTCATACTTTGAAAACAATGATACAGTTTTTAGTTCTAATAATTTTTGTTTTCATTATTTATAAAAGATTGCAGCCTTTTACTTATTAAATTTTTTGTTTTAATTTAAACACTTCCCTTCACTAAAATTTTACATATTTGTTCGTATTAATATAAAGAATAAAATCTGTTTCTTTCTTTTCTCTGGGTAGGAGATTTGCACATACATATGACTTTTCTGGTTGCCCTCTGTTCTTGCCAGCTTTAATCTTAAAGCTGAAAATTTTTCTAACTCTTTGTCTTTCCTGCAGTAATTTAATTCCACCAGAACAGATTAAGTATGCCTTATTTATATTTGCATATAAATTAATAATGATTCCAACAATTATTAAACATATAATAGGGGGGAAAAGAGACATTAAATGAATTCACAGATCCAGTAGGCCACTGCTCGTAACTCAGATACTGATAGCTCTGTTTCTCCAAGTTCTTTTTCTTCTCATGTGCCTAGCTACATTTAAATCCATCCTGGAATATAAGAAAAATAAAAGATGGTGAATATTTGCTAAAAAAGCAGACAATCTGAAAGGATTAAAATGCTTTAATCAGACAGAAAAAAAAGGCTTTGGCCACTTGATTAGGGCTGATTTCCACCATCTGCTTATACTTACTGAGGATCTAGCCCTGACTGAACACTAATTTGTGCACTTCCTAGAAATTGAAATCTCTCAGCAAGCAAATTAACAAGAGCAGGGATTCAGCAATAATGGAGCTCCTAGGCTTTTGTTTCCCTCTGACAGATGGACAGGGTGTGCTCAAATTGAATTCAGCTTTAATTGCATTGTGCCATTTAAAATTTTATCTGCTCCACAGATTTTGTTTACAGGTTTCAGGATTCCAAACCTTTGGAAGTTTTTTTTTTTTTTTTTAGTGCCGGGCGAGATAAAGAACATTGTAATTCTGTGTGACTGGGAGGTGTTCATTACAACTCCTTGCCCCGAAGGGTGGCACGTTAAGAAAAGGAATTATGTTTTTTAAAGTTTGGGGCAAATGGGAAACAATTCAAACTTTGCATATGTTCAAATATTGGCAGCTCATAAATAAACGTAATCAGAGATGCTCTGTATTTCATATCTAAATAAGAAAGTTATTTGCCTTGTCTCAATTAAAGCATTTCAAACTTTGCCTGTTATCAACTTATCACTTGTAACTGCACACTCCTGAATTCTAGAGATAAACTTTTTTTTTTTTTGTAAATGAATCATGATCTCTTAAAATTACTTTTAGTTTCTGCTTGATTGACTGTCCTCAGATAGAACTGACTTATATGAACTGTTCTTTTGAGCAGAGGTATAAAATACTAAATCATTTAGGCATGTCCTAAACATTCCTGTGAATCTAACGCTGAAGATGCATTTGTTACAAAATTGCTTGTCAATCTACGAGCATTTCCTCATAAATCTATGGCTTAGTAGGTACTAAACTCTGACATTTCTGGTAGCAAACAGAGATCCTGAAAGCTTGAATATACCATCATAAGATTTGATTTGCACCCTATTTATGTGAAGATTGAAGACTTTCAGCTACTGAGCACCTTGGCAGCAATGACGGAATTTGTTTTACGTAAGGCTGATAGTTCAGACTAAGGAAGTTGGGGGAAGAAAGGCTGCATGGAGAAAACGAGGAGGGATTCTTCAACGTCTGTAAAATGCTGCTGTTTGCTTACCCATAAGTTACATGTGTATAACATGCACTGGAAAACTTCCTTAAACATACCTGCTTTAAAATTGGGTCTCTATATGCTTTATATTTTTTGTCCATCAATTTCTTCCATTTAAGACGAAATTATAAATGGGATATTACTGATGTGCAATGTCTTCTTGGATATGGCATGGTATATACATTTGTTCATTATTGCAAGGATCTCTTTTTCGAAGGGACTTCTGAAATTATTAGTAATTACAAGGACCAAAGAGCAATATCTGAGGATTTCAAACTGGCCGCTAAACTGTATTGAAATAACATGTACATTTTTGGAGGGAGCAATTTCATTCTAGAAAACATCTTATGAGAATGGGACACCTGAATATTTTTCAGAGCTATCAGCTAAATGAAGATTTTGAATCCGGGTTACGTAATCAAGTGTAGGTGTTATACAGAACATCTTAGTTTTATGAAGTTTGGGAAAATCTCTCTCGCAAATTCTTTACTTGCTTTCTTAATAGATAGTGGTGAAAAAAGTTATCTGTTGTAAAAGAGCAAATGGTAAAATCACTAAAAAGATAGCTTTAAAATCTAGAAGGGACTGAATTCTAAAATTTTTAGCTTTCTGTGTTTTTTAAACAGAGCTTCACTGATACCAATAAAGAAAGCTGATCTATAAAATATATCCACTCCTTATTATCATTTCCCCTTGTTCTTTTCATACTGTGTTTATTTTATTCTTTTTAGCACTCCAGCTCTGTCAGATTTCTCAGGTTTCTATTCCTCTTTGCTTTCTTGCTGCCACTGGAAGCACCTGTGCTGTATTTTTGGGTTTTTTTTTTCCTCACACATTAGCATAGAAAAGATTGGATCTGTATATGATTGTATCATCTGAGAGCTGAATTGAACCTTAGAGATAATCTAGCCTAACATACTCATTTACAGATGGATAAACTGAGACTAAGAGATAGTGCAACTCGCTCAAAGGTATCCCATGGCTTACTGGAGGAAGGCCAGAATTAAGACCCAGGTCTCATGAATCCCTTGTCAGCGAAGTTTCTGGAAACACCAAAGAGTTCCTGACTCTGACTTCCCCCGACCTCAGAAAGTATTAGTGAAGTATTCACTGTAAATATAGAGAGAAAAATAACCGCAAACTGAACACTAAGAAAAAAAGAATAGAATATACACACATATAAAACATGCATAATCAAGATTTTTCCCATCAGAGCATTCAGAAATAATGATTTCCCATTGCCAATTCTCATAATGCCTGCTGCATTTATAACTTGTACCAGTATTTTCCCTTTTGGCCTTTCCAGCATATATTCTCTACCTAGAGTACACGCATGTATGTATGTGCAGATTCATAATCTTCGAATTTTGGCAGTTTTTAAAACCACATGGCCGGATTTGAGCCACTTTTACTTAATTGGGAATTCCATTATAGAGGTGCCAGTCAGGGTGCCGAATAACCTCGTGTTCTGTTCTTGCCAACACCGTGGCTGAAGGCGGGTATGTGATATCTGTCTCGAGTTTATAGTCTGGTACAATAATGTCATTGCCCCATGTGGCAAATGGTGTGAGCTATTGTAAAACTGTTTGTCTATGTGATTAAGACATTGCTGCAGTGTGCAGCACCAGCCAATTACTTTTTTAATTTAATTATAGCAGAAAAAAGAGAATAGCATAATAGAAATTCTTGTCATAGGGAATATGTAAAATGTAAATTGAAGAGCCATGAAAATTTCATGCATTGGCAGCCTGATTTGTTTTTATTTTCAACTTGTTATAAAGGCTGCGTTTATTCAATGCCATAAAATAAGACATAGCAGCATTTAGTAATTACTTAGTTCTACATCAAAATAATTATATACAGTATGCACTTGTGATCCCCTCTGCTATATACGAATGTAAAAATAAACACTTCGGGGCCTGTATCAGTTTTTACTTTTAGACAGTGTAAATAAAGCTGAATCTTCAACTTTCAAATTAAAACTGATAACCTTGGGCATTCAAGGCTTTTATAAAGGAAGGGGGAAAACTTTAGCTTGCCTCAAAACAGGTTGTGTCTCTGGAATGCTTCTGGGACTAAAGAGATCAATTAAGTGTGTATAAACAAACAGTTGGAAAAAAGCTACTAAAACAACAGAGGAGAGAGCTCTCTATTGGGCTCTAGGGGCCTGGGGGAGCGAAGTTTCATTAACTGGATCTGAAGTCCTATGGCCTTCTATAAACAGGCATTAATTAAAGAATGTAAAAAATAAAGTTTCAGACCTTGCAATATGTTAATGATCATATGATTCAGGGCCCGGGAAGGAGAAGAGCAGCAGAGGTCATAAAATAAGCATGAAGCATTTAATATGAGTGCTTGGCAGGGATTTCTGCAAATTAGTTGGTTATTTGCTGGTCCAAAGCAAATTAAGGTGATTTTGCTTCACTTGCTAATTTTTTATGTGCATGCTTGGCAAAATGTTTTTCACAAATGGATGAAGGTTATTGTTAATGGCATAATGAGAAATATTAACATATTTAAATAAACCCGAAAATTCTGACACACAACACAAGCATGCAGTTTTTATTTAACACAGACATTGATATTCTATTAGGTGCTGAAGAAGATTTTAGACAAAGTCATCGAAAACACTCAAGTTATAATGTTTTAGCATTATGAATGCACCTTAAGAACTCTTTCATACGTTTACGCAAGTGTTTTTGAATAAAAGTTATAGGCAAGGGATGTATATCTAGCAACGTCCTTTTAAAATCAACTTTTGTGGTTCATTTGCTTGATAACGGAGAGGGGAAAAATAAAACCGATGAGTCTAGACCCCCAGAACAAGACACTAAATTTAAGGGCGGCTTTCAAAAAGGTGACATCTTTGAAGTTTTGGGTTTCGTGACACACCGTCTGCTTTCTTTCCTTACTTTTCTCTACATCTATTTTTATTTTAATTTTGACAAGGATAAACGATTCTGTGTTTATGTATTCCTGTTCAGTTCCCCTTAAAGGTTTTGCTTTATCTGAGGACTCAAAGTGGAGTTTACAAATTGGAATAACTTCTCTGAAAAACTCTTTTGAAATCACAGTGAAGCTGTTCTGTCACTTTAATTACCATGAAGTTGCACAGAAGTACTGAATTTGGCAACAGAGCCTTATATAGAAGGTGGTGCCCGAGTAGGATGCTACTATTGACATTGCTCTGTTACAGCAATTTTAGATGGACAAATTGCAGTTGAGAAAATTTCATGACTCGGTAAAATGAGCAATGATGACATCTGTGGATGCGGGTCTGTTCATATCTTTGCAGAGCCTTTAGGGAAATAAATATCTCGGAACATTCGGTGAAGTGAAGCTCACTCAATAAATCAACCTGACACAATAACACTTCTGGCACATGAGCCCTACTTCTCCCCAGCAACACCTACCCCTCTGTGTTCCTGTGCTACCAAATGGTGTCTCCCCATAGGCCTCTAAATCAAATCAGAGCACACAAATACAGTGAGAATTTATTGGGAATTGGTTTTGTTCGGCAAAAACATTACTTATTAGATGAACTGAAATGATAATAAATTTTGACCCTTTAAGGACTGAGCCAGTTCAGGCGATGTGCTGGTTGGTGGAAGGCATCTAGAATTATCCTAAGAGTGTCATTTTACCATGAAGTGTTTTAAGTTTTATTGGGATTAAATTTCTAATCTTCAGCTTAGTTTTTTTAATTTTCTTTTTCTCTTCAGGTGACATTATCACCTCAAAATACCACATTGGCTTGTCAAAATCCTTCAGGGTGAAATTGGGATATTTGTTAGTAATATTTGAAGTAAAACACCCCAAAGCTAAAGTGTGTGTGTGTGTGTGTGTGTGTGTGTGTGTGTGTGTACACATGTATGTATGTATTAAAGCAGTTTTGGGTGAACACAAGAATACGATGGCTCCATAATGACAACAGTCAAGTAAAGATTTTTACTATAATTAGTAGAATGATTATACATGAGATAAGAGAGTGAGAAAGGAGATCATTAACATCCACAATATTAGAACTATTCATACATTTGAGAGGATTATATGAGTTTAGATTTATCTGAGCCTTGTATGTTTGGAAACAAAAGGAAAAAAATTTCCTTTTTCTTTCCAGGAGGAAAATAATAGCTAGTTTCTCCTTTCACCATAAATTTCTTTTACTAGGTATCATAGTTAGCAAAGAGGATCAATAGGATACACCAGTTTCCAATCTCTAAATATCCTTAATTTCCTTGGGAAAATAAAATATCTTCCCACAAGGCAAAGTTTAATGCTGAATTTTCTAATAGAATATGTTTATATGAACCGAGCAGCTTACATTTAGTACAATGTATTACTTGTCCTCTAGACAAAGTGTGTAATGTCTCCATGTGATTTCCTAATTTGTCATAGTCCTTGTGATTAGTTTGAAATATAACATTTCCTGTGTGTTTACCTGCTAAGTGGCTCACTTTTTACAATGAATATGCCTTGTGAGATGTTGGAAATAATTCTGGAAGGAATGTTTGTAACCTTAAATCATTAGACTGAAACATGTTACGGTATTTCCAGTGGGAATTACTGATACTGAAAAGTTGTTAGTAGTTTAAAAGCTTTGTCACAGCCAAATTTGTAAAACTAATAACATAATATTATATCATTATAGTATTTCAATATATGTTATTGAAAGGGGAAAAAGTAAATATGATTTTTACAATAGCCATAGGTAGTTTTACCTGCTTACAGTTCTGATATATAATGAATAATTCCATTAACTGTGTTTATCAATGGAAAGAAAGTGGTATTCTTTAGTTTTTCTTTACTGTATTCAGATACAAAAAGACAAGAAATGCTATCCCAGCTCCTTTTGCATGAAGAGAGTAATAGTACTCAAGTAATTGAAACAATTTTGAAGTCACTTGGAGAATTAGGAAGGTTGATGATTATAAAATCTGAAAGCAAAAAGGGATTTCCTGAAATTGTCTTGTCCAATAATCTAAGGCATTCCAGAGAAAGAGTTGCTTACTCCTGTCTCAAAACTCCTGGGAAAACAGAAGTCTACAGCTTTGCTTGGAATGTTCATAATAACCTTCTTAAGAAATAGTTTCTTAATGTTTAACTTAATTTCTTCTTGCTCGAAGTTATTCATTCTAATAACTCTCCATCACACAGGCACTTTATACATACTAGCTGCTATGCAAGGCTGTGAACATATTTTTATTCGATCTTTCTAACAGTCTTGTAGGAAAGATATTATAGTCCCCTTAGTTGAGTTGCAAAATTGAAGTTTGAAGAGGTTTAGTATCTTGATCAAGGTTGTATAAGTCATAGAAGGTTTGGAATGTGTATTTGGCTGATTCCAAAATCTGATTTGTTTGGTCTTCGGTTTTTGTTAGTAGCGTATTCTGCCCTGGACCGTTAATTGCCTTATGTTAGGCATTTTACTGACACATAGAGGTGACTGCTGGTTCCTTTCGTTAGAGGAATTCGACTCTGAATAAATGATTTCATTGTAAAATGAGAATACAGTGGGATTATGGATAAAGAGTTACCAGCTCTGCCTAGGAGATATGGAAGTCCTTAGAGAGGAGCTGGGAGTTGAATGGGTTCTGACATGTAAGAAGAGGGCAAATAAGAACAAGGAGTCAAGAAAATAAACGTGGTACAATGTGGGAATATCAGGAAGCTCTGTCAGAGGATGGTATAGGATTTGGGAGAAGCATTAAGAAATGAGGTTGTTAAGTTAGAAATGGGAATTCGCTGCTATCTTTACAGCATTCTTTAAGTACTTGAGGCCCATTAGTGTCATGTCTTTAGCTTAAAAGACCTCATTCCTTTATGTGCTGATCATTTTTCTTGGTAAGTAGAGAAGCCAAGCTAGACATGTGCTTCCAAGTAAGAAACAGGCTTTGCTGGGAATAGTGGTATTATCTCATTTCATCTCTTATTTGTATTACTAAGCAAAAAAAAAAAAAAATAAAATAAAAAAATAAAAAATGTTATATTAATTACCTAGGAATTCAAGGAATGTTTTTTTGATTCAGTGTAATTTCCTTTTTATAGTTTGGCTGTGGTTTAAAAACATTATATTCTAAATATTTTATTTGCTAGGAAGATTGGAAATATGTTTAGATTACCTGGGAAAAGTCTTTATAAAATGTGGTTCCCCTTTAAAGGGGATTAAGTTTTTTGTTTTCTGTTTTTATGTGTCAGTTAAAATGATAGGAAACTTAAGAGTTTAGTACTTGAGTGTCAGTTCAAGATTTCAAAAATTCATATAAGAAATTGTGCCTATATTCGCCTTTTAAAAGTTGTTGTTCATTGCTATTTTTTAATGTTTGTTGTTTAGGGAGAGAATGTGCAAGGATGTGTGGGAGTGGGGGAGAGGCATGGAGAGGATCTGAAGTGGGCTCTGAGCTGAGAGCAGAGAGCCCAATGTTGGGCTAGAACTCAGGAACCATGAGATCATGACCTGAGCTGAAGTTGGATGCCTAACTGACTGAGCCACCCAGGTGGCTGTTTCTATTTTTAAAGGAGATCTGTAGATAGGTAAACCTATGCAAAAATGTCAGACCATCTTCAAATAGGGATATCATGTCAATGTGCTATTTGTGGTGAATCCTGGCTCGTTCAAGACCCCCTTTTATGGAAGTACGTATAACCGTGCTCTTGGGACAGTGGAACAGCACCAGGAAGTTTGAAGGCCTAAGGGAATCCAGGTCATGGAACCTCTGTTTGCACAGGCTACCTTCCTGAGTCTCTGTTTTCTAACTATGAGATGAGTACATGCAGAGCATGGGCTTGGACGGCCTGGGCTAATATTCTACCTTTGCCACTGATTAGCTCTGGGACTTGGGGGAAGTCACTTAACTTCTCTAACCCTTTGTTTCTTTATCTGCTAAAAACGGGATTGATAATTTGACCTATCTCACAAATTATGACAAAGACTGAGTTAGAGTATGTTAAGCACTTACAGAAAAGCCTCCCTCAAAATAAAGTCTCCAAAATATTTTATATTGGTAATGGAAATGAAGAGGTTTTAAGCTGGGAAGGATGGTCTGGGTGCCAGCTCCACACCTCTTGTTCATGAGCTGTGTGTACCTGGGGTGGCTTCGGTCAGGTTAGTTAAACTTTCTGAGTTCTAGTTTTCTGATTTAAGAAAGATTTCACGGGATTGAGAAGTAAATGAAAATAAATGCTCAGGTGATTAATTTGTTTCCTTTTTGCCTTTTAGTCAAGGGCAAGGGATAAGGATGAGCAAGGATTTGGATGGAGGGAAGCTGAGATGGGAAATGTTTCATCTTGGGTGTCTTTGGATTGCAAAGTTAATTCAGATTCTCTCTTCACTTTGAGAGTCTTTGGAAAGTCTTCTATCACGTTTTTTTTTTTCCTTGAGTCTTAAAGATTTAGTCGGTCAGCTTTTGAATGAAAGTAATAGTTCAGGTTTTCAATAAACAGGTGTTGTAAGGGCATCCATCCTAAAAGTTCAACTTCCAGATACGTAGAATTATAAACATTTAAGTAAAACTGTTAACTAATTTTTCTCTTTATTCTATTTTCTGCTGAACCATAACACCACTTTTGGAACAAGTTTACCAGTATTTTTTCTTTCTTTTTTTTTTTTTAAGTTTATTTATGTCTTTTGAAAGAGACAGAGTGCGAGCTGGGGAGAGGAACAGAGAGAGAGAGGGAGAGAGAAAATCCCAAGGAGGCACCCCACTGCCAGTGCAGAGCCCGACGTGGGGCTTGATGCCATGAACCGTGAGATCATGACCTTAGCCAAGATCAAGAGTTGGACGCTTAACCATCTGAGCCACTCAGGAGCCCCACAAGATTACCATGGTTCTCTATGACCCTCACCATTTCAGTTAAACTTTAAAATGTGTATTTTGCTTAATACGTTTGATATTTCATTAATTAAAGGTAATATGCACAAAGGCTAAAAGATGTTCCAAGAGAGGGGCCTTCAGTGTCGCAATCTGAGGAATATAGTATTTGTAGCTTTCAGATTATTTCATTTTGTTGTTTACCTCTTCCTGTCATTCTGTTTTCCCCCTTTTCATGAAGAGTCAGGTATCATTAATGCAAGCTCTCCTGGTTCTAGTTATCTGACATTAACATTTCCTCACAGTTGAATGTGGCATGGCGACACTGAGAGCTAAGAACTTAGTGTCTCAATAATAAGAGGGTTAGATGAAGTAGAATGATGGCCAACCACCACTAAGAGTATTTGCCTCCTGGCAGTGGCATACTCATATGTTTTTATTTCATAGTGAGTAATATTGGACATAAGGTGACTGTGGGCTAAAACATGTAAACCTCTCATCAGTCTGAATTCTTGAACATCTCAATTTAAAATTTTTACAGAGTGGGCTCTGTAATATTCTTTGTTTAACATATATTGTATATAAAATACTTTCAGGATTTATTCTCTAATATCAAAAGTAAAAGTATCATTTACCTTTAAGGAAACAGAAAGTAATTAGTCACCATTTTCAGGATAATATGAAGAGTAATTGATAATTCCTACTGGGGTTGTTTTCCATTGCCTGTGTTTCAGGTGGGTGTGTCATCTGTGTGTGTATCTTTACCAAACACTTGTTTTAGAAGCTATGTTTCTTTTAAGTCCACAGTAACCTTTGTTCTGATTGTACTTAGTTATTTCTATTTAGATCAAGTTTTGGAAACCGGAGCTGAATATAATATGTCACTTATTTGGGGAGATTTCCTGGGCACAGAATTTATAGTAAATTGCTGGGTTGTATATGAAATGCGAAGAGGGTTGTTCCAATAGTGTAATCTGGTAAGGAAGCAAGACCTATAGGATAAGAAACAAAGAGAAATAATTGAGAATAAAAACACAAGAGGGATTATAAGGGCAGACACAGCCCTGTGCCAAGTGAGTGGTAGAATTGAAGAATATTACTGGAGAGAGAAAAGGCAAACTGTCTTTGAGTTGAGGTGGTTTGGGAAGAAGGTATTAGCTAGAGCTAGACTTTACAACCATGACCTAGACTTGGTTGTTGAATATGTGAAATGAACAAATTGTATTGGAGCTATCTGCTTCTCTACATACTTGAGTTTTGGTTGGGCAGTGATGGTTTTGATGAAATTTTATTGCTCATTGAAATAGTTATATACCCATTTAAATTTGAATTCACTTGCAATGTTATTACTTTTAAGAAAAGTTCCACACTGTGTTTATATAATAAATTACTAAAAAAATAATGGCTCAGTGCTGGCAAAGGAGGTAAAGTGAATTCATCTAACATAAAGCATTGTTAGATATCCAAAATAGCAAATGGGTTATATTAGGACAACTGATCGCACATGGCTTGCTTTTATATATAAGCATTGAAAGTCAGCCCTAAATTGTAACCTAGATCAGACTAAAGGATGGTCATATAAAATGCTCAAGCTAATTATGGCCATTGGATATTAACTCACATATATGCTATGTTAAGAAGACCTGGAAAACATTGTCATGTCACCATTCCAGTCAGCTATTTGGTTTTTGCTTATTTTTAGGTGAAATAATGAGTCATTTGAAGACCTAATAATATGAATTTTGTATGATGGATTCTATGTTCATATGCTGTTGATGCAGATCACTTAGCCTGTACTTCAATTACCGGGGGTTCTACGAACTGTTTTGTAAATTTAGAGATAGTTGCTTTGATCTGGCCATAGAATAAAACAAGAACACCTAGCTAAATAGCAACTAAATAGCCTTTCATCTTCCCTTCAAAGCAAGAAATAAAAATAATCATCGCAAAGTAATGCTTTTCTTGTTTCTTAGATTTTAACTTCCCTGATCACCTGAAAGTTACTAACGTTAGTTTGAGTTGCAAAGCCAGTACTTGTAGAACTTCTTCCACAAAAGAGAGACTGAACTTAATGAAATACATTTTCCAGTTACTCTTTTTGGTAGCTTTCATTATAAGCTTTTCATTCTCATAGTATTTAACTGTAATTTTTTTCTTTTAGCCTTGCCTACCAGGTAATAAAGAAAAAACATCTTCCTTAAATACAGTATCCTAATCGCCAAAAATTAATTAAACCCCCACATCCATGCATTATGCCAAATACCAAAGAGTAAACCTGTAAACGGGGTCATCAAAAAGAGTTATGATGACTCCTCTTTTCTCCTTCAAGCCTCAAAATTGTATTTGTTGGTCCAAAGGAGGCATTTTAGAATTGGTCCCATTGGTTTTAGTGGGACATTTAAAGATGCTTCAGATAAAAACTTCCACGCATTAAGCAAATCCATGCAGTGAAATCACTAAAAGGTATATATAGGTTCAACTAGAGCCTTCATTTGTTTTTCTTTTGCACTGTAAGAAAAAAAAAAAGTCTGTTTCAAATCCTATTTGTCCCTTATCTCTGTTTGTTCAGTTGTTTTTAATATCACATACTGAAAGAATTTCAATAGGAGCTCCACCATGAAGTCATTTGTTATCCTTCAGCAGGCTTTTGCCTACTGAATTGTAAAGCAGTTCTGACTATTTGCATCCTCCAGATGGAGCGGCATATAAACACTCCCAGATATTTCTGGTAAGTATGAAAAAATATCTTATTTGTCCTTTCTGTGAATAAATAAGAGAATGTCAAATTTTATAGACTAATAAATTTGTATGCCGGCAGTGACATTGAATCTCTCATGGCCTGCAATGTCACAGACCCTGAGAAACACAATTTTTTTTTGTTGTTGTTTCAAATGAATACAAAGTCAAATAGAAGCTCAATAAAAAGCCAGAATTTGATTGCATTGTTTACGTCTGCCCAATATTCTAATTCAGTTGCAATTTGCCATGAGGAAATGCAATTTACATGTTTCCCAGGCTTATCCTACAACAATCACTCACATATACATGCTTCTATATGTCAGAGAGAACTCCACTAATGGGTTAAAATGCCCTTTGGCGTTAGTCTACAACAGCTGCTCCCCTCCTTCTAATTTAATGTTAATTTTTATAATATACTGTTAGAGCTGTGGGTGCATGGCACAGAAAAAGGTAAGCTAAATATCTAAATTTTTACATGTGAAACTTTTGATATGTGTATGTTGACTTACATGCACACATGTGATTGACTCAGAAGTAGTACTCTACATGAAATAAATCAAGTTGCATCAGTTCAGGCAAATCCTTATGCACTTTTCCAATTTAGGATTAAATTTGTTTCTTATATTTAAATTGATATGCATAATGTAGGGTGTCTAATCTTCATATTCAGTTAAATAATGAACTCTGCAAGATCAGCAGTGATTGACAGTTTAATACTGCTTTTTGCACTTTCCAGTTTTCATATTACACCTTGTAGTTTCTTCCTAAATTAAATGCATTATTCTCAAAACAGAATAACATCATATATTTTACAAAGTAAACAAGATTAAATAATTTTATGGGTAAATGTGTATATGAAGCACTGAGAATTTAACTTTGCTTACTTTATCCATGTGGGGAAAAAAAAGTCTCTGAACTGAATACAGCCTGATTGTTTTCCAGTCTGTTTTCTGAAGAAAGAATTTTAATAAGTAATACATAATATTTCTTTTCTTCCATTCGTGCAATCAAAACAGAACTGAGTATCATATTTATTAATGTTGATTTGCTTTCTGGAGAATAAATTTCCCTAAATGCATTTTAGTGAAACAAAAGTAAATCTGTGATAGAAACATTTAAAATCATTTTAATATTGCTGAAGATGGGTGTTTATAGGGGTTTGGAAACACAAGTTGTATTTTAGTTTTTATGAAAATATGTCTTAATGCTTCTCCAATTATGACATGTGAAAAAAAATTCAGCTTAGGTTCATTATTCCTATTACAGTATATTAGCTCATGTCCAAATGTCCTTGATTTCTTCAAAAGTAGCCTTTCTAATGTTAAAAGTAACAATATATCTTACAAGCAGATATGAGGTGGAAAATATGGTGGTGTGTGTGTGTGTGTGCGCGTGCTTAGTAAAATATGCTATGAGAGAAAGTATAAAGATATTTCTTTACATGTGTGATTTTTAGATTTGGAAATTATCACCTTGATACTAAATTCTTTGATTCAAGTTATATATCTATGGATGAATGTATATGTATGTGTCTATATCTATCTATCTATCTATGTATATATATACATCTATCTATATCTATATCTATATCTATATCTATATCTATATCTATCTATATCTCTATCTCTATATCTCTCTATCTATATATATATCTATCTCTATACCTATATCTATCTATCTATATCTATATCTATATCTATATCTATATATAGATATCTATAGATAGATAGATATAGATATAGATGTAGACACACACATACCCATACAATGTCACAGATGTGACTCAGCAGCTGGTTATAGGAGTCATGTAGATTGACAGAATGTGTCAATTGGAAGGAATATTCAAGGGTATCTAATCCAACCTTGTTTTATAGATTGATTATCAAATTGATTCTCAGAAGAGGTAACATGGTAAAACCTGGACTAGATCTCACATCTATAGATGCTAAGTCCTGGTGTCTTTCCTCCACGCTGTCTCTTTGATTCTGTCATTTATTATGTCAGTGAATTGTTTTGGCAAGCTTTAGTGGCTTTGTATTTAAACTTCTGCCAAAGTACAATTGCAGTTACTATGAATACTATATATATGATACTTCTCCATATATATATATATATATATATATATATATATATATATAGTGTGTGTGTGTGTATACATATATATATATGGATATATATACATATATACACACATTATACTAATACATACTATATTACATATAATGTGTGGAGTATAATATAGTATGTAGTATGTGTGTGTGTACTATGTATGATACACGCATCATACAAACTATATAAATGCTTGTTTAAGTATCACTAAGTTCAAGACACCACTCTATTACTGTGTTTCAAAAAAAGGTTCAAAAAAATCCTATTTGAAGCCTGTTTCAGTTATTAAGTCTCTCAAACATTTATCTTTTGTTTATTGACATGGGCCTCCCAGATTTCCGTTCCTTTTGTTCAACTGTAGTAAATTTGGCATTAAAAGATGATATTCTATCCTTGCTTCCTTTATAGAGTTGCACCAAAGTCAATGAGACTTTTACACAAAAATCAAGGATATGTTATGATCTCGGAGTACTCACTTTAAGACTGTAGAACAGACCCACAAGACTAAGTTCAGTGCCTGGTAAGGGGTTCGTGCTAAATTTAACATTGCAGAAGAGTTTCCAGCTGTTGGCTTGATATGAACGAGGAGAGCTGCTTTTATGACTGATTACTGTCCTCGGGAGGAAGAGGGAAGCAGAGTGATTCTACATCTCCAATCCACAGAGCGCTGTGCATATTCTGTGGCATTGATTTGAGGAGGCTCATGACTTTAATGCCTCCCTTTATCAGTTGTCATGACTCTAGGCTTTGAACATTCTAAAACCCAGGAAGAGAAGAACAGGAATATGTATAACTTTAGATGTAGAAAATACTAGGATAAAGTAAAATTCCCCTTTTTTAATTTCATGGTGGTAAGTCACTTGTGGTTTGTCACTCTCAGTAAAGTAACCCAACTAGACTTTATTTGCCAGCTGTACTTAAAGATCTTGGTTTTATGTTTTTAAAAATGTCATCTATTCCTTCAATCACTTGTAAGTCCCCTGTAATCTCTTTTTAATGTAAGCACACTGGAGTTTTCTCTTTTGTTTGCTGCCCTTGCATTATTTACTTTGATCTGCTGTGAGAAAATCTGAAAGTGTGTTGTCCTAAATGCTAGCATCTCACCAACAAGATTTGAGGCCTTGTAGTTTGCATTGAAGAAAAAGGCTCTTGTGTGAAGACGCAGGTTTTGTTTAGTTCTCTCTCCCTGGTGGGAGCCTTAATTGCATTTTCTCTCTCTCACAGTGGCTGGCTAAGGAGTGCCTGCCTTCCCTGCTGATGCTGAAGTTTTCAAGCTCTATTACTCTGTGACGGAGAAAATTCCTTGGTCCAGGAAGAAAAGGGTCAGATTTTTTTTAAAAAAAATGTGTTTAAATAAGTATTGTCAATTTACTGTGCACAATTAACAAAAAGAAGAAGAAACAATAGAAAAGCTTAATGTTTTTCCCCCTAAAAATCTTATAGAAGTTTTATGTAACCCAATTTATAAAATATCCAGTTCTAAATATAAAAGGCTCAGTCCTTAGGGCAAAGAGGTTAGACTTAATAATAACCAGTAAATGCCCCCCCCCCCCCACAATAGCATTAATCTGTGTCCTTTCTTAGCCATTCTGAAAAGTTCTCTGTAAGTCCGTCTGCATATGTGATTAAAATGTGTAGTCAAGGTTATTTCTGGAGTTAGTATTAAGCATTGACATATATGCCATTTTCAGTTAACTTATAAAGATCTAATTTTATTAACCTTTTAACTTTCTATTTTGACTTTCTGAGCGTACAAGCGATATGCTTAAATCATTACTACTGAAAAGAATATTTTAATTTTCTTCTCATCTGACAAAGTATACTTCCCCTTAACTGGCTTTGAGGCTGTACTTGCCATGTCTACTTCCACTTTCTGTATTTCTGGTCATGATGGGACGCAAGGCAATTACAGCATCTACGTAACATTTTCAATTGCAAAGCATCTTCAACACGGAAACTATACTGATCTACATTCACAATAATGCTTGTTTATTGTTTGAGAGTTAAATGTTTTTATGCACATATACATAAACTAATTGTGTTGTTTGAAAAGTACGGCTTGTTATTCTACTCAAATGGATTACTCAAGTAAAAAATTTTATTTGGCAAGATCTTATTTTATCCTATTGCTTACTTCTAGACCTTGGTATGTTAGGCTTTCTGCTGACTTCTTAACTTTCTCATGCATCAGCTGTGTCCCTTCTCTTCTTTTTTTCCCTTCTCCTGTAACCTCCTTATATTCTCACCTGCCCTGTTCTAAGCCAGTATTCAACAATGTCTCCCCTCATGCTACTCTCTGAATGGTCTGATCTCTGCTACTTGTTTGCAAGTGAGCTGAGAGAGGGCCCATCTTGTCTAAGGATAAAAGTGGGGTTTTCTGATGGATAGTTGGGTAGAGAGTGGAAAGATTCATTGGTAGAAGTAGCATGGGATTAGTTGCTTGAGAACAGAGCAAGAGAGAATGGAAAAGTTAGAAAGCTAAGTAGGTGAATAGTAGAAAGATGCTAAGCAGAAAACGTGAAGACACCTTTCTTGAGGTTGGGATTAAGGATTTTAGCTCTGACCATACTCTCCCATTAGTAATCACTGGGCCTTTCAGGCTTTGTGCAATGAGCTGAACCCAGTCAACAGAATCTTTTCAACTATATTGAAAAGCAGTGATCCAACACATGAAGTGAAAACATCTCCTTGATACAAGAGTACACACGGCTTTAGAACACATTAACATTATAAGACAGATATGATTGTCATTAAAAACAGCATCAGGAAGCCTATGTCTTGCTTTATTATCTTCAAACTGGTTAGCAATGTAAAGAGAACCTTCTAAAAACTAATTTAAATGCATAATATACATTTGAACATGGGGCACTTTTTTGGGTTAGTTTCAGGATGGTGATTTTTAAATGTTTACAGCAATCACGTTTGAGTGCTAAGAGGATTTTTTTTTCACTGAATGGTTCACTGGCAGATGACATAGAGAGACATACTCCCATAATTTTGTTCTTCCTAATCAGTGAAAAATAAAATGGAAGAAAGTTACAAAGACATTATAGGATTTCTTAATAATTTTAAGGACCATTATATATGTTTAATTTTAAGAATTCAAGAGCTAATGTATCCTTATTAATTTTTTGTTCAGAATATTCTCATATTTTAGAACTGTCAAAATTGGAAATAAGGAATAAAGTACATTTTTTAGACAGTTCAAAGCACTCTGTTAGCGTATTTTATATCCCTTGAATCCCATTATGTGTTTTTATAAATACTTCTTAGAGTTTATTCTTTTTCTATTTATTGTCACCTCTACTTGAAAAATTGTCAGTTAGGATCTATACATAGCTGAAATCTTAGGACAGGTCTAGATAATTCAGCAAGTGGCTATTCTCTTCATCAGCACATTTTATTATGGTAGAAATTCTCTATGATGAAGGCTAAGGAACCTGATTATTTTTTTAAATAGGTCAAGAAATGGATCAGAAAATCTGCAGGGGATTTATCTCTGTTTCTAGTACTCCGTAATGACAAAACTTTCTTTGGCTAATGAGCATGTCTAGATGAATTCAAATATATGGAGAAAAGAGTAGAAGCGGCAGTGGACTTCTAAGAGAATTGGTATAATTGCAGTGATTGAATTCAAAAGATTCTAAATAGTTTGAAAGGAGTGAAAAGTGACAGGTTAGTTAAACCAAATATGCTCTATTTTCTTATAAGAATGGGTATAAATCACATGAACATAAAAGAACGTACACCATTTTGTGCACCAATTCAGAACTAAAAAAATGAAACTCCTGACATCAGTCTGGCCTTAAAATTTCCTACTTTCTCTCTCTTACATGAGTGTCATATTTGTTCCACCTTTATTCTGGGGCTACATTTAACCATTTATTCATTTTTTATGCACTGACTTCTTGAAACACTGTTTATTGAGCACTTATATGGGGCAGGCGCTGTCTGGCCTACAAAGTGATGTTCTAGTAGTCAAAAACATCTTAAACATAAGAGATTGGACAAAGATAGTTTTTACGTATAATAAGCTATTTATTCATTAAGATACCTGATATCACCATTATAAACCCAAATATTGTGTCAAGATACATGTCACCTTCAAGAAAAATTCAAAACCACTATGCTGTTGTCCTGAAGTTCTTACTTTCATGCTAATACTTTTTTTTTTTTTTAACTTTGGGTTTTATTACCTTCTCTTGCAGAATCTATACTCCATCATCCAGGATAAGGGCCAACCTTATGTTATTCAGTAAATACAGTAGAGATAATATTATCCTGTTTCCATTTTTATGCCTCTCAAAAGGAAAAAAATCCTTAAATATAATCTAAACTACGTTTTGTGTCTTTCTTTTATATTTTCATCATTCATTCTTTAAATGCCAGCCCCAGTGACACTTTCTTTGTGAAACTCTCCTTGCCCAATCACTGAGCAAGAGTCAAGTATAGCATAGAAAGGCATTTAAATTTCAATTACTCCTCTTATAATCCATTGTAACCATTCATTCTCTTGTGCCCTTTCTACTAAAGGCTGTGTGTGCACTTGGAGGGCATGTACTGTCTGTTATCATCTCTGTATTCTGGTTACCTTGGCACAATATCTAAGCCATAACAGCTCAGTAGATATTTCTTGAATTAATTTAATCCTCTTATAATTACTGTTTAAACTCTTTTATCTTACATCTTTGGGACCTCTGTCTATCCTTTGATAGGAAAATAAAAGCAGAGGTCTTGATCTTGTTTTTATACAATACTAAATAAATCTCAGCTCTTTCTTGTCTGTAGGAAAATGTAAAATCCCATTCCTAAGACTTAATTTGAAAATTTGGGTTTAGAATGAGAATACAAATTGAGAGTGATTAGCTGGTTTGCATTATTTTCTGTTGGTCTTTTGTTGTCTTTCTTTTTTTTTTTTCAGGAAAGCATCACTAAGAATCGAATTTAGGTATTTTTACAGTGGGCTGTTAGATTCAGGAATCTGTTAACATGTCCTAATCTTTCTGCTATTATCATAACTTCTTCCTGTGCAAGTACATGGGAACATGTGCATGTACGTCAGTAGGTATGCATGCATGTGTGTGCACGTGTGTGTGAGCGTGTGTGTATGTATGTGTAGCCACTGACTAGTCTTCTGAAGCAACACCTTTGTTATCTTTGTTCTTATCTTTCACTGTCAACTCCAGTCTCTTCTTCTTGATCCTTCCTGTGAAAATGGCTTGAAGGATTTTGAGAAAGTTTTGTTTCGTGTAATTTTGGTAGAGGCAGTTCTCTTACTTGGAATAAACTAGATAAAATAATTTGACTGTGGTTAACAAATCCATACCCCCACTTACCAGAACTATAAGCCAGCCATAGCATGAACTGTTAATACATATTTTTGCACTATGAAAATTTCAGATAGGCAGTAATAACTATCACAAATAAATATCTCATTCTTTGATTTTCCAAGATTATTTGGTACGAGAGGGAGACTAAGAAATTAAGTCCAATTAATACACATTGAGGGGAAAGGGACGTACAGAGATAAATAAGACAGTCTATATGATTTTTATGGGAGATTTGTAACTATACTAATAACTGTAATTCAAAGCATTATTTGATACAAATTTTACCAACATTATAAGTAATTAGGCACTGAAACAATTAGAAGGATAAGAAAGTATTTATTTTCTAATGACATGTTGTTTAAGATGGGTTTTGGGGAATAGGAGGAAAAGACATGGTTGGAGTGTGTCCATTTTGCCAGAAATGTAAGAATTTGAGGATGATGCTATAGTTAAGATGTTAGGGACAACTTTGTTGAGCGATAAGTATATGGTTGAGAAATTGGTATTTGCCCTGGTAAGCAGTGTGGTGCCATTGAAACTTTCTGAAGATGGTATGATCTGATCCAGGTCAGCCTTTAAGAAGACCTACGTAAAAGGTTCATAAGCTTTTTGTATGACCTATTTCAGAAAACAGAAAAAAAAAAAAACAAAAACCTGAGGAAATGCTATAGTAAACTGAGGTTGCCACCTTGTCTTGGAAACAGTCTGTTCAGTCCAGATAGAGATTTTCAACCATACAAATTTGTCGTCAAATTTAGAATAGGATTTTTAAACAAAAATCCATAGAAGAATCCTAAAGCTCTGGCCTCTATATTGGCATGGCAACAATTGTCTAGAGGTGAGTCGTAGTTTGCTTCTTTTCTGTGGTACCTGTGTGCTGGTTCATATCAGTCATCATAAGGTCTGGATGTTTCCTGCTTAGTTCTTGAAGCATTTATTATAACCTAATGAACAAAAAAAGAAGGTACAGTCCAAGTTTCAAACTTACCAGCCCAAGATCCTGAAAAACAATAGTTATAATAGTACCCTGGAAGTATATTCATTAGTTGTATAGAGTATAGTTTCATGGCTTTTTTCCCCCTTAATCATTATATTTAATTTTGTATGATTAATAACTGTACTATAGAACTGAAGTTTTTTATAAATTGATTATTTTGAACAAGGAATATTTTTTAAACACATTTTGTTAATCAGCGAGTGGAACAGGAAAGCAAAACAAAAAAACAAAGAAAATGATTTGACTTATATAACAGGATTATTATTTTACAGAAGGAAGAATAGGAGTAAGAGGGAGGTAAAAGAAAATTTTTTTTCAATAGGAGAAATAAATAAATTTTGGGGATTTAGTCATATTTTAACATTAATAATAGTATTATCTCTATTTGGAGTACATTTTCTAAAATATATGATGTGTTCTCTATTTTGCACCCTATCATTTGTAATATCCTCCATATTTTATTTACATATGTTTTATATCAGTGATAAATGAGGTAACATATTGAATCCAAACTTAAGTGTTTTAGAATCCTCTGAAATACAATATTAATGTAAGCTAGGATAGCACAAAGAAGAAATTCTATTATGTAACTTTGTGTTCAACTTGCCAAGTTCTTCCTAACTTTTAGGTCTGTCTTATTTTATGCACTTCCTTTTACCTGGAAGTCTCTCTTTTTACCATTTCTGGTCTATTTCCTGTGCTGTCTCACAGTTTAGTTATCACAACCTCCATGCATTTTTCCCTTTCCACCAGGCTGGTTTAAGAATGGAGCATGTAGGTACGCCTGGGTGGCTCGGTTGGTTAAGCGTCAGACTCTTGGTTTCCGCTCAGGTCATGATCTTATGGTTCATGGGTTTGAGCCCACATAGGGCTTCTTGCTGACAGTATAGAGCTTGCTTGGGATTCTCTTTCTCTCCTTCTCTCTGCCCCTCCTCTACTTCCTCTGTCTCTCCAAATAAATCAATAAAACTTTATTTAAAAAAAGAATGGAACATGTAATGCTTTATGATTTACAGTCTTTTAACAAACACCATCTCATTCGGTCCCCATTATCCTCATTCATTCATTCATTCATTCATTCATAGAATGTTTGTGAAACTCCCATTCTATGCCAGTACTGAAGTAGAGGGGAGGTTTCCAGACATGCAATAAAGAGTTTTTGTTCTTAGGAAACTCACAGTTTAGTAAGGGAGAAAAATGAGTCTGTGTAATTCAGTGTGTGAGTTCAAAAATTGAGATTTTCACAGGTGGAAACAAAATAGGTGGATATATTTGAGAAGAGGTGGCCAGAAAGGGAAAAAGAGAGACAGGGAAAAGATTTTGCTAAGTTTTGAAGACCTCAGGGATTTAAGTAGGAATAGAGAATAAAAGAAAGGCTGAAGTCAAAGATAGGAAACAAGTGGCTCCGTAGAATAGAACTGTTTCTGTTTTATTTCGTTATTTTCATCAGTTGAGCTCCAAATATGGTCTTGGCCGTATTCATAGCACTCTGCACGGATTCTTTATTACAGACAATGAGTCTGAGGCACAGAGAAATGAATATTCCTTATCTAAAGTATGTTTTGCATTGTCATTTTCTGCATTCTATTTTCTACATTATGAGGTTAAATGTATAGTTTTTTTCCAAATACCTGTGAATGAAAGAAGTCAAGTTTTTTCTAAAATTCAAAATATAACTGTCAAAACTTTTTCTCTAATTTATACTTGTTTCATACATATTTAAAGTATTTAGCCCTTTGTTTTATATATTAAATTCTCATATTTTCACTATGTGTGTACTCTAAGAAAGGTTGAGTTAGATGTGACAGAAGAAAAGGCATCGGTGCTAAATTTTATCAGATGGCATCCAACTATTGCTGAAAGATAGGAGCAACTTTATTTTCTAAAATTACTTGAAATGCTAAAATTAAAATATCACATAAAACTCCAACTTTCTAGTATCTACTTTCTTTTATCTCATAAATGAGTGGCATGTTAGACCCAACATGTTAGATCCATGTTGCTCCTAGAATAACAATTCTATGGAGTGTGATGGAGCAAATGTTTTCTTTTTCCAAGTTATATTTTCTGGAAATAGCCTTAAAGTGGACTTGATAAATACATGCAATTCTGTTGTATCTTACTGTGTGCCTTAAGAGATATTATTTTGACCTAAATTAGTAGAGAAAAAGTTGCAGCTTACATTACTTTTATTGTAAGACATTTTAATCATGAACAAACTTTATTATAAAGAAAACAAGTTAGAGCACCTGGGTGGCTTAGTCAGTTAAGCATCCGACTTTGGCTCAGGTCATGATCTCACAGTTAGTGAGGTCTAGCCCCTCGTCGAGCTCTGTTCAAATTCTGTGTCTCCTTCTCTCTCTGCCCCTCTCCCACTCTTGCTCTCTCTCTCTTTCTCAAAAGTAAATAAACAATAAAAAAAATTGAAAAAAAAGCAAAGAAAACAAGTTATGACTTTGGAAGCTAAGAGTTTTACAAATTTTTCAACTTAATTTTTATTTTATTTTTTTGATTGGAGGCATTTGGTCAACACTTTGGAGCTATAATCCATGGAGTGTTAATTAAAGAACTATTGAGTGCTCCCAGCGGTCACTGAGGGAAAATTTGAAAATATAAATTACGGATTTCATTTCTTTAACATTTGCCCTATGGTCAAAGGAGAGGATGAATAAAGTATATATCTTTAAAATATGAATTGCATTTGAATTATACAAAAATTAAAGTATCAAAAAAATTAGAAACAAAGACAGATTGTCAAAAACCTGGCTTCTAATAATGGCTGTTACTGGCTGAGCAAATTATTAGAATTCAGTGTGCTGTTGGGGCCCCTGGGTGCCTCAGTCGGTTAAGCGACTTTGGCTCAGGTCATGATCTCACAGTTCGTGGGTTTGAGCCTGCGTTGGGTTCTGTGCTGACAGCTCAAAGCCTGGAGCCTGCTTCAGATTCTGTGTCTCCCTTTCTCTCTCTCTGCTCCTCCCCCGCTCATGCTCTGTCTCTCTCAAAAATAAAAAAATTAAAATAAATAAATAAATAAACATAGAATTAAGTGTGTTCATTTGTAAACTGGAGGATTAACTAGTTGATTTGCAAGGTCTAGTTAAGTAACTGATTTATGTAATTTATATACACTGAAAGCCAGTGTTGTATGCAAATATTTAAAATTTTATTTTATTTGTTTTTTTAAACTTTATTTTTAAGTAATCTTTACACCCAACATGGGGCTTCAACTTGCAACCCCAAGATCAAGAGTCACGTGTTCTACTGGCTGAGTCAGCCAGGTGCATCATCCCCCAAATATTTAAAATTTTAAATGGCTGGCAGAGGTCAGCAAATCTAGTATAGGAACTTAATGAATCATACAGTCCTAATTTGGACTGTATAGATTAGTTTGGAGTAGTTTTTATTTTTTAAATGATGGCCACAAAGAGATGCTGTCATTTATACAGATTCACATAGATTTTAAAAGCCTAAGATATTATAATTGAGAATATTTCCTTTTTATATTCATACATTATTTCCTAGAAGAGGAAAACTGATACTTTTTGAATAGCGCCTATAATATACCATGAAAAACTTGCATATTTTGTGCATTTAATCTAATAATAACCCTATGATGTGGATATCATTAAACCCATTTCAGTAATGAGGAAACTGAGACTCATTAAGTTACAAAACACCTTGATAGAGATAGGGTATAAGCCCTCAAGGCCTGACTCTAATGTTCATGTTCTCTATGCTGCACTGTCTTCCAAAAGTAGGTGTCAGTGCCCTTTGAGCTCCCTCTCCTCCATTAGAAGAAATATACCTCTAAGTAACAAAATGGATGGGGCACCTGGATGAGTCAGTTGAACGTCCAACTGTTGATTTCGGCTCAGGTCATGATCCTAGGGTCCTGGGATCGAGCCCCACCCCCACTTCTGTGCCGAGTGTGGAGCCTGCTTAAGATTCTCTTTCTCTCTCTCTCTCTCTCTCTTTCAAATAAATATATAAAAAAAATAAAAATAACAAAATAAATAACAAAAGTGTGACTTTTATAAACCCAGGGAGTAAGACAGTGAAATAGGCTTGATAACAGGACTACAGGAGGTGAAAAGAATACATATTAAAATTTTGGTTGATCATTAAGATAGAAAAGTAATGCACAGGGCTTGGAGAGCTTTGAGGATTCTTCTCCATATTTGCATTGTAGGCCAAGAGGAGTCTAAGGTATCTGAGACAGGGTGGGGAGTAGGGAATATTGAAGAAAGAACAAGGTATACAGACAGATCAAGTCAGATGAGAAGTCATTTAGTGTAGGTGAATGATAAGGACTAAAAAAAATTACCAATGAGTTGCAAAGTAAAGGCAGCAGCAGAGTATGTTTGGGGGAGGTTGAGGAGAATTTTTCCAATTCTCTTCCAATTTTTACTAATTTTTCATCTGAGCAAAAAGATTCAAACATACTTTTAATTTTTGTTCAGTAATGAAATGAAATTATATTTAAGAAAGTGCTCTCAAAAAAGTTAAAAAGCAAAAGCTGTACAAGATCTTTTCACATAATTTTATGAATGATACAATTTTAACGAAGGCAAATGATCCAGGACTATGGGAATTCAAGGATTGATAGTCCTCCTTTCTTTATTGCTTATTATAGCATCATCCAAACTGGAAACAGTGGAATGACATTAACCAGTCTGATCTTCATAAGTCAATATGTTAACAAAACATTGCATTAGCGTAACATCTGAAGTCACAATATTGCACTTTTCACATAATTTTCTATAGGTTGTTTCCTGTTGAATAATAAATTGGGCTTGGGTGTGAAAATTGATGATGGTGACTTTCATTTCTGTAATCTGAAGATTCCAAAGCCTGAAAATCAAAAGTTTATCTCAAGTACATCTAAAGATAGCAGTAAAAAGTGGTCTCATGATGGTGCTGCCTACCCTGATTGTGAAACATTGTGCTATGCACTATTTCCCTTATGCATTATGCCCATTAAAAATGTTTCTGCTAAAATTTGTAGTGTAATAGTGACTTTGAGAAATACACAGAAAGGAAGGAAATGTTTGGTCAAATTACTACTTAATTATTCCAAAGCTGCAGCGACTGGCTTTGTTTTGCTCTCCTGCACTGAATAACTTCTGATGCAATCAAACTGAAAAGTCAGGAAATTAACTTTTATGGAAATTGAGTCATGCATTAAATGCATTTCCAATTCTGATACTGTTTATTTAGTAACCAGTAAAACTGAACCAAGCTGTACTATGAATTGAAGGATCAGGACTTCAAATAAGCACTTCCGTTTCCTTCAGTATCTCTACACTTGGCTGGCCACAGTTTCTAGGAATTTTGTTTTTTTATATTATTTAAAATAGAGGATTCAATGTTTATGCTAAAGTGATTTTTTAGTTTTTACCTGTGACAAAAGTTTTTACTTTTTATTTTTTTTAATGTGTATTTTGTTTTTGAGAGAGAGAGAGAGAGAGAGAGAGAGACAGAGTGCACAAGCAAGGGAAGGGCAGAGAGAGAGAGAGAGCGAGAGATAGAGCCTGACACGGGGTTTGAACCCACAAACCATGGGATCATGACCTGAGCCGAAGTCAGATGCTTAACTGACTGAACTACTCAGATGCCCCTGTTTTTTGTTTTTTGTTTTTTTAATTAAATTCTTTTCACCTACTACCTGTTGTTCCTTTATTTTTTTTTCTTTTCTCTAAGTGGCCCTCAGATAACCTTATTAATATCGAGGGAAGCCTGCAACAATTGTATTCAGTTCAGACTTACACTTTCGAGTAAGACCATGTTATATGTAAGTAGAAAAGAACTTACTATAGTGTAGTTAACATATATGTGTCTTTGTATAATATGTATGTGTATGTGTGCATGTACCTATATTTATAGAGACTTTTAAACAAATACAAAGATATTAAAACTATTTAAGATTATACTGAGCTATCAGAAAAATGAAGTGGATGTACCACTATTTTTTTCAAAATTCATGTACTAAGCTTAATTAACTGTTTGCCTATATGGCCATAGTCTCATGATACTTATGTTATGTTTCCATTTTCTTTGGTTTGTCAGTGTGAGGTGGTATGTTTGCATCTTTCCGTCGTATCTTTTGGTGAGAGCGATGTCGTGAGGCTCTTGGCCTACCAATATGTTCATAGAACTGTAGAGACAATGGTCTTTCTAATTGTGGCCTGTATTGATGAATCATCAGTTCAGCTTTGTAGAAAGTCATGATTAACCATTTTGTCCCTGACTATGTAGTCACGCCTTAGGATCTGCTAAAGAAATGCTAGATTTGTTAGAATGTAGTGCCTTGTAAGAGCATTTGAGGACGTGCACCTGGAAAGTTTGTTCTAGCATAGACGGTATCTGGTCTAATGCAAGAGCACGTTGACTTTGGAGTTAGGTTAACCCAGAAATGAGTCAAAAGTTACTTAGTTTTTTAAGTTTCCACATCTTTAAAATGTGCATGGTAATACTTTCCTCGGCGATATGGTGTCGGAATTACATGAAATAATGTATAACTTTTCTATCGTATAATATGCGCTCAAGGGATATTTGTTCCTCCTGCCTCCACATGTTCTTTATTGTAGGGGTTGGCAAAACATCATCACTTCTACTCTGACACCTGCAGAGTGTCTTACCAGCCTGCAGATTGAACACTTTGTGTTATATTTTCCAATCTATTTGCATATTGATGATCGAAACCCTGCATTCTTTTTTTTTTTAAAAATTTTTTTTTCAACGTTTTTTATTTATTTTTGGGACAGAGAGAGACAGAGCATGAACAGGGGAGGGGCAGAGAGAGAGAGGGAGACACAGAATCGGAAACAGGCTCCAGGCTCTGAGCCATCAGCCCAGAGCCTGACGCGGGGCTCGAACTCACGGACCGCGAGATCGTGACCTGGCTGAAGTCGGACGCTTAGCCGACTGCGCCACCCAGGCGCCCCGAAACCCTGCATTCTAAGAAGTAGAAACATAACCAGATTACTGTGTGATGCCTAAAATATGGGAATAATTTTGGTGATGCAGCTACTACCTTAGAAGGTAATTGCTTCATTCTGTGTCTGTTTTCAGAACAGAGTGTAAGTGGTACTAAATTCTAATTATGTGTATACCAATTTGTAGTTGAACAATATTGCAGTTCTCCCTGATTAGCATGAGCATCAGAGAATATGATTTCACTTCAGGTTAATGTTAATCCAGAGAGTCACATCACTTAATATCATTTTGAAAATTTGTTTGTTAAAAACATTTGTTTGACATTAGAGTAGCCCACTCTTTGTTGTTGTTGTTGTTCTTTTGTTTTTTGTTGTGTGTGTGTGTGTTTGTTGTTGTTTCGTTTCTTTTTGACAGACTTTAGAGTGACTGGACTGTGCCATTAATCTATTTATAAGAAATAAAATTAAAACCTTACAGATAATTGTGCATAGTTTGTGAACTAATGCAAAACAACTACCTTAATGGGGATTATTTGTATTCCATTTCCATTGGTTTACTCCAAAGATATATTCTCAATGATAATAAAGTAATAAAAGATTGTTTTCACAGCTGTTTGTCTTTGATTACATATTTCTTTGAAGTACTGTAATAAGACAGACTTTGAACCTGGAAAGGGATCAAATAATGAATTGTTCTGCTTTGTGAAGCTTAAGAAGGGATTTTATTGTCGAAACATATAGTGCGACATATTTTTTCTTCTAACAGTTAAATAATGGTTGAAAGTACTGTGAGATCATTACAGATGGACTAGATTAAAGGGCTTGGGGCCAAGTGTGAGTGATCGTTACCAAAAAATTGGTACTTTGGTTTTAAAAGTCAGATTTTATAATTACCAAATATTTCAATGGTTTACTTTTGAGTAAAAATAGTATATTATAAAGTGGCTGGAATATCTTCTCATCTTATAATATAAAACTTAAATTCCTGAATCCCAAGAGACTCATTCCAAATTTGTTATCCACTTCACATTTAGGAAGATTAGATTAATGAGATTCTATAAATTAGACTAAATGTCATTAGATAAAAGAACATTAACAAACATCATATGGTTTTTCTTGTATCTGAAATAACAATTTAGAAAGTGTAACAGAAAGTTCAGTTGTAGCATTCTCAATAGATTTTCAGATGTTATATATTAATATGACTGTAACTGTCATTCCATCTAAATTTTCTCTTAAGAATCACTTAATGTTTATTGATCAGCACACATGTGGTGGGTATTATAAAAATAATAGAATTAGGCATAATCAATGTAGTGTTTTATTTTGGTTCAACCTGGGATGTATGTACTATTTTGTGTAATTAAAAAGCATCAAATGGTAATGGAGTAGACATTTCAATATTGTATATTTTGTTATCAAAGTTATATTGCAACAGCAGGCTGCTTTTGTAAGTATTTGGAAGTTCCTGACTATTGCAGAGCAAAAGATTAATATTTATGTGTGCATTTTGGAGTCTCATTATGAGTTTAATATTTTTTCCAAACTAGTTTTTGTTGTATTTAGAAGAAACTTTTTTTTTCTTTGTTTAAGATATAAACCTTTCAAATGATAATTTTCATGGAAATACTAGACAAAGGAATATTGTAACTTTAGAGATTTTTATGATGAAGGTGTGTTTAAGAGATGTCACTTTGATATTTTTACATTATGTCCTACATTTGTCAGCTAAAACCAGGATATTGCCTCAATGAGAAAAAGCATGTTCTGCACTTGTCAAAAGGCAGTAAGTAATGATTAAAATAGCAGTGTGAAACGCTAGGAGATTAAAGTGATGCTAATGATAAGTGAGAGAAGAAAAGGGCAAGCTATATTTTAATCCCTGAGAGAATGGTTAATGACTTCTATTGCCTGAGATTAAACTAAACCTGTCTCATCAGCTTTTTCTGCCTGGTGAAAAAAAGCTCTCTCCACTTTAATTTATTAAAGTCTTTTAAGGAAGCACATTGATCTACAGAGGTTAAACTTTTAAAAATTGTGCAAAATACACACAAATGCTTTAACAAAAGTGTGATTTTGTTGCTTTTAGGCATGCTCACAGATTTATAAAGAATGCATTGTCTATGCCATAGTACGTTTAATTAAGGAATTTTAATTACCTAAACTAGGAGGTTTGTTCCTTTAAAACACCAGAACATATTCATATTACCGTGTAGGCACGGGGCAAGTATACTATAGAGATCAGTCTATATGAAGAGATTAAATTACACTAGTGATTACTGCATGGTTTGTTCAGAATAATACATGTACTGTTCAGAAAAATGAAATCTTGTTTTAAAAAACTTTGAGCACTGTAGTAAATTAGAATCTATAAATGAATCGATCTGCTGTTAACTTTAGTTAGTATGCTTTTGTGAATTTCAATGTTTGACAATTTAGTTGGTAGTTCATTTCTGGAATAGTTTTTTTTTTTTTTTATCCTTTACCCATCCTCAACGATGGAGATGATGCCCACCTTTACTCAAGTATTGTACAACTAATATTCATCTTATTCTAGTGGGATAAATAGTGTGTGTGTGTGTGTGTGTGTGTGTGTGCATGCGCGCACGCACGCGTGCATTTGTATGCATGTATGTGCCTAATGGTGTGGAGATAGGAAGATGGAAAATGACAAGAAATACACCCAAATCCTTTCTATGACTTTGTAGGCCCTATACTTACATTTACCAACATTATATCTTAATTATTTTCGGTCATTTATCATCAACAGAACAATTTCTACCAAGTCAGGTCAAAGTAGTTTATTGATGCATTGTTATAGGGGAGAAGTGATTTCTGCTTTCTAGAAAGGTATACTTCTACTTTCTAGAGTCATATAAATGCTACCATGGTTCAAAAGTTGCTGATTTTTTGCAAAAGTAAATTCTTATTTGCATTTAAATACCGAAATGACTTTCTAACTCAGCTATTTCATAACAGAGTTGTACCTCAGTTTAGAAGAAATTTATCATTTGATCACTTTAGCAAAGTTTTTGACTTTTTTGTTTTGCTTATTTTTGCTTTTGGTGGTGGTGGTATTCTTTGTAATCTCATTATTAATACTATCTTAAGAGTATATTTCTTTCTACTGACTAAACCAAGAACCATAAGTAAGATCTTTTCTAAAATTTCATTATCTAAAATATTTTTAAAACTTTATTTCATACATAACTTTTTAGGCTAGGGAGTTTAAATGCAATACATTCTTTGATGTTAATGAAACACCAATTTTTCTGAAGGCCATGTAGCCCTAATGAGCAGCTTCTTATAAAAGAACATTTAATCAAGGTTTATTTTTAACTTGTTTAAACAGATCTAATAGTTTGTGCTGATTTCATTTCAGTATAATAATTGCTAGCAATCCTATTAGTAAGTCCTGGTACAAGGAAGGTAACACAAATTCCAATCTAATGAGAGCAGTGTTACGGCAAAAACCATGTCGTCAAGGAAAGATCTGTGTTATATTGGACAGAGGCACCTGGATATTCTGTCCATAGTTTTGTTTCCATAAAATTCTCAGTCCTGAATTACTAATATTTACATGGATTTTACTAGCTTTAGTTAACAGAGATTCCTATCGCCATTACAACAGGGACAAAGTTAATGAAAACAACACTTATTTAAGGGGACGTTTTGGGAAAAGAAATTATATTTACCACCCAAGCATATTTGGTATGGATCACTTTCTTACAATAAAGCCTGTTATATAATGTAGTTATAATTTGTACCTATGGTGCATATAAAAACCAATCTTTGAGTGCCTGTTTTCTTTTGTGAGCTTCAGATTGGAGCAAATGAAATGTTACTGGAATATGGGACATATAAGTGGTATACCTGATAGATTTGAAGGATGATTTAGACTACCAAAATATTATATAGTTTTAAAGATAGGTGACAAAAGAGTTCTATTAAGAGCCAAGTGTTTTAGATTTACTTACTATTAACTTACTATTAGAATTGGCTTAAAGCAGCATTATGATACTTCAGGTTGTTCAGTGAATGCAGGATTTCATTGCATTTAAGAATGAAAACAGCAAAACTCAGAAGTAAGACTCTTTTGGTAGTGAAAATAGAAGAAGGCAAGGATTTCAGGCCTAATAATAAAAGTGAATATCTGCCAAGTTCAGGTTATAATCTTTTAAACTTTTTATTACTTAATATGACACAGTGACATTTAAAATATGGAGAAATTGAAGATAAATAATATGGAGTGAATGGCAGAATTGATTTAAAATTTTAAAGCTGTACTAAAAGTATTCTAATGCACTGAAGGGCATTTGTAAGTTATACATTGTTTATAGGTTTCTGATTAGAATCCCAAAGCATAATGTATTACAGCTTGCCTTTCCCATGATAGAGAAAGAATATTGTCTGTAGAAAATAGTGGATAGTAAAATTTAGCCTCTTTTTTCATGTAAATCATCTGCTTTTTGTGAAAGGTCTTTATGCATAGGATCATGTCACATGTTATTAATTTCAATCAATAACTGATATATTTGGTCTTTCTGGAAGATTTCTTTATGAAGAATATTATTTATTGCTCCAAAGAAATTAAAATTAGAGTAATGGTGTGAGAAGCCTGATTTTTATACCCTCAATATAAGAAATAATGTTTCACAAGAGTACTAAAATCGTGATATGCTGATAACTTGATAACTTAAAAGTTTTTTTTTTTTTTTTTTTTTTTGGCTACATTTGGTTAAAGAGTATCTGATTTACATTCTGTGTTTTATGAAAGTGATCCTACCAACGCAAACATTATTATCAACTAGGGTGCACGATAACAGTGTAGATTCATTGGTCTCATCCTACATATGCTGAATTTCACATTCTGGAGGTGAAACTGAGAAATTCATACTTTTAAAGAAGTTCTACAGGTGTTTTTATTGTGCACAAAGTTTTGCAAACTACTTTTTAGAGAAAAAAGTCCAGACTCTATTGGCTTAGCGAAATGGCCCCTATTTAGCACTTTGGACCTAAAATGAGCCTAGAAAAACTTAAGATATTTTGTGTAGAGTATATGTATTAAATTGTTAAGAAGCATTTAGAAAAAATATTGGAAAGACGTGTGTGGCTTTAAATATAAGTAAAAGGCACATAGATGTCAAATTTAGGACATCTTTCACTGACACTGTATACTCAAATGAATTATGTCATCTGGCTCAAGTCCCTATTCTATCTTAACTGCAAACAAACTCACACTATTTGTACTGAATGCTTATACACATTGCATTCTGAATACTAAGTTGGAATGTATTTACAAATCTGAAAGAACTGCAATGTTTAATGCATAGGTCGCCATAGAAACTAATTAACTTTTATTTCTATGTCAAGCTAAAGTAGTCTAATACAGATGAAAATTGTGGCAAAGGAATTATAGTATCAAAACTAGGGGGAGAAAAAGCACCAACACTCAGCAAATGTGCAATCGAAATGCATGATGGCAAATAACTCAGCAGTGGGTTGTTCTTAATTCCAGTGATTATGATGTTAAAAACTGTCCAGATAGAGTCCACATTTTCCTTGAGCTGTTTGAGCAATTTAAATGGAATTTGGCAAACAATAGAAGCAGTATACCATCTATCAAACAATGCCAGGAAAGGTTTTCAGTTTAAGGATTATTCCATATTTTATTCCAGCTGCTTTATTTTGTTCTAAAATTACCTGTCTTTTTTTGAATTAGGAAAGAAAAAAACAAATGGCATCTTTATTGTTCATTCATTGTGCTCAGCACCATAGAGCTGTTCTTATAACACTTTTAAAAGTGCATAAACTACAAACATTTTACTTTCTTGAGGGCAAATACTGTACATTTTGCATTTTTCCCCACTCCCATTTATTGAATATGTTTTCGTCTTAAGGAAAGCAATATGTGAGTATAAAGAATGAATTTTCATTACATCCTGTTATATCCCACACCTTCCTACCTGCATGAGGCTTCTCCCAGTCCTGATCATTAGAGAAATAAACGCCCCTCTTGTGGCCTTATACTCATTTCAAAAAGAAAGGATGGGCAATAGGAAATCCATAAGTTATTTTGGTTTTGATGATGGCATGTCTTATTTTAAGGAGTGCTGATGCAGGTACAGCTAATGATTAAGAATATTCAAATAAAAGAGGTTGAGTAACACTGTTGAGTTTTCAGAGGCAATAATGGGACTTCTATTACTGAAATAGTTTTAGTGAAAATGTGCTTATTCTGAAATTCTAATTTCATGATAGCCCATAATAATATTAATAGTAATAGTAGGGATTTTCAGAATTAAACACATAAACACTACACCATCATTAAAAATGCTGAATTTTGCCCCAGGGACTAAATTACATAGTATTGGAAAATACTGCTTATCTGCTGCTTAAAATATCCTTAATTTTAAGAAATCACATTCTTCTCATCTCACTGAAACTTACACAGAAGAAAAAGTGTTAAAGGGCTAGGAAAATATTATTTCATCATTCCTGTTCCATTAGAATTCACTTGGGTGGCTGAGAAAATGGTTTATGGATTAGAGAGAGAAGAACAAGCTAAAACATTTCATACCTTCATCTCTGATAAATTCCCCAAACTCATTCTTTGCATCTGAGCCATAAATAACAACCATGCTTTTTGCTAAAAAGAGCTTTTTTCCTACACCAGGTCTTTTGTCTTGGAGATGAATGCTATAATAAATTTGAAGTCTTAGGGGGGGCATTGTTTGAACTATAACATTATGGTTTACAACTGTTGCTTCTATTATGAGGAGGATAAAAAGCGACTATGAAGCTTGATCTCTGTCATAGAAATGGATTAATATTTCAGTCTTCAATGTGGGTCAAGTGTATGATTCTCCCCAAAGCAATTCACCATGATTAATTTTTATTATGTGGGCATTCAGATTCTCTTTATATTCTTATGTATTTTATCCCCCCACCAAATCACCCCTCAAAATACTATAACTTAGCTTTTCATTTTATATAACAGCAGAGAGATGGGATTTTTAGATCTTATTAAAATGTTCATAAAACCTTATGTAAATAAGCTAAAATTTCTAAATTTCTTCCTTCTTAAAAATTATAGGAATAGCCCAGATTATAATAGAAACTTAAATCATTGTATCAATAATAAAATTAAGTTAGTTTACTGATAAACAATGTCAAATAGTATGATATTTCAATTGCCAAGTAATATGATATTTTAGTCTCCCAATGATTAAGTAATTAATCATCAGGAAAATGTAGTGTCACTGGGGGAAAAATGGAAGTTGCATAAAGGTGTAGTGTTTATGATCTGTTTTATCTGAAGGGAGGGGAGTCTCAACCAGAAAATAAGATCTCTCCTTGACTTTGTTATCTTACTCTATCAATCTAGCCTGTGAGTTTTCATGTACATTGTGCATGATGCTAATCACTACAAAACTTTGAAAAATAACTTTTTTTGGTCCTCATCTAAGACCTTTTTGCAGGAAGATACTGACACTTTTTATGTGTAAATAATTTCATGTATTAAAATCATTTTCTTTGGGGCTTTTATTCTTTCCTAGCTTCTGAGAAATTTAAGGGACTTCAAAATATTACATTTCAGTATTCATATTAATTCCTACAAAGTCTTTGTAAGAGCAATCAGCAAGTCGTATGTATTTATTTTATAAGTTATTGTTGAGGGCCTACTGCCCACCAGTCACATCAGTTATAAATCCAAGCAATCCACGACTTCCATCTGCAGGAAGCTCAAACATCCAGGATACACAATTACATAGGGAGAAAGAATTACAGTCACTGGGATCAGATATAAAGAGGTTACATGATGTTTCGTGTAGCTATATATAATTCAGTTTCATTAGGCAGCATATCTCAAACCTGGCTGCATCCTAGAAAAATCTAGGCTGCTCTTAAAAAATACTGATGCCCAGACCCTACTTCACACTAACAAAATAGAAATCTTAAGAGATGAGTGAAGCCAGGCCACTGAGGTTTTTAAAACCTTCCCAGGTGATTATACACTCTAATGTACCTCTAGGGTTGAAAACTGCTGGATTAGAACTGAGAGCAGAAAGGGAAAAAGGTAAAGAGGGGAGGGAATTTGGGGGGGTGGGGGGTGGGGGTAGAAACGTGGTTGTAAGGACCTCACTGTTAGTTTGAACCTGTTTTAGGCCCAGGCTCTGTTATTCTCTAATCCAGTGATTTTCGATGAGTTAAATCTGGGAACATTACTGGTAAAATTGGGGGTCTCAAATCCCACTTCCTATGGTTGATAGAAAGAGTAAATAAGATAGTATATAAAAGCATTTTAACAGTGCCAGGCACATGCAATGACAACTATTATTATTGCTCTTTAAAGATGGGTTGGAGTGATAGGCAGGGGCCGATCATGAAGGCTGTCATTTAGTCTATGGAGTTTAGATTATATTCTGAAAGCAATGAGGAAATATTACGGATGAGAAAGACTTACTACAGCACATTACATAACCAAATTTGCATGGCATAAACAAAACTTTAGCAGCCAACTGGGGGTCCAGTTGGAAAGTGCAGTACAATTGGAGGTGTTAACCTTCAAAATAAAACTGCCAGTTACTTTACCAGCAAAAGATGGGTGTATTCAAGAATAACAGAGAATTGTACTCCAGGACATGCAAGGTATGTCAATTCCCAGGAGCAAAGGAGATGAACTGCTCTCTTGTAGAGGAAAGCAGGAAGTTGGGAGGAGCTGTTACAAACAAAAAAGTCCATTGGTATAAACTGGGAGTGTGAAGCATAGTGACTTTTGACTGGCTGAGTTGTGATTGTCTCTCATTTACTGGGGTGTTGCCCGGGGGGGGGGGGGGGGGGAGCCTTCCTACTCTGTGCTGCCATAGTAAAATAGTATTCACAGGCAAGGCACAAGTAGGTCTCTCTCTTCTGGTTGGGTCTGCAATGTACAATGAGTCATAGGGCGTGACGGCGCCCCCTGCCAAACCTGATTCCACCCTAGTGATGTTTCCTTTTCTTAATTTTCACAGAGGCAAGAAGCCTAGTTAGGAGACTATTGTTAACAGTCTGGGTAGCAAATAAGTAGAGCCTTTGCTAAGACAGTCACCACAGGAATGGAGAGGGAGAAATGGATGTAACAGTGCCTTAAAGGCTAGAAAGAACTAGTGGAATATGATCACATATTAGGTGTTTGTTAATGAGAGGAGATGCAAGGAGCAGGTGAAGTCAGAAGTTAATGTCTTCCAAATGTCTGGTTTGTATGAGTTGATGGATGGTTCAGCAGGAAAGGGAATACAAAAGGAGGAGCGGAATTGGGAAAAGGTGACCAATTCATGGAAATGTATTTGTGATAAGTGTGCAATAGCCAAATGGTGGTGTCCAGAGTTAGTTAACAGTATTTATATCAATGGGGGGACCACTTTGCACCTTACTTGGAAATTGAAAATTGGAATGAATGGGAATTCTTGGAAAAGATGATTTAGAGAGGGAAGAGCTAAAAATGAAACTCTGAATAGTATTTACTTTTTAGGAAAATCAGGAGAGGATTCAGTGAAAAAAGGAGGCGTGGTTAAAGATCTAAAAAGATAATCAATTACAGTGTTGTTGCTAAAACCAAAAGACCAATATATTTCAAGATGTAAACAGCTATCAAGGTGCCTAGGAAATCAGTCTACAGAGAATTCTCCTACCGGAGATGGAGTAGTCGCATATTTACTGCATTGGCATATCTTCAAACCCTAAAGAGTAAAAAAGTAAAATGAAAACTTTCATGTGTTGAGCATAGATTAAGCACCTGTATAAGCACAACTAGACCAGGCAATTATTAGATGTGTGGAGTGAAACAGATCAAACTGACATCAAACTGACATATCTCAAGGCAACAACATTTTGAGACTTCATCACTGCCTTCACTTCTCTTCTGTTGTGCTTTTATTGGACATTTTCTTTATTTAAGTTATAACATACATTTACAGTTTTATACAATTAAGTGTATTATAATTCTTTGAGCAGGGTGTATGTGTATGTGATAATTTTGAGGTTTGTATTATTACTATAACATAATGAACTGCTGGAGACTTTAAATATTGTGAGAATAAAAATAGTGAAAAATGAAGTGTACATTAAGGCAGCTAATTATTAATATTATTCATAGTGGTAATGATGTTCTTACTTAAATCATCCATATTTAATCTTCTAAACACTGAATGTTATTAAAAGATTAATTTGTTTTTAAAATCCAACCATTGCATTAAAGAATCATATAGTGCTAACTATTCTGACCAGTATTTCCTGTGGAGCACAAGCCTTTGTAAATTACATATGTGACACTTTTATTTTAATGATCGATTATTAGATTTACTATTTCTATATGTAATCTTCTGTTTTTGAAATCTACCTGATTTCAAAGGTATATAAAGGAAGGAATGCAGAATCTCTAATTAAAAATGGGATGGGGTGCCTGGGTGGCTCAGTCGGTTAAGCGTCCAACTGCAGCTCAGGTCATGATCTCTAGGGTTCTTGAATTCCAGCCCTGCATCGATCGGGCTCTGTGCTGACAGCTCAGGTCAGCACAGAGCCTGGAGCCTGCTTTGGATTCTGTGTCTCCCTCTCTCTTTCTGTCCCTCCCCCTCTCACACTCTGTCTCTCTGTCTCTCTCTCTCTCAAAAATAAATATTAAAAAAAATTTAAAAATGGGGTAACTTTAATCAGAGGTCTGCATAATTCTAAACACTTAAATATTCCAACCAACCAAACAACCAACCAACCAAACAAACAAACAAAAAACAAAACCAAACAGACAATAACACAGCCTGACCTTTAGACTTTATATTTTAAATCAGTATCATTGGGTTTTAGCATTTGTGAGCAAATAGAGTCTTGGAAATAATTTATAACTGTCATTTTTTTTTTTTATAAACAAGAATGAGAGGCAAACTATTAAGAGCACAGACATTGGAATGCAACTGCCCAGATTTCAAACTTAACTTTGATGCTTACCAGCCACATAAATCTGGATTTATGGTTAAGTCTTCTGTGCCTCGGTTTTATAATCTGGAAAATGGCTACAGCAGTTTTATACTTGACAAAGCCGTTGTACTATTAATTCACTTAACATGTAAGATGTTTTCAACAAAACCATTAAATAAAATGATACGTGTTAATGTTTATGATGAAGATTATGACACTGGGCTCAGAGAGTGTTAAGATATCAGTGAAAGCAACATATATAGGAGATGATACCAAAGGTAACAGTCTTCAAACATGTCTTTCCATATCTGTGTTGTGAGCACAGTTCTTTATACCAGTGATAAGCCGCTTAGGCTTGTTTGCAGGTTTATGTGAACTGAAATTATTAAGGAAAATTAAGTTGCTAATGTGGTCCAATAATAACAAGAGTAATACCAGATCTTAAACATAAAATTTGAAAATATACTTATTTCTAAGATGTGCATTCCTAAGTACTTTTCTGACGCTCATTTTCATTACAGCATTGTCTTCATGGCACATACCCACATCTGACATTTTCTTGCTCAACGTTTTTTGCTCCCTAATTTGTTCAGTTGCTCACTTGTAGCGCAGAGCCAGGCTGGCAGGAGCTTTGCTTGTCCTTTCACATCTGAAAGCAGAAGGCCCAGAAGAGTGTCTACGACACTATGGACCCTTGTATAAAATGTGTTAAGTGTCCATGTTGCCATAGACTGAGATCCAATGACATGGGGAGTCAAGTTGATTTGAACTGTACTTCACAGACAGTGCATTTGCAGGCAATACTTGAGTACCAGCCCCTACCTTGAACCAGTTATTTTATTTCAGCGACTCAGTATTCTAGCCTGTTTCATTAATGTGAGTAACACAATAGCAGAGGCCTTTAAAGTTGTCACGTGGATGGAAAGAGCTAATAATTATGTGTACATATCAAACCACTCAATTATCAACGTATAATTAATAACAGTAGTAACATTCTTACTTAAATCTGTATTTTAGGAAACTTTATTAATACAATCATTCATATTTTAGATATCTTTATTAATGAAATTAAAACAGTGTTGAAAACTATACATGTAGCTTTCTCTGAATAATATTCTCAAGATCCACTACTTGTGATTTTATTATAGAAATTATAAATACCAAAAAATTATAAATACCATACAGGAGTTTAGTTCTTGTCTTCTCAGGGTATGGTCCTGGGACCAGCAGTATTGGCATTACCTGTGATTTTATTAAAAATGCAGGATCCCAGGGACACCTGCATGGCTCAGCCAGTTGAGTGTCCAACTCCTGATTTCAACTGAGGTCATGATCTCACAGTTCATGAGTTGGAGCCCCTCCTCGGGCTCCACGCTGACAGTGTGAAGCCTGCTTGGGATTCTCTCTCTCCCTCTCTCTTTCTCTGTCCCTCTCCCTCTCTCTCTGTTCTCTCTCTCTCTCTCCTTCTCCCTCTCCCTCTCTCTTTCTCTGTCCCTCTCCCACTCTCTCTCTCTCTCTGTCAAAATAAATAAATAAATAAATATTTTTTAAAACTGCAGAATCCCAGGCCTCACTCCAGATCTACTGAATCAAAACCTGTATTTTAAGAAACCTCCCCCGGTGATTTGTATGACCCTATGTGTTTGGGCAATAGTGATTTCAGGTGATATTTTAAAGGAGAATAAGTATTTAAGAATCTCAGAGGAAAGAAAAAAAATGCAAATCTTCACCACTAGCCAAAGACCATTCATCTAACTTCTATGAGACAATAATAATTAGAGGATAGTTCAACAGAGCATAGTTAGATTGAGAGAAAGGGAGAGGCGGTTGTAGTCAGCATCTAACTAGAGAAGGTTTGTGTCATAATGTATAATACGGGACCCCTTCGACCCTTTGAGTAAATTCTAACAAATACAGGTGAAATTGCCCTATTACACATGTTGTACCTTCTTCTGTCCAATAGGGTGAATTATAAAAGTGTGAAAATATAATGACTATCAGAGTATTTAATAAGAAGGATGAAATAATAATTTAAGGAAAATGATTCCCCAAGGGACTGAAGATTAGGATTAAAATGAGAGAGTAGCATAGAGGTAATGCAACATTTGATTAAGGACTTAATCTACTTATCTTTATTCAATTCAAGCTTTTTTTAAATTATTAAAATTTGGTGAAATGAGAGTTATTTTTAGATGTTCTTCCCCTGGAGCATAAGAGTAGGAGACAAAGGATTAAAGGACATACAAGATAAAGGGTTAAGGTAACATTGATGTAGAGACAATGGATCATGAAAATGATCACTTTATATTCTGTAAGATTCCTGAATTTGAAACGCCATATCAAGATTCTCTGATGTTCATGGAAAAAAAGGAAAGTTCTCGTTGAATGTGCCAAGTGCATTGTGTACCGATGATGGACTGTGAGGCAGATTACTAGCACTAAGGAGCGACTGGGGTGAGAAAGAGAGAAATAAAGGGAAAGAAAAAAGACAAATAGAATTTTGATAATTGAATTGTATTTGGAAAGATAAATTGGTCAATGGCACTAAGGGGGGGAGGGTGGAACCCTTCACCACCACACACCCTTGAGTTCATAAATATGCCAGTATCCATTTTTTCATTATTAGTAGAGAAGGCTGTGTCCTTTCCTTTGATGACGGTAACGAGTTCTATGACATTGCCACTTTGAGTTCTTGCTTCATTAGATTGGGTGACTGTTTATTTGAAATTGTAATGAAATATTTACTTTATAGAGCTATAAGGATTAACTGTGATAATTGAGTGAGGCTGATCTGGAGCTTTCAGTGTAATAGGTCCCCCTTGTTTGAATACAGAGCGCAGTGAGAATGAACGAGCAAGTGAGTGTGTTTCTGCCTGTCACTTTCTTTCTACATGTTGCTTTTTCTTCTGGAGATAAGTGGGCCTAATGCTGAACAAATACTGGAAATCAGAAGCCACTGAGAATCATTCGCCTCTCGCTTTCCCATGGCAGCATGATAGACGCTCAATCAAAGAACCCCCTCCTCTCAGCAAAGCAACAATTTTGTCACCACGAGCAAATCCAATTGAAAAGTCCCTCGGACTGAGAGGAGAACTCCAGTTGTCAGAATCAGCAAACAGAATGAAAAGAACTAAGAGGAGTAAATTGGCACCTGGGGCCGCCGTGGTAGCCTGTGATAGGCTGTGGCATTGTGTTGGGTAGACATTCAGCCATTTTCAGATATAATGGGAGAAATTAATGCAAATGAGTCAATGGAATGAAATGCATTTTAATGCAGATTTGAGGGACTATCCCGAACTGCTTGATAACAAGTCTCTTTAAGAAAAGGCTTACATTGTGAGGACTCATTTTTTCCCCATTTCTTCTCACTAGTGCCTCATAAGGGCCCTTTGTTCTCTAAGTAAACTCTTTCTAAACTATTGACATTGCTCATTTATGTGAATTTCAGATTTTTTTTTTCCTGACAAAGTAGCCTTGGGTGATCTGGGAAAACGTTAATTGCAAGAGGACAAGGAAACTGGCTGAAACAAGAAATGCAATCATTAAGTGTAATGTTGCAGTTGTCCATGCCTCATTATAACATGCATACAAGGCAATAAAATGCATGTTTCACAAACAAATCTTTTGACAACTATAGTTCAAGAGCCTCCAGCTGTCCTGCTTTTTTACATCTATTTCTCTTGGTTTAGTAATCATTACTGAACCTTAACTTTGGATTCCCAGAACAACCCCTTCATATTATGCAAGAACTGGGGAGATTTTAGAGAGTAAAAAGTTTGTTTGTTTTAACATTTAAAAATATTTGCTTTCCAAAGTTAAGCAGAATTTCTCATTACTGTTTTGTTTTGAAAATGACACTTAATAATCGTGAGGGAAGGGGGGCGGTGGGAAAGAGAACCGGCTCAATTCCAACAAAGACAAATATTTTCACAAACTAATATTTAAGAGATTTAGCTCCGTTGGTTCGCCTTTCCATGAAGAAAAAGCACTATTTGAAAAATAAGGGCTTCATCTTCTGCATTTAAGTTCATTACGGTTTCTCTGGACTCCAAAGGACGTATCTTTACTGTTTTAAGGGACAAAAATAGTTAATCAAATGAAAAGGTCATCAAGTGTAAGTGCAGCCTGAAACTGGTGAACTGTCAGATTCATGAGTAAAGCAGCCAGAAAGGGGGAAAAAAAAGGTAACAGATTCAGCATTGTCCAAAAGTTCCAGACCAGTGATTAATGTGTAAGATAATGGACTTGGGAAATGAGTAAACACTCCCCATGCTCCCTGCTTTGTGCTTGAACGACTTGATGACAAGGGCAGAGCAAGGTGAGAATTTAAACAGGACCACAGGAAAAAAAAAAGACAAAGGCTAGCAACAACATAGTGGGAGGGAGGGGGAGTTTATTGGTTTGCAGTATGGAAGGTACATAATAACTTTCTTCAAAGCAGGCATTAAGTGTGTACTAATTTCAACTTCAACATGGGCACAGAATTACTAGTAGGAATTATATGCCACTCAGTCATCTTTTAATATAGCAGATATTTATACTTACTTGTTTTCATTTATTTGTTGTTAACTTCAGCAGGTCCATTAAGAATTCAGATAGATATTCCTGTTGAGATGTATCATGCTCAGGAAGAGAGGATACTGTACTTTGATTAAATGGTGCCTTTCAAAGTGTTTCAGGCTATTACTTAAATAATTATTTCGACACATTTGGGGGTATTTTTCGGGGGTGGGGGAGGTCTCAGGACCTAAATGCTCTTCTGTTTCTTGCAACTGCATTTCATAGAGGTCTGTTATCACTTGAACTTGCAGTTTCTTGATTGCTTTGAAGGACTTTATATGTACGTGACATTTAAAAACAAATTGGAAGCAATGTCTGTGTTTTGTTTCTCAGTCTCACTCCTTATGCTTCTTTAGGCAGAGATGTTTTCCCCTGGTCTCTTTTTACAATATCAATAGCTTAAAATATTAAATTTGCTAGTCCTTTTCATGAAAGTGTATTTCTGCCTCTGTTAATCTATTTTACATATACATATCACATCTGACACACAACGAGTATTTATCAGTCTCTAAAGAAAAACCGACAATTTCTCTGGGCAGTTGTTACCTACTAGTTTAAACCCTGTTTAACACACATTTACAGGAAGGGACAGTGACTGCACAGTCCTGGGCCTCTTTTTTGCCCTCAGGTGATTGTATCTTTTGTGGTCAACTTAAAAATATCTGATATTATCAAATTGGTTCTCAATTCCACAAACAATATAGATTTCCTTTTAATCATATAGTAATAATTATGTTTTACTTATGTTTATGGAGACAACATATGTTTATGTTTAGGTTTCCATAAACATAAGTAGACACGTAATTCTAAAATAGAAACGTAGTTTTTAGTTATAGAAACAAATTCATGTATACCTTGTTGCTATGTATTTTGTAAATTAAATCCTTCATTTAGAACTTGAGGTCACATCTTTCTATGCGTTTTATTGATTCAACCCTGAAAAGCATGATAGAAAAATTTTGTTGTGATGATCAACCACTGACACTACTTTCAAAGCACTCTGAAGAATCATTTTGGCTTCTCAACAATACGCCTGTGAGCTTGGTGACGTCGCACCCATTTCAATGATTGGGAAAAGTGATCCCTGGTGGGGAGTGGGTGGGGGGTGGGGTGGGGTTAGGTGATTTGCTCAGGCCGGATAGCAAAGACTCTAGGAGCCAGGACTTGGCCGCTGGTCCACATCATTTTATGAAAGCCCCAAAGAAAATGCTTATAAAAATCAAATATCCTTTTATTGTTTTTGCTCTAGTGCTTATGGCATTTAGGGCATTAAAATCGTTTTACTTAATTTTTCTTTTGATCCTGACTCTTGAATTATTATGTATTGATTCAAGTGATATTTTAACATTTAATTGAATGCATGTTTATTATGAGTTACTGAGGCATAATATTAATTATTCAAGCTAAATAAACTACTTTTGTCAATAATGAGCCCTTTCAAAAATCTTCAAACATGTGTAACATTGTTACTGGAACTTTTAATACCTATTTCTCATGTTTATTGCACTGAATTTTACTTAACCAAGTAATCAGACAGCAGCAGTGCATGAATTTTTTGTTACAAATATGAAATGTGAGCCATTATTTACCCTGATCCTTCAAATTCACTGTGTCATTCTCACAGGTGGAAAGCAGGCATGCAAGCATGTACGTGAATCTGACATTTCTATGATAATCAGATATTTGGTCATTCTTAGTTTAAAGCAAACTTTATAAATATGCTCTGAAAGTTATGATTATTTATTTTAGAAAACCAGTCATGGAGGGGCACCTGAGTGGTCCAGTCTGTTAGGCTTCTGACTTCAGCCTAGGTCATGAACTCTAGGTTCCTGGGTTCAAGCCCCGCGTTGGGCTCTGTGCTGACAGCTCAGAGCCTGGAGCCTGCTTCAGAGTCTGTGTCTTCCTGACTCTCTGCCCCTCCCCTACTCGTGCTCTGTTTCTCTCTCTCAAAAATAAATAAACATAAAAAAAATAAAAAAAATAAAAAAACAAGAAGAAAAACAGTCATGGAGTTCAGATTTTTCTGTTAAATATACTGTACTTCTGAAGTTCTTCACTTCTGTTTCTACCCTAAAGCTAATTGCTTTGTACTATAATTATGTCTTTTCATATCAGTCTTCCTTATTAGACTGTGAGTTCATCCACTTAGAGGGACCTTTTCTTTATCTTGACCTTTATTTCTTTGATTCCTAATACAGTGTCTAGGACATAGTGGCTATTCAACTTTTAATAGTATCTTTCAAAATAAAAAAAAAATTTTCCGTTGTTTGCAAAACCAACCCTGAACCAGAATCTAATGCCTGTCAGTATTCTGAAAAAGTTCAAACCTGATGACAAATGATAGAGGTGCATGTTCAACTCTCAGAACCCTGAAGTAGTAGGAAATAGAAAGGGAATTCCTAGTAAATGAGGTCCAAGTACACTATTAAATATCTTGTTTTAGGCATTTTAGGTTTTTTGAATTAAAAGAATTTAACATTTTTCTTTAATATTTAGAATTTTCAAATTTTTTGCCTCCTACTCAACTAACGAATTAGTTATCTGTAGTGAATATTATATTGTGTTCTTTTGTCCTGGTATAATAATTTAAACAGTAGGGGTTTGTATGTATGTGTTTCTAATGCTATGATTGAAATAAACACTTTTGAAATTCATTTGAAAGGAGGAAGTAGTCAAGGGACAGCCTTAATTGAATTTGAAGACTGAATATACAAGTTCGTCTCTATTAGACATTAATTTGAGGAGTGAAGTATCTCATATTTTGAAAGATACATGTGTAGAAATGGATGGCTACGAGAGTTCCTCTTCATCTACCAAATTGAAAGTTAGAATACATGCATTCTAGTCCAAGTTCTACTTCTCAGTAGCCCTGGAATGTCTCTGAACCTCAAGGGTACCATTGGTAAAATGGGACAAGTTGGGCCTAACTTGGAGATCTTCCCACCTCTGACACTAACATTGTGACCTTGGGCAAATGATTTGCACTTCTGGACCTCAGTTGCCTCCACGGCAAAAAGAAGAGAGTTAAGATTTATTGCTAGCTTTGGTCAGAGTAACCAGCTTGATACCTGTTTGGTCTACCTCCTGATGTGGCAAGGTAAGTTTGAGGAGTACAATTCCTGTGCAATGGCTAATTTTAATATCCTTTGATTAGCATTGCTGTTATGATGAGGATCCACGTTGAAGCATCTAACTATGGAACAGCTTTAGTGTTTCAAGTATCTTTCGGTGTCCTCACTCATGTGTGGTATTTTAATAAATGTCCATAAAATAAACATATCTTTCTTGTTATGCCACAGTTGATTGATGTCTGCTTTAAAGAAATAAGCTACATGAACTGGGGAGATAAATATTAGTGGTAACTCTGTTGAATACCCTTTCTCAATATTAGCCAAGTCAAGCGTTTCTAGGCAACCTTTCAGTCTGTATAATTACCTTGAAGATGATAAAACAAAACCCATAGACAAAGTTAATCAGTTTTCTTGCTGATTTTCAAAGAGCAGATCAAGAGACAACAGTATTTTATGATTATTATTTCCTTATATTTTTGCCCTTCTCCTGAATAAAAATGTAATTGTATTAAATGTGATGTGTGCAAAAGATGAGATGATATTTAATGACTGGTAACGTGCTTGTCTTATTATTACACCTCTCTGTTTTTATCTTGTTCCTAAGACTTGCCTGGCTTGCAGTGGACTACCAGAGAGCCCAGTTTTCCATGCTTTACCAAGTTGTGATGCACTATATATTTGTGCCGTTTCTCCTGGTTATGTCTAAAATATATAATTTGGGGCGCCTGGGTGGCGCAGTCGGTTAAGCGTCCGACTTCAGCCAGGTCACGATCTCGCGGTCCGTGAGTTCGAGCCCCGCGTCAGGCTCTGGGCTGATGGCTCAGAGCCTGGAGCCTGTTTCCGATTTTGTGTCTCCCTCTCTCTCTGACCCTCTCCCGTTCATGCTCTGTCTCTCTCTGTCCCAAAAATAAATAAAAACGTGGAAAGAAAAATAAAATATATAATTTGGCCTATATTTGTCTTTAATTGAATGTTTTTTGAGAATTTCATGAAATGCTTTAGGAAATGTGAGACACCCTGGGGTATTACAAAATCTGGGCTGGAAAGCACTGGCCCAGAGAATGGTTACTAAATTCTGACAGCTGTTGGGTCAATGGGCTAAGACATTTAACCTCTGAAACCTCATTTTCCTTATCTGTAAAACAAAACTCTTAGAGCTGACCTACTTCACGGTTCAGGTTGGCAACACTAGAAAATATTGGGAGTAGTCATAGCTTTGTGAAGTATTAACTCCTATATGTCACAGACTTCACTAGCACAGTGCAGACACTTCAGTGAGTGGCAGTGAGGGAGGTAAGTGGGGGTCAACTATTACCTGCAGTTGGGCAGGAGACTGGCAGAAGTCAGCGTCAGATTTTCAGAAATGTTGATTGAGGATCTCTATATTAGGATCTTTGGGTGGTGCCAGAACGGAAATGGGCATGATTGGAAAGGAAGCAGGACTCAGGTGAGCTGGCTGCTAAGTTCCTCTACAAAGCATTAATAGAACAGTTTTAATTTAATAGAACTTTGTTTCAGGAAGTAAATATTTATTTTACTGAAACAGGTTATGAAAAAAAAAAAGAGAGAAAATGAGGAAAAGGAAAAACACTCCAGTAGATGATGAATAGAGTGGATTAAAGAAGATAATCATGAGTCAAATTAAGTCTGAATTAGGTGGCTTTGGATTTAGCATGATCTGTTATTCTGACTTCTCCTTGTACTTGTGGTTTGAACAAATTAGAATATTTTAAAACAACAAAACACTCCATCATTTATATTTTGACTCTGTCATTAGAATTATTTGCATTACTTTCAATGAGTTGTACACTTAGCAACTAATATTCTTTGTACAGTAGGTAAGAACTCTTGGCAGCTTCCTATTCTGTGGGTCTTGCAAAGTATGAGTACTTGATCATGGTGACTTTGGTTTTGAAAAGGAAATATGGAATAATCCGAAAAAGAATAAACCATCACAGATAATGGAGAATTGATTATATTTCATACACCCCAAATGTGGAAAGTTCTATGGCTTCTACTTGCAGAGGGATTAAGGTAGCTTTGTAGTAAAATATTGAGTACAGTTTTCTTTATCCTGATGATAGAACAATGTCAGCAATCTATGAATGTTTGTGTTGTTTCAGATTTTGGATATACTTTGCTATTCCCGTATCTAGATAAAATGATAAAGAGAGACATTTTAAAAAAACTTGCATACCTATTGCTTTAAGCTATAACATCTTCCAGCAGATGTTAAAATAAAGATTAGCTTTTTTTTTGCATGTGGTGGTGCAGGAACCTTTTAAGGGATCTATGAATTATTGCTTTGGTTCAGCATGAGTGCAGTAAGAAGAAATGTACCTCATCTGTAATACACTGTGTAGACTAATATCAGCTCCTTTTTTCTTATATTGCAGCGAGATATTGATCTGGTAAAATGGTACCATATTGGAGCTGTCTGTTGTGGTATTCATCATGCTGTCACATCCCGAGTGCCTTGGAGTTATTGGAAAGTGGAATTGAGAGAGTTCTGTCATTTGGTGTGGCAATCCATTCACAGGACAGTCACTACAATATTTGCAATGGTTTGCTTATTTTTCTAGCCAGGCTACCTTCATCTTGAGTAACAAGAAGGCCTTCCTATTATCCCATGCATAGTAGTATTAATAGGTCACATGTAACTGTTCTCTAGCTTGTCTCACTGGGATAACATGACTCTTTTTCTAAGTCAGTGCTCACACTTGCTGCCTGTCCCTGCACTCATGATGCACTGGGTTCATTCCTATGGGACCAGTATATTTGAGTGTGGCTTCAAGCCCCTTATGCTTTTATCTGATGGTGGTGAGGAGGTAAAAGATGAACTTTTATATGTAGAAAGCTTTTAGTTTCTTCCCACACTAAAATATCAGTTAATGTTAAAAGAGCTTTCAAAAGTATAAAAAGATACTGTCAATCTTCAATGACTAGATTAAAGAGTTTGAATGAATTATTTTTGTTTTGGATTCTTGCTGGCAACCTGATGATTGTAATAGAATGTCATGTTTTCTACAAAAAGCAGGAATGAAAGATTTTGTTTGGGGACATAATTATTATCTACTAAAGAGTGTTAATATAAAATGTATAAAGTGTTGAGCATCTTTAGAAAGATAAGTTCCTAAAATTCTCACTCGGCTGTAGCTAAGTGACTGCGCACGAAAAGAAAGAGATAGTTTCCTAGTTTGCGGGAGTTCAAATATAATTTTAAAGGCTGAATAATGTCAAAGTAGGTGACTATTTTGATAGATGCTAATGTAAAAATTACGGCTACTAGAAACCAAGACTTCAGAAAAAGTATATTTTAAAATTGGCATTTGAATAGAAGTAAATATGCGAATATATTATGTACTTAACATATGATTGTGCACTGACGTTAATACACATTCACAGCATGCACCATAATAGCTCAGAAGGAGCCTTCAGAGCCTTTATGAGCTATGACATGAATTTATATTAAGAGTTATCCATATGTTTTCTATGCTATTCTTAAAAATGTCCACTTATTTGCTATTGCTTTAGGAAGATTAAAACCTCTGAGAAGATGGCACTTCACTGACTTTGTTCTTCCCGCTGCCAGTAGTTTTATTTATATCATATGTGTTATAAAGGAAACGATGAAGGAATCACCTAAACAAGAATGAGATTTTTAAAATCACAATAAACAACACTAAATTTGATGTCATGCAAATGTAGAATTCACTTACAAAGTCTTTAAATATAAAGTGGCAAAACAGTAACAAATGTTGATCACAATGACTGTGTAAGTTTTGTGTAGAAATACTGATTGTTCGTCCTAGTGACATACTTGGCTTAGTTTGCCTTGTTGCTTAACATGAGATGAAATGTACTATTATAACAGGTGACAGAGCATAATATTTAATATTTTGTTGACCTAATCTGTTGTTATAAGATTGTATTTGTGTTTGCCTTTTAACTTTCACCTTTACTGTTTTGGCTGCTCGGTCTTTTGAGAAGAAATTATTTTTAGGTAATTTACACACACTACACCTTATATCAGGATATGTTGGAGGTAAAGGTCTATTTATTTCAAGTCAATCAGCATGTTTAAGATTATAAGGTCAAGATTATAAGGTATACAATCAGAAAATAATTTTTATATCCTATTGAGGATTTAGATCAACAGGCTCTTCACTTATTAGAAAGGGCAGGATAGTAATGCTTTTGGCAAAGCCATTATTGCGCTCTTGGTATTCACTAGAATGGACAGAAATAGAACATCACTGTCCTCTGTAAATAGTTTCAATTTGATCTGTGTACATGATAAAAATCTTGGCTTCTCAATGCATTTAGGTGCTGTCATAGCTGTTGTTGCCAAATAAGAATGCAGTGTGATGTTATTATAGTAAACAGCACTTAAGCACAGCTGGCAGAATTGATCAGGGCCACATTAGAGTGAACTTCAACAGATGACTGACGCAGCAGAAACAATAACTGAATATGCAAACAGTTCTTGCAGTGAATGCTCTGGGGATCAGGCACCATTATTTTTGACTTTGAACAGGGAAAAGGGGCAGATTTGTAACCTCCTTCCATACAGAAGGGTTCTGGGTATTATGTAAACATCTGACTGCCATTTATAATGGTGGTTAGTTACAATGCAAAACTGTAGCCTCCCCTGACTATTTACATTCCATTAATTATTAAAGGAGAAAAACATAAACATCAGATAACTTTGTTTAATGTTTCACATAGATTTTTTTTTGAGCCGTCTTTTTTCAATTAATGTTAGTCATTAGGAATTCCTGGTTTAACTTGGACAGCAATGTGTGCATTTCATTGATGACTCCCACCCCTTCCCCTAATTATTACAAGAGCTAATTATGTAAACTACATATTGCTGTTTTCTTATTGTAATGATTGAATTCTTAAAAGTAAATACTGTAGAAATATCAAACAACATTTTTTCAGGATATTTCTTTTATTCTTGGTTTAAAATCAATTTACATTTTACTGATTACTAAAAATATGAAAAAGCCATGCAAATAATAGTGAGAAAGATTAAATTAAACAGTGCTTTTATTTCCTAATTTAGTATTTAACTGTTGAATTCTAAACAATTTTCATTTTGTAGCAAAATTAAACAATTATTTTCCTAATGAAGTCCAGTTAAGACACGTGTTAAAATAGTACATTCAAGCGCTATTAAGTGGTCCATTTCCTTGAAATGTTTTTGTTTAGATCATCAATCCCTTTTTCATGCGCTCATTTATGCATGCATTTATTAATTAAACAAACATAGGTGTGGCATTGCAGCAATGTAAGATACAGTCCCTCAGCCCATGGATTAGAAAGACAATCAAAAGGAAATAATTATTACTGATTTTTAAATTTTTTTAATGTTTATTTATTTTTGAGGTGGGGAGGGGCAGAGAGAGAAGGAGACACAGAATCTGAGGCAGGCGCCAGGCTCTGAGCTGTCAGCACAGAGTCCTGACGTGGGACTCGAACCCATGAACTGTGAGATGGCCTGAGCTGAAGTCGGATGCTTAACTGACTGAGCCACCTAGGCACCCCGAAAAGAAATAATTATTACACGATGGTGTAAATGATTGCTAGTGGCATGCAATGACAGGGTGTCCCAGGAAGGCCTGGTAAATCAGGGAAAGTTTCCTGGAGCAGATGACTGAATGTAGACTCTGAGAATGAGTGGACAGTAGGAAGGAGAGGAAGGAGCTGAGTGTTGCAGGCAGAGGAAGAGCATAGGGGAAAGCAGGAGTGAGAGGGAATATGACCTAATTCATGAATTCTACATGGTATTCATACCCAACAAAGTTCCTCACACATAGAAGGTGTTTCCATACATAGCTGCTGGAAAGCATAATAAGGGAAGGTGTTTATTTTTGTCTTCCAGTTGGCTATTTCCACCACTCTCTCTCATCATCCTTCTACCCCTTGCATTCTGTGAATTTTCTCCCTCTGCTCAGAAAATGGTCTGATTGTATTTCGATTTAGGAAAACAACTTGGTATAGTGAAAGGACAGGACTAGTGACATAATTTGCAGGTCCCAGTGCAAAATCAAAATACGGGGACCTGTGTTCAAAGATTATTAATCATTTCAAGATGGCAGCAACAGAACATTAAACCAAATGCTGGGCCCTCGGAGTATGACTCCCTGTGGAAAGACCGTGCTGGGAAAGCCATGTAGTCTCCAAATCCTCAGCTCTCCACTTATTTACCTCTTACTTCTCATCCTCATGGTGCTTGTTTTTAAAAAGAAGACTATAATGACTGTGATGTTGAGTTGTTGTGAGGTTTAGAGGTAATGTTTGTGAAACTTTGGCCTCTAGTTGGATTCCGAGAATGGTATAGATGACTAACAGTTTCCCACATGTTGTTCCTTTCAACAATATTTACATTTCATCATTGCGTCATGTTTTAAATCTGAGGAGTGATTCCTTTTAAAAAACCTTCTTGGAATGCTCTCATGTGAGAGAATGACACATGAGGAAAATTTTTCAAAAAGTTAATACTAATAATAGTTTCTATTGATTGAGGGCTTACTCCGTGCTAGGTTCTGGGGTAAGTGCTGGCATTTGCAGAATGTCCTATCATTCATTTGATGTGTTCACATAGCCTTTACCTGATGTATTCAACCTTTTCTTAACAAATTCCCAAACAAAATCTACAGAGTGTTCTAAAATTATATATTAAATAGAAACTAGTCGTTGCACATTTTTAGCTAAGCAAATTACAATCTCGATATTTTTCACAGCATGTAGGTGTTTGGATTTTGGATTGGTGAGCAGAGAAAAAAATATTTTAAATGATTAGATATTCTGTTTTGCCTGTGTAATTTTCACGTTTCTGGTGAAATAGAGATGAATTAGAGAATTTATTGATGCTATGAAGAATTATACATCGGTCAAGAAAACGTCCCATGCGTTTTTGAAGTGCTTGCATTATTGTCTGAGCTAATAAAAAGGCACACTGCTCTTTGAAAATTCAGGAAGCATATTTCCAATCAGTTCACGCAGGACAGAGACATCAAGGATTTGGGAGTGGGAGATGCTATAGCAGTACGTGGAGAAAATCTGTTGATTTTTATTCAGTGGAGCTCCCAGGCTCATGCCAATAGTGAAGAACATACTGGGGATGGTCGGGAAAGCAAGCACCAGGAATATCATTCTAATGGGGTAAGCAGACTGTCCTACTGATTTTTTTCTAAGTAGATTTCCCTATTTAAAAACTAAGGGGCTGGAGGGGCCTGGGTGGCTCAGTCGGTTGAGCTTCTGACCTCGGCTCAGGTCGTGATCTTACGGTTAGTGAGTTCCAGCTCCACACTAGGCTCACTGCTGTCAACCTGTCAGTGCAGAACCCGCTCTGATCCTTTCTTTCTCTCTCTCTGCCCCTCCCCCACTTGCGCTCTCTCAAAAAATAAATAAAAATTAAAAAAAAAGCAAAAACAAAAACTAAGGGGCTGGGCTTTTCTTTCTTCACGTTTAGAATGATCCTCAAGTACCCTTTCATCTCTAACATCCTTTAGCTGCTATTCATGGCGATCAAGTTCTGGCCTTATGAACGTCACTGTATTGTCTCAAAGTTGTCTTCCACGCTGTTTTCTTTGTCTTAAGTAATGTTTCTTATCACTCTTTGCTGAACGATGACACTGTTACCCACCTTCAGTGTATATTTTGTTTTTCCACCTCAACATTGTTTTACGGCTTTTTTTTTTTTTTTTTTTGGATCCCATTAATGGAATATGGTTTACTCAGGCTAATCTGTACCAGTGCATGTGTAAAGTTAGCCGGTTAGTAATAAATTTGAAGAAGTTGACTTTGGATGGCAAAGGTATCCTCAGTTTACTTAGGTTTTTTTTTTTTTTTTTTTTTTTTTTTTTTTTGCAGTTGAAAGCCACCAGGCTGTCTCCAAAAGATCTTTCTATTACTTTTCACTTCTCCACAGAATAGCTCGTTTGTTTACCTGGCAAGATCATACACATACTGGGCGAGCCCTTTCTGACACCTCAGGAATGTGAGAGTTGGCCAGGGTGGTCTTGAAATTCTTACCTGTAGTACTTAGGGCCTCTTGGCTCTAAGAAAGTTGCTACAGTGTTATCCAAGAACCCATTAGGACATAATTCAATTAGAATCCCTAGGGAAATGAGGTTTGGAAGGCAGAACTCAGATTTCCCTGCTTCTTCCCATAGACCCAGGAGAGACATTCTCTAGGTAAATATAGCTCCTGAATTTATCTAAACCAAACATTTCCTGAAGAAAGTCCTAGCATGCCCGAGGGCATCCCTGCATGTGGGCCAGCTTGGGCATAAGCACTTTTTTTTTTTTTTTTTTTTTTTTTTTGCTGAGGGAAGCTTGCTTTTAATAATTCTTATTTATTAATTCTACAGAGTCTGCTGACTAAATTAGATAATTTAGTTTTCACCCTCATTGCTGTATTTTGAACTGTTTTTAATGTTTTCTTATAAAAGCTACTTACTGTTCATTTTGTATAAAATAGATATCAAGTGTCAGAGCTATTCATATATACAAATATAATATATAAATTTAACAGCCAAGCTGGTTGTTTATAGTTGCATACATAATTTTGTCAATTCGTACATGCTCCTAAAGAAGTGTGTACTCCACCAAGCTGAATCTTTTTGGGGGAGAATATTTATACTGTATTTATGGTGTATCTTAAAAAAATATTTTTTTATTGTTTATCTATTTTTGAGAGAGAGAGAGACAGAGACAGAGACAGAGTGTGAGCAGGGGAGGGGCAGGGAGAGAGAGGAAGACACAGAAGCCAAAGCAGGCTCCAGGCTCTGAGCTGTCAGCACAGAATCTGATGCGGGTCTCGAACTCATGAACCACGAGATCATGGCCTGAGCTGAAGTCAAACGCTTAACCTACTGAGCCACCCAGGCACCCCGTAGTGCATCTTAAAAAAAGTATATTTAAATAACTCAATTGACTATAAGTTGACATAGTTTTCACTTGTAGTTAGACTATTTGAGAAGTCTTACTAAACTTGTGAAGGAACCTAGAAACTTTTATAAAGTTCTGTGAGCAACCAATCAAGGCTGGCACTAACTACTTAATGGCTTCATCAGATAACAGAGCTAATGTGCAGATCATGGGTTTCTGTTACCATTTCTTTTATCTGAGGTGCTGAAGATCGGCACATCCAGGAATGGGTTGTTGATGCTACAGAGGTATAAGAGTTCCAAATAGGTCCTTAATGTAAGGTTGTACTGGATCAACTTGGGGATATTTGCAGTGGATTTCATCCTATTGTAATAATCATGCCCTTTTTAGTGCTGGGTTTCTAAAAAATTGTAGCAGTTAAGTGAGCTCACTTCATCAGTAGCCAGACAGCACCCAAATGTGATTGAGTTTGTACTCTTCATAAGCTTCTACTTTCTCATCTATAAACAGAAGGGTTTAATATCTACATTCTCTTCCATCCCTACATATGAATTTCCTCTCTATCAATGCACATTTTGGAAGAATCTTCCTTGTCTTTAATGCCACTTATTAGATGTAACAACAATTTTTTAAGATATTGTCTCATTGTTGACAAGTATGGATGACTCATGTTTTGAGATGTGGTAGAAGAACATGGCAACCTCCCCATTTTCCCTGCACTCGAGAGCCCTCCAGTTTCCTTGGGAGTGAGAACCTTGTTTTGTTTACCTAATGGCAGATTCCAATATGGCTGCACCCAGGTTGGTGAATTTTAAAGCACCACTCCCGTTGTAACATTGTCCTTTGGGCACACAGTTGCACAATTATACAAGGTTGTTATATGATTTTGCACTTGCTTGGTGATTGGTTCTCCAGGAGGATCCACACTGAATTATTTCTTAATCTGGGTGACATGTTTGATCAAACAGATTTGTTGGTGGAAACTTGAAATCTATGAAGCTATGTTTCATCTAGCCTTCTGTGCCATGCCATTACGATTTAGACATCCATTAGGATTTATGTTATGATAGTATAATCCAATTTGCATATTCACCAAGTAGCAAGAAATTATTGCTTTTCTTCCCTTTGATGCTGTGAGGTCAAATCTTCTGACATGCATACTGAAGTTTGTATGATAATTATCTTTTGGAGATGCCACTACTACAAAACATTCATTTTTCATAGGCATTTGTGAAGCTATTACATATGTTCTCATGATAATGAACCACTAGTAGAACTCGAAGAGAAAAGAAGAGATAAACTAAAGTAGGACAGATGAATTCTTTAATAACTAAGAGATTTCTGGGACGAAATACCGGACAGAAACTTATTTTGAAAACAAAATAAAGCCAATGAAAACAAGCTTTCATGATACTCAGTACCGCATAGTTCACAACAAAAAAGACACAGTTGAAATAAGATTATTTTGATACTCACCTCAGCCTATCATGCACATGGTGTCATTGCTACTTGAGATATTAAAAAAAAAGAGATTCAGAGATGTTGATTTGCCAAAAGTAAACGAATAAATAAAATGAAACTCTGATTCTAAGCATAGTTTTGTTTTGTTTTGTTTTTTTGTTTTTTTGTTTTTTAACCAAACCTGTTTGATTGCTCATATAATTGGTTGACTCCCAGACAAAAGTGCTAGAACATCAAAGGAAAATTCTGGAGTTTGCTTGAGTTTACATACACTTTTAAAGTGTGCTGCTTCATTCATTTGACACAGCCACAGAAACCCCTTTCTTTTTTGTGTGTGCTCTCATAAAATCACATAAAATTTGACTTATAGTTTTCATAAAGTTTACTTAAATTTCAATCGTAGCCATCACCCACATACAACATTCTTCAAAGGTAGTTGTTAAATCTGTGGTTAAACCATTCTTAACAGCATATTCTTATTGTTCGGTCACATTCATTGTAGGAGTTCTTACTTTCTTGAGTAAATTGGAAGGGTCTATTTTGTTCCTTGTTTCTGTTTGGAAGGCCACATTGATCCCTCATCAGTATCATGATCCTCTAGACATTTGAAAAGACAACTTACTTCTGGCTTCCCTGCCTTCCAGGCATGATATCACCCCTTCTTTCAGTGTTTTCTCAGTCTTAGCACTGAGATCTCGCCTCATTGGATACTTTCTAGTTTGTCTGTGTCTTTTTTTACAATTTATCAGCCATGAGCTAACTGATGCAGAGGGTGGTGAGTTTTCCATGCCTTGTTTGGGATACTGTACTTCATTCTTTTGCAAGTTTCTAAACTTAATTGCTAGAAAAAATACATAATGTGGTGGTTAGTTTATCCGAAGATTATCATTTCCAAATTATTAAATAGTTTGGGGCTCCTGGGTGGCTCAGTTGGTTAAGCATCTGACTTCGGCTCAGGTCATGATCTTGTGGTTTGTGGGTTCGAGCCCCATGTCAGGCTCTGTGATGATAGCTCAGAGCCTTGAGCCTGCTTTGGATTCTGTGTCTCCCTCTCTCTGCCCCTTCCCTGCTTGTACTCTGTTTTTGTCTTAAAAATAAATAAACGTTAAAAAATGTTCTAAAAATTATTAAATACTTCAACCTTCCATTGCTTCTTTTTCTACTACTTAGGAGGGAATCTATCATCACAACAAATAAATTTATTAAGTGCAATACTTTCAGTAAAGTGACATTTTCACCAGATGTCAGGATAGTAAAATTTTTCCATTCACACCTTATCTGTCCCTCTGTGCTGTTGAGCTTTGGAAGTGAGAAGTAGGAAAAAATGGCATGTGGCTGTGTTGTTATATTTCTCTTTTAGTTTCCAGGGTTTGGGGCTTCAATCAATTTGATAAAATCTTTCTGTAAACCGGTTGACTCCTGACATAATTAGGAGAAGCTGAGATCACATGGTAACAGATAGAACTGTATAAGGATTGACTCATTTTATTTGAAGGAGACTCAAAGAGTTTCTTTTAAATATAATTTTCTCTTTTGCTAATATGAATATATTAGAAAACGAGTTTTAAATCAAATACTTACATCAATCTTATTGATTTTATAAAGTCATAAAAACTGTTTAAAGATATTTAGAAAATGCATACTGTCTAAGGAATCAAGTCCCATCCCTGTTACCTGGCATAGAATTTCTTCCAAATGAGTTTCATACCTGGGCTTTTCCACTTACCATGTCAGGAGGGTTGGGCAAAAGCTTAAAGTCTCCTTATACGCTTATCTGCAAGAAAGAACATATCTACCTCATAGAAGTCTTGGGAGAATTGTACAAAAAAGTGAAACATATAGGAACGTAATCTGCCTTCTTGCTTTTAATAATCCTAACAGCAACCCTTGACTTGAGGCAGGCCAGGCAATCTTGTCCCTGTGTTTCAAATATACTGTTATGATTTCCATGACTGTGTCTTAATTCTGTTGGTGTCTCCTGCCTTGGCTTTTATCTACAATCTGTTTCATAGAGCCTGATCTGTTTGGGGGTCCATAAAGGCATTCCCTGATTACTCTTCCATTTAGTGATCTGTCCTTTTTAAACTCACAAGACACTAAGTTGGTCAGTAATTTTGGCACTGAGATCAGTGTGCTGTGTGTTCTAGTTTGACTTCTGTTTTATGGATATGCATGTCCTGTTCCCTATGCAACTGAAAACTCATTCTTCTACTTTGTCAAACACACCACTGTGCAAAAACCAGGACTTCAGTGATGGTTATTGAATTTAAAATTTTTTTAATGTTTATTTATTTTTGAGAAAGAGAGACACAGAGTGCGAGTGGGGTAGGGTAGAGAGAGAGGGAGACACAGAATCTAAAGCAGCCTCCAGATTCTGAGCTGTCTGCACAGAGCCTGACAGGGGGCTCGAACCCACGAACTGTGCGATCATGACCTGAGCTGAAGTCGGCTGCTTAACTGCTTAACAGACTGAGCCACCCAGGTGCCCCAATAATGGCTATTTAATTTAAAGAGCTATCCAATCAAGAAGCCAGTGTTTTGGCTTTCACCTTTGTTATGTGACTTTAGAAGTAGAACTTTCCTATAAACCCCGTAAGTATCTTTGGAGAAATAGCACATGGAATAAAAAGTATTAGAATATCTTTAGAGAGGAGATATTAAGTAAGGTCAAGAGAAAAAGTAAAGGCAAATTTTGCTTATTTAAGAGTTTTGTATACTAATGTTTTGAGGTAAAAAGGATTGCAATATTTCTACCTTTTTAGAAAAGAAGTATGAGATGAAGAAGGGAATTATATTGAGATATTCAAACCAAGGTGACATTTGGAAGAGCTTGTGATTCCAGAGAGAGGAGAAAATAGCACCTTTACTGATAATAAAACATATTTTGTTTTTTATTATCAGCTATTTGCTCAAGGGAACTAAAAACAAAATATTTGTTTGCATTTTTCCTCTTTTTATCTTTTTCACAGGGAGTATATGTTATAAGCATAGAGTTTCAATGTTGAAATGATGAATACATTTTGAGAATATCTCATGTTAAATGAATAAAGTTTTCGCTTGATAATGATTAGCACACTTCGCATGTCACATTTTTTAAAAAATGTATTTATTTGGGGTGGGGGGAGGGAGAGAGTGTGAGAGCTCATGCACAAGTGGCGGAGGGGCAGAGAGAGAGAGGGAGAGAGAGAATCCCAAGCAGGCTCTTCACTGTCAACGCAGAGCCTGATGTGGGGCTTGAACTCATGAACCGTGAGATCATGATGTGAGCCAAAATCAAGAGTTGGACACTTAACCAACTGAGCCACCCAGGTGCCCCTCCATGTTACACTTTCAACATTAGTATGCTATTCAGAGAGATGAGAAGAAAGAATAAAAGGCTAGTAATCACCATTGATACTTGGAACCTTAACTGAGGAAAATGCTGATTTTTTTTTTTTTTAGTAGTTGAATTTCCATAGATTATTAGTAAAACTTGGTTTCCAGTGGATCCATTGGGCTATGTTATTAGTATTATTTTTTTTAATGTTTTAAATGATTATACATAGGTGTTGTTTTCTGGAAGATGAAATTATTTCTTATTTCATTATTTGACAGATGGCTTAGTTTTTCCTTCTGTGCCAGAGTAGCCTAGAAAATAATGGAAGAAACATTAATTTACCAAAGGGATTTGGGAAGGATAATTATTTGGTTTCCATCTTTATCCATTATACCTGTTCAATAATTTTATTTTTATAGATTTGGATTTATTTTATTTATTTATTTTTAATGTTTTTAATTTATTTTTTAGAGAGAGAGACAGAGTGTGAGTGGGGAAGGGGCAGAGAGAGAGGGAGACACAGAATCTGAAGGAGGCTCCAGGTTCTGAGCTGTCAACCAGAGCCCAATGTAGGGCTCAAACTCACAAACCATGAAATCATGATCTGAGCCGAGGTGGGATGCTCGACTGACGGAGCCCGCCGGGTACCCCTAGATTTTAATATTTTAACTGAATTAACTCACATTTCAAATTCAGCAGCAAAATAATCTCTGATATGTTTTCAGATGCATCACTAATTTTGTCAAGCATTTTGGAGAAATATTTTGCTACAGTTTTATCTTCAACAGAAAAATCAAAATATAATATTAAATGGAGTAAACAAGTAAATTGTGGGATTTTCTCTCAATACCGTGTTTTAATATGTATTTTTTTATTGTAAAACTTCCCCCTAATGATGATAGACAGAATTGAAGCCCTTTTGTAGAGGAGATGAAGAAAATTCTTGTTTGACCAGTGTCTTTTGTGCCAGCCTGTCCTTGCTTACCATCACCAGATAAGACAATTCTTTGTGGGCATTTTACCTATTTTTCTCCTTCCAATAATCAAAACAAAAATCAATTATTGAAGGCCTTGGTACTCTGTACAATAGAAGGGTTGTGTCAAATATGCTAGAGGCATTGTTTCAATGAACCTGTTTGGGCTTAGGTGGGAAGATAATATATACATAGCAAGTCAACTCTACAAGAAAATCTTATGAAATAAGAAGTAGCATCCTTCATTTAAGTATGAAAGACAAATGGCAGGTAGCAACGGCTTTCATTTTGAAAGAATTTTGCAAATATTGATTAGAATATCCAAATCAATATTTTATTTTTTAATGTTTATTTATTTATTTTGAGATGGAGAAAGGGAAAGACAAAGGGAGAGAGAGAATCCCAAGTGGGCTCCAATGCTCAGTGCAGAACTCCACACAGGGCTCAATCCCATCAGTATGAGATCATGAATTGAGCCAAAATCAAGAGTCTGATCACTGAGCCACCCAGGCACCCCCAAATCTATGTTTTAATTTATGTTTTTCAGTATAAAAATGACTACACATTATACATGGTATTGTCATATGATGACATGATCAATTTAGAAATTACAGCAAGTTTCAATTTGAAATTATGAGGTACTGAGAAGTGACTGCTGGAGATATTATATATGTATGTGTGTGTGTGTATATATATATATATATGTGTGTGTGTGTGTGTGTGTGTGTGTGTATATATATATATATATATATATATATATATAGCAGGAGCACATACAATTATATCTCATCCAGCTTTACTGTTGATGCCATCTTGTGTCTGTGTCATCCAGCTCCGAGGGATGGTTGGTCCGCCAATGTGAATTGTCCTAACATAAGCACACTTTTTCTTTCAAGCACATTCATGTGAATATAAATAAATCAGAATTTTACTGAGGCATATTTTTTTTAAGTAGGCTGAAGTTTCTTTCCATGTGATTTTTTTAAATTGTAAAACAGTATCTATATTCTAAGGTGTCTAGTTTTTCATTTCATATGCTATGCTATTGTTTAGTTTTAATTGCTAGTAAAAATGGTGAGCATACTTTGTAAAGGAAGATATTCTTGGGATGCCTGAGTGGCTCAGTTGGTTGAGTGTCTGACTCTTGATTTCAGCTCAGGTCATGATCCCAGGGTCGTGGGATTGAGACCCGAGTTGGACTCCATGCTGAGCGTGGAGCCTGCTTAATATTCTCTTTCTCTCTACCTCTGCCCCTCTTCCCCACTCATGCTCTTTATCTCTAAAATAAGAAAAAAAAATAAAAGCTAAAATAAGGGAAAATATTCTTAAAACAATATAGTTTTGCTTTGTTTTGTTTTATAGTGAATTCTTTTTTGATTGGTAAAAAGTGTAGTATTTGGAATTCATCTTATTTGATGTAGCAGTAAAAATGGCTTGAAGAAGATACGCCAGATGTGTGATTTGGCTGTCTTCATCAGTCTTGAGAAAACAGAGTGAGCAAAGGATAAATCTGATAGATGTTGAATTACTTTTGCGTGTGGGATTCTAGTTAATGAGACAATGTCTGGATGCAATTATTTAGAAAGTTCTTGACCTTTTATTTATACAAGTTGATATAATTATGATTCCATGAGGAATGATTTTGAAATTCTCAAACCAGTTTTAGTCTTCTGTTTATAATGTGTCTTTTACTTCAGGAATCCTGGAAGTATTTCCTACTTTTAACTTTTATACTGTATCTTTAAAAGCTCATGTGATTAGCTTCAAAGTGTCTTAGTTTAAGTTCCCATTTCAAATAATCTTGCTTACTTACAAAGGGAATTTCAAACAGTATTCTGTGATCCCCAATTCAAACACCTTCTCATTGTTTTCTTTTGTATTTACGACAAGAAAGAGAGAAAATAAATATATACATCATAGTACTTATTGGCCAGTTAACCAAACTTAGCAGTCAAGCAACAACTTCAAAAGCCATTCCTAGCATGTAGCTCTCTTCTTCTAGAGCTTTCCTACCCAGCACAGTGGCCACTACCCTCCTGTGGTTTCTGAACACTTGAAATATCAATAGTCCAGATTCAGGTATGCTGTAAGTGTAGAGTGCAAATGAAATTTGGAGAAGATAATGGGAAAAAATAAGGTACAATATCTCAATAATTTTCATATTAATTACATGCTGAAAATAATATTTTGTACATGTTTAGTTATATAAAATATGTTATTAATTTAACTTCAAATTTTTAAAGATGTTTACCAAAAAATGTAAAAAGTCAGGTGGCAGTTGCATATTTCTACTGGAACAATGCTGTTGTAGACATGGGTTCATCTTCTTTAAACACTATTAATGCCTCAAGCCCTGATGATTTCGTCTTTTCTTTTCATGATCTTCCATCTCTAACATCCTCCACAACATCTTGTGTGTAGGCTCCACAAAAATTCTACTGAAATTTCTCAACTTACTCTGAAAGTAACCAGCAACGTTCTAATTGCCAAATTACCTCATTTCTTATCCTCTTACCATTTCTGGTTGTTGTTGTTTTTTTTTTCCTCCAGCATTTGGCAGCTTTCTTTTTAAATTTTCATTATACTGGTTTCCATGCCATCATTCTGATCCCCCTTTCCTCTCATTTTTATCCTTCAACTAATGTCATAAATATGTTTTTCCACTGAAGAACTGTTTGTAGTCTTTTTATCAGACTGCTAACATTGGAGATAGTGTGGGACAAAACTCTTTTTTCGTCCTGCCTTAGTACACTGTTCTATCTGTGTCTCTCAAGGTTGAGATTTATGTCTCCCTGTTTGTAGAGATTATTTCTCATTGCAGAGTCACATCCCTAGTGAACTACTCTTACTGATGAAATTATGTCGAAAACCACAAGTACATTGCAGTATTCAGGAGCCACTCTTTCTTAAAGTATTAAAGAATTCATGATTTGAGCTGTTATCTCTGTGTAGATGACTTCCAAATGTATGTCCTTCTCTCTCCTAAGCACCAATAGTAGATGTCCCATTACTTGAATTTCACATATAAATTCCACTACCACTAAATATATTCAACATTTATCTTCACTTTCATCTTTGCTCCTGTTTCCAGTGGGATCACTTTGATTTCAGCCAACCAGGCTCTTAAAGTTTTTATTAATAAAGAGGCTTTTTTTTCTCATTTAACCTCGACATATAAACTAATCTGCATTTTTTATCATAATCTCTCTACCTCTCCAGCTCACATTCTCTCAACTTCACTCTTTCTATTGTCTCTAGCCTATAGTATTGTTGATCAAGTTTGGGACATCGTAGATTTCAGGAAAAATGAATCTTCTAAATGATATCCTTGCACACAACTTTCTCCATTTGTGTTTGAAAACAAACAATGGCAAAAGAAATGAACCCCCCCAAAAATCCTTGAACAGTTACTTCAAAGTTATTGATTATAAATAACCAAATGTGACTGGTTATAAAGTTAAAGATCAATCTGTTGTTTTTTAAGGCTCCTTATGTGTTGTTTTCAAACTATTCCTAGATTTATCTCTTACTTCAATTTAAATGATATATTCACTATTCTTTTATGCCTTTGGTGTTCGTACCTATGCCAGGAATGAACCTCCTCTCCCCAACTCTGCTCTGCCTCTGCCCTATTCTCCATTTGCAAGTCTCTCCTCTATTCCAGAGCTCTCTCACATGCCATCTCCTTTAAGAATATTCTGAAGGTTTCTCACGGCCACTAGCTCTTGCTTTTGAAGTCCTACAGCTTTTTCTCATCAACTTATAAAAACATCATTTATCACATCGTAATGGTATTATGGTTATCCATAAACATGTTTTATATTTTAGTTACTCTGCTAATAAAACAGGACCCATGTCTGATTCAACTTCGTGTACCACAAAACTGAACACGTAAGATGTAATACATTATGTATTATAAAATTTCAGTAAGTATTAAGTGAATGAAGGTACTCATGCACATCAGATCTATTAAGAAAACATACTGTCACTGATACAATCCTATTGTTAAGATTGTCTATTCTATGTATATATCTAGGTTAACTATTGAAAAAAGAGTAAGCATTCATATTCATTTGACTCCATATTTCATAGAGGTAGCAATGCACTTTGAATGTATTAAAATGTTCTTATTCTCTAACCCTCTCAAATGTACCAGACCATGTTCCACTTGTTTTGATTGTTTGTTTGTGTGTTTGTTTTGCTATCATGAGGTTCTATGTTCACCTGAGTTTTCAATCTATAATCCCTCATTATATTTGCTTAAATGTGATCAATTTTTTTTTTTCTTAAACTTACGAGACTTTTCCATGTGTCTTTCCGACTCCATCCATAAAAATGCCTCTGTGTTCAAGGCCTTTATCATTATACTTTTGTACTTTTGAGGGGGTATACTACCACATACTCAATGAACACTCAACAAAGTTTGGTGTAATTGGACATAGAGATTATTTATTCTTTTAAGGCAAGTCACAAAAGCCTCGGCAATAATTTCCTCTTCCTGTAGGTTTTATTTCAATAATTATCATTATTTGGTTATCGGAGACAGCCACAGCTATTCACAAAGATGCTTGAGCTGGATGTCTAGAAAATACATGCAAACTTCTATGACTCTACTGACATTGTACTTACCGCTGTTGATGCAGCTGAGTGCTTTCTGGTGGCTAGTACCACAAAGATAGATTTTTAAAGCATTTTATATGGCCTTTTAATAAAAAGTGAGATATGAAATGAGCAGCAATCATTTACAGCTGCCAAAAATGGTATACAGGATGTCTTTAATCTTACTGTAAGGCACAATGTGGCTAAATCCTTGTCTCTATCTAAAGCGAACTTTAACTTTGTTGTGTTATATATAAAAAAAGATTTGTTATGTTATAACAGAATGTACATTTTTGAGATGGATTCCTTCATGGGAAGTAAAAATAGTGGGACTTATTTTCTTCAGAGTCTAGATTACTTAAAGGATAAAGGAACTGATTGGTGAGTCAGAACATTAACTCTTTCAAGCCATGGGGTCCCAACTGAGCAATACCTTTGACAGGTACAAAGGGATAGATATTCAAAAGAGTTAATTTTTTAAAACAAATTTTAATAGGTGTGTTCTGTTTGACTTATAGGAAAGAATTTTATGGACATGGATTATATATAAACATTCATTTTAAGAGAAGAATATGGATTCTTTATGATGACAAAGGTATAATTTTGTAAAATGCTGTCATTAAGAAAATGCCATCCTATTATTAAAAACTTCAAAGTGACTAGCTTACTCCTAGGAAGTAATTGGGACACTCTTACCACTTGGCTTTATTTATATGTTTAAAAAACTCCTGCTGCCTAGTTCTGTCCAAATCACTTGCTGGTGAAAAAATAGTTTCACTAGTTCCTGATATGTACCAGTGCGGTGTTAAAGTTATCACAGGGGATCTAAAGAATAAACATATCAAATAAGAGTAACCATTTAAAGCAAAATAAAACTTAGACATATATGGTGTATCATTCTTCCCTGACTATTTCTGAACATCATTTCTTTTTAGAGGACCTTGCTATATGTTTAAAATTTATTCTGGAAGTGATATTGGGGGAGGAGTTTCAGTTAGAGGAAATGATATAAGAGTAAATATATAGGAGGTGGGAACAAGGAGAACACATTGATAAGAGAAGATGATAGAATGGGAGTTTGGGGTCAGACCATAAAGATATTCTAGTGCATGCTAAGGGATTTGGAGATATCTAATAGAGGAGTGGTTGGTAGACTGCTTCTGTAGAGGCCTAGATGGTAAATAGGTATTATAGACCTTGTGTGCCATATGGTCTTGGTCACAACTATGCAGCTTTGTCGTTGTAGTGTGAAAACAGCCAGAGACAATACGTAAACAAATGAGTATGGCTCCGTTCCAATAAAACTGTATTTACCAAAACAGGGAGGTAATATTTGGCCTGTAGACTGTAATTTGACCTCTGCTCTAGGGAATAGGGACCCAAATGATGGCTTTTTAAGTGAAGAAGAGAGGTAATTAAACTAAAGGTTGAACTAGGGCAATGGAAGAGGTAATGAATGGGAGGGATAGGTTTGACAGACCCTTTGAAGTGGAGATGATAGATTTCATGAAAAATTGAAGGTAGAGGGAAAAAGGTGGTAGATACTTTCAATACTGTATCTACAGTAAGTAGCTGTAGATACTGATGGAATTAAGATCACCAAAATCTTGGCAGGCTGGAATATAGATCAAATATAGGTCACAGACATTTCATAGAGGTACATGTTAGACCCTGCATTGAAAGAGTTGAAAATTATTTATTTAGCAATGTTATGTGTGAAAATTATTTGGAGATTGTAGTTGACTACATGCTTAATTATGAGTTAACAGTTCAGGGAGGCAGCATGAAAAAGGGAAACAGTAATGAAATTATCTCAGAAGACCCCTTGGAATTATAGGAGCTAAGATTAATTATTCTATTTGATCTTTACAATAACTTCTGAAAGATGTAAGCCATATATTTTTCTTTGTATAGAGATGTAATTTGGGAGAATTCAGGACTAAGTTTCATAGAGAAGGGCATCCAGTTGGATTGAGCATCTATTCTCATAACTTCCCAATATTTTAAACCCAAGTGTTTATGATACCGGAGGCTATTATTTGGATGTTAAAGTTACAACCATAACAATGAGCTAAGATGGTTATTCTATGATACCCTTACATACATACATACATATAGATGCATAATATATATATATATATATATATATACATATATATATATATATATACACACATACACACACACACACACACATACACACACAGACAATACATAGAGGAACAAATGTGAATTAGACAACATTGTGCAAGAAAAGTAAACATCTCTTGACTGAATGGATTTTTTTTTTTTTGCTTTGCATGCGCATAATAGGGCTATGCTAATTTGGAATTAGAGGACTTGTTCTTCATGTGATTAAGAACATATATTTTACACAAATATTTATTGTTTTATTGCTTTTATGTACTTACATTTTAACCTATGAAAAAGAAATATATAAATAGTTTAAATACTTGATTTTTCTTGAAGTACAGGTTTGTACAGAATGCACTAGGCTGATAACCCCACGTAATGACCTTTGCCCTCCTTTGGAACAATTCTATCCTTTTGGTGCTTTATTTTTCTTGTTATAAAATTAGTAAAGCTGATCAACACTCACTGTATCATGATGAAATGTCTTTGATCTTATACATTCTTTTTTTTTTATACATTCTTTTATAGAAATAATACACATATCCAGAATAATTTGGTAAGATGATTTTTGAGAGGACCAGCAATAAAATGTTTATTCCGCATTCTTTAAAATTTTTGTTTATGTTTATTTATTCTTGAGAGAGAGAGAGAGCATGAACAGGGGAGGAGCAGAGAGAGAGGGAGACACAGAATCCAAAACAGGCTCCAGGCTCTGAGCTGTGGGCACAGAGCCCGATGCGGGTCTTGAACTCACGAACTGCGAGATCATTACCAGAGCCGAAGTAAGATAACTTAACTGACTGAGCCACCCAGGTGCCCCCTGCATTCTTATATTTAGGATTCACTAATAAATGAGAGCAGTTTTACATGAGGTGGAATTAGGAGTGTACATTTCTGGAACTCAGATACCCATCAGGTTTAACCTGCTTTAAGCGTTATAAACAATTTTAGGAAGTTTTATAATTTTTGTTGTATGTTGAATTACTGATTACCTAATGTTCTTCTTCTAGTGTGACTGAAAACCTCATCACCTTATGGAAATACACTATTGACTTTGCACGTTCCTATTTTATTGTCAACTGGTGCTAAAGTTTCATTCTGTTGTCCCCATGTCCCTCATTGTGCCTTGCTATTGTTTTGCATAGATTCCATAAGCCCTGAGTAATATTTAAATAATATTAAGTGATGTAACACAAATAGCAGTGTGCTGGCATGGGAATAATTTTGTGATGGCTTCATTTGATGGATATCAATCCTGATCACAAGTGATGGACCATCGTCACCTAAGATTCTTGTCAAGGTCATTGCCATGTTGATGCTTTCCTTCCTGAAAATACATTTAATTTTCCTAAAGAGGAGGACTGTCTTCTTATTTAATCATTATTGTGTGTGGCTTTTGAAATAATTATCTTCTAAAATTACATGCTTGAAATGAAATTTTACGCAACCTAGATTTTTTCTGTTCCTCTTGACATTCTAATCTGTCAGTATTTTCTGTCATATGTGTGGCCTAGAATGTGGAGTTTGGTTAAGAAATGCCAGTTTAGACCTGATAATTAATCAAAACAGGGGTATGGAAAAGAAAGCGCGTTCATTTTGAGAATAATTTATTCTAACCAAATTCGCACTCTGGGACATGAAACCATTTCACTTCATCTATACAAATGTTTAATGCAGAATCTCCAACTTAAGTGAAGTGCCCTAGGTGATCTGGTAAATCTGCCCCTTCTTGTCCATTACTCTTAGACTTTTCTGTATTCTTTTACTTGGAAGTCCTTTATCGATCTGAGGTGAATTATAGGAAAGACTAAATAAAGAAAATAAAGCCTTCCATATGATTTTCATTCACTTTCCGCTATATTGAGTAAGGTTGCTAATTATCATATCTAATTTACATAGTTGGAAAAAACCCTCAGTAACAAAACAAAACCCAAACAGGTGGTTTGTATTGAAGAAATAAAATAAGCTTTATTATTAGAGACTAGAACAATTCTTTTTCTATTACACATTACTTGGGTGGAATAAAGCAGACAGCTCATGCTGAGAAAACTGAAATGTAGAGAATGCAAGAGTTAAAAGACAGACAGTGCTCTAGGAGTGTCTCGGGCACAGATCTCTGAGAATTACGATGAACCATCCAACTTGAATGAATACAAAGCATGAGCTGGTCTGTTGTTTGCTTTCAGTTGTGAAAGTCACTTTATAAATTGAGCATGCTAATGATTTCATCTTTCTGATTAAATTTATAAAGGCGTTTATTTCTCCCATGTTAAATGGATTTGTAAGGGGTTAGTAACAATTATTTTTATTGCTGAGTACCTTCTTTTTTTCTTTTGAAGCACAGTTTTTGTAAGTGAAAATAATGATGATTATGCTGGTATAGTCCTTAGAGTCGTTTACTCATTTCCTTAGACTCCTTGCTAACAACATCAACCTAAAGGTGGCTCTCCTAATTTAACACTTAACCTGAGATGTTTAGGTTTTAATTTGGGGAATTCTAATTTTGGGTTCTAAATAGGTAAGCATTTACAAATAGATATGATCATAGTTTTGTCAGGTATTTACACAGTAAGATAAGGTCCACCCTGGTACCAAATAAAATTTTCTAAATGTTGAAATTGAATTGTACTGGAGTAGATGTACTCCATGGAAAATTAATGTTTATGAAAGGCACTTCTTCCTATTTTTTTCCCATTTAATTGACATAAAAGAGACAGTATGTTTTCAGGAGAAGTAATTTTTGAGAGGGCTGATACATTCATATATTTTAATTGTAGAAGTGCTGGACATGAGGACTGTTTTGCATTAAATTCCACACCTGATCACATGCCTGTTGGAAGATTTCCAGAGTATGGTCTGGAAGGGACTGTTACTTCCAAGTTGTGCCACTGAAATTAAGATCTACTCCCCAGAGAAGACAAGTGAATTAACACAGTATGCTTTATGCACAATGAAAACAAACTAATCTGGGTTACTACTTTGCTTAGACGTGTGAAAAGTGCAGTAGCATATAACTACAGCTGATTGAGTGAATTCTATAGAATCAATGATTTACTGTGTGGCTTTGTTTTAGAGTCTTCTGAAATGCTAAATGAAATTCTCTAAAAACCTAAGGTTTTATACTAGCTACGTTCCAGAGTAATATTCTCTCGCCCCTGCATTTCCTCATTTTCAACTTTTTATTACACATAATATAAACCAATCATCGATAACAAAGTATTAATGTTAAAAATCAACGAACATAGAGCTTACCTCTTTGTATTTGCTTGTGTGCATCAAACACATTTTGATGAAAAGAAATCATCAATGCTATATTGTTAGCAAACAAATAATAATCACTGAGACATGAAGAAGTATTCAAAGACTAGAAGATTTTGGTGATGAAGACAGGAGAAATAATAGAAATATGCACCAGGGCTGTTGGTGTATCTTGTAGGGAATATCTAGAAAATTAGATTAATCAAGGAGCAGACATTTGGAAGAAAGTTTGTGTGAATGCCTGACAGTCCTGCTCTTTCCCTCATTTCAAATGTTGGCAGGGTAGCAGGCAGCTCCAAGGGAAATGTGCTCCTTTCATACTTGAGTAATTGATGAATTGTATGCAATATGCAAATGAGAATCCATAAATCTTATGAATGACAGCTTAATTTATGTGAGCCTTAATGAATGCAGGATTAGATTTTAATTAAATATCCTCAAAGGCACCCTGAGTAGTAGATTTTTTTAGGCCTTGTTTTTTGAAGACTTGTTTCTCGAGCAATACATTTTACAAAAGCAGAAAACAAGGCAAAGAACTTAGCCTATTATTTTAATAATAAGCATTGTTTCATTTTACATAAAAAGCAGATCAGTTGAGAGCTCCTTAACCAAATATGTACAGATCTCTTTATTTTGTACACATTTCACTAAATTTGATTACTTTTAATTACTGCTGGTCTCTGATATCATATGCTATTTTTAATTACAAGAAAGTTATTAAAACTTTACCAAAAAATACACTAGAGCTGAAGAGTTGTTTAATAAAAGATCATATTAGATAGATACATTTAAAGTATCAAATCTAATTTGACTAAAATAAAGTCTTCCTAACCATTTGTTTAAAAAAAAATGCCTCTCTAGACAATATCTAATGGGATAAGATGATAAATCAGACTATTTCATACATGATATTTAATAAGGAGAATTGCATACTAAAATTAGGCCTAAATGATGTATACTCCTGTGCAATAGTTACTTCCTTAATTCACTTTAATACCTTGGATGTAAATAAAAGTTTTTCATTGACTATAGATTTAATGACAAATACCATTTCACTTTTCTGTTAAACATCTACATTTAGAATTAGAAAGTTTTCATTTAGTTGGATTCAAATTCACATATGATTTGGTGCTCAGAATCCAGACCTTCATTTCTTCCATTTAAAATATTATGTTAAATCCCACTAAGCCTACATTTTAGTACTTCATTTGTTCCAACTAGATCAGCTTTTTTAATTCTTAGCTATCAACGTAGTATTCTGAGTTTTATCTCACAACAAGCATCTATGTGAATATAATTTGAAAAAAATGCACATTTTTCTCTAAGTGAGATAAACTTGCATAGATTTAAATTGCAAGGGCACCTGGGTGGCTCAGTTGGTGGAGTGTGGGACTCTTGATTTCGGCTCAGATCATGATCCCAGCCTGGGTGGTGGCTTGGAGCCCCGTGTCAGACTCTGCACTGAGCATGGAGCCTGCTTAAGATTCTCTCTCTTTCACTCTTTCTCCCTCTGCCCTTGTGCCCGCATGCTTGTGCTCTCTCTCTTTCTCTCTCTCTCTCTCTCTCTAAAACAAAAACAGAAACAAAGTGTAGTTTATTAAACTGTCAGTTATAAAATGAATAAATTCTGGTGATCTAATGTGCTGCATAGTGACTGTAGTTAACAATACCGTATTCCATGCTTGAAAATTGCTAAGAGGTAGATCCTAAGTTTCCACCCCCCCCCACACACACACACAGAGGTAACTATGTGAGATGATGGATGTATTAACCTTATTATGATAATAATTTTACAATATATATGTATATCCAATTAAGTTGTACCCATCAAATTTATATAACATTATATGTCAATAAAGCTGGGAGAAAACACAGTTTATTCACCTAAGGTGGTGTAGGTATGCAGGTGTGTTATGCACTAAGTAGAATAGAGGCATAAACATGGCAGAGTCCTAGACTAGCTGGGGTTCTGGGGTGTGGGTATCTTGGAAGCCCTTTGACATCGCATGCCCAATTTTGGGCATATGACCATATGTTTACTGACTAGAAGGGTATATAACCTTCAACAGGTTCTCAAAGAAATTCATTATCCAAAAAGATAAACCACTCTAATATAACCCATATTTGCAAATACCTAGTGGAACAAAGTATATTTATATAAAACAGAACAAAAACATGTAATACAACTGTTAGAGATCATAAAACTTTCTAAAAACCCATCATGCATAAACACGCTTTCTTTAGGTCTCATTTAACGATTTTTAAATTTATACTATTTATTTTCAGAACAATATCCAAGCAAAATATCCTACATTTTTGCTTTATCTCAATGACCATTGCCATCTTAAACATTGTGATAAATTAAGGAGCTCATTTCTCTAATAGATAATATCAATTCTATCTTAACCAATTTATACAAAGAACATTCACTGACCAAAGTCAAATTTATATGTGCAAATAAGAGGTCAAAATACTTCTGGAGAAAATAAATATTTAAAAACATTTTAGAAAACATCAAGATTTAACTGACTTCAACTTTGCTGTAATGTATCATATGTACTTTAATGCCAATAGAGTTGCAAATTGTCACAATGTACTGAATTTGTATGTTTAGTTTTTATTTCCATCTGTTTCTAACTACATTATATAGTTTATATTTGTGCAGTTTGATCAACTATTCTGTGAATGTGCCAAAGGTACAAAGGTATTTTTCTTTAAATATTAGAAGTAAAATAATACAGTGGAATCAGAGAAGGGGCCAATGCATGCTTCAATCAAATTAGGGTTCCTAAGATGAGTTTTAAAGTTAGAATTTCATATTCAAGTCAATTCATATTTATTTTCTTTCTTTTTCATCTTTTTTTTGAAACTCAGCTGAATCTGGCTTCATTTTCTTAAAGGCTACGTTGCTCAAAACAGTTAACAGCTGTAGCAATGAAGATGCCTTTGTATAAACATGGTTTTCAGAGATAATCCTTGTATTATGATTTTGCTGGAAAATGTTCAAGTCCTTTTTGTTATACTGATTTCATTTCCGAATCATCACAGAGTTATTTTCAAAATTTTTGTTTTTAAATACTTTTTATAGGACACATAGACTGCATATGTTTTGGTCACTCCTGGCGTTCTTGGCCAGTTGTAACAACCCCTGCTAGAGGTTCTCCATTTACAGGTGGAATTGTTGGAGAGAATTGTTCCTTTGTTAATCCAGAAGTTATAGTTAGTTTCGGTTGACCTTTATTGTAACATAAAGATTCATGGATGAAGAAAAAATTGTAAGACGAATGTTTGAAACTGTCAAACATATGAAGATTTTTATTCCTCTAATATGGTCTTTATTGGAGCTAATTGAGACTTTCTTTTAAAAATTAAAATGGCCATAAATCATGTAGAATTTTAGTTACAAATTATTTCACATTTTTTTTCTGTGTTTAAAACTCCAGGCATAATGTAGTTAATTTGTTTCATTTGTTATTAAAACAAAGAAAAAATTTCCATATATTATTAGATATCAGTAATTAATAGTCTATTCAACAGACTTTGAAATAATTGATTTACTTAGGAAAATAAGAAAAAAATTAGGAAAGGAAATATATGGTGTGTGTGCAGCATTTCAAATGTGCTCCCAACTTATTTTGAACAGCAAGTGACCAAGCAGGTTTTATTTAAATTTTGATGATTTCAAGCTTTTGTGTTGGTCAGTGGGAGTAATTTGGGATTTAAATTGGCATGCATTTAATATACTAATTTTAATCATTGTAAAAGTAAATACATTGGTCCGTACATGAAAAGACCATTTAACAAAAAGTTTTGCCTCATTGAGGATCACCAGGTGAAGTTGTCCAAGTCTAGAAAACTTGAATCGTTTTTGGGGGGAAGGTTTTCAAATTACTTTTCATTTGAGCTAAACAGGATAAATACAATCATCAACCCCTTAGAATTTTTTGAGGCTACAAATCTTTCTATATTTGCTGCCTTTACTATGGAAAATTAAGATGTTTGAAGTAGTTCTCATTAGATAGGGATTTTTATTTCTGAGTGAATGCATGCAAAATATTTTTTTAATGCCAAAAGGATTCTTCACTTGAATGTAAGAATTGTTCCTGCCCATCAAAACATTCTGAAAGGAAAGTGAAAACAAAAAATTCAAAATAGAAATCTGTCGTTTAAATTGTGACATAACAGGGAGGACTGGTGTGGGGTTACCAAATAAATTTAAACAAATACACCTTGCTTAATAACAAAATCTATATGCCATATGTGAAAAAGAACTATCAATATTGGAATCTTCTGTTCAGTAATGATTACAAGTTTAGTTACTGTGTCAAATGCAAGTCAACATCAAAGGAGCTTCTCAACATTACTGCTCAGATACCTATTTATCTGTGCTGTCTGAAATTCTGTCTTAAAGCATGACAGCAATATTCGGGGTACCAAGTTTACTAAGACATCTGAGTAGCTTTCATTTTATTTAAGATAGATAAATGTATGGCTGTTCCCTGATGTTGATGCCCTAATCTGTGGGAAAAGTTTAAAACAAAGCTGGGAGCTCTCAGCTTTTCCTATTTACAGAAGCATTTAGACACTACTGTCACTCCTTCACAAAATCTGCAAATAGCAGTTATTCTGTCTCTAGCTCAGCACCCAAGCATTGAGGGAAGGGTGATCAGAACCCTCCTACTCTTTGAAGCCCATACCCTCAAATTCGTACTACTCACTTGGAGAACACCAGGAACTAATATATTTAAATCCATTGTATAGATGCAAGCACTGAGGCCAGAAACTTTCAGATCACACCAACAAGCAAACCCTGAAATTTGTAGCTCCTAACTCAAAATCCAAACCTCTTTCCTCATCTTGTGAAACTGAATGATATTGTAGGACTGGAATTTCAAGTCTCCATCAACGTTTTTACAACTACTGTTTCTAGGAAGGTGAAATGATAAATGAGAAAATGATGTGTCTTTGTTTTGGGGATCATTTTAAATGAATGAAAATATTTACATTGATATAAGCCATGCTTCTTACAGTGATACTTTTCTAGGAATATGCCACTTCCAACCCATTTCCTATCAAGAAAACTATTAAATAAAGGATTTCTTTGATGCTCAGTATGATTTAGACACAAGAGGCTGCAATTGGGAAACCATTGGAATTTTACATATAAAGGATTCCATCTCGTAGTTATTAAAAGGGAATAGAGTTTCATGAATTATCATTTTTTTAAATAAAGAAACAAGCAATCTTATCTCTCTATCCAAAGATGTAAAACCCCATAGGAAGTCTGCATTCATTAGCAGGTTCAACAAGCTTCAAGGTGGAGGAATGTAGTGTGATGAAGACAAAACAAAAAGTATTGAACTTTGTAATATCATCTACCATGTCACTAAGAAAAGCTGAAAGGAAGATAGTTTCCTCAATTTCATCCCAATTGTGTTCCCTATGTATAAAAATATGTAATATAGAAACTCATTTATAGAAAATGGCACATGTTGGTTGCATACTGCTAAGGAATAGTCTTTCTAATATAGAAATTATTCAGAATAATGATTTATATACTAGAGTAAAAATAAAGGTATAGGCTTATAATTGCTTAAGAGCTTATTTTCTAATTTTATCCCTATAATAAATATTGCTATAATACATACACTGCTCAAAAGGATTATTAAAGCATTCAGGTATATATTCATAACCTTAAGTGTCTATATTATACTCATCAATAAGTAAAATGCTTTGATATACTGTTAAGAACTTTAATCTAAAATCTTAAAGGAGATATTATGTATTTTTTATAAAAAAATTAAAGAAGAAAAATTTGTCACAATTTCTGACTTATTTTAAGATATCACAAAATAGCAATCTAAGTTAAAAATTATTAATTGCACTGCAGGTTTAGTGAAACAAAATTGGGAGAAAGTAAGTAGTTCTTTTTTAATCTTCATATGACTCTGGTCATTACTTTGGTTCCTTTGAAATAGTGGTTGAAAATGAAAAGTAGAGATTGACCCTTAATTGTAAAATTGATATAAGAAGCCTTTAATACCAAGCTGCTTTTAATGTATGCAAAGTCATACAATTATAGAATTTGGAATACCCCTAGTTACCAAATGAGTGTAAGTGGCATTTAAGTGTTTGGCCCTTTAATACAGAGCCCTTCGTAGATGAAAATATGTTCATCTTTTACCTCCCCTAGTGATAATTATAATTGTATTGTTGGATCACATTTTTTGACTCTTGTGTAATTTAGCTCTGTCAGCATTAATCTCTTGGCTGTTCACATCAGTGGAACTAAATGTCTGCTTAATATTATGTAGGTTAGATGGTTGTCATCCTAGTTGGGGAAAAACAATGAAAGAATTTACTGTGGTATTAGGCAAATGTATTACAAGGGCACCAGGCCTAATATCCGAACATTTATACTACAGTGAAATCGTATTTTATCACTTGCCAATTTGGAAATCGAGTTTTACTTTCATCATGTGAGGGTGTGTGGTGGATTTGTTTCTTAAATATCCATAGTTTACTTTTTCTTAGTTTTTCCAACCAGTGTTACTATTATTATTCACTGTACAGTTATTTATAACAGGAAGTAGCTGTGGATCATCAAGAGAAATACATTATAGAAAGCAGATTTACATTTTCCTTTCAGTATCTAATAGCAGTTACATTTATCTGGGTGTAGGAACATTCTGACAGGTGTGGTGGGGAGAAAAAGCCTGATATAAACTCACTACTGAAGGAAAGTGAACCTTTTGATAAAGACATCTTAGAACTGATAAGTAAAGTACAGAGAACATAACCGTGTGCTATTATGTATCACTTTATTACCTTTATGTTGATCTTGATCTTTTACATGGATAGCAAAGCATTGACAAAGGAAGACTAAATATAGACATTTGTATAATGTACCTTTGGCTGTGCTGTAATCCTTACATCAAGGAGTAGTTAGCAGGCAAAGGATTCATATTTCATTAAAATACAGATAGTATTCTTTATAGAATATGAAAACTTAAACAATGTGGAGTGCTTTGGAATTTTAAATGAATGGTTTCCATTTATATTACATTCTAATTTACTTAGTCAAACACATTTGTTAAACATGATTTTGAGCTGAGCCTTGAACTAGACATTGTGGCTGAAAATAGGGCAGCAAGGTGTGTCTTTTGCCTGAGAGAGAGAATATATCATATTTGGAGAATGGAAAAGCGTGCTGTGCAGAGGAAAAGATTTAAGACTTAATAAGAGAGCACACAAATAAATATTATTGATAGGTCAATAGAAACCCAAACTTTTTATACTGCCAGCCTTTCAGAGTTTATCGCTTTCTCTTCTCCCCTCTACATACTGATTCTAGTCATACTGGCTTTCCTTTGGTTTCCTGATCAGACCAGCGTTGTTCCACGTAAAGTCCTTTGCATTCAAGTATCCATTTGCTGGAACACTTTCCTCTTTTAGTCCCATAGCTGGGAATATATATTAATATACTAGTATTCAAACCTCACTTTCTTAGAGAACTCTTTCCTGTCTACTGTAAAGGCACCATTTTAAATAGCCTATTTATCTATTTATTTTTTGTCTTTCTCTGCCCAGCACCTTCCCCAGGACACACATTTTCGCAAATGTTGAATGAATTAATAAGCAGCAAAGACAAATACAGAAATAAGGGTACAGCAGTCAATATAATTCAGTGATGCTTCCTGGGGTGGTCACTTTTTAAATCCGTTTTTGATAGAAGAATAGCTATTACCTCTTCCCTTACCCAAGAGGAAAATACCGATGATGGCACAATACATATGAAGTGTGGAGGATATGAGGACAGAACAGAAAATATCAGGCAGTTTTGACTTCTGGAAGATATCTATGCATTTAACGCCAGTGCAACAAGTAATTTTTGTGTGTCTTTTATATATGCATGAAATTGTAATATGAACTCAGATATCATCAGTTGGTGAGAATTTGGGTATGAAGTTTGTAAAGGGGCCGAAAGGCCTAAAGAAGAGGAGTGGAGACAGTGCACTAAGGTATGGGAACTGTGACGTTCCTTGAGCACCAAATCCTATGATGAAGCAAGCCATTCTAATATTAGGTCAAAGGCAACCTTTCAAAGGTGGCCTTCAAAGGTTTCATTTATTTTTCTTCTTAAGAAATAGTGGTAGAGGTTGCATTCACACAGAAGAAGGAGCCTCTTTTAAATGCAAATGCTCATAATTTAAGCTTTTAACCTTAATTATCAATTAAATTCTGCAGGGTTTGGTTGATTTGTTGAAAGCAAAATACTGAAAAGTGTGGATGGGGAGGTGATGGGTTTAAATATCAATGGGAGGGGGCAGATCATTAACAAGAAAGAAAGCTCCGCTAAGTGGAGACGCAGGACTTGAACTAAAGCTTGCTTTGGCTATTTCTTAAAATCATCTTGCCTGATGATCTTTATACTAAAAGCAAATGGGTAAGAGAGATAGTCCTTGGGAATTTTGGCAGAACAGCCAGTTATCAGGGTAACATAAAAGCCTAAGGAAACAAGCACCCAATTAAAAAAATAGGAAATGAAGTAAAAAAGAAACTATAGATTTGAATATATAGCCAAGTGGACTAGGAGATGGAGAGTGGGCTATGGTGAAGGGAGTAACAGAATTTCAGATTGGAAAGAGTCCTCAGCAGTGAATGAGCTAAGACCTGTACCAATGCCAATGTCTGTTTTATAGTATCCTTGATAAATCGAATAAGTTGTAACTCTTTTCCTTCTGTCTGGCCAAAATACTCTTCATTTTATTTTTAAGCTCAGAAGTGGAAAGAATAAACTTAATCTTTTATTCGGTTACCCTTCGTAAAATGTTTTAAAATTTCTGTTCTGTTCTGATCTCTTTTCGAAGCGTTCATTTGTCATGTGAGTCTGTATCATCTCTTTCCTCTTCTTTTGTTCTGGGTTTTGAACTCTTCAAACTTGCGTTTACTCTCTCCTGGTGTATGCTAGGTGATCGATGACTTTTTTTTTTTTTTTTTTTTTTAACATCAGGGCACAGAATTCAACAGTCGTGAGTGCAGAAGGCCAGGTCAGAATGGCTTACTCCCCCTGGTTCTGATTACTCTACCACTTACTGTCATACTTGGTTTCTGTGATTTCTTTTTGTTTAAATTTCTTTTGCATTGATAATTTCAGATATTTTTGGCTGAATAAAGGAAAGGGACGTTCGACCTAAAGATCTGACTGGAAATGATGAGCTTAGTGATCAATATGACAAGTCGCAAGTGTAGGTGCATTCAAAGACATCCCAAACACCACATTCAGAAACAGCAGGAATCTGGAGGAAACTAGATTGTTGTCTTTACATTCCTCTTCCCTGAAAGTTGCCCTGAAATGAGCAATTTAAATAACGGTTAAATAAAAAACTTAAGTACAACTTCATAAAAAAGTATTTGTGAGAAGTAAATCTCAGAGACGGAGTTATATGTGAGCATGGGCAGATAGAAATGAAGTACTTATAATACTTGACTTTTGGTTTCTTAGAAACTAAATGCCAGGCATAGAGGCGTAGAATGAATGTGTGTGTGTGTGTGTGTGTGTGTGTGTGTGTGTGGTGCTCTATGCTTTTCTGCATGTGCGTGTGGGTGATTACACACCCAGGTCCTTGCAATATCTGGGAGACTGTGTTTTCATTTCTGGTCACCACCTTAGCAAACTAATCAATGAGGCATGAACTGCTATCTGCAGTGAAAGAAATGAAAAATAAACCAGAGATAATCCCTCAGTTAAAAGGTTATTCTGTGTGATAAAAGCTATTTTGTTAATTTATTTACTTACTGGTACAGTGAGATAAAGTGAAAGTACAATTAGGGAATTCTTGTTGAAAGGATTTTAAAGGGCAATGATGACTTAATATTTTGTATTATTTGATTGACAGTTAAAAGAGTTTTTAAACTAAAATTTTTTTGTAGCACATAACATTCTGTGTTGTTTTGCTTTCGTTTATTTTATATTTTAAATATGGTAGGCATTACATATATACTTATTATTCAATAAAATAATCTTTTTAGGTAAATCCTTAATGTTTTCTGTCTCTTAATTTCATGAAGAATGGTTCTTTCCAGAAAAATGGTTACTGTATTTTACTATTTTTCCAGTAACTTAATGTATAATATAGACTTTTTGAAATTATTACTTTGTTCCTTCTTCAGTTAATTCATTCAGAAAATATAGTATTAATTTCCTGCTAGTAACTAGACTGTGTTAAATTCTGGAAAAATGGAAATAAATAGAAAATAGTTATTGCATTCAAATGCTTTGTGTGACGAGTCAGAAATGATATATAGATTATTATATTAACATGGCAAATATTATAATCGAGTCCATGGTATTTGGGAAGTGGATGGAAGCTGGTGAGCCACATGCATGCACGTGGGGCGATTAGGGAAGAAATTGGTGTGAATTGGCCTAGGGTTTCTCCTATGGACAATTGAAGGAAAGGGCATTCCTGGCAGAAGGATTAGCATCTGTAAAGCATGGATATATGAAAGTAATTAGGTACTGAGTGAGGGTGGGAAAGTTTTGAGATATTATACTGGAAAGGAATTGAGGCATTAGATCTTAAAGGGTCTTGTAGGCTATGATAAGAAATTTGGTGAGCTTTGGAAGATTTGCAGAGTGCACCGAAGGGGCTGGAATGCTATTACTGTGTAGACCACATCTAGGTCTGTACACTACAGGAGCAGAAGGGGAAGGGTCTGAGATAAGGCAGAAGCAATGTGACTGAAGAAGAGAGTGAATTGAGAAATATCATAGGTAGCATCAATAGAAGCTGGTGACCGTTGAGTTGAGAAGTAGAAAGTATACTAAAGGAGGAGGGAGGAATTACGATGATCCCTGGATCGGGCTTTGGGTGATGGTACACATGGTGGTTTATTAACAGATATAGGGGCTTCAGTAGGTAATGAAATACAGGTTTAGGGTGAAAGGAAAGAAGTTTATTTCGACATGTTGAATTTGAAGTGCTTGTGAACTATCCAGATGTTCTGTAGACCAATGGAAAGATGGGTTTGGACCTTGAGAAAGGGGAAAACACCATTTCCAATTTCCCAGAAGTGTGTTTTAATCATTGATGAAGTAGACATCAATTTCATTTTTAAGCTGATCTAGAAATTATTATGAGGTACAAGTTTTTTTAAAATTTTCTTTTTCAACGTTTATTTATTTTTGGGACAGAGAGAGACAGAGCATGAACGGGGGAGGGGCAGAGAGAGAGGGAGACACAGAATCGGAAGCAGGCTCCAGGCTCTGAGCCATCAGCCCAGAGCCCGACGCGGGGCTCGAACTCACAGACCGCGAGATCGTGACCTGGCTGAAGTCGGACGCTTAACCGACTGCGCCACCCAGGCGCCCCAATGAGGTACAAGTTTTTAGGTCAAGAACTAAAATTTTTGTTGCCTTTTCATGAAAAAACAACTGAAGAAATTTATTCTTTGGAGTCCATCAATTCTCCCACTAGACCAAAAGTTGTCCCTTATATAGCCTACTGAATATCCTTTTCTCATGGGAAAATAGTCTTCTTTATATACTCCATATTCACCAACATGTAGGTATTGACAGCTATTAAAATTCCTGTATAATGCCTTTACTGAGTGAAATCAGGCAGGGTACGAGGAAGAACAGTAACATTAAAGGAGAAATGGGGTGAAGATTGTGGCACAAACATAGGAAACTCTATTTTTAAAAAATGTTTATTTCTTTTGAGTGACAGAGAGAGCATGCATGCACACATGTGTGGCAGAGGGAAAGAAAGAGGGAGAGAGAAAGCCAAGCAGGCTTTGCACTGTCAGCACAGAGCCTGATGCAGCAGAGCTTGATCTCAAATCCAAATCATGAGATTATGACCTGAGCCCAAACTGAAATCAACGGTTGGTTCCTTAACCACCTGAACCACTCAGGCGCTCCTAGAAAACCCCATTTTTAAATTGGGAGAATATACTCTTAGAAATCACAGAACACACTGAATTATCTTGTTCCTTTGCTTTCACGGTTCATATTCTTATTAGCCATGTCATGATAATATTGGGTTCTTTGACGAGTTTACTTCAGATTTAAAAATTTTATCTGTTCTAACATCCCTTGAACATGTTAATGAAGGGGATATGTGGATTCCAAACGAGCGTTAAGTGGCTTGCCAAGGTTACACATCTACTAAGTGGTAACTTTTGTCTTTTGATCCATGGCCAAATGATCTATTGTCTCTTATTCAGAGGCACCATGTTATAATGGAATAAACACAGGCTTTGAAATCAGAGATACATGGGTCTGACACAAAGATCTGAAATTCATGAGTCATGTTGTTGGGCCACTCAGCTCTCATCTAAGAAATGGAGATATTAATATCTGCCTTCTAGGACTGTTGGAATTTAAGTGCGATGAGATATGCTACTCATCTGGTACACAGTGAGTATCCCACTTATGTTAACTTTCCCTTCTTCATCAGTAAACTCAGTCTTACCTTCTTATGTTCTCCAACTGGGGGAAGAGAGAATCAATGAACCCACCATCAAAACCTCAACAGCTGGGTAATCGTTAGGCTGGTAGTCCCTCTGCCTATTTTATTTCTTGGTTCCATGTTCTTCTTTCTATCCCTTCTATGTTATAGTACACATTTTAAATTTTAATGTCCCTCATTGATACCCTATATATTTGTTGTAAGTATTAAAGACAGACTTAAAAGTCAATTTAGATTTAAACCTGCACATTATTCATATTATTACTTGGAAAGTCAGTCTAAGGAGAGTTGGATGAAATATTAAACTTGTGTTTTCATAAGGAATCCCATATATATTTAATAAATTGGGACAAGATCTCTTATTGTCTGTATTTAGTCTAGCCATCTGTAAAATATATATACTACTACACCTAAATGCATACACCTACCCAAGGGAATGGTGACTCATAATTGACTTACTTGAACTGACGTATCAAAAAAAAAAAAAAAGAAAGTTGTTTTAAACATGGTTTTACTTTTCAAAAAAGGACTATCTTTTTATATTATTCTGGAAAATTACCATTTTAAGGACAATTGTTTTTATAGTGGCTAATGTCCTGGATTTTCTGGAACTGTCTCTATTTCTTCACTCAGTTAATATTTTTTTGAACTCCTATTATGTGTTGGGTACAATTCTGGTTCCTTCTCATTGATATGCTGCGACCTATTGTTAACTATAACAAAGACCTCATCCACGTGATACAATCGCTACTACTGGAACCATTGAAACTGTTTCTATTAAAGTGTTCTATAAAGCCCATAGGGGATATATTCAGGAGGAAATCATATAACTGAGCATCTATTTAAGCATTGCTCTTAGCAATTGAAAGTAATTGATAATAGTTAATATGTGATATACGTGCTATTTATTTTAAGTATTTATATAGACATTTGAGAGCGTGTCATGTAATGATAAAATAACTTCTCCTTGTTATTACATCATCCTTACTAAATTTTTTAATACTGTAATTTAACATTAGGAGATGAGAAAGGCTGAACCTGAATGATTTTCAAAATGCTTATTTGTGAATATTAGAAATTATATTTCTCTCTTGTTTCTGGATATACTCACAATTTTAAAAAATAATTTGTTATACAATTGTAAATTTTTGAAAACTGGATTTAGAACAGAAATGCCAACACTCCTTTGAATAAAAGAGGTGGAAATAGTGTTATTATAGTCCACCTAATTCTTATTTATCATATTATGGTTTTAGAAATAACAAATATCTTAATTAGTGGATTTAGTACATTATGTTTTCTTACCTTAATTGCCTGTAGAAAAATAGGAAAAATATTTCTTAAGCAGTGTTACCTTTTAAAACAGGTTACCATGAGAATTATGCAAAATGAGTTAGTTAAATGTAAGATAACCTAAAACAATAAAGATTTAAGTCATCTGTTCATTAATAATCCTTCTAGGAGCTTTTATTTTCTTGCAATATTGGGACTTATCTACAAATAAACTTTGGTATTGATATAAGTATAAGAGAGCAACAATATATTTCTGTAGTCTACCATTTAGTCCATGTTTTATGCAAGTTTAGACTATTGAATTAATCTCTGAAACAATAGAAAGACATTCTTTACTAGAAATAGCTTGCTTTTGCTTTGGCTTTGTGGCAAAATGACATTAGGGAACATATATGGTTGTTGTTGAACCTGATTGCTTTAGCAGCCCTCGGGTTGATAGTATCAGGTTCCAGCTTGCCCTGCTGGGTCAATGTGGACCCAGGCCTTTAAAGAGAAAAGTTCAGGGAAAGTTCACTTCTATTGTTTTACCATGGTTACAAAACAGAAAGGGGAAAAAAAAAGAAGAAGAAAAGAAGAAATCTTAAGTCTCTGACCGGTCACTGCCATGAGTCCTTTACTGTGTTCTTTTTGTTTTTGTCAATTAAACATTGCAACCCAGAAAATTAAAACTTCTACGAATCTATAATGAATACAAGGCAGAATATACTTTCTTATCACTTGTAGGTGATCTCCAGATATATCCAATGACTGATGGTGTCCTTGCATGAAGTGTTTAGTTTAATTTTACTTAAAGCATTATTTATATTTTTTCTCAGTAAAAAATTAAAAATTTGTAAGGTTGCTATGGTATGAAAGGTTTGTTGGTTTTGGAGGGCAAAGGGCATAACTTCTTAAAAGTAATTTAACTTTGATTAAATTTATTGAAATAAAGTGTTATTTTAACTTAGAGAGGGAGATTATAATTTATTATTCTATTCTGGCTGTAAACCAAAGCAACATTTTCATTAAAAATTTTTTGTTTACCTTAAATGGTAAGAATTGTGATATGTAAGGACCAACATGATCTCACTTGGAGCAGCCTTTGAGTATCTTTTGAATATAGGTAAAAATTCATTTCCTAAGTTTAGGCCGTATTTGCAAATTGTGGGAATTTTGTTCTAAAAATATTTACAAGTGTTATTTCTGAGGAAGGTCAATGCAATAGAGTTTACTGCACATTTTGTTCTCTGAACCTGTAAAATCTTGCATTAAAGCAATGCAGTTGGGTCTGTTCTTTCATTTTAACAATGAAGTTTTTCGAATACCTGTATTATGAAATGTTATCTGTATAACCAAGACATAATCACTGCCTGATGACGTGTCAGTCTAATTGTCCACATTTCATTTTTTAAAACAAATTTTTATTTAAAAAAAGAAAGGTTTCAGGGGCGCCTGGGTGGCGCAGTCGGTTAAGCGTCCGACTTCAGCCAGGTCACGATCTCGCGGTCCGTGAGTTCGAGCCCCGCGTCAGGCTCTGGGCTGATGGCTCGGAGCCTGGAGCCTGTTTCCGATTCTGTGTCTCCCTCTCTCTCTGCCCCTCCCCCGTTCATGCTTTGTCTCTCTCTGTCCCAAAAATAAATAAACGTTGAAAAAAAAAAAAAAAAAAGAATTCTTTAAAAAAAAAAATAAATAAAAAATAAAAAAAGAAAGGTTTCAAGTGGAAATTCTAAGGAAAAAGTTTTTTTCAAAAAAAAACATTTTGCAGCATATATTCACATGATTAAAAAGTATGTATGTACACACAGTGTACACATTAGATCTTTCTTCAAGTAAAGATGTTATGGTTCACTTTAGAAGTTATGTGTTGCACTAAAAATACCGTTTTATTTTTTACCTGTCATGCATGACAATGCTTGGTTTCCAGAGGTGAGAAATGAAGAGAAGGAGTTACATAGAATCATGATAACAGAGTAAGATGAATCTTTGTACCTTTTGGAATGACACTATCTGTGCTGTGTGCTCATTTGTTTATTGATCCTTTGCTGTTTTGATTAACATAATTTATTTTCCTTGAAGTCATCTGTGCCTAACAGGATTGAACTTTTTCATGATCTAGATGGAGAGCAATGAAGGAAAGGAGAGATTTAAGTATCTGTTTAAATTAATCACAATGTAGAAAGTACCATAAACATTTCTAATATAAATTTTATCATACTATTCAAGAATAACATTCCTGCACTCTTCTCATAAATGCCTGTTCGTATTTCCAATCTCATCCCAAATGACAAAATTTTAAATTGTCTCTATAATGCTTATTCTTTTAGAACCTAAGGGATAGTTTCTCTAAAACTTAATTCTGGCTATATTTACAAACGGTGATCTTCATCTGTGATCCACACATTTTCAATACAATTTCTTCATGTGTTAAAATTAGAAAATATTTAATTTGTAGCAGGTAACATTGCTAATTGTCACTTCTGAATTAAAAAAAAAAAGCCCACACAAACCCTGCCTGAAGATTAGAATCGGGCGGCTGGTAACAAGTAACTTATGACTTATGAATTCAGAGGTCATTTAGTCCTTCACCTGCCTGCAGACAGGACTTACCTTAACAATTCAAGATAAATGGCTGCATCCCTGATGTTAAAAACCTTGAAGAGAAGAGTCTACAGAGACTTTACCTGATAACCTATTCTAATGTTTAACTGCCCTAATGAGAGGAAGAACTATTTTTTCATATCTCATCTACATTCCTCCTGTTACAGTTTAAGGATTGATACTTATTTTTAATGTTATTTTCCTGCTCTTTATTACTGTGTATTCTGAATTTATTATTGGCCAGATTTTCCCAGTGCAGGAAGAGTTAGAAATAAATCTAATGTGTTTTCAAGGATCCAGCCTTGTATGTGACCTAAGTATATGTTGCTTAACTTCAGTGGCCTTGAAACCACTCTCTTCTTAGAGTCATTTTTCTCCATCAATAAAGGGATATAATTATTTACTTTTATCTAAAATATCTGTCTAGGGGAATTGTTTGATTCATTCCTGTTCCGGTGCAATAAACGGCTCTAATACGGACTGGTTAAAAAATATTTTAAGTTTTCCATCATTTACCCCAGAAGTCAGCTTAGAGTTTCTTCCAAAGACTCTCAAGACCCAATATAATTTTTAAGGAAATTGTTTGTATTGCAGATATTCCAGTGGATTCATTTATTCTATTTTTTTTTTAATAAGAATTGATAGGAAGAAGAGGCAGGGAAAGAAATGTAGAAGGCTTTTTTAAGTACTCTGTCATGTGTTTTTCAACCTGACACCCTTAAAATGATATTTATTCAAAACATTGTTTTGTTATTTGAACAATTCAATATCTTTCAGATATGAGTGGTTCAAAAATTTAAATCCCTTAGTGTGACTTTCAAGATCCTTTATGATTAGCTCTTGTTTACTTTCCCACCCATTTTTCTTGTAACACTCCCATCCCACTCACCACACACATACACACTACCTCATGCCTGCAATTCACATTTAGGCTCCATAGTTCTGGTTCCCACTTATCTTTGGGTCTTTCTGTGCGGCTCCTCCAACTCCTTCCAGTGTTTCCATTTACGGGGAACTTTTTCTTTGAAATATGTCAAAGAAGGGAAGGCCTTGAAATGGAATACATAAGGTGAAGTATATTAAAAAAAATAAAACCAATCAATTCATTAATTTATCTACACAGAATTTTTTCAAATTCAAGAATTATAGGCTTGTTGAAGTCAGGTACTATTTTTTTAATTTTCTTTCTTGTCTATCTCCCTATAGACAAATGTGGTGTTGGGGTATATTATAGCATCATTAAGCAGACTATTTATAATTCCATATAGATGAGAGATATTCATGCAATTAAAAAAGTAACACCTTTTAGGGGTGCCTGGGTGGCTCAGTCAGTTAAGCGTCCGACTCTTGATTTCGGCTCAGATCATGGTCTCACAGCTGGGGGGATTGGGCTGCACCTTGGCCTCTGCATTGACAGCGAGAGTCTGCTTGGGTTTCTCCCTCTCTCTCTCTCTCTCTCTCTCTCTTTGCCCCTCCCTCTCTCTCTCTCTTTCTCAAAATAAATAAACTTGAAAAAAATAAATAACGTTTTATTACTCAAGAGCAAAACTTTATAGATTTTGGTGATGACTCAATATTACAAAAGAGTACCTATACAGTTTGGCTATGAATAAGTTATAGTCATTTTTAAAATACTTAAGAACCCTGAGAAAAGTGATTGACAAAATAACAATCATAAGCAGCATTTTAAGATTGAAAAGAAGTTGATTTATAAAAAGAAAAAAGAAGTTGGTAAAGGACAATACTTAGGAGATAGTAGCTTGCTGATTTGAATGTCTTGTAAATCCCATTACATTGTGAAAGTCACTATGTGCTGTTGATACCTTCAGCAAAGATTATTTTGTAATTATTATACTTCTGTAATTATCACATTCTTTACGTGGTAGCTATAAAATTAAACAAAAGAAAGCATAATAGTTTGATTCGAAAAATATCAGAAAGGGGTCCCTGGGTGGCTCAGTAAGTTGAGCGTCCAACTTCAGCTCAGGTCATGATCTCATGGTTCATGGGTTCGATCCCCATGTCAGGCTCTGTGCTGACCATTTGCTCAGGGCCTGGAGCCTGTTTCAGATTCTGTGTCTCCTTCTCTCTCTGCCCCTCCCCCGCTCACACTTTGTCTCACTCTGTTTCTCAAAAGTAAATAAATGTAAAAAAAATTTAAAAAAATATCAGAAAAATTCCATCTAAAAAGTCATATTAAGTAGTTTCCAAGTAAGTTTTGTTTTTGATTTTGTTTTTTAAGTAGGCTCTACACCCAACGTGGGATTTGAACTCATGACCCCGGGATCAAGAGTCGCATGCTCTACCGACTGAACCAGCCAGATGCCCCCTCCAACTAAGTTTTTTGCCCAAAGTAAAATATGCAGTGTCTCTCTTCAGATCTGTATTTGGAAAAATACAGTTTTTTAATTTTCTCTGGGACATATAAAAGGGGTCATTTCCTTAGTTAATATGATCATATTCCTATTTCAAAGGAATAAGATGAGAAATGAAAAAATTATAAATCAACTGATTTGATTCCATCATATCAAAATCATTTTAATATTAGCCTTTAATTTGACTTTATAGTATGCTTGTTGATTTATTTGGTGCTATAGATAAAGGTATACGAGTGCAGAAGAGATAGTTTGTATTTTGTATGATTAATAGATTCTTGATCAGCATTTTATTTTTTATTCTTTTTCATTTTTGGTTTTAGTTAAAATTGCTAGTCCTTTGCTATAAAGCTTCAGTGGCCTCATTTTAATTTATACATGATTAGTAACTTTTGAACAAAAAAAATTGTAGTATTCTTCAAGTATATTATCATTTTTGTCCATTTCAGTGGGCCTGATGAAATTATCTTATGTGCTGTCTTTCAAGGATGAAAGACAGATCGTGGGATCTGTTTATAAAACACTGTGTGCCCTCAAATATCTGTTTGCATATCCATCTCTTCACCCCTACTTCCGTTGCTGTCTACAACCTGTCATCCTATTTTATCTAGATTTCTGCCATTATGTTCTAGCAGAGGTTTCATGCTCTAGTCTATCTCCACGGCTTCACCCCTGGCACCAGCTGTCATGTCATGTCATATCATGTCATGTCATGTCATGTCATGTCATGTCATTTCATTTCATTTCATTTCATTTCATTTCATTTCATTTCCTTGCTTAAAGTCATCACTTTTTTTAAGTTTATTTATTTATTGAGAGAGAGAGAAAGAAGTGGGGGAATTGTGTGGGAGGGGCAGAGAGAGAGGGAAAGTAAGAATCCCAAGCAGGCTCTGGGAGACTCTGATGTGGGGCTCAATCCCAGGAACTGTGAGATCATGACCTGAGCAGAAATCAAAAGCTGGTCACTTAACTGTCTGAGCCACTCAGGTGCCCCAAGTTATCACTTTTATATAAATACAATCCAACCTACTAGCTAGGCCTTTAAGGCCCTTGGAAATCCGATTACAAATTATTCTTTTAACTTCATGTTGCCTTGATGTGAGACCCTAATTATTATTCTTAAGCAAGTTTTTTTTTTTTTTTTCCATGTCTTTGTTCTATATCTTCTCTCTGGAATATTTGCCTCTTCTCCTCCTCATCTCTTTGTGGATTCCAGTTCACCTTCAAGACCAAAATCAAGTATCAACAATTCTGGGAAGCTTAGAGCTACTCTACTTCCCCAGTGTCCACCATCTGCCCTTGGTTGTCATACACACAAGTTCATATTTAGGACCAGCCCAGTGCAAAATGAAAATGTGGGGCTCTTTATTAAAAAATGATAGGAATTCAAGATGGCGACAGTAGAGCACTAAATCTGGCACAAGAATGTCTTCTAAGAGTATCCCTGTGAAACTGCATTGCTTGCATACCCTGCTGGCCCTTCCTCAAGAAATGCTCCCAGAGCATGTCATTCACCCCCTTGTGATTTGGCATTTACAACATAATGTTTGTTGCATGTATATGTATGTGTCTGTCACCCCTAGAGCTTATGAGTGGTTCATGAGGGAACACACCACATCTTGATCTTCTTTAATGTTCTGTAACCTAGCAAATGTCCTCACAAAAAGAAAGGATTACTAAACTGCATTTAGTTGAGTAGGAAGATACTGGTGTGGAGAAAAGAATCTAAATGTGTATTTCTCCAAGACTTAAGTATAAAATATTTTGGGGACATAAAGTTTTTTGCGTAAATTAAAATGAAAATCATGATTTATCAATAACATCTTTAAAATAATTTCAGTAATCAAAATGAATTCTTAATACTGAGGCAGATTCATTACACATGTGAGAATTCATTTTGAAATAGAGTACAAAGAATAATTCTAGAATAGACAGTACTAAGTTGATTCTCATATGAAAATGAATGCATTTTAACTTTATTGAAAATTATGTAATACTTCAAATAAAAATACCCATTTTCTTCAGAAACAATAGATTTAGAATAAAACGTGCAATGGAAGAAAATTAGCATCAACAAATAAAATTGTTTTGAAAAAGTATTTTGGCCAGTGAAATCATTAGGAAAACATAATAGTTCATATTTTTGAAAAAAAGCAATTTTATTTTTATAGCAAACCAGCATATTAAGAGCATGGAAGTTGTCCAAGTAATCACATCACATAATTTTGCTAAAGTTCAGATACTAAAAATGAAATAGCAAGCAAATTGGGAAAGTGTGTCTCACTGTTTTGATTATTTCAAATCTGAATATTTACAAATATGCTGTTTTGTTGGGATTTTAATTAAGGAACTGTTATCTTAAAAATTCATCTTCATCATTATAAAAATGCAAGTATTGTGTCCATACATATTAGCTTCTTAAATTTAAGCAGGATCAATAATATGTATATTCTTAACTTTTTGCTCCTTTATGTTTTCCTGATTTTTTATAGATGATGATGTACATAATAAAATGCCACTTAAGAACTCTGAAACTCTATAGGGCTCTGTTCTGAGACCTGTAATATTTACATTAGAAAATATTTTAGGTGGTAAGGTTAGGATTTATTCATGATGAGAAGGTTATGATCACTAAAATTCTTGATTGATGAGAAAAAAATGGCCTGTTTCCAACAAGAAAAAAAATAAACAGGAATAAATATAAGACATATGAGTGTACAAAAGATAAAGGCATCAATTCAAGATTAGTTGCTGGATTAGGGCTATGGGGGTGAGGAAAAGATGGAGGAGATATGAATTGAGCACATTTACAAAATTCTTATGAACTATATAATAATTTGCCTATCATTATGGTGGAGACTTTATGGCATTCTGAAAACAGATGAGATTTGATATCGTTGGCTTTAAAAAGTAAAAAGTTGATGTGCGGATGAGATGGAAAATCTAGTTGGCAAGTCTGATGGCAAGTTAATAGCAGAAATAATTTCCCCCAAATCTGAGTTATCGATGGATTGGAGGAGTTTCTTGGTAGTTGAGAAATTACCTATCTACCTATGCGTTCATTCATAGGCTTGGGCTGTGTGAATTCAATGAAGAAGTTGAATCTGTAAAAACAGTTTTTGAATAAATTCATTTTTAATGATGTTTAATGATATTTTAATGATTATTTTTAATGTTGTTTGCACCACCCTCTTGCATACACTCACCATAAATGCTCATTTACATATAGGATAGTTTCTTTAAATGAGCCCCAATGTGCTGAGAGTTGTAGCCAATATCATTCTGGTCACTAAATAGTGCTGTAGGGCCAAATTTTTCTCATTTTTGGCCATGGACTTAATTCTTACTTCCAACCAGGAGTCATTGGATAAATAAAGGTCAACATCTCAACATAATATATTATCATTAGAAGAAAACCAAGTCCAGGACTTAGGTGCTTCACCTTGATAATAATCATTGGGTGCTTTGTAGCTATTTAATAATTTTTGATTCTGTCCTAGACCTGTCTTAATCACCATTATCTTTAAACACAATGGATAATTCTTTATAATATAAATGGGCTAGTAAATATAAGTTAGTGCTTGTTCTCACATTACTATCATAAAAATATAAATGTAAATTAATACTTTTCAAATCAAATTTTATCAGAGAAACTACTATAGTGATTTTGGAAACAAAGAAGCATACTTGTAATAAATTATTTTAATGTTTATTAACACCTGCTTAGTTCTGCTCTTCCTTATTTGAAAAGAAATTAAATGCCATCATTTAAGTAGGTTGAAAGTGAGTTTTTATTGTTCTCTTTTCAATTCAGTAAAAAGCCTTTTATTGTAGTGACTTCATTTTAAGGTTGTACCCACCTTTTTCTGCCCATACTTGGGCAGGTGATTTTGGACCATTTGTTAATAATCAAATTGCAATTGTTAGTAAGTCTAGGTTTATCAGTGCATCCAGTCTTAATGTGTAGACTTCACGTAATTGGTATCATCATTCAAAATGCAACTTTGTTTCCTATCTTCTCCCATAAGAGTAAATCAAGAATTAGCTGGGAGGAACAGATTTACTCTGATTAAGAGTCTACTGTTAATTCTATGCAGATTCCTTACCCTACCCACAGGAGTTGAAGACTCTGGGTTTCTTTTCACAAAAAGTATGTTTACTTCTGATGCATAATATTAGCAATTGAGCTGTGGCCTGTATATGCTCTTACATTTTAAGTAGTTACAACCAATAATTACGGTATTTATGATTCATCTTGCATAGTCAGCTTTCCCTACAGTAACAAACAACACCAAAATCTAGGTGGGTTATGACAACAGACTTTTATTTCTACTCCCAGTTATGGGCAAGTCTATTGTGCCTCATTGGGGTCTGTTGTCCTGTGTGTTTTCATGGAAGAGCAGAAGCTCAGGAAGGGGCAGAGCTGTACAAGTGCATGCCAGACTTCTGTTATGGCGTGTGTCGCATCTGTTCACATTCCCTTGGCCACAGCAAGTCCTAAGAAGGGAAAACCTTCTACATTGAAATAGTGTATTTTTCCTATACTACCTTCAGGAAAGTGTAGCAAATGGCATTGAAGAAAGAGAATGTGAACAAATAATAGGATAGCATATATTAGTCAACATGAATTTACTAAATGCCTCCTATCCTTTGACTATGCTAACATACACACTCCAACGAGCAAGAAAGTAGAGTTCTTATTTAGAAGTAAATTTTTGAAAAAGAACAATCTTTAAGAGTGAGGAAATCCTAACCAATTACTCTTAAAGTCTAGCTTGAGATGGCAATAAATATGTTAGAATATAGGTTATTAAACAGATATTTGAAAATTCAGTCATATATATTCTAAATTAGTTCCTTAATAAGAGTGGCCAGGCTCTTTAATATGATTTTCATATAACCTCTTGGAATGTTATGGTCTAATAATTTTTTCTCTTGTACAAAATTCTTGCGAATTGATTAAATTGACTTTAGGAGGGATCTATTTTTTTCTCACTAATTTTAAAGAAGTAATTTATGGTTTAATCCTTTAAAATAAAATTAACTCTCCATTTGGTGGCATCATTTATGCTGCTGTCAGCACCACCTTTTCCTAAGATAATTATTATCATGTGTTTCAGGAAAGATGTTAGGGTATATTTCAGTGCTTTTATTTTTTTAATCAACATTGTTCCTTGTCTCAGTAAATCTCTATTATTATACAAGTTCAATGCTAACTTTTGCGTGACAAATATTTGCTGCTTCAATGTGGAGGAAAAATAAATTTAAAGTAATTGCTTTCAGAGGTTTATTGTTTTATAGGACTATTGTAAGTAAATAGGATGTAAAGTATTTGTTAATGTTTGCTTGCTAAGCTATTGAAGGTAGATGTTTATATAAGCCCAGAATTATTTTCTTTCTTCCCTGTTTCATAGTACTTTAAGCTAATCAAGAAAATAATTCATTGGTGGCAAACTTTCGAAACCATTTTGCAAGAAATGTAGATTTAAATGCACTATATGATTTTCATTTTAATTTACTGTCATAAAGGTGAAATTCATATGAAAATGATGTGCAATTTAGAGTCCTTTCAAATTGAGAACTTATTTCACATTTTTCAAAAGTACTTTGGATGTGAATAATTTGAGTTTAGCATATACATTCCTTGAGCCTTGTTTGATCTTTAGAATACAATGTTGCAGCATGGGATAGGACGGGGAAAACATGGATTTTGCATAGCTTCATTCGAATATCTGTTGCAAACATTCTTTTGATAAGAAAGAGAAGAAGCAAAAGGAGAAGGCAGTAGCAGAAACGAAAGCTTGCCCACTGTGTACACATGTGAATCATACACGTGTGCGTGTTTGTGTGTGTGTGTGTACAAATGTGTTTATAGAATTTGGGGTTGGCTATGTTGTTAATGGCAGCTGTGAAGCTGGACGGGCTACTTTGTGTAATGGTGTCATGGCAGTTGGTCATCACAGAAAAGATTAAATATGACTGCAATGTTGCAGGAGAGCAGTGAACCAGGAATTTAGGCTCCCATGTCTAAAAACAACTGCAGAAGCAAACACAATGAAATAGCATGGAATTGAATTCACACCTCATTACAAACCCCGAATTTTTCCTTACACTTCCTTTCTTGGGATGAACATACCATGCCGTTCTGTTTCCCTATCTACACTTTATCATCTCATGTAAGATCCCTTCTGAGTTTTATTTTTCTTTCCACCTCACTAAAACCTTATTCCTCTTTATTTTATTTCTACTTTATCATTGTAGTATATATCTTAAATTTCTTCTCCCAACCCTAGTTACTCTCTTAACTACCTTATACCAATTCTCCTTTCATTCTGCCACTGTTTCCCATTTCCTTTTCCATTCAGTCTTTCTGGTCTCCATGCTTTGATGTTTAAGTGATTTTCACTTACATATCTGAGCAAAAAGTCATCAAATAGAAATTAATTGGTGATAAGATACAGAGTGATATGCATTCGTGTATTATGGGAAGGCTACGTGGTGAATTAAGTATGATCATTTGGGGAAAACTGCATCTAAAATTACACGTAATAATTATAAATGTTATAGTTATCAACAATCATACTGAGTTTATTATATCTCAGATTTAAATATATTCTTACCAAGAAAATATCTTGATCATGTAGTAATTTAATAAGCATTCATATTTATTGATTCATATTCATATATGTATAAACATTTATGAAAAAAGATCTACTTAAATGAACCTGTGTTTCTGTTAAAAACGCTGTCAGTTAATACCCTTTTGTGTGTACCTCATTTCTGCATGTATACATCTATCAGTCCTGCAAATTATTAATATCTACTACATGCTTGAAGATCAAGGAGAACTGGTAAAGGTTTATTAGCAAGTCTGATTTTAGATTTTAGGTCAAGTGCTGGTTTTGTATTTTTTAATCTATAATTCAGGAAAAGTTACTAGAAAATAATTCACTAAAGTTAAAATTTAGAAGTCTTTAAATTAACTTCAGTTAATTAATGGATTTTGCTTTTAACTTATTAAAAGTTAATCTTTTTGAACTTCTCTTAGCCAGTTAAAAGCTAAGATGTGGTGAGGGATATGAAACGTTTAGAAACATCCACATGTATTAATTGTTGTTTTCAAATATGAAGTTTGCATTATTTACTCGAGTTCTACAGAGGGGGAAAAGCTAAAGGCATCTTCCTTCCCACAACATTAGAGTATTAGTATGTTTGTGCGTAGGGGGCTAGTCCAGGTACTGTCAGTGGTTTAACCTCCTCTATGGCACTTCCCTAAATGTATCATATAAATTAAAGCTGTCTCTTGCCGTATGTTCCTGAACTTGCTTTCTTAACAGTAGGAATGCCTTTCAGTTTTCGCTGAGATCAATTTTTTGTTTTATTTCTTTGTCCTTTCTTTTTTCTCCCTCCATTTGCCATTTCACTGGCTTTAGCATGTATGGAGAATGTTAGCACGTGTCAAAACGGTGTATGTGCATGCACGTGTGCACGTGTATGCTTTTTACAGAACTTCAGAATACATTAGTCAAAATCTAACAAACAGAGACTAAACAATATAACAGAAAAGGTGCATTTAAAATTAAGATGATGCGGGGCGCCTGGGTGGCGCAGTCGGTTAAGCGTCCGACTTCAGCCAGGTCACGATCTCGCGGTCCGGGAGTTCGAGCCCCGCGTGGGGCTCTGTGCTGACAGCTCGGAGCCTGGAGCCTGTTTCCGATTCTGTGTCTCCCTCTCTCTCTGCCCCTCCCCCGTTCATGCTCTGTCTCTCTCTGTCCCAAAAATAAATAAACGTTAAAATTAAGATGATGCAATCAACTGGTTTAGGCAGTAAAAATTTAGAACTGGGCAAAACAAGAAAAGGAGCATCACTTTTACAATGTTTTGATGAAAAGCAATTAGCATTTTGGCATACAGTGAATCTATAAAAATTTTATATATTTGACTAAAATGTTTATTTGAGAGAGTTAATATGGGTTTTGACACCACTTCAAATATTTCTTCCAACCTATGAAGAGTTTTGTGTGAAAGTTGAAAACAAGAGAAATTCCTTGGATTGATTCAAAGTTCTTTTTTAAAAAAATGTTTATTTATTTATTTTGAGAGAGGAAAAGAGAGGGAGGAGGGGCAGAGAGAGAGGGAGAGAGAGAATCCCAAGCAGGCTGCGCACTGTCAGCACAGAGCCTGATGCAGGACTTGATCCCATGAACCTGAGCCAAAATCAAGAGTCGGTTGCTCAACCTACTGAACCACCCAGGTGCCCCCAAAATGTCTTCTATAGCAAAATTCTACCATTGTTATTTTTAATCCTGTTCAGATTGATACCTTACCTACTACTAGGCTTTGCTCATAAACTACCCACCACACATCACCCATTTAGGTATAGTAAATCTTAACAGTAAACCCAACACGAGTATGGAATTTGTACCATATCTTGTAGGAAGATATATAGTAGTCCCTTCTTATCTCTGGTTTCAGTTACCTGATGTCAACATGGTCTGAAAGCAGATGATTCCCCTTCTTGCATAATGTCAAAAGGTCTGTAGCAGCCTAATGCTGCATCACAGGGCCTCTGTCATTTGCCTCACTTCATTTCAGCACGTAAGCATTTTGTCATCTCCCATCATCACGAGAGATGGAGGGGAGTGTAGTACAATAAAATAGTTTGAGAGAGAGACCACATTTACATAACTTTTATTATAGTATGTTGTTATAGTTATTATATTTTATTATTGTTATTTTTACTCTCTTACTGTACCTAACTTGTAAATTAAACTTTATTTTAGATATGTATGTATAAGAAAAACCAGTATATAGTTTGGTACTGCCTGTGGTTTCAGGCATCGACTGGAGGTCTTAGAGCATATCTTCCCAACAGATAAGGAGGGACCACTGTACTACTCTTTCTCACTCAAACAGGGAGAACTTACGATTTAATATTCGTTTTTGAGGTCTAAAGAAGCCCTGTGTTTGGGAATATGGAAAGCTAGTTTTCAGAAAAGTCAGATTAAATGTTAACAAAAAAAGAAATGAAATTTGTAAGTTGACCACCTTGGGGCACCCGGGTGGTTCAGTAAATTGAGCCTCTGATTTTTGAGTCAGGCTCAGATCATAATCCCAGGGTCGTGGTGGGATCCAGCCGTGTCTCAAGCTCTGCGCTGAGCGTGGAGCCTGCTCAAGATTCTCTCTCTCTCTCTCTCTCTCTCTCTCTCTCTCTCTCTCTCTCCCTGCTCCTCTCCTTCTTGCTCTTTCTCTAAAATAAAAACAAACAAAAAAGAAAAACACAAAGAAAGTTGACTACCTCAAAGTGTAAGTAAAGCTGAGAGTTTTCTATGTAGTTAGCCATCCACGTGTCTTCATTTTTCATCAATTTTTAAAGTTTTTGACAAAAACGTTTTCTTTTGCATTTGCAGTTCCTCTTGGACTTGCAGTTCCTATAGGACTTTTGGAGGCTAAACTTGCCCTAAGGGAAATAGCCAAGTTACAAATTCTAGTCAGTAAAGACTCGAAATTATGCTCCTAATACACAGGCAAGTTAGGATCCACTTCTAATTATTTATCTTTATTTTGTGCTAATGCTTCTAAAATAAAATACTCTTCTGTTATTATACAATTTACTTTGAATATTTTCAGAGTGTTATTTGTTAGTGTTTCCTGGTGTTTGAAAAACAATTTGTTTTTAATATCACCTAATCCATCTCTGGATGCTCTACTTTCTTGCTTTCCTGATTAAAAACAAAACAGAATGAAGCAAAACCTTGTCCATTGCCAAATATCTAGAAGATTTCAAAAAAGAAAGTAAAGCTAACCTATAATCGCATACAAGAGGAAAACTACTGATAGCACATATACGGTGACCATACTATGGTCTAGCTTGTTGCAAAACATAAAAATCTACCATAACATGTTTTTGTATCCTTTTTGTTTAGCTTCCTAAAAATATAGTTTTAGTGACCTGCTAGAATTTCAAACAAAGATCTCTTGTAGTGTATTCAAATCAACACATTTATATGAACCTTTAGGGTTTTGTTTTTACATGTTCTCTATCTCTCATTACCTCAGGATAAATTCTAAGATTTGTCAATATGAACCTATTGGGCCAAAAGTATTTATATTAAAAATTGTGATACATTAGGCCAGTGGTCCTTGAAAAATAGGCAACGTGTGTACTTTTATCAGTGTTGTATCAGTGTTTTTTTTTTTTTTTTTTTTTTTTTTAGCTTTGCCAATGTGATGGACAGAATGTGATATTTTATACTTGGTTTGATCTTTGATTTCTTTTTTACTAGTGAGGTTGTAGTTTTTTCTATGTTTATTATTATATATTTATGTTCTTCCTTTTTATATTCTTTTGCCATTTAATATTGGACTCTTTATTGTTTATAAATTAAGGGCAATAATCTTTTGTCTTTGATGTACACATTTTTTATTTTGTCCCTAATCTTTCAATATTAGGTCTCCTAAAAATGTTTTTAATTTCTATGCAGATAATTCTATCAATCAATTTTATAGTTTCTGGCACTAATGTCATGCTTATAAAGTTCTTTATTATCCCAAGTATAGTTTTCTTTTAGTCTTTTTCAATATTTAAGCATGTAATTACTTAATCTACTTCCTTAAATGCATAAAATGGGAATCTATTTCAACTTGCCAAATAAGTGAAATGTTCTGATACCATGTTTTGAATAATGTAGCCTTACAATGCAATTAAATGCAGGATTTTAGGACTTTTGTATATAATCATGCATATGTAGGGAGGAATCTATGAAAATAAAGTTTTAGTCTCAAGATGGTTTATTTTTGATGACCATGTAGATGCATAGATTAAACCAAATGGTTAGAAATGTACACCTTAGGGCACCTGGGTGGCTCAGTCAGTTAAGCCACTGGGTGACTCAGTTAAGAGTCAGACGACTCTTGGTTTCAGCTCAGGTCATGATCTCACAGTTCGAGAGTTTGAGTCCTGAGTCAGGCTCTGTGCTTTTTCTCTTCCTCTCTCTCTGCCTCTCCCCCCAGCTTTCCCCCTCCCCCCCTCAAAAAATAAATACACGTAAAAAATATTTTAAAAAAATAAAAAAGAGGAAATGTATTATTATGGATATGTGAATTACATTTTTAAATACATGTGTCTAGATTTCAAAACCAAGTTCAAAAATGTACATATTTGGGCATAGAATACCCTAGTTGATGGTTTCAAGCTCTACATATTGCCATTAGTTTAATAATTTATGGAGTGTTGTCTTTCCAACCACATCATTTTGAAGTGCTAAGACAGATCCATAGTATTTAGTTAGGTAGAGGTAGGATAATGCAAAGACTGCAAAAACTCAGTGGCCTTCCTCTTCATCATCATTATCAAATTGACACCGTACAAAACACTGTGACACGTCATCGCTTCAGCCTCTCAAGTACTTGAATAGCTATAAAGACAATGTAGATTCAGATGGCCATAGGTCAGCAGTGAGCATCTCTTCCTTCCTTCACCCACTCATTCATTTTTTGTTTTCATTTAATAGATACTTACTGAGTCCTTACTTTGTGCCAGTCACTGCTCTTATATTTTGGGGACATAGCAGTGAACAAAACATATTCAAAAATTCTTTCTCACACGAAGCCTACGAGACAAACCACAGTTGCTAATAAGTGAAGAAATATATAGTATTTCTAAACAATACTCAGGCTAAACATACATTGGGGTGAAAGAACAGAACTATTAACTGGATCCAATGCCATGATGTATGGGGGTTAGGGAAGGTTGAGGCATGGAGTCCTCTTCCTGAAGAGTGTTCTAGGAAGCAGCAACAGCAAGTGCAAAGGTATGGGGGCAGGAACATTCAATTATTTTTCAAGACAGTAAATGTATTTCAAAATAATAAATACATTCAGAGTTGTAGAATAGAAATGCAGCCTTGAAAGTGAATTTCAAAAATTCTTCTGCATATGGCTATTTACTTCTGATGTAAATTTCTTCAGAGCTGAAACATTTCTGTGATTAGAATGGCAGTTCAGAGTGGACTTTGGCTCAGTCAGACCTGATACTTTTCAGCTCTGCTACCTTAGCAGTCTATGGTCTATTCAAGTTACGTATCCTCTCTCCATCATTCCATTCATCTGTAAAGTGGGCATAATGACAATATTTTTCTGATAGAGTTATTGTGAGGGTTAAATCGTACAATGTGTATCAAAGTATTTAGCGTAATGACAATCGCAGACTAAATGCAGTTATTATTAGATCTGATGACTTTTAATCTCTATCTTGACAATAGCAGCTAACATAATTTTCACTCAAGTCTCATCATGAAAATCTACAAAATGGTGAGCCATGATATTTCACATACTATCACATACTATTACAATATGATCTACAGTTACCAAGTTCACCCACCCCTTTTGGTTGTATTAGTCAGAATTCACATAATTAACTTCCCTCTGTACCGGAAAGCCAGGGAGAGCAACAGAGGAAACAAGCAAAAGGTCTTACAACATAGCCAGGACTGTAAAGCACATAAGAAACACACTAAATCTATAAAATTATGGTCTAGAAATTCTGTGCAAATGGAGCATCCATTGAGGCCTTAATCTACCCATCGTTTCTCAAGCATTACTTACTTTTCTGTCTTAGGGTCTTTGATCATGGTATTTGAAAACCTTCAATGCTGCCTTTTCACTTACCTCCGTCAGTCAAAATCCACACTCATGTTTCAAGATGACTACAGATGCTGATTCCTCCTTTGTAGTACTTGAAAAATATTCTTTTAAAAAATCACTTGAGACTTAGTATCATAAGTAACTGTATATTCTACCAATAAGAAACTTTTTTCGAGAAGAGGCTGTATTTTGTTGTCCTTGTCTCTGTCGTGGTATCCAGGACATGGTATCTAGGACTGGTCTTTATACCCAGTGTTTACCCAACACATTTCTGTGGGCTCTAATAATTTTAGAAGGAAAGAACGAATTAGAATATGTCATCAGATGTAGACTCATGGACTTTGAGAATCATTTTTTCTGACCATGAGACCAAGGCAGAGTTCTAGATATCAGAAAGTCCTCTAATACATAAAGAAATTGACAGAAATGCAGAATTCTATAATTTGTTTAAAAAAATAAAATGCAATAGCTGTTACCTTTTTAGATTTCTCTGTAAAATAATGCTGGCCACAATACTTAACCATGAACCAGTTTTTCCATATGAACCAGTGAATAAGAAAATCTATATTTTTATTCTAGTAACACTATTTTTTTAACACATCTCTACCTCAGTTCCCATATTTATAAAATGGAAATATTTCTGTCTCATGAAATTATTGAATTATATGAAGTGCTCACAAGAATTCCTGCTACATATAAATATGTCACCTCTAAATAAAAGCTATTATACTTTAGTCAATTTAAGTAACACAGGGCAATACTTTTTAGTATTTTAGATTATGATTTGGGTACAGATAAATAAATACAGAAACAGGAATTAACATGATGATTGGGATTTTAATAGCCTCCTCTGCACAGTATTCTAAGAGAAAAAAAATCCCGTGATAAAACAATGTCTATTCAAGCTTGAAAGGACAATTGTCAATGTCTTCTTCAACTCAGCGCAGGCAGTTTATATCATAATTTCTTATAATATTGAGCATTAGTATTAAAAGGCCATTCATTAAAGAAAACACTTTCATAAAGTATTAAATAGAATTCAATTAATGTAAATCATATTAATAGCAATGTTTGGTGCTTATGTAACATCTATGTCAGATAATGAATTAAGCATGTTATTAAATCTCTGCAGGCTGGAAACAGCATACCTTTGTCTGTCTTAATATAATCCTTTTATTAGTTCATAGGCCTAGAATGCTCCTGGGAGTATCAAGAAGTTGTCAGGAGGTCTCTGAATCCTGGGGGTGGTATCCAAATCTCTGTGCTTCATGACTACATTTCTTGACAGCTCCCCGTGCATTACACAGTAGAGGAGAATGTTGAATGTATCTTTTTTCTAACAGGTTTCTCAAATAAATTAGTTATATACGTTTTCTTCAGCTGTAGCAAACAAATGACTTGTCAGTGGAAGGTGAAAACGTATTTTGGGTTGAGTCGGCCATCTTACCTCTGCATTCACAAGCAGGAAGACAAGATTTTCTTAGTTCTGAATTCATAGATTCTGTTTTTAACCTTCATTTGAAGCTAATCTCTAAGCACCAATAGTTTAATATAAATATAACTATTGCGTCTCCTTTTATGATCTATCAGTGAAGATGCTTATACCAAATAGTTTTTTTTTGTATGTGTGAAGATGTACTTTATCAGAAATTTATGATTCTGATTGCCTTAGAACAGCAAGACTGATGTACCTTTACTATAGTTTTTTTTTTTTTTATCCTTATTGTTGTCGGTGAGTGATAATTTATTTACAAATATTTTCATCTTGTATATTAAAAACATGATTGGCTGGGTCAGTCATTAGAGCATGCAACTCTTGATCTTAGGGTCATGAGTTTGAGCCCCACATTGGGCCCACTGTTTACTTAAAAAAATATAGTAGCTACCATGATTAAGATTGAGATAAAAATTATAGAAAAATGATAAAACTCAGTTGAGTCATTAATGAGTTTCCTTGTCATGGATACAAACCCCTGTCAGAGTAGAAGAGTGAAAGGGAGATGGGTTAATTACTGGTTAGAGTCAGATTTCATCTACACAATTGATTATGTAACACCAACTTGTTTTTGAATTGCCCTAAAATGAAACATTTACAGCAAAGATACATTTAAAGTAGATGAAGGAATCATAATGTCCCGAAAAATTTGACCAAAAATCAGTACCTACTGGTATGTCTAGCATATTTCCCAAGGTCAGAAGTATGGAGACAATATGGAGAGATGAGTTATGACCTATGAAGCTATTTGAAAAAGATTATGTGCTAGACTGTGTGATACTTGCCATTTTAAGAAAGAAAAGAGGAGCATGAATTTGAGTAATTCGGGATTTCATTACAGAAGTGTGTGTTTGTGTGTGTGCAAAGGAGGGGTGTGCTTCTGTGGATGTTTCCATACTCCATCCCCTCTCGTCTACTTAAGCTGACTAACTCCTGTTTGCTGATATCTCTTCTTTCTGGAGGTACCCCCACTATGATGTTCCTACAACATTCACTTGTAACTTTTACTGCAGTATTTAACATGATTTATTGCATTTCTTTATACATCCATCTATTTCCTAAAATAGACTCAGCTACTTGAACTCGGGTACAGTATCTCACTGGTATTTCCAAAGCACAATATAAGGTCATGAACATTAACATTTAATGTTTGTTGACTAAATGAACAAACAGATACGCTACCAAAGCAGACTGCATGGTGCTCAGGGCTTGGCCTCTGGACCAGATTGTCTTGGTTCACAACCTGGCTCTATAACTTTTTAAGACTTATTTTTGTAGAGAAGTTTTGGTTCACAACAAAATTGAGCAGAAGGTACAGATTTCCACATAGCCTCTGCCTTCACACATTCACAGCCTCCTCCACTGCCAACATCTCCACCGGAGAGGCACATTCATCACAGTTAACCGACATTGACACATCATTATAATTCAAATCTGTAGTTTGCATCAGGGTCAATTCTTGGTATTGTATCATGTATAGTATTTTCACTGCCCTAAGAAACCTCTATGCTTTGCCTATTTATCCTCCCTCCTTTTCCAAGCCCACTCTATTACTTTGTATGTGCGGGATATTGAGTATGGCATTTTACTTCCCTGTGTCTCAATTTTCTCATCAGTAAAATAAGGATAATAATAATAATACGTATCTTAAAAGTTTGTTACGAATATTAAAAGTTAGATCACATAGTGAACTTAGCCCAGTGCCTACTGGTTTGATAATATAATACAGCTGTGATTATTTTATTATTTTATGCACTATCCCCAAATAAAATAAAAACATTTGGGAAGAGGGCACTCAGAGAGTAGGAAATGCCACCTCCTACAGAGAAGAGTTGGGTATTATTTTGAGATTGGAGCAGTGGCTGTATTTTGGGAACAAATTCAAGATGATCTATAAACACAGCCAACTAGAGCCACTGCACATTTATGAACAGGTCATGGTATGTGCCAGTGAAATAGAAGACTGAATACATTGCTAATGATTCAAACAAAATGTAGCCAACAGTAATTGCAAAGAAGATCTAGTCATCTGAATTTCAAATTGAAAAATTTTAAGAAATAAAACTTCTTCTTTGTGACCATGGAGCCCATAGTTTGTGTAAAAGATTAGTTTAGATAGTGCAGATTTTAGCTGGAATATCCTTTAATATTAAATTTAAATTTTGTAGAATAGGGTTTTGAGGTATGACAGGAACTGTGAGAAAGAAGCCAATAAAGTATTAAATCTTCTCAAAAACCTTAAGAAAGCCATTTACTATTGTTTCTAATTATTTCAGGATTTGTCGTTTAAGGGATTTAGTCTTTGCTGAAAATTGTAAAAACGATATTTTGTGCTAGACTCATCTGTGGCTTGGAAGGCATAATTATGAGAAGAGGAGAAAATTATAAGGTGGTTAAAAGTTTAAAAAAATTTAGCTCTCTAGACGAACATGTTGCTAAATGACATTTATGAACAATGTCCTCACTAGGAGAAATATCATATATGTGGATGTACAATATATGCTATGGAAAGGCAAAAGTAAATAGTATTAAACATTTATTTTTTAAAAATGTTTGTTTATTTATTTATTTATTTACTTATTTATTTAGAGAACATAAGCGGGGGAGGGGCAAGGAGAGAGGGAGAGAGAGAATCTTAAGCAGACTCTACACTGTCAGCACAGAGCCTCACGTGGGGCTTGTTCTCACAAAGCATGAGACCATGACCTGAACCAAAATCAAGAGTCTGACGCTTAACAACTGAGCCTGCCAGGTACCCCTAAACATTTATATTTTTAAATTGAAACTCTAAGTTACAGGGATGCCTGCCTGGGTGGCTCAGTCAGTTAAGCAGTTGACTCTTGATTTTGGCTCAGTTCATGATCTCACAGTTCATGAGATCGAGTCCAGCATGGGGCTCTACACTGACAGCTTGGAGCCTGCTTAAGATTCTGTTTCTCCTTCTCTTCTGTCCCTCCCCTGGTGATGCTCACTCTCTCTCTCTCTCTCTCCAAATAAATAAACATTAAAAAATTTTAAGTTACATTAACCTACTTTTTAATCCACAAAATATCAATAAAATATGAATATATTAGATATACTTTATCAGGTGTCATTAACATTGATGTAAATAAATAATTCATGTAATATTAAGACCCCTTCTTTGATAAAAGTTAATCTTAAAAAGTATATTCCCTAAATTAAGGAATCTAAACTAAGATTATTATATTTAATTCTGAAATTAATATAACTAAATATATTCCATGAATTTTAAAGAATACTTAAAAACTTTTTGTTTAATGTTTATTTATTTTTGAGAGAGAGAGAGTGCAAGCTAGGGAGAAGCAGAGAGAGGGAGACAGAGGATCCGAAGCAGGCTCTGCACAGTCAACACAGAACCCAGAGCAGGACTCGAACTCACTAATTGTGAGATCCTGACCTGAGCTGAAGTCAGTCGCTTAACTGGGTGAGCCATCCAGGTGACCAAGAATCTTTTTAAGGTAGCTCTTATGTATAGATTGTAAAAAGGGGGAGAGGGACTTATGAACTTGAACTAGATTATCCCAGGTGTAATCTGTCCAACAGGGACTGTTTTTAGTATTTTGGGCTGTCATTAGTTCTTAACTCTTAATATACAAATGCTCAGGAGTAGCTTAGTCCTATTCCTATATAACTGTTTCAGGGATAGTTTCCTATTCAGTATTTGAAAGTTCTATCTCAACTGGAGACTCAGATATTTTGTCCATGACCTGTGAAACAGGTTTGTGTTGACTACATTTTCGGTACGATTTCAGGTCTAGATAGTGTGGGTTTTGAAATCAGAGGCACCAGAGTAGCTAATTCCAACTCCTATTTATTTTTTGTTAGTGATGATTTCAATTTATTAATGTTAACCTTGTGTTTTGAGTAATTATCAAGTCTTACATCAAGTGTATTCAATATGAGAATTGCCATGTTTCTTGTCCCTAGGAAATAATTCACTTGTGACAACTGTCATGTGACCTATGACACAGACTGGCTTGGCAATGTTGAGACACGAGGCATTTTCATAACTTAAATACAAGCAGACTGTTAGGAAGAACATAGTCCATTAGATCACAAGTCTCGAAACAAACTCACTGGAAATAACAGATTTCATGGTAAACTAAGTTTCATAAATGCTATTTTACCACACTGGTAGAGATTTGTAATACATATTAGCATAGTAAAAGGTTTGAGAAGCGGTCCCACAAAACAAAAATATTAAAAACTTGGAGGATTTGTGAAGTTCTTCCTATATTTGTCCCACAAAACAAAAATATTAAAAACTTTGAGGATGTGCGAAGTTCTTCCTATATTGAAACTGTATATGTCAATAGGATTAACTGGACATTTCCCCAATTAATTTGAGTCAGATCCTTTTTCAAAAAAAAAAGTTTAATGTTTATTTATTTTTGAGAGAGAGAGAGAGAGAGAGAGAGAGAGAGAGAGAGAATGTGAGCAGGGGAGGGGCAGAGACAGAGGGAACACAGAATCTATAGCAGGCTTCCAGCTCTGAGCTGTCAGCACAGAGCCCGATGTGGGGCTTAAATTCATGAGCCATGAGATCATGACCTGACCGTAGTTGGATGCTTAACCAACTGAGGACCCTGGCACCCCAAGCACATATCTTTTTTTAAAAAAAAAATTATTCTCCAGGGCTTCCTGGGTGGCTCAGTCCGTTAAGCATCCAACTTCAGCTCAGATTATGATCTCACCGTTTTTGAGTTTGAGCCCCAAGTTGGACTCTGCGCTGACAGCTCGGAATCTGCCTCAAATTCTGTATCTCCCTCTCTCTTTCTGCCCGTTTCCCACTCACATGCTCTCTCTCAAAAGTACAGAGACACTAAAAAAACTTATTTTTAATTCTTTTTAAAAGGAAGTTTTCTTTTGTGTTTGTATATAGATTTGTTCAGTTACATACAGAATTTCCTGTTGTCCTAGTCTTGCTCAGGTTGCCATAGCAAAGTGCCACAGACCGGGTGACGTGAACAACAGAAAATCATTTTCTCATAGTAGTGGAGGCTGGAAGTCTAAGAGGAGAGTACCAGCCTAGTCAGTTTTTGGTGATGGCTCTCTTCCGTTGTAAATGGACTTCTCACTGTGTCCTCACACAGCTGAGAGAGCGAACAAGCTTTCTGGTGTCTCTAATTGTAAGGGCACTGATCTCCTCATGAGGTCCTCACTGATATGTCTTCATCTAAGCCTAATTACCTCTCAGAGGCCCTGTCTTTAAATACCATCACATTGGGGTTGGGGCCTCAACATATGAATCGGGGGGGGGGGGACACAATTCAGTCTATAATTCCTGCCCTATAAAGAGTTGAGGGACTTTTGGGAGCTTTGTGCTCATAAGCAGTAATCTGAGGGTGCTCTCCAAGTGTCAGCTGGTGATATTTTAAGCGCTTGCCCCACGGAAGTCAGTGTTTTGGTGACTGTGGAAAGTCATCTCTTTTATGAGTCAGTTTGCAATCTACTCATACTGAGAAACACACATGGCTGGGACACACAGTTATACAGAGAACACAGAAAGTCCACACAAATGAGACATAGGAGATTGAGACAGTGCTCACATTTGTCATCATTGCAAAAAAAAAAAAAAAAGAAAAGAAAAAAGAAAAAGTAATGTATTCCTCAAAGTTTTAATATCAAAAGAAAAAAAAAACTCCTTGCAAAGGGAAAATATGGTAATCATACTCTTTCTGGATTATTTATATTCTTGTCTTTCAGAAAGTTGAAAAATTCAACTAGCAAGTTAACAAGATCTTTCTAAGGGAAAATGTACCCACTTACAAACTGAAGATTATAAGTCAGCTACTTCTTTTAGTGAAATATATACATGCATTAATCTTAAGAGGTCCTTTGTATTTTTTTATGTCGATCTATTATGTCGATTTTTTATGTAGATCTATTTTATGAGGTTGATTTAATCTGGAAGATATCAATGATTATTTGTACTCTTCGTATTTTAGATTAATTTTATAGTTCTCAGAAGGGTAATATTTTACATCTAATTACTTTTTATTAGGTATTTTAAAACTGAAGTATAGAATAAAGATTAAAAGGATAAATTCGATCTAGTTCCTACAATATATAGAAATTAATCTAAGGCACTGATCATGTTTAGCCAGGATCAGCGTTTGTCCACAATGAATTATCTAAAAAATATGGCCAGTCATTAAAGTGTTAAACAATTTGGGTCACCTGGGTGTCTCAGTCAGTTAAGCGCACTACTTTGGCTCAGGTCATGGATCTCTCAGTTCATGAGTTCAAGCCCCACATCGGGCCCTGTGCTGACAGCTCAGAGCCTGGAACCTGCTTCAGATTCTGTGTCTTCCTTTCTCTGTGACCACCCTCCCCCCATGCTCTGTCTCTCTCTCCCTCTCTGTCTCAAAAATACATAAACATTAAAAAAATTCTTTAAAGTGTTAAACAAATTAATGTTAAGTTTGTTTTTATATTTTAAATTAAGATATGCTTTTGAGAGATAATCTAAAATATTCAGATATAGAAAAATATGTATTCCTCCATCCAGTGATTACCCCTTCTAATATTTTAGTCTGTTTCCTTTCAGTCTTTTTTCTATGTGTATTCGTTGCCTGTTTTACTTACTTTTGCTATCTGCCTTGTGCTCTGTTATGTCCATATCTGCAGGTTTTATTTTGCTTTTTCACTTTACTTAGAACATAAGCATCTTCTCATAATCTCTTCATAAATATCCCTCTCCATGACTTCAAAATGTTCAAGTGGATACACAAATCATTAAGGAAATTGTACCTTTCCAAGTAGAAAGAATTAAGAATATGTGTGTGTGTGTGTGTGTGTGCGCGCGCGCACGCTTCTGCGTGTTAAATTTGACTATGTATTTGGTCATATTTCTCCTATATTTTGGCTTGGCTTTGTAGAAGTAGTTTACTAGAAAAAATTATGCAAAATAAAAACACAATTGGGGTTTTCCTGGGGCAAATAGACTGGAGGAGGCAAATGAACCCTTGTAGATTCATAGAGCAAGCTGCTTTCACCCCCTAAATGCTCCCTTGTAGCCCAAGACTAAAATCAGTGCTCACTTGCTGCCATGTATTTTTCTTCTGCTCTATTATTTCACAGGTTATTAGTTTGTTTTCCTCCTTAGAGAAGGGAGTAAATCTTTATTCTTGCAACCCTGTGTCTAGCTTGCTGTTCAGTATCTCCCTTCTCTCAGATATGGGTGAATGAATTGAATGTTTAAATGGAACCCTTCTTTAAGCAGGTAGGATTTGGAAACAAAATTTCTGCTACATAGCTACTTTCGCATTTCCTAAATCATAACTGTCACAATCTCTTTCTGGATTTTACATGTTTCTCTGCTCCAACTCTCAGGAAGAAAATTGAACTTAATTTCCCAAAAACTACTGAAAAGATTAGCAGAAGATGATGTCTATGGAGAAGACTGGGGATTGAAAAAACCTGTGATGTACCCTCTAACATTTTAAATGTCACCACTCTGGGTGCACCTAGCTTCTTATTAATTCAGATTACTTTTGTTTTGTTTTGTTTTGTTTGTTTTGCTTTGTTAAGTTGGATTTTGACTTCACCCTGAATAAGTACCATAAGGGACTAGGAAAAGTTGGTAAACATTATACACTTGTGGGAGGGAAATAGAAATTAGCACGAGACTGACTTAATGGTATAAACTAAGGAGAGACATCAACTCAGTAATCTGTCTGGAAAAGAAGCTTTTTTATTCAGAACTGCAGGAAAGAGCCTGCCTGGGTGGATTCCTAAGTAAGTGAGATATTAAGTGTGGATTTGGACACCTCTAAGCCATCGCACTCCTCTTTTAATGCAGACTGTTGCAAATACTAAAGGCTACACTATGGCTCATATGTAAAGCTGGCAAAAACAATTACCAAAGTCATAAATTTGATTTCATTCAAGCTGTTAAGGGTAATAATTTATTAAGTGAGGTCTTCTGCTTTGATTAGAACTAGGAAAGTTCAGCTGTTCTAATCCTCTGGGGGTAGAGCTGGGTTACTGTTATAGATAAGGAGGCTTAAAGGTGGCTACTACTGAGGCCATTGATCATTCCAAAAGGAAATGCTTTTGCTAATTATTTCACTTCCTCTTTTCAGTTAAGTTTTTATTTTTCTTTCCAAGAATAACTTATTTCTTACAAAGTAACAGTTCCACTTAAAAAAAAATCATGATTTAATCAGATGTTTGAGCAGTTAATCCTAACTTGTGGCTTGATCAGGGCCACACCTTCTAAAAAATTGGTAGAGCCAGTCTTTAAAGATAGAGTTATCAAGACAATACCAGTGTGGCCAGAAGGCCACAGTACTACTACATGAGTTCTCTTGGAATTTCCCTAAAGCTCTGTTGAAAGTAATTTAAATATTCAAGTATTTTACAATTAGGTTATCTTCCCTAGAGACAAACCTTTGGCAGTTAGTGACTAAGACTGCAGTAAAGGTAAAATGCCAAGCCCATCAATAAGGGGACTCAACAGAACTGTAGGTCTTAAAGGGATGAAAGAAAGTCTTGTCAATAAATCAACCTTCTAACTTCCCCTCTGCCAGGAAGTTGTGTATAACTCCAAGGATAGGTTCTAGCGGTCTTATCTTAGGCAAAAGGATAAGTGACTTGACTATCCTTCCAAATTTTTCCTTCCAGTCCCCTCCATTCTTTGGGTAAATATCTCAAAACTGTGTTTTCTTCTAATTGTAAACTAATCCTCAGTAGGGTGTTAGTTGATGGCTTTAGGGTGTTATCACCACCAGGGGTATTTGCATTTTAATGGGAGGCTTTAAAAGATCTTAAACCTTCAAGACTGAAAGCAGTAAATCTCTATTGGTGGAATTGGAGGCAGGGTGATAGATTGGGCAGGAGATATCTGGGGTAAAAGGAGCCCACTGGGTCTATTCTAATCACAGCATGAACTAAAGTGTTCCTACTTAGTAGCCTGACTTCTACTTCCAGAGTGAGGGCAGTGAGGACAGCTCCTGTGGCCTGAATAATTTAAGTACTCTTAAACAGTTGCATTTTCTTTGAAAGCAAAACAAATTAAAGGGCTAAAACCTTGAACGTTAGTTTCTTTTCCTTTCCCACTTTCTCCATGGCATCTTGCTTGAAATCTTTCGATATCTCTGTGCTCTTTCTCTGGACTTCTGATGTATAGTTAGGTTATCCTTAGACTTAGATTCCAAATTATTTTGTGCCTTACTTTTCATTTCTTGGAAACCTTGAGACCACTGGAATGGATGAAGTAGGATACTTGAGGAATTCTGGGGAAAGGACTTCCTAAATTGGGTTAAAATGTATTTAAATATACACAGTGGGGGGGGGGGATGAAAGAAAATAAATATATATAGTAATCCAGGCACTGAGTTAAGTTCTAAGGACACAAAGATATTTTTTTAGTTTTTATTTTTTTTAATGTTTATTTATTTTTGAGAGACAGAGAGAGAGAGAGAGAGAGTGAGAACACAAGCAGGGGATTGGCAGAGAGAGAAGGAGACACAAAATCCAAAGCAGGCTCCAGGCTCCAAGCTGTCAGTGCAGAGTCCAACATGGGGCTCAAACTCATGAACCGTGAGATCATGACCTGAGCCGAAGTCAGATGCTTAACTGACTCAGCCACCCAAGTGCCCCCACAAAGATATATTTTATACACTTCCTGTCCCACTACCACTCCCCCACCCCCCTGCCGACACACACACTGCAGGGCACAGGGGCAGAGGTAGAGAGAGAGAGAATCTCAAGCAGGCTCCATGCTCAGCATGAAGCCTGACACAGGGCTCAGTCTTACAATGTTGAGATCATGACCTGAGTCGAAATCAAGAATTGGATGCTTAAGCGACTTGTGTCACTCAGGTGCCTATGTATTTTATGCACTTTCTGCCATGTAGTCCAGACAGTGAAACAAATGAGCAGATACTACGATCAGTGCAGAAAGAGCTATAATAGAGTTTTCACCATGGGCTGTCATAGTGCACAGAAAGCACATACTGATTAGAAGAGGTTAGTAAGGGCGCCTGGAGCGAATCAGTTGTCTGAGCGTCCTATTCACATCATGATCTCATGGTTCATGAGTTCGAGGCCCTATTGGGCTCTGTGCTGGAGTGTGGAGCCCGCTTCAGATTCTCTGTCACCCCCCCCTCAAAAATAAATAAGCATTAAAAATATTTAAAAAGTGATTAGTAAGAAGGATGATTAACATTTAGCCAAGTTTAGCCAGGTGAAATGGGGTTGAGGAGGAGTTGGTATAGAAAAGGCATCTATAATTCTAGTGTGATAGGAGACCAAAGTGACTGTGACAGTCTTCATACAGGAGGGCCGCAAATGTAAGAATAAAATGGTGAGATTGGAAAAGTAGGCAGGGACCTAGCATCGGAAGGCTTTGGTGCCATGATAAGGAGTGTGAATCTTATAGGGAACTACTAGTATCTGTAAGCAATGGAAAACGTGATCAAATTTGCATTTTATAAAAATCCTTCTGAGATCAGTATGGAGAGTTGTCTTGACTTTAGACTTTACAGTGGAACAAAGTTGGAGGTAGATCTTGGAAGCGTTCAGAAGGCTGTAATAGTAGATCAAATAAGAAATGAAGGATTGACCTGGAAGGTTAGAGTGAGGATGCAGAAAGGAGACTGGATCTTCACTGAGATGATATTTGAGTGTACAAGGGGAGGAAAAGACACAGCTGATCTTGGATTTTTGGCTTCATCAGTTAGGTGCCATTTTGCTGAACTAGGGAAAGAGAAATAGGTTTTAATGGGGAAGATGCTGAGTTCAGATTCGGACAAGCTGAGTCTTAGATTATTAAAGAACATCTAAGCAGAGATTTCCAGTAGACAGGCATTAATCTGCCTGAATCCCAGGAGGAAGACCTAAGCTGTAGATATATATTTAGCCATGGTTCCTTATCATCTCAGGGATGTCAATAGAAGGATTGCTCAAGAAGAATGGAGACTATCAGAGGGCTGTTGATTAACCCTAGGCAAATAATAAGAGTTAAAGAAACAGCTGAAGATGAAGAATAATAATGAAGAAGAAGTAGCCAAACAGATACTTAGAACCATACAAGGGGAGAGTTTCCTTATAGAATAGCAGAACAAACTCACAATCTATCTCCTTGCTTTTGGTTCCAAGCCTTTCAGGATCTGGCCCCAGGCAGCAAATCTAGCATTTTCCATCTTTGCTCCTCATCTTACTTGAGCTGTTTTGGCTGACTAGAAACAATCCTGCACATTCATACGTTGTTATGTGTCCATTTCTCTCTCATCTTCTCACTGGAGTGCATGTTTCTTCCATTCTTTTCCTCTCCATGCCTAACTCATCCTTTGGAATTCTCTAATGCTCCTACTGCCATGGAATCTTAACTCCTTTCCCTAAGCACAGAATATCATCATTCAGTCTAACCTCTAATTAGTATTCAGATTGCAACTTTCTTATGACACTTAGCACATTCTGGTGTGCACCATAGTTATTCATGCACCCGATTGTCCCCCTTAGCAAGAGTGTAAACTCCCACAGACTAAAGAACCCATTCCCCCAAATTAATCTCCACTTGAAAACAGCAAGTGCTTAATAATTATTGATCAATGATCACATATATTATTTACACTAAATAATAAAGGTAAAAGCTTTGAATCTTCTGATGAGAAAAAAGATCTCAGTGGAGGCTAACATGGAAATGCTAACTTATGAAGGACCTGTCTGGAGGTTCTGAGATGTTAGCACATATTGACCAGACGATGGAAAAACATTTTTCATAAAAGACATTCATGATACAGAGGTAGAAAGGAGAAACATAATGCTAAGTGTGTTTGTTTCAAGAATTGCTAATATTATATTCTTCATGTTATTCTCATGCAAAAATGGCAAATCCTTGTCTCCTTTTCACCTTCTGCTTTTATAATTTTAAAAGTTAATCTCATGCAATAAGCATGTTAAGGACAAGTACCACTAAAACAAAAACACAAAGTATTTTTATTTATCCTGAAGGCAGGGATAAGATGCTATACTGGCAGTTTCTCAACAATGTCCTGCAAATAATTCTAAGCCTTTCCAATTTGTTTTAGCGTATTAAAAGTAAAGCAACCTAGTGGGGCTGTTCATTTAAATAGAATAGGGTTAAATGATAACTTGACTTATCTTTTAAATGACAAAAAATAAAGAAATTGCAAGACCTTTCACACATTAGATATGTATTGTCATTTATCATCTAGATATCAGGCTAGCAGTGCGAAGTAATAAAACATATCATCGAAAAATGTGCTATAGGTCTGAATCACTCTTTCATTCCACCTCCCAGCTAACTGTAGTATTAAATCAAACAAGCAGAACATTTCCTTAGGCAGCCATTGCCTTTTAATTTCCTGAAGAACCTTAAAATATCATTCATTACAAGTACTACACATATTTGGTTTTAAAAGTCTCATAATCAATAGCAGGCTGACTGTAATAATTATTACAAGTTAGTGCATAATTTTCGTGCTGAAGGCTGCATGCAGAACTTTAGCATATGCAAACGAGGCAATTCAAACTGTGTATAGATATTAATATGAAGAAGCAGGTAACGAGGTGCAGGCTATGAATTATGCATCAAGAGTGGCTGATCTTCAATGAGGAAAATGAATTCAGCATGTAATCTAATTAGTGATGGAAGTCTATTACATCTAACTGCAAAAGCAACCGTCCTTGAAACAAATTTATTTACAGTCCATGTTACCACTTGAAACAACTTTGAAATGATGTGTAAGACAACAGCTTAATTGTAAAAATTTTTTGTTTATTTGTTTCAGTTCTAGACCTGGAAGGCCTCCTAGAGGACTCAAAGTGTCACCTCCCCAGAGAACTCTCATATCATGCCACATTCTGTCCCTGGCCTCATGTCTCCTGGGATAATCCCACCAACAGGTAAGAATGCTGCTCATTTATGCCAAAATGTTGAAATCAGCCAATACCATAGTTTTTTATATATGCATATCTATGTTTACATAGGTGCTTATAGCCATCAGTTGTGTTTTGTGCACACTAACATAATGTTACCAGTGAGAATTTATCGAGAAATTGCATTGTGGTTATCATCATTTATTTATTTAAAATAAAATGAAGGAAGCTAAGTTGAGCACTGTGCTAGGAGTTACTGTAAGTAATCTGCTCACTAATATCAAACAACAAGTGATAATCTCTATTTTCCTGGTAAGTAATGGAAGCTAGGAGAGAATCAAGTGACTTTCCCAAGGTCAATTTGCTCAAAACTGTTAGTGGTTATTTGTATCTAGGTCTCTGGATTCTAAATTTATTTTTTTCATTCATAAGAACTCAGAAATAGATTGAAATGCATCCAAACAAGACAGTAACTATGTCAATAAAATATCTCCTATTTTTTCAAACTACAGTGTGAATACATTTCCATTAGAAACATCTGAAAGATGTTATTACTAGAATTTTGAAAAAGTGCAAGAAAAAGAATTGTCTTGACTGCATAAGTTCCATGCCATAAACAATCTCAATGATGCGCTAAATATAAAAATAACTCATTTGATTTCTACCACCTGGATGTGTTCATTGATTCTTTTATTTACTTACATATGTTTGCCCACTTTCCATGTTTCATCCAGACCCATGAGCAAATTATAATTATAATGATGATGATTTCATTCATTTTATTTCTTTAAGTTTATTTATTTATTTTGAGAGAGAGAGAGAGAGAGAGAGAGAGAGAGAGAGAGAAAGAGAAAGTGCATGCATGAACGTGGGGAGGGGCATAGAGAGAGAATTCAAAGCAATCTCTGCCTTGTCAGTCAGCTCAGATGCAGGGCTCAATCACACAACCCGTGAGATCATGACCTGAGCCAAAACCAAGAGCCGGACACTTAGCTGACTGAGCCACGTAGGTGCCCTGATGATGATTTTATTTGTTATTAATTCTTACCATCAAAGGAGTTTATTGAGGAGATTTACGTATAAACACAGTTGCCATGTAACACAACTGATACAGGAAGCATAATCTGGCAAGATAAGGAAAGAGTCTTTATTTTTTTCTCTGAATTCCCATACCAGTGTTTTATTTTTATTTTGTAACACTTCTCTTTCTCTGTGCTATGATACCACCATGGATAATCTGATTTCATATTTCATATTTGATTGAAAGCTATTTAAAAGCATGACTGTTTTAATTCACTTTTATTTTTGTCACAATATCTGAATAATTCCTTCACCTTTGTGGACTTTATCAAAAACATCTGTTGAGTTGAATGTAAAGCTATTTGTTCATTCTTTTTATATTTAACTCTTTTCCAGGAAGGTACCACAGTATATACTTAACAATAAATTATCTAAAGTGCCAGGGAGAGTTGTATTTTTATGCTAATTTTGCAGATGAAAAATTGAGACATAGAAAAATGAAATCAATAGCTGAAAATGACCCAATTACAGAAATAGTATCATCATTTCCATTTGTTTAATTAGTCATGTTTCTAGTAATTGAATCCTACTGGCTGAAATTCTAATTCCAAATTTGAGATTTAGAAAAGAAATAGGCACTTAAGTTTAGCTGTTTTTATTTAACTAGATAAATTTCCAGAATAAGAAAAAATGGGCGATTTTTTCTTGTACCACATAGGCTAGATATAACTAAAATATTAACTGTTCATGTTTTATGGTTGAAAGACACAGGGGTGCTAGAAGAAAGACCTAAGAATTGTTGACTTAATTAACTTCTCAAAGAACTGTGTTAGGGAGAGTTAAAAAAAAATCATTTTAATAATCATTATTCTGTATTTGAAAAGTTTGTGTTGCAGTTATCTTATGGATAAAAGGTATTCTAGATTGTATTCATACTAAGGTAGGGAAGATTTGGTTCTGAATTGTCTGCCAATATTTAATCTTTTGCGGAGAAGACAATAAATAGTTCATTACCAAAGCATTGATGAAATAAGATGATTTTAGCAGAATCTAAGAATAGCAACACCTTACTTTGTTAACAACATTAAGTAACTTTGGGGTAAGTAAAATTTCTAAATAACTTATGATCATATACCAAAACTCAAAATCAACATATTAAGTTATTCTCGATAGACCCCTTTCTGAAATATATTACATACTTCTGTGGCTTGGTGGAACAGAGACACTCAAGATAATTTAAACTTGACTCATTATTATAGACATTCATTTTTTTAATATGAAATTTATTGTCAAATTGGTTTCCATACAACCCCCAGTGCTCATCCCAACAGGTACCCTCCTCAATGCCCATCACCCACCCTCCCCTCCCTCCCACCCCCATCAACCCTCAGATTGTGTCAGTTTTTAAGAGTCTCTTATGGTTTGGCTCCCTCCCTCTCTAACTTTTTTTTTCTTTCCCTTCCCCCATGGTCTTCTGTTAAGTTTCTCAGGATCCACATAAGTAGACATTCATTTTTGAAGTAGGATCAATTTCTTATATTTCAGTTGCTGTGCTGTTCTTCTGAGACATCATTTTTGGCTTTTTCTTCCCTTTGTTTCTTTGCTTTTGTCTTCCTAGTATATTGTGAACCCCAAACCAGAATTTCTTCAAGCTTATTAAGAATTATATTGAAAAAGACCTTAAAAAGTCATATTCTAGAGATGGATAAGGAAATAGAGACTCATCAGGAGAGTAAAATGGATGGAAAAGTAGGTCTTAAATTATAGAGCCCAGTGAATGTAAGACAGAGAGCATAAGTTCGTTACTACCTATTTCACTTATTTTCTTTTTTTTGTTTTTTGTTTTGTTTATTTCAAGTTTTTATTTAACTTTTAGTTACTTAACATATAGTGTAATATTAGTTTCAGGAGTAGAACTTAGTGATTCATCACTTACATATAACACCCAGTGCTCATTACAAAAGGTGCCCTCCTTAATACCCATCACCCATTAAGCCAATCTCTCACCCACCTCCCTCCATCAACCCTGTTTTTTCTCTCTAGTGAAGAGTCTCTAAAGGTTTGCCTTCCTCTCTTTTTTATTTACTTTCCCCTATGTTCGTCTGTTTTGTTTTTTAAATTCCACATATGAGTATTTCACTTTTGTTTTTGTTTTTGTTTTTTTTTTAGAGATTGTCCAAAGATTTGTACCTGCCAGGAGTTTGACTCTTGCACATGAATTATCTTGATATATTCAATATAATTGGTCTTTTTTAGATGGAGAAATTTAGATTTTAGGGAACACAGGCTAATATCTCCATTCTTTGGATTATTTACTATCCTTAAACGTTAACTTTAACTGGAAATCTAATGGTCTTGAAGAAATCTTATAATTCTCTAAAGAATGTAACACTTTCCTCCCAGGGAAAACTTAGTGTATTCAGGGAATATGATGTAATATGAATATATAGACTCTTATATCCTATGACTTTACTTATATTTGCTACTTTATTTTTCATATTTGTGAGCTTCTTTAAAAAATAAAACATTATTTTTTCTTCCTAAGATGGGGAAGGTGAAGTATGTTAGTTATTATTTTAAATTTATGAAGAAGTTATATATAAATATTGTTGATATTAAGCAAACTAGTTTGATGATGTTTCTACTATGTTTTTAACCTGTAGGTTTGGAATTTTTCTTTTTTTTAATGTTTATTTTTGAGAGAGAGAGAGTGAGCAGTGGAGGGGCAAAAGAGGAGACACAGAATTTGAAGCAGGCTCCAGGCTCTAAGCTGTCAGTACAGAGCCCAATGTGGGGCTGGGACTCATGAACTGTTCATAACTTGAGCTGAAGTTGGAATCTTTAATATTTATTTCCAAGAATCTATAGTTATATCAGTATCTTTCAAAGACTTGGAAATCATGTTTCTAAAACTACTAAAACAAATGAGCATTTAATCCTCAACAAAACAAAGAGAGAAAAAACAACCCCTGACCCCCAAATCTCAAATCCTTTCTAAGATTTAAATTGTAACCTACCTGTGAACATTGATCTGTAATTTTGGACTCCCAGTATTACCATTTGAAAAGTATAAACAATGCAAATTTACCTTTGAAGTTGCCAAAATTGGTCTTGTGAAAAAGAAAAATTATTAATTTTGACAAATTTCTAAAATCTATCAATTTGTTCCTAATCATTCCCTCATGTTTCCTTTTCAACAATTGAAAACTGGAATTAAATAATAATCTTTCCTGGAGACATCTGTTTTCTCAGGAAAAAAATGGCTATTTTTATGTTTAAAAAAAAAAAAAAGGCTTTTCCCAGCCCTAATATTATAACTTAGGTATCTATAATTAAAAGAAAAACTTTGAGATTGCTTATCAAGTTTTTATTTGTTATTTTGGTTGCTTGAGTGGGCTTCTATGTAACCTTAGAAGGGGGCGTGGGCAGATGGTGATAATTTCCAAAATTTATGGTTGTCACTGGATGCCATAGCAACCAGAAGTGGAAGTTAATGAAAGAAAGAAGGCTCTTTGTAGAGTCTTACAACGCAGTGCCTCCTGTAGTGCTCTCTACATTTATTTGGACTGAGTACATGTCATAAATCATTTTTGATAACAAATACCAGTTTGGAATAAATTCATCCTAGCAACAGAGTTCCAATAACATTCATACTTTTTATAGAATTGTGTGTATTTTACAATGAAGGAAAAAATTATTTAAGAATGCTAAATACTCCCCTCCTGTGCCAGGAGTGCAATTTGGCTAGCATATTTGGCCATCTCCTGATTTTATCTTTAGGGCAGAATGCAAACTAGTTTTGGAGTATAATTTTATATAAGTATTAAGAAGTACTAGTGAGTATTTGTATTGACTTATTTTTTTTTAATATTCTCAAATTGAATGGGTGATTTATAGTTTTGCTTCTTGGCCATATTTTTTTCCCTCATTGTGACCTTCTAGGCACATAACCAGTATGCATTCAAGATACAGAAAGCTATCGTACACACACATGCACTATGCTTAAAAGTAAGAACTTCTAAGCACAATTTTATCTTTGTGGAAAAGATACTAGACCAGGACAATGTTAATCCAGACTTAATCCCATGGAAACATTCCTTTTTAAAAAACAAAAAGATTATAAGAAAGCATTCAGAGGAGTATTTTCAAAGTTTACATATTTTTGTTTTTCTTGCTAAACGCTACTAACTAATCAGCAGCAACCTTTGAACTACCTCTTTTTTGCAATATCAGCATTTATAATATTTTAAATGCATTAAGCCTTTCAACTTCTGAGGAGAAAATTCATAGTGTGGAAATGTGCCTTGCATGTTGAGGAGTATATTATAACAATGCTGATGGGTATTGAGGAGGGCACCTTTTGGGATGAGCACTGGGTGTTGTATGGAAACCAATTGTCAATAATTTCATATATATAAAAAAAAAAAAAAAAAAAAATCTAGTTAAGTCTGCAGAAAAAAACAAAAAAAAAAAAACAAAAAAAAAACAAATGCATTGTATTCCCTGGGAAGACTCACAAGTAAGGATAACAGAAAAATGCACAAGTAAAACAGCCACAAATGGATTGTCTTCCTTAATAAATGAAACATAACAGTGTTCTCAATGCTTTACTCAAAAGTACAGATAATATAACTATTTAAACCATTAATGTTGTGTAGTATGTATATATAGTATTTTCATACATTTATATGTGGGGACACATTTGTGAAGTTTAATTACTAGACATTTGAGAGTAGTGCATTTAACTTATCAGTATTTAATACACGTTCCTTTTATATTTTTCTGAAAAGAAAAATAAATATCTTTTTTCTCCCTTTAGGAAAGGCCAGCCTAAACAGTAGCCTTCATCATGTAACTTATTTAGTTTTAAAACTTTTACTGGATACCGTATTCGTTTCCTGTGGCTGCTGTAACAAATTATCACATATTTGGTGACTTAGACAAATGATAATTTATTTTCTCATAGTTTTGGAGAAGTCCAAAATTGATATTTTGGGCCAAACCAAGGTGTCAGCAGGACAACAGGTTGCTGGTGGCTCTTAGGGAGCCTTTGTTCCTTGACACTGAGCTTCTAGTAATTGCCAGAGTTTCTTCTTGGTCTGTAGTTCCCTCACTCTAATTCCTGCCTTTTCCTGTGTGCGTTTATGTGTATGTGTATGTGGGTGTGGGTGCACACCTGAATCAAATTTCCTCTGCCCACCTTGTAAGGATACTTGTATTTAGAGCCCATTAGATAATCCAGGAAATCTCATCTCCAGATCCTTAACATAATCATATCAGCAAAGTACCCTTTTTCCATATAAAGTGGGCATCATTTGGGGTCATATTAGTTTACCATATCCTGCAAGTGACCAGGCAAGGTACTGTGAGGGACCCCAGCGTGGTGTGGTAGACATGCATAAAAATAGCATTTGGGAGACTTTTGTGATTCTTTTTTGTTCACTGTGGTATCCTAGTACGTAGAATATTGCTTGCCACAGAGCTGATATTTAAAATAAATATTTGTTCAGTGAATATGCTATATATGTTTAGTAAAGGATTTCTGAGAGAATTATTATGCTTCCAAGGTACAAATTTAAACACTGAAAATAGCTTAAAAATCCTATTAAGTGTGGTTGGACTCCAGATTAAAGACTCAGTGTAGAGCCTAAAGGAGGTGTATTAATTATATGGAGGACCATTATTAGTTTGTTTATAGGTTGTGATGGCTACATTTAATTATATCGACAATTGATGAAATTTCTATCTCCAGATTGATACTCCAGAGAAGCAATATTTATAGGAATAAAATGGCAACATAGAACACATTAGTCTTTGAAGTTCCTGCATATTATATACTATATTATACTCTTCTTAAGGGTTGGAATCCTCATTGTGCCCACAGTATCTTGATATAGAACTAATTTAATACATACATGAATAAAATATAGCTCATAATTTAACTAAATGTACATACAGTTTTGGTATGAGGAACTACATAATAAATATTTTTACATTATTAAATATGTAATGTGCATTAGAATGAAGCATTTCAGTCAAATCACAATATGCCCTGGGTCTATTACTTGCATAATAGAAATTCATAAATGTATTTTTTTTCTAAGCTTTTAGAGCAAGATCTGTTATTTTTAGATTTAATTAAATAACCACATATTGCTAGACTTTTGGACAGGCTCTCTTCTACTTAATTTAGAAGAAAATTACAGTCCTTTCTTCCCTAATTTGTTTCTCTGGTCCGAGTTTCTACTGAGTGCTATAATCTGACATGACTATACTAGGCCACAGTATACGTTAGGATCTACTTACACTTCTCTCTCAGTAGATTTGAAATAATGAAGTTGATAATATCCTTAATTGACTAATTGCAAGGTATTATTTGCTTCCTTTTTAGTAATATGTTGCTTTCTTTGACAAAAGGGAAGTTTATTTATGTTAAGAAAAGCAAAGCAGGTTTTGAGTCAACTTTTGATTATGATGGTGGATGGTATGTGGATTAGCTACAGCTTTGTGGATTATCCATTTATCATGAGATGCTCAGACAGGGTTCTAATCCCTTGGTTATAAGATATGACACATGTTGTCTTTTCTTGCTCCCTTCAATTTCTTGACCAGTAGGAGGTGCTATTACTATCCCATTTCCCTCCCTAAGAGAAGTTAGAAATACAAATATTGTTAATTCAGAAAAAAACAACCAATATGTTTTGAATAGTCCTAGAAATGTTGCAGAAAAATGTCATGGAAAGCAAGATAACAATTGTTTGTGTAGTCTCCTTCTCTGTCCTAGATAGACTGTCCCCTCTGAAGTTACCTTCAAAGCTTCAACTCTTTCCCTTAATGATACGCTCTTGGTTTGTTGTAAGGAGTTCAACCATATCATGCTGGACTTTTAAGATATTTTCTCCATTCATTTGGGTTTAAGTCTTACAACTTCAGTTCTTCTTTATAAAGAAGTGGAATGATCATTGAAAGTGTTGACAGGACCAAAGTTTTCAAGACAACTTGAAAGATGTCAGAATAAAGCCTTGCATTCAGTCTCTTAAAACATTTATGTCCCTGGTCATGAATGAACTTATGATTTGATCTGAAAACATTCTGCATGATAAAACCTATGGGTTTTATTTGGTTATGTAATCATATAAACCAACATTGTGATAAAACTTCTGAAAACACTAACGTAAACCTAAACTAAGTGGATAGGAATATAAAGTCCAGATAGAAGGAAACAATACTACTTTGCTCAAACATTCCAGATGACAGCTATAATATGTTCAGTCATGGCACCACAATTATAATAGAACACTGACAAACTGGTGAGCATTAGAATAGTCTAGATGCTAGAGATTTACATGTTGGTGATGTTTGGTCTCATGAAGACTTACAGAGAGTCTGAAAGTGGATGATAGAGTAGACTCACTGTACTCTTCTTTTTTTTTTTTTTTTTTTTAAATTTTTTTTTTTTCAACGTTTATTATCTTTGGGACAGAGAGAGACAGAGCATGAACGGGGGAGGGGCAGAGAGAGAGGGAGACACAGAATCGGAAACAGGCTCCAGGCTCCGAGCCATCAGCCCAGAGCCCGACGCGGGGCTCGAACTCGCGGACCGCGAGATCGTGACCTGGCTGAAGTCGGACGCTTAACCGACTGCGCCACCCAGGCGCCCCTCACTGTACTCTTCTAAAGACAGAAATGTAACTAATGGACAGTAATTATAGAGAGGTCTACATTGGCTTCCAGAAAAAAAGAGCCTTGCTAACATGGAGAACTATCTAAAAGTAAAACCTATTAGTCATAAAGCCTTAACTTTCCCTACCGACAGAAGACTTCAAGAAGAAAGAGGGATGAAGAGTTCTTAGCCATAGTTTTTATATTTAATTATCTCTTTTTAGGCCATATTGTTGATGACACAAAAGAGAGTTAGCTTAAAAAGAAATTATATCCCTCCCTGACCATCAGCCGTCTATTTCTTATCTTAGTAATCACTGTTAGGGAACTTTGAAGGTAATTTTGCATTGGAGGGAGGTAGATCAGTAAGATTGTTTTGTTCCCTTCTAATTATAAAATTTGATGATGACATTTCATTTTACTTTGAATTATTCTTCCAAACTTGACATGGAGCCTTTCTACTTAAAGGGTATCCATCCTTCAGAGTCTGTATTCTTACACTCTTTCATTCTTTCAAAAACTTAAAAAAAATACTTTTGAGATGAATGATTCAGATTTATAGGCTATCATACTCTTTGTTACCTGGGAATAGTTACCTTGTGGGTAAAACTATGACTATGGTAAGCTGTCAAATACTTTTTTTTCAGTTGAAAGAAATTTTTAAATGCTTATTCTCTTTGCCCTTCTTTCACACGTCCTCCACGAAGGGGTACATAGTTGCAAAATTAATACATAGGAGGAAATGAACAATCCCTGAATGTACCATAGAAGAATACTTATAGCTGTGGTAGGATTTGGAGCTAGGGGTAGAAAAAATATTATTGTTTTAAGTTTATTTATTTTGAGAGAGAGAGAGAGAGAGAGAGAGAGAGAGAGAAACAGCTAGAGAGAGCATGGTGGAGGGGCAGAGAAAGGGAGAGAAAGAATCCCAAACAAGCTCTGAGCTGTCAGCTCAGAGCCTGACATGGGGCTCAAACTCAGGAACCCTGAGAGCATGACCTGAGCAGAAATACAGAGCCTTAACAGACCAATCTGCCCAGGTGCCCCCAAAATATTATTTTAATGAGTGAAGACCATCACAAATGATAGTAGAAAGACATGAACCCTTTAAAAAATTTTTTTTAATGTTTATTTATTTTTGAGAGAGATAGAGAGAGGAGGGGCAGAAAGAGAGGGAGACACAGAATCTGAAGCAGGCTCCAGGCTCCGAGCTGTCAGCACAGCACTATGTGGGGCTCAAACTCATGAACAGTTAGATCATGACCTGAGCCAAGTCAGAAGCTCAACTCACTGAGCCACCTAGGCACCCCAAGACTTGACCTCTTAAACGGATTTAAATGAAAGACTTTGACCTTCACTATGAATTACTTTATTTGGCTTTCTAATTTAAAATATAAAGTCCCCAAGAGAGGAGTCCGTTCTTAAAAATCATAGGAATCTTCCAACCACACTTTTTCAATGTGTAATAATTAAGCCAGACAAATGTTTGATCCTTCATTCCTTCATTGATGAAAATAATGTTTTTATGATACCAAAATCATTTTCTCATTGAATTGCCATGAATGTCAATGATAAAATTTATAGCATCATTCTGAAATGATGAAGCTAGAGAAAGGTTATTATTGTAATTGTACAGGCTGATCCAAGCATTATTGATGATTATTGTTGACTTTCTATGCTTCTATCAACTCCGTTGGATTTAAGAAAAAATTGGTAACTTTAAAAAATGTATAGCTTAGCTATAGAAAGTCTCAGTTTGGTGAATTATTCAAATTCATGTAACTATACTATATAGATATTCCTAACAAATGTAGTTAACATTAAAATTTGTTATTACATGTTTACTTTTCAGGACTTAATGACAATGAATTATTTTTATAAATTTTCATCTCTGAGCATAATAAGCTATATGGATATGAAATGTCATTGCCACTGTTATATTTTTAAACTGTCATATGTTGCTTTCAGAAATATGCATGCTACAAATGGTAGTAGACCTTAAAAATGGAGATTGGTTTGAATTGATTACAGCTGTATGCTGTGCTATTTAATTGTTGGAAATGAATTGACATATACTATAAAGTAAACAATGAAGCTGGTTTTCAAAATGATAAAACTGTAACCTAATTCAATAAATTGAATCAGATTACACAAACACTTTTGCACTTCATTAAGGAAGTAGTCAGTATAATTAATGTGAGAGCTTTTTATCATGATCACTTGTTGATATATGGCTGAGGATATATATACAGTAGACTAAACTCTTTCAAGATCTTTGTGCCATTTCACATTTTACTGAAGTTGCCATAAGCCCTTTCCTATAGAAGACCACCATGGAATTCTTTACCTTTGTTGATATTAGAATGCAATGAGTAGGTTTTGATTCTTTTTAAAGGACACGTATTTTCCAAACAACATGGTATTGTGAGGTGAGTCATCCTAAGGTGGAACTGAAAAGTCAGGCTTTCATTGTCTTCCTCATCACATGCTAGCACTGTGACCTTGACTAATACTACCTGGCCTCATTTGTTCAATTATCAGACGGTAGGTAATGGTATCTAAGACACCATTTTAAAAGGGGAAAAAAAAATGCTAAGAGGCTTGTTTGAAGTTTCACTTTTATGTGATACAGTTAGTTTTCAGTTCAAGTTTTCTGACTCCAGTTTACTGGTTATTTTCCTAGATCAAGCTGTCTTGTGAAGTTACTTACTTTATCATCTATAAACCAACATAAGATCTGCCATATCTCCCTACTTGATAGGATTTTGTGAAGAAACTGATGTAGTACAAAATGCTTTGCAAAGTCTTATAGAGCAGATGTCATCTGATATTTAGTTTATTATGATGATTTTCAAAACAGGACTTATGCCTTGTTCCAAATACAATACCAGTTATTTGCCTCTCTGAGCATATCACTTCTGTGAATAATGGGCCCTCTCTCATATTTATGGCATTAGATCATAATCGTTTCCTCAGGTTTTTAAAAAAAATTGCATTTGTATCTTCCAATTAGCTCAAATAAAATATTTTTCTCATGATAAAATCCTCCTATGTCAATGATTGCTTTTTGACCATCATGATACGTAGAATTTTATGATTCATATTTAATTTATTGAAATGCCTCCTATGTTGGTCCTTTGATGGACTATCATTTTATCAAACATATTACCATCAGGTTTCATTTAAGAAATGCAATGATATGTGGACAGACTATTTTTCTAAATATGTATTTTCTAATGATTTGAGTCTGCTTCCTGGGATATAAGGATATGACTTAAAAAAACAGTGTTGAGTTTTTAAAGATTAAAGGGAATGTAAAACTTTTTGTGTATCCCAAAGGACTATGAAATCTTTATAAGTTGCTATTTCAAGTTACATTTACACATGTAATGTTATATCACCAATATTCTCTTTAAACAAGTAAACTACTCAATATTAAAATCAAATGTTTAATCCCTTAGTAATGCATTATTCCCTAGAAGTCAATCTTTTGAGGTGTTCTTTTCTCTGTTAAAACATCTAGTTGGAAACTATTTTCTATATGTGAAAATCTAGGATTGTGAAGTCTTTCAAAATATGCTCTCCTATTTGGATACCTTCATTCATCTCTTAAAGCAATAAATGCCCTTTGTATTATCTATAATCTTACAGCGCTTGATGAAATCCTTCTAGGGAATTGTATTCAGGGGAGGATATTTAAGAAGGATTGCATGGAACCCATGTTGATTCAAATGAATATAAATGCAAATATCTCTAAATTTTAAGAAAATTAATTTCTTAATGTTACAATATAACAACATTTTGAAGTTATTTGCGCATGAGATTCATCTCATCAAACATAACCTTTAAGTTACTTATTGAATAAATTACATTTAAGGATACCATTCCAAGAGAACCCGTTACCATATGACCTGTCCATATGAGTTGTCTTTTTGATTTATAATGGCAATTGCTTTCTCGGCATGGATTTCATGACATAATAATATTCTATGAATTTTTGAAATTACAGTGAGCTTCACATCAATCATCTATAATAAAATACTGTATGTATCAATGAGAGAGGACTATTGGAAAGTAAACACTTTAGAAATATGAACTTGCCCGAAATGCCAATATTGTTATTTTAATGAAACAGGCAGGGTGCTTCCTTTGAAATTCTCTAAATTGATCATAAAAGTGGTCAGGATCATCCCTCCCATTAGTACACAACCTCATATTCTCACAGTAATATCATTTTCCCTTGATGTGTCAACTGCCATCCAGCTAATTTCGCCGAGACTGCTGTTTGTTCTTGGCCTGAATTCAAGAAAATCTATTGCTTCTGGGGTTCCTAGACTTAATGTCTGAATTCAGGATTATAATTAAACACATGTGACATCGACTACCATTACATGTCCATGTTTCTTTTATCTGTAAGAATCAGAGATATTTAAAGTGAGATCTTAACAATGTAAAGAGTTGAATGTGTTGCTCTGCTGTTCTTTAGTGTCTCGTCACAAAATATTACTGGAAATATCTTGATGTATAGTCTTCTATAAATAAACATTTATAAAAAATTCTATAAGAAAAAAAATCTGTACCTAGAATTTTCCATCAGCAACTACTTTATTTTTTACTTGATCTCACTTAAATGCCACCTTAATAAGCGTGTGTAATTCTTCATTAACTTGACTTATTTCATGTCATCTTTTCATTACTGATCCATTACCTATTCAACTGGTTCTTATTTCCTCTATAAGTTGCATGGGTTCTTAAAGTGAAATGTGCCTTTGTTAAGTAATGCATTCAGAAATCATTTTGGAATACATTCAAGAGAACTTTGCTTTTTAGAAAAGATTTTTAAAAGCTTATTCTAATTTATCTTAATCATGTGGCTTAGAAGAGCCAGGGCCAGTTTGCAGATGTAAAACCACACAAAAAAGAATGTTTTTGCATGTGAAGAATATTTCAGATTTGCTTCAAAATAGTTGCTTGAATTTATCTATGTGATATTTCTGGCTACATGTTTCTTTATAGGTGCAATTGCAGTTAGGATGTAGATTTACTATAAGACTTGTACGTACTATGCAATGGAAGGAAACAAATCCAGCTTACGAAATATATACACATTTTACTGACAAATTTCAAGCACTTTTATATATGGAGTCAATCTATATGTCTATACTTTCACTCTGTGTCTTCAGTTGTTGGCTCGGTATCTGGTCAAAACACTGTTAAATTAAAAATAATTTAATAAATCTATACAGGTAATGGGTTAAAATCAGGAGTGCAAACATTTATATATTGAGTAACTACTACACGGTAGGAACTTTGCTAATTCCTAAATATGTAATTTATTTCTTGTGTCAAATGATGAAGGAAATATTGTTTACTCCATTTTACATATAAATAAACTAAGGCACATATAATTTAAATAACTTGCTTAAATTGAAGAAAAGAGCTCACTTGGGGATTGAACTCAGGGATGGATAATTATAAACTCTGTTTTCACTCTTTCATCCATATTATTTCCAGGGAATGCAATAGTCTCTTTAGATACCACCTATGTTTTGAGCCCAGGAGAAACAAGATGAATTGAAATAAAGTTTTGCTTTTTTCTTTAAGGGTAGACTCAAATCTTATAGAACACTTCAAATTTTCATTAACATACATAATTTGAAAAAATTCACAACACAGCACAGCACAATAACTTTTCACATCCAACATATTGTACATAAATCAGTTATTGTAGGCATTCTACTTACTAGCCTAGATTGTATCACCTTGATGAAATTTCTCTGCTAATACTGGGTGGAAGCTTGAGTGCTATTAAAGAATAGTTATATGGTAAAGAGTTGAGATGTTCAGTGCCATGATTCGGAAGCTTAGTATAGAAGACAAAAAAAGGATAGAGTGAAAGATGTTGAAAATTATATTTCAAAATTCATGATCAAGCTTAATTACTTAATAATCCACAGTGTTTGAATTTTAATTCAAACATAATTACGACTGATAATTAGAACCTGGCTATCCCTTTCTTAAGCATTTGTGGAAAAACCTATTAATTAGTTTTTTTGACATTACGTTTTGCTAAATAATGTAATGTAAACTTACTAACAAGTTGTTTATGCTATTAAAGTTATTTCTGAACTTTATAAATGCTTAAGCGCAGTATAGTGTTACTGAAAGTACCAAGCATACTATTTTACCCTAAGTAATTGAAAAAAAAATTTTTTTGGCTTTTGTTAATCATTCACTCTGGTGCGTCTTCACTTACCTTAATTATTTATTTGTTGTAAATTTCTGTGTTATTACTTATTTGTGCAACTGATAAATTACCAAGTGGAAGCAACGTAACAATTGGCATCCAAGGGCAGTTTACTGCAGACTCTGGCTCCGAGAATTATAGAAGTACTTTCCACTGTGTTTTATGAAACACTAAACTTTGATATAATTGGCAAAATAGTTGAAACTATATTTCAATTATTTAATTCTTAGTTATTACTGTAATGTTTTGGAAAATATAATTCCTCTATGTCTTGTGACATATATTTCCTTTTGTTAATACTGATTCCTTGCTCACCTACCTACTAAGTATGTTCCAGAATATCCTATGTCTTGCTACTTTTCAAATACGGTGTGTCAGTTGTTTATAAATATACTGTAACCATCTCAGAATTATTTTAAAACAAATAAGGTGAATTCACAATTAGACCATTAGTATCACTCTAAGTTTCATACCAATCTTCAGAACCTAGTTTCTGATTTTTTTCTTTTTCCTATTTGCATTGTATCTGTAATAATTGTGACACTTGAATTTTTATGATTTCATATTAAGATCTCAATGAAATAATTTCATTAATTTATGGCTATTAAACATTTTAAATTCTCTGCATTAATCTGTCCGTGTTTTTTCATATGAGCCCAAGATTCCCAGACCTGAATTATTATCCTCTCAACCTAGTTTTTTGCTTTCTCCTCTTCCTTTGATTTTTTGTTATTCTGCTCCATCCTGTTTCCAAAAGGGGACAAAGTTGTTTCTGAAATTCACAAGAAGTTTAGTCTTCATAGAAAAATGAAACTATAGAAATTTTTATTTTACATTGGATCTCAAAATCCAAATGAAAGATTTGAATATTAGGACCTTGACTTGACTCACCTCTGCTTAATTTTGACAGTTGTCTTAAAGTGAATTTAGTGTTTAATGAAATTTTCTGGACTGATAACTCAAGACCTGAAGGGAACAATTCTAGTAGTGAGAAAGTAATTTTCTGGCCTAATTACACCTTCGACCTCACTACAAAGTCTGTCAACAAAAGTGCCAGGTTTGATCATGATTTTTTTTGACGTGTATTCACCAATCTACTTCCCACAGGAGACTTTTAACAATAGCATTTGGTATTTGCAACCTACCTAAGATTTTACATCTGGGAATCAAACCTCAATGTACTGTTGCCAATAAGCAATTCACTTAAATCCCTTTTGGATTTGAAAAATTATATGAGTGTTAATGAACTTTGCATATTGTTCTCTTTGGAACTCTGCATGGATATATTATTTGAGATGGGCATGCAAATCATGTCAAAATATTAATAAATGAATGTTGAATCGGTTTAAATAAATGAACAACTGAAATGTCTGGAATCTATTTCTTTTCTATATTCACTCTAAAAGCCCAGTAGAAATCGAATATTTAATAGTTGAGAATCTGTAAAACTGCGCTCTAAATTAAGGGGATATGGGTCCTTGATTAACCTAACCACTAAATATATGTATGACATTAACAATTCCTTAAATTTCTGAGCCACTGTTTCCCTGTATTTCAATGACTAACAGCTTATGTTTAACTGTTTACTCTTTAAACCTTGAATCATTTCTCCAATAGCCCTGTGACTAGAAGACATTTAATCTGCTCATTAATCTGTCCATGTTTTTTCATATGAGCCCAAGATTCCCAAACCTGAATTATTATCCTCTCAACCTAGTTTTTTGCTTTTTCCTCTTCCTTTGCTTCCTTTTCTTTCTTCTTGAGTTTTATTTAAAACAGTTTAAATGTCAAGGTTATTAAGAAAACCTTGTGTTTAGCAGAGGCTAAAATTTGATTAGAGAAACAAAGTAGCAAAAGATAACAGATTAGTGTTCTCAAATTATTGTCTCTGCTGTTTCTGATTTTAATTCCTCCATCTACTTTTCTCAGAGAGGTTACACACACACACACACACACACACACACACACACGCACATGCACACACACTTAACAGAGATCTCTAATTTCTAAATCAGTAAGGGATATGTAGTCATTAACTACAGTATCTTAAACTCATAGCTAATATGAAACGAATATTTGTTACATTTGTTATCATCAAACATACTCATAACTATATCAGAAGTCATTTGTGTAATTTACACTTAAAAAATTTTTTTAATGTTATTTTTGAGAGACAGAGAGAGACAGAGTGTGAGTGGGGGAGGGGCAGAGATAGAGAGAAACACACAGAATCTGAAGAGGCTCCAGGCTCTGAGCTGTCAGCACAGAGCTGGACACGGGGCTCGACTCACAAGCCATGAGATCATGACCTGAGCTGAAGTCGGATGCTCAACCGACTGAGTCACCCAGGCGCCCCTAATTTACACTTTAGAAAGGTTCATTACTATATTTAACAGATACTTATCATGAATTTTAGCAGTTACAAAAATGAATGATATTGCCACTCAATAAACTGTAATTGAAGGTACAAAGTGATAATTACCAAAAGAGCTATACAAGAGTACTATATGTTTTCTAAAGAAGAGAAAAACCAGAGGTTAAGGGGATGACCATTGTCATCATTGTGGAAAGTAATATTTGATTTGACTCAAAAATTCATTTGTATATTACAAGTGTGTGAAAAATAAATTTGATAGCATTTTTTGTGTGTGTGGAAAGATAAAAATAGGGTTTTACATTGCTTATAAAGAGTGACGTGACTGAAGGTTCAAGTCAATCATTGGCTGATTAATGAATACGCAATTTTCTTAGTAATTGTTACCATCTATTGGGATTTATTATATTTTAGTTACTAAGCCCTTTTACGTATATTAGTATATTTTTAATCTATATAATATGTCTTTGGGTAGTTATTATGGTTTCCATTTTACAGATGAGTAAAATCTTGGCACTGATTTTCCTTGCCCTAGATTGCTAACTTGACTGCTAAGCCTGTCTCCTAAATAACTTATGCAATAGCCTTGCATGCTTATCAGCAGCATTGTGTCCATTTAGGTTATTAATATAATTTGAACATGATTAAAAAAACATGTATTCACCAGTCCATTCCACCCCATATATTTCAACAATAATATTTGATGTTTTCAACCTAAGTACATTTTTTTTCATTTGCAAATAAAACCTCAAAGTATTATCATCAATATGGCGATTCACTTAAGTCCATTTAAGTTTGAAAAATTATGCGGGTGCTAATGAGCTCTAAATAATGCATTGTTTTGATAGCAGACTTGCTTGCTTAGACCGTTTCAACAGTATTGTGTCCATTTGTGGTTACTATGTCTTGAGGGGTCATGATAGAAAACTACTGGTCCAAATTGTGTAATCAGAACTGGAAATTATTAGGGGCACCTGGGTGGCTCCATTGACCTTCCAACGTTGGCTCAGGTCATGATCTCATGGTTCATGAGTTCAAGTCCTGCATCAGGCTCTGTGTTGACAGTTCAGAGCATGGAACCTGCTTTAGATTCTGTTTCCCTCTCTCTGCCCCTCCCCCACTCACGATCTGTCTCTCTCTCTCAAAAATAAACAAACATTAAAAAATTTTTTTAAAGAACTGGAAGTTATTTTCTTAAGATTGTTTGGAGGAAATTAGGATATTTAGAGAAGAAATGGGGCTTGGGGAAGCATGGGCACCGTCTTGGATATTTAACAAAAGATACAGATTAATTCTCTATTGTTCTAGAAGGTAGGGCTGGAAAAATGAGTGTCATTCATCCATGCAAGAAAAAGACTCAAAGGGGAAAAAAAATAAGTTCCAAACATAAGCTCACTGAAAAACTGTAGACTACTTGGCTTTGATATCTTTAAATGCCTTATTTAAATGCCTTGAGTGTTCTCCCTTAGGTGTGTTGTAGAGGTTTTTTGTTTGTTTGTTTGTTACATTTAGGATAATTTTACAAGTATTATTATTATTATTTATTATTGTCAGTTTCAAGATTCAATATGCTGATGAAATAAAAATAAACTTAATTTCAAGGGATTATTTTGCCTAAAACTTTTCATTTGGTATTTTATTTTGGAAGTATAATCTAGCAAGTTGCGCAAGTTTTTATTCCTTTTCAGTATTATGTGAAAACAATTGAGTTGTTGATTAGTTGTTTGAAATCTGAAATATGTAGATTGATTAAATCAGATTTAGATGTATTAACTTGAATGATTTTTTACGTGACTATTTGAGTAATATTTCATTGGTCATTCCATTGTGCAGAAATAGCTGTAACATTTCAAGGCACAGTTTAAGTAATGGTCTTTCTTCTTTCCTGATGCTTAAACTTATCCTCTGACAGATCCAGGCAACAAAGAACAAAAAATAGTATGTTTCACCTAATAAATTGAATTAAAAGGTCCCAGGAAGTCGATTTTGCTGTGTGCTAAGACATTTGCCAGGGAGTAAGTTCCTATTTACTCAAGATACAACAATGTAGCAAAAGCATGTTACATTTTAAAATAAACAATTAGTAAAAACTTATGGAGAGATTTAAATTATCTTTTTGTTTTTCACTGTTTAGATTCTATTCAATAATGATCTTATGTCCTTTTTCATTATTATCATCACTATTATCCATAATTCTCGCCAAACCATTTTACATCCATCACTAAGTATTGGATATTTGCACTTGAATTTCCTGTTGTCATCTCAAACTTGTCAATGACTAAAATTGAATCCATTATTATTTCTTTCATACCAAACTTGTATGATTTCTCTGTTTTTCTGAATGGTAATTTCTGTCTTTAAATAATCACACAAGCTAACAAACTAAGAGATTACTATAACTGCTAAGGCCATCCAACATAACAAAAAGCAGCTTACACATAAAATAGAAAATTATTTTAAAGATTCATTTAACAAAACTCTAGCTTATTTTTTTAAGCATTCATATATTATATCATATTAACTCCCGACAGCTTTTAATGGTACAGAATAAAAGGCCATTCACAGTTGAGGAAATCGGGTCTCGGGTTTGCTGCTCAGGATCGGAACAGCTCGAAAATGGCAGAGTAAAAATTGGAAACCATAACTCCATGCCTGTGCTCTTTCTACTGTATCCACTTGAGGAGCCATTATTTTCTCAAGCCCCGATGTTTGCTTACTTTATTCTTAGTAAAAATAGAATAGTTTGTGATTTATAATAACTGTAGATTAAATTATTACTAAAAATATTTCTGATGGTTAAACCTCAAATGAACATATATATTTTATGTCAGATCTGAAATATCGACATGCTATGTGGTCAGAACCCTTGTATATAATTATAACCCTTCTAACATTAAGCAGGTGACTGGACTAAATATAAGTCAGGCATAAAATGCCCTGCATGTAGCTACATAGTGAATCAAGCAAATTATCAAACGGCAGAGCTCGTTTTGTGCTCTGGGCAATTTCGGCTGCCAGCACTTATACATCAAAACTTCACTCAATGTACGATTGATTTTATTTTATTTTGTTTATTTTTAATTCCCTACAGCAAGCTATGTTAGTTTTGTAGAATGCTGTCTGCATCATTAGGTTCCTAAGAAATTATAGTTGTTTCAGTCATGGTTGACCAAAATATTATTCCCTTCTTATAGACCACGGATATTAGTTCTTGGATGGATACCACTGAGCTGAAATTGTGTAAGGCCAGTGACTCAAATACACAACACACAGAGAGAAGGCATCAATGTTATTAGAAATATGAGCATCCGAAAACTAATGCTGTAAAATCAGACAGCCAGTGTCCATTAAAGATATTTTCCAGTTCAAGGAAAGAGGTTCAGATTAAAGTATGAAAGTCCAGTCTTAAGGCAGGAATGAATTCCTGTGTAACATGATACATGTCTTCCTTTCACAGTTGCTTTTTATGTTGCTTTAAAACATGTCAAAATAATCCCCAACAGAGGAGCCTAAAAGGAATGTCAGCTCTGTGGTTATGTAAATCGAATTGAGTGCTTTACAGCAGGTTTAAGATTTTTATAACTCAGAAGTTGTTAACAGCCAGCTGGTTTGTATCTGTTTTTTATGGTTATTCTTGTCATATGCAGCCTCCACAATTTTTAATTATATTTTATGGTATGTGTTTTCCTCCTCTTGAATCCCTTAGCCACTCTTTGCTTCACAAGATATTTTCCACTGGGAAGGGAACAAGCACAGCAATGGGACTCCATCATTGGAAATACAGTTGTATAATTACTTATCACTAACAGCTCTACAGTGTGAAATTCAAGTAACTTTCCATTGCAAATATATAACCTTTCATCAGAGCATTGAAATTGCTTTCATGTAACAATATCTGTTTGTAAGTCTGTGTGTTGCCCCACTTCTAAGTCAGAAACATGATGATTATGCCCCATCTTTATATTCCAAGATTTTAAAAAGTGATATACAGATCTTTCTCCCTTTCATTCTTCTTCCTCCCTCCCTCCCTCCCTTGTTCCTTTCTTTCTTTCTTTCTTTCTTCTTTCTTCTTTTCTTTCTTTCTTTCTTTCTTTCTTTCCTTCTTTTCTTTCTTTTCTTTCTTTCTTTTCTTTTCTTTTCTTTTATCTGTCGTCTCTTGTTCTTGTTCTCATCTCTCACCTTCCTGTTTCTCTCCTTCCTGTCTCTCTTCCTCCTTCGCTCGTTCTTTCCCTCTCTCTCACCCTTTGGTATTCATCATGGTCATTAATTTCTGACTCGGTTAAGTTCTAAATACATTGTTTTCTAATTTTGACTACACAGAAATATAGTAACTGCCTTGATTTTATGGTTTCTAAGAAACTCATACTCTGGTGAAAAGGCATTGCTTATATTCCCAAAGATAGTAATGAATTCACCTGAAATTTTTGACATCCTAATTGAAAAATGGGGCTAGTATTCAGATTTTTCTCTTAAGAAAAATAAAGTGTTTTGAATTTGAAAAGAATATTTTAAAAATTAAAAAAATGTGAGCACTTATCAAGCAACTGTTTGTGTGCATGTTTAACAGAAACAATTTTAGAGACTCCCAAATCTTTGAAATGATAATTCCTTTTTGATTTTAGTCCTTTAAAAAGTGAAAATATGACAGCCAAATCTATCCTCCAGATTGCAGAATTCTTAGTTTTTAGAATACAATGGTATAAGTTTAGACATTTTATTAATCCAATTAAAGTATATTCCTGCTTATATTTCATACATGATAAGAATATTGGGGACAAGTGAAGGAGATTAAAGCAAGTGACTATTCTTTGATAGACATTCTATAAATATGCACTGTATTTTGATTATTCACTTCCAAATCAGTTTGACGCTGTCATAAGATATATATGATGCATAATATGCAACGGAAACAAAAATGTATTCTACTGTTGCATCCTAAGACTATTTATATAATTTAATTTTATTTCTTTGGTAGGATAAATCAATATGATTATTACTAACAACATTTTCGACATTATACCTTTCAGTGACTTATATCACAGTTATGCCAGTTTTTAAAAATGCTTATTTATTTATTTTGAGAGAGAGATGGGAGTGTGAGCAGGGGAGGGGCAGAGAAAGGGAGACAGAGAATCTCCAGCAGGCTCTGCACTGCCAGTGTGGAGCCTGATGCAGGACTCGAACTCACAAATCATGAGACCATGGTCTGAGCTGAAATCAAGAATCAGACTCTTAACTGACTGAACCACCAAGGCACCCTGATATACTATTTTTAAAGTTCATTTATTTATTTATTTGAGAGAGAGAAACAGAGCACATGAGCCGGGGGAGGGGCAGAGAGAGAGGAAGAGGGAAAATACCAAGCAGGCTCTGCACTGTCAGCTCAGAGCTGAATGTGGGACTCGAACTAATGAACTGTGACATCATGACCTGAGCTGAAATAAAGAGTCAGACACTTAACTAAGTGTGTTAAGCCACCAGGTACCCCACTGAACACATTCATTTTAGTGGTAGAGTTTTTTGTAGAAGTTAGTCTTTTTTTTCCCCTTAGGACTGGCTATTTAAATACATTTTTATTGACTTTGTCTAGAATTATTTGTTCTTAAGTGTGCCTTTGAAACTAAATTAAACCCATGAGGTCAACCTATATGTTAATTATTTTGAGATTTTGTTCATAATAACATTCGCACTCTGTGTATGTGTGTGTGTGTGCCCACGCACATGTGCCAGAAAGTCAAATGAGCAACACAGGAAATTGTGAAAAATGATAAAGGAGAAACATTTTTTGAATGCCAGCCATATACAAGGCACTGGGCTAGGAGGCATGTTATATCCTGCCCGTCACTCACTTCTCACAAGAATCCTCTATGGTGAACGCAGTCAGTCACATTTTAACATGAAGAATCCAGGTCTCATGTTAGTAACTTGCTGAAGGTTCCACAGCTACAAAGTAGTAGAGACAGCATTTGATCTTCTACATATGACTTGTAAGCTCATCTTCTTTCCCATAATACACTGACTGTTCAGAAATGTTTGGGGTACAAAGCTGTTTTGCTTTTTAAGGGAAAGTTAATTTGTCAGCATTAAAGAGATACAGCAACAGTTAGTGTAAGGGAACAAACATTTATAATGTAAAGACAATATTTGGGAAGGAGAAATAAAAGAAAAAATTGGAAAGAGAAACACAGTTTGTTAGAGAAGAATCAACAAAATGTGTTCAAATTTTTGGTAAGATAAACCAGACAGAGATGGTGTAGACTAGGTTATTGGTAAGATAAGCCAGACAGAGATGGTGTAGACTAGGTTATTGGTAAGATAAACCAGACAGAGATAGTTTAGACTAGGCCTAGACTGGTGGTTTAACAAAGCAGTTCAGTTAACTATTTTCCCAGGGGTAAGTAAAGTGCTATCTACTGACAAATAGGAATTTGGGCCAATCTCTATTTATTAGGCAGGGGAAAAAATCATAAAACCAATGTTCAAATTAAGGAACATAAAAGTTGAGGCAGTTGCCTAATCTGTCATCAAGAGTGTGGGGTGAATAGAGGTGTAATTAGGGTGTCCAGTGAGAAAGAATACAGAATGAAGAGGCAATTAACAAGGAGCAACATGGCTAATGAATTCACACTCAAGACTGGACTGTGGTAGTCCACCAGTGAGGTCAAAGATAATACGAAACTGACTGAATCAAATGAAAACCCAAAAGAGGCAAGAGCAATTTGGTTCTAAATAAAGACCCATATCCTAAATCCCAACTAGCTTAACTTTAAAAACTTTAATGATAAACTTGGAAGTGTGTCACACAAGTGTCGAGCTCATTAAATTATTGGCCAATTAAAATTACTTTCAAATTTTCTTCCTTATTTATGTGCTTCATAAAAATTGTGACCCTTCCAGATTTTTCCTTTAATCCCTTTTCTTCTTCACTGATTAATTTAGACCAGGGTGACAGTTAATAAAATCTTCTTGGGATTGTGAATGATATTCAAATCCCAACAAAGTAAAGCAAAAAAAAAAAAAAAAAAAAGAAGGAAAAAAATGGAATCATATTCTTATTCAAGGCTACTCCAGTCTCTTCAGGGCACTACAGAATTTAAAATGTCATTTTAACTTTGTTTTTGTTTGTTTTTTGTTTTGTTTTTGATTAAGAAGGAAGTTTCACCATCAACCTGCTCTACCTTAGTTAGGAGTTTAGCAAATTCTGTCTTCATTTCTATATTCAAGGGTTCGAGACCTTGTTGGCAGATAAAGTTTACTCATGGAGTACCTAACAGTAATAAAATATACTAAGATGGAATAGCATCATGATCTGTGTGCCATGTGAGTGGAGTGGGCAGTGAGGGCTAAGATGTTCAGAGGCTGTAATCGTCAGAGTTGCAGATGTCAAGGAAGACTCCTTGCAGGAAGTGAAACATGTTGTTTTCAATTGTCTTAAGTAAGCAATTGCGAAAGTTTCTAGTTTTGCATCTTTAACTTTCTTTAAAGTTGACTAAGCCGTGGTAGAGATCACATTTCACAAAAAAAAAATCAATGCTGATATACGGACCCAGCAAGAATCAGATGTCTGTATACATGGCAAAGTAAGAAGTATTGTTTTTTAAATTTTTTTAACGTTTATTTATTTTTGAGACAGAGAGAGACAGAGCATGAACAGGGGAGGGTCAGAGAGAGAGGGAGACACAGAATCCGAAACAGGCTCCAGGCTCTGAGCTGTCAGCACAGAGCCTGACACGGGGCTCGAACCCACGAACCATGAGATCATGACCTGAGCCGAAGTCAGCGCTTAACCGACTGAGCCACCCAGGCGCCCCAAGAAGTATTCTTTAATAGCAGATAAGCTTCCAAATATTCCTCTAAGCCTGTCTTCCTTCATTTTTCACCCATCTCCCTATCAAATAAACATTTTATTATTTTACACGATGTCAGAATGGCTTTTCTTTTTCTTTTTTTTTAGTTTATTTATGTTTGAGAGAGAAAGAGAAAGAAAACGTGAGTGGGAAGGTGCAGAAAGAGAGGGAGAGAGAGAGAGGATCCCAGTCAGGTTCCACACTGTCAGCACGGAGCCAGACATGGGACTCGAACTCAGGAACTGTGAGATAATAATTTGAGCCAAAATCAAGCATCAGGCGCTTAACTGATTAAGCCACCCAGGTGCCCCTGAACTTTGTTTTCTTTTAACTTTCCTATGTTTACTCTTTACATATTTGGAATGACTTTGTGATATAATGGCCAGAATATTGGCATTTCTGACTTAGAGGTTGAAATGAATTCATTTTTGAGATTCAACATTTGTGAACACTTAAGTACCCAAACATTTCTATATATTTGCACATTACGGCTATACTCAGGAGTCAGTCTTTTAGTTCATTGAGGCCCATTTGAAGTGCAATAGTTAAGAGGGTGAACTTTGGGGTTAGACAAATCTAATATAATTCTAGTATAACTTTACACATACACATACACATGCTATACATTCTATAGATGGAGTACAATTTTAATATAGTGTTTCCTGTAGGTTTAAGCACACAATACTTTCTACATGGTGGCTCTTTTCATGTTTTCTGAAAACTTAATGTTTACTTTATCAGTTTTGAAATGTTTTTTTATAATTCTGAGAGAGTAACATTTTGAATAAATGATAGTGAACACTTCAGAAATGTGTTTACGGGTTTAAGACCATGATCTCTCGGTCTGTGTAGGTAGATAAATAGAAGATATATAGGGAAAGGGATATTCAACGTAAGGCTTTGTTTCTGCAGCCTTAATGTTGCAATATTTCAAACATCTCAGGAAAGAAAGTACTGTAAGGAGAAGCTTTAGGAAGGCAGAGCGTAGCTAGGGAGATAACTGCAGGTATCAGGTGTAGCCATTACCATAGGTAAGAGCCTGCGGGACTTGGGTCGTGCTGCGCCCACCTTTGCTCTGCGTCTGCAAAGTGAACTAGCCTTCTGAGATAAGAGGAAATGACAGATCAGGGAGCAGCCCTGGCACTGAACTCACTGACAATCATGCATCACTCAGGCTTAGGTTGTTTCTGTTGTTCTTTTGTTAGAGTTTACTTTTAGTGCTTTTATAAATGCAGTCTGTTGACTTTAGAACCAGCTGATATTTGTAGGTGCCAGGGCAAGTGTTTTTAACTTGGGAGTAAATGTGAAAGAGTAGGTTCCTTCTGAGCATGAATTTAAGAGGCTGGTATTTTTTAATGTTTATTTATTTATTTTTGAGAGAGAGAGAGAAAGAGAGACAGAGAGAGAGAACAAGCGGGGGAGGGGCAGAGACAAAGGGAGACACAGAATCCGAAGCAGGCTCCGGGCTCCAGGCTCCACACTGTTAGCACAGAGCCCGACACGGGGCCTGAACCCACGGACCATGAGATCATGACCTGTGCTAAAGTTGGATGCTTAACCGACTGAGCCATCCAGGCACCCCTGAGAGGCTGGTTTTATTGTGCTGTTTTTTCCAGAGGATGTGGCTAACAGAGGTGAATTTTTTCATCAGATGATAGATAGGTATTCAGCTGAACATATGAAACTGTCATTTTATGGGTTAAAATCGGTCAAATATCATCAATTTCTTACAATTCAACTAAATATGTGATTTTTGTCAAGTTAAGAATCTGGACCTAGGTTACGTGGCATGACTGAGTCCCATTCATTTTGAGTTGTGAAAATATTTAGGTAAATCTTTGGACTTTTAAACTATCTTCTTCAATTATGCACTCTAGTGACCACCTCGGTCCACTTTTCTACATTTTCTAGATTTTTTTTTCTTGTACTATTTTCATTTATTTATTCATTCATTTAAAAACTGAGTGCATGCTCTGTGGAGGGCACGAAAGAGCAAAAGGAAAATTTAATGAGTCACGGCCTCTGCTTCAAGGACCTCAGTGTAGTTGGACAAACTGGCAAAGAAATAATTACAGTATAATTCAGTAATAGCTAATAGTTGAGGTTTCTGCAAAATTGAGAGAGTAATGTAGAGAAAGACATAATCAACTCTGTCTCAATGAATCAATAAAACTTTTCCTAGGAGGTGGTAATTGATGTTGGCGTTTATGCAAAGAAGAAAAGGGAAGGGTATTCTTGGCAAAGAAAACAGTCAATGCAAAGGGATCAGACACTAAAAAATGAAGGATAGTTCTTTGTGGTTTTACATAGTGTATAAAGTGGGATCAGAGCAGTGACCGGTTGGTGATGTGTCTAGAAAGTAGATGAAGGACAGAGTATGAAAGCATTAATGTCGCTGTGTGAGTTATTTGGATCTTGTGTTGTAGGCAACGGGCAATGTCAAAAATGTCAAAACAGAGGAATAGAGTGCTTGATTTTGTGTTCTAGTGAGAGAAGACAGTCTGCGGTGGGAGGAGGGAATCAAAGAGAAAGAGAGCAACTATTTTTCAGAGTGCTGACAAAGAGTTGAAATCTGTACCAGCAGTCAGCCTTGCTTTCTTACCATCTAGATGAAGATGTATAGTCTTACTTTTCATTTGTGGGATCTAGTACCTTCTGGTTCTAAAGGCCCATCAACGATATCACAAATAATTTTTACAGTCATGTATATACTAGGTGCTTCTTATGCTTCCCCTTCTCTCGCTAACTCTCCCCTCTCTTCTTTTCTTCTTCAATCTCCATTAACAGTTAACATCTTCCTTCTTCCCACCAATACACACAAGCCTTCATTACTTAGAAAAATGTAGACCTCAGCGAAGCTGTCTGGTTGTCTTCATCAAGCTTCTGGAAAGAATAAAGTGCATTGGTTGCCTCCCTTCTTCATTTGTCCCTGAACCCTCACAATCTGGCTTTTGCACCATCTTTCTGATGGCACTGTTTTCTATAAAGCTGCCTCTGATCTTACCTTCTCACTCGCATGCCTCCGCTTACCGTTACATATACGGGTAGGTCCAGACGATTTTAGAAGTTTTTGCGGTGACCTCTCATTTTTCTTTTTTGTAAACTTATTGACCCTTAGCAATTTCCTAAAATATATGTTGCTAAAGTCTACTCTTAAGCAATCACTCCTCAAATGCAGCGTGCTCAAAATGTGAGCTTCCAGACTTGCATTTTCCTCTGTTGTTGCTATTTCTAATATTGGAGTTATTTTATTACATAGGCTTCCACTCCAGACTGCAATGATCCCTACATCCTCTTTTTTATACCTACAGTCTACTTAGAGATCAAATTCTCTCTCTGAAATGGTCCGGCATTTGTTCCCTCTTTTATATTTCTCTCTTCCTCTCTAGCTTGGGCACTCTAACTTGTGCTTGGACTGGTGCAGTGTGTCCTTATTATGATGGCCTCCCTATACCTCAGTTGGCTTAATTTTATCCTGAAGGTGCAAAAAAAATCAGCTTAGGTAGGAAATATTTATTGACCCAATAAGAAAATCTACTATTTGTTAATACCTACTCTGTTCCAGGTGTGTGTGAGTGTGTGTGTGTGTGTGTGTGTGTGTGTGTGTACAATGTTCCTATTGCTGCTGGAACAAATTAGCACAAATTTAGTGGTTTAAAACAGTAAAAATTTATTATCTTACATTCTGAAGGTCAGAAGTCAGAAATGAGTCTTACAGACTAAAATCAGGGTATTAGCAGGACTTTGTTCTCTCTTGTTAGGGGAGAATTGGTATTCTTGTCTTTTACAGTTTCTAAGAGACTGCCCACACTTCTTGCCTTCTTGCCTCCTTTCTTCATCCACTCACACCACTCTAATCTCTGCTTCTATTATCACATCTTCTTTTGCTGATTTGGACCCTCTTGCTACCCTCTTCTAAGGATTTTTGTGATATACTGGGCCTATTACAATAACCCAGGACAAATTTCCCATCTCAAGATTCTTAATCACGTCTATAAAATTCCATCAGCCATGTAAAATAACATATTGATGTGCTTCAGCATCTAGGATATGTGTGTTAGTGGGTGAGGGTACACCTCATCCTGTCTCCCATAATGAGTTAGATTTAGTGAATCTAAAAAAGTTGGTATTGTTCTGTCCTATGGTAGAACCGAGGCTCAGAGGAATGAAGTCTTCCTGAATAAGATACACATTCAGGATCTGAACTGAGGTCCACCGCACGGCTTCTTCTATGCAGCGGCAATTTAATTGTGCCAAGAACTGTATTAAGTGTTTGGGCATATAACTATAACAGACAATCAAGTTAGGTAGGTACATGTCTAACTGTAAGCAAAGTATATGGAGAGAGCCACATAGAGAGCTAAGATGAGGTGCACACAGCTTGGGAGGGAAGCCTGTGTTCTGGGAGCTCAGCTCTAACCAAGATACTTCCCTCCTCCAATACCGTCAGCTTCCCAGAGCATGAAACTCTATTGCAACGGCATTTAAACACATTTATTAAGGGACACCAACATTCTTTTTCAAGTCTGTGTCCTAGTAGTCTCCCCACCCAGTGTTTCTTACCCTGTAAATATATTATGTATGTAAGTCCAACATATTCCCAGCTTTGTCCTATTGCTCATTATTTCTTTTTATTCTTTTTTTCTTTTTTTTCCCTTAAAATATTCTTTTCACCCACTTCTATCAACCAAATCTCTAAATATATTTCAAAAATCATCTCAAATATGCCCTCCTACCGGAAGCTTTCCTGGTCTTGTAGCCCAAATTAATCTTCATGATCTGAGTTACAATAATCTGAGTTACAATAACAGCATTGTGTACTTCTCCTTTTTTAATATTTATTTGTTTTTGAGAGAGAAAGAGAGCAAGTGTGTGCACATCAGTGGGGGAGGGGCAGAGAGAGAGGGAGACACAGAATCTGAAGCTGGCTCCAGGCTCTGAGCTGTCAGCACAAAGCTTGACACAGGGCTTGAACTCACAGACTGTGAGATCTTGACCTGAGCTGAAGGTGGACATTTAACTGATTGAGCCACCCAGGTACCCCTCAGCACTGTGTACTAGATGATTGTATATGTGACTGTCTCCCCAACTAAATAGTAAATGTGTTCCTTCCTATCTCCTTCTTTCCGTTCCTTCCCTTCTTCCTCTTTTCTTCCTTCTCTCTTTCCCACCTCATTTCCTTATTTTCTTTCTTCATAACTTTATTAAACATATATTAAGCACATCTCCTTTGTGTTGATCATTGTTTTCATTGCTGGCAATGTATCTATGAACAAGACAGACATAATTTCTACTTTCACTGAATTTACAGTTTTAAAGGCAGGGGTTATGTTGTACCTATCTTTTTTTTTAAATCTTTTTAGTGCCTAGAACATAGAAAATAATACAGTAGGATTTGATTGAATATCTATGAGGATTGAAATTTACCTGGAAACTCCCAGAGTCATAGCCTATTGATAGACTTTCTAAAGACCTACGTTCTTTATTAAAATAAGGAAATATTTGTTTGAATTGACTGTGTTTTCATTATACTTTCTATTTTCCAACTGCGGGTACATATTTTACATTCCAGTGATTACCAAAACTATATTTTGCTTCTAGGAAAAATATTACATGGATTATGTCACAGTTTGTTCAAACTACTTGCAAGCTTTTTAGCATCACTAGAAAATAGTGAGATACTTAAGTAATTGTCAGTGAATTTTATCTTGTTTGTAGTGAATTACTTTTTATAAGTGAATATCAGAGCTAGTTTTGTTGGTATGTATTTTACAAGTGGGTCTTAAAACTTGAATTAAAGTAAAATAATTTGTCATAAAAATTAACAACATGTAGTTCTTACAAATTTATTATGATGAAGATGCACTATAAATTTTAGTTATGTGAATAAATGTATGTCTTGAAAGATCATATGTAGTTGTCAACTTTATCAGAATGCCTTGATAATAATTAGAATTCAGGAAGACAGAGTTTAGAGTCTCTTAGAATTCTACAAGTCCCTGATTCCTGTTTTAAAAGTTGATTTGGTCTCCCATCGTGACTCAGAGAGAAAGGTAGGGGTATTCCTTTTTTATAAGTATGTTTAAAAATTAGATCAATTTACCATGAGCTCTGAAAATTCACATATTGTGTTATCTGTTAGAATAATATACTTACCTAATTTAAATTGCACTTAAAAGTTAAAAATTAAATATTTTAGGGGCACCTACTTAAGTGCCTAGGTGTTTAGTGACTTGGTTGGGCATCTGACATGGACTCAGTTCATGATCTCACAGCTCATGAGTTCGAGCCCCGCATCGGGCTCTGTGCTAACAGCTCAGAGCCTGGAGCTTGCTTTGGATTCTGTGTCTCCCTCTCTCTCTGTCTGCCCCTCCCCGACTCACACTCTGTCTCTCTCTCTCAAAAATAAACAATTAAAATTTTTGAAAAAATTAAATACTTCTACTTCTATTTAGTAAATTATATCTATGATATGTATGATTGAAGCTTGATATTGAGAGCAAATAACGTAAGGAAATAGGAAACAAATTTACACTTTTCTGAGAAGAGACATGCTTCTCTTTAGATAATGGAGGCCCATCTAGCGAATTGCTGCTAGAATACTGTACAACTTGATAATTAGAAATTTCTTGTGTAAAAAAAACTAGCCACTGACAATGAAATCAATGCAGTAGTAGGTATAACATGACTGATGTGAAGTTGGTATGTATTGATTTGTTTTTTTCTCATGGAATAATGGAGAAATAGCTGTGGTATTATTAGCCATCTGGATCTTCTTTTATTTATCCTTCACTATTCATGGATATTTCCATGTGAATAAACAGTAAGTATAAAAAAAAGAGCAGGGGCTCCTGGGTGGCTCAGTCGGTAAAGTGCCCGACTTCAGTTCAGGTCATGATCTCGCAGTTCGTGGGTTTCGACCCCAGCATCCGGCTCTGTGCTGACAACTCAGAGCCTGGAACCTGCTTTGGATTCTGTGTCTCCCTCTCTCTCTGCCCCTCTCCTGCTTATGCTCTGTCTCTCTCTCTCAAAAACAAATAAACATTAAAAAATTAAAATGAAATAAAAATTAAAAAAGAGTAAATATACTTGAGGAGTCAAAAATACGCTAAAAGAGCCTGTGTCTGTGTGGTAGGGTAGCTTTTCATAAAGGTAAAAGTACTTGGCCTATCAGTAGAAAGATAGAGATTCTAACTTGGGTCTAGCCTCTACCCATAATGTGAGTCTGGGTTAGAGAAGATGATTTCCAAGACACTGCCAACACTCCTGTCTGAATCTGATAATTTAGTGACTGTCTATTTAAAATCTTAACTTTGGAATTTTTGTTAGGCAATGTTGCTCATGTCCATGCAACTGGATCTCTTTATTGATGTGACTTTATCGTATATTTTATGATAAAGTATCTTTGGAGTCAAGATGTAGTATATATAATGATAATGTGCATCCTTTATTATTATTTGAAAAATTTATGTTCCTTTTGATTGGAATGTGAATTAAAATTCAGTTTCCATCATCTTCAAATTATTGTCCATATGATACTGAATTGTGAATATTAGTGTCTCTTATGTCAGAGGACAATACCTATAGTCTACATAGAGGGGATGCTTATGTTGCACCATGCACAGTTCCAGCTCGTTATGCATACTCCCTCACTTGATTTTCATCATCACCATAACATGTAGGCACTTTTATCACCTCCGTTTCCAGGGTGATTAAGCGAGATGCCTAAGGTCAGTGAGTAAGTTGTGGATTCAAATTTTATAAAATCTTCACATTTGATCTAGCGTTCGTGCATGCAAGTATTTATAAAACAAAATTCTTCATGGGGAATATATTTCCTACCAAGTTCTATTATTGATCCTGGGAAATACAGTTGAAGGAACAGGTTTATGAGAGTGATGTCATGCCCTGGCTCTGCCATTCGTTCTGAATGAGTAGTGCAGCAGCTCTTTAAGTAGTAGGGATAGTACTGGAAAGAAAGAAAGAAAGAAAGAAAGAAGAAAGAAAAAAGAAAGAAAGAAGAAAGAAGAAAAAGGAAAGAAAGAAAAGAAAAGGAAAGAAAAGAAAAGAAAAGAAAAGAAAAAAAAAGAAAGAAAAGAAAAGAAAAGAAAAAAGGAAAGAAAGGCAGTAAAGGACCCAGTATGATGTAACGATAGCAAAACCAAGGAAGGAAGGAAACTGTCACTAGGGAACATGCATGTATATTTTTCACACATCCTATGTCATTTAATGTTCTCAGCAATTCTGTGAGACACAGGCAACATGATTCTCCTTATTACAGCTGGGGACAAGTTAACTGAAGCTGACAGAAATTAGATCTTGCAACAGAGGCAATCTTACCTAATGACAGGCAGACTGAAACTCACATCTTAGACAGCAAAGTCTGTATTTTTTGCCCTACATTGTATTTCTGCTGTTGTTCTCCATTTTAAACTTTTGTTAAAAATTTCTGTTTTGCCGTTGATGGTACCAGGGATGGAAGGAAGAGACCAAACAGCCCTGACATGGCAATGAACATGTGTTCCTCTTAAAGCCACTGTTGCCTCTCTCTTTCCTCCTTTCTCTCTCCTTCCCTCCTTCCCTTGACCTCTGTTGTTGCCGTTTCAAGTTTTCCTACACTGGTTCACATCCTTAAGAAGGCAAATATTTCTAGTACTGTATCAAAGCATTGAGTGATATCACCACCAGTTTTAGTCAGCTTACTGTCACAGGAAATGTTTAAATATTTGGGAGTGCCTGGGTGGCTCAGTCTTTTGAGCATCTGACTGTGGCCCAGGTCATGATCTCATGGTTCATGAGTTTGAGCCCTGCATTGGGCTCTCTGCTTTCAGCTCAGGCTGCAGGCTTCGGGTCATCTGTCCCCACTCCCCACCCCCACCCTTCCCTCTCCCCTCTCCCTGCTCCTTCCCCCTCTCTCTGCCCCTCCCCTGCTCATATTCTCTTTCTAAAAAGAATAAACATTACAAAAATAAAAAAATAATAAAAAATAAACTTTTGATACAGCTCAAATGTGACCAGTTCCTTCTTGTCACATTCCGTAACAGTTATCTCATATGTATTTGTCCAGCAATCAAATGAAGGACACCACCTTATTATATATTCCATAGGCGTGCCATCTTATTATTTATTCTATAGGTATCACCAGCTAGAGGTTGGAAAGGAAACTCAAAGCAATTGAGTGCTATTTCATGTTTCTGTTCCTGGTAGCTCTAAATATAAAAATCAAGGTCACTATTATAATTTTATGGAACTTTTCTTTACAAGGCCTTCATTATGAGAAGTACCTTGAGAAAAACAGTGATATTTTCCTCTGCATCTAGGTAGTTAACTTTTGAGCAAGGATGAGAAAGATTTAAAATGATGGAAGATTTGGAATAGCAATGTAATTGGGCTTCTATTGGAGGCTGTTAGCTATTTTCTTCAATATTCCCCTGTAAGCTTTTATTACAGTCTTTGTTAGCTGCTAGCCAATAACCATTATCACTTCTTTCCTTTATAACAAAACACTAATTTTATGGAGGAATTCACATCTTTCCTCCAATTATGTGCTTATGAGGACCCAGACCCATGTTCCATCACAGATGTGAATCATGGTGGACCTCTTCTCTTTGCCTATGAGTGGTCAGGCATGATCAGGTGATGCAGCTTATGGCTAATAAGCTCTGAGTGGAGAGTCTTTAGGATTTCTCTGTGAAAGATTTCTTCAGGGGATCAAAAGAAATACATGTAATAAACAGCTCCTTACTTGTTTTTAAGTTTATTTATTTGGAGAGAGAGAGGGAGGAGAGAGAATCCCAAGCAGTCTCCACACTGTCAGTGCAGAGCCTGACATGGGGCTCTATCGCACGAACTGTGAGACCATGACCTGAGCCAAAATTAAGGGTTAGAAGCCCAACCAACGGAGACACACAGGCACCCAACAGCTCCTCACTTTTTTGCATAGATTCTTAGAATTGTTGTAGCCCACTTGCTAAATAACATGGAGTTGTTTCCCAATATGTTGAGGGTAGCAAAAAGTAAATATGGAAAAAATTTGGTTCCTAGACATCGTTGACCTACTGATTTAACCACCGCTAGTTGTGCTCCCGGAATTCTTTTTAGAAGACCTATGTTTTTAGGATTACATACTTAACTATTTGATTTGAGGATTTTTCTTACTCTTCCTCTACTTCCCAGCCAGCTTCACAGCTAGTGCTTTAAAATGCAATGATAAAATATGTCAAGATTTCACATTTCTGACAGTGTGCAGACTGTTCCAGTTGTCATCCAAGTATCATTTTTATTAACCTGTTTATAAAGTGACTTGATAGTGTCCGATGACAGACACTAAGTAAAAACTCATTTTCATCACTTAATATTATAAGCGTGGCACCCAAACATAAAATCATAATTTGGCTAAAACCTCAGGTATATTTAGTGCTACCCAACAGTGCTTTACTGTTTTCTGTTTGTCTATTTTTTGCTAAGCAGTTGATACAACATGCCTGGATATGGGTAAATATTAATAGTATATTTTCTTTGCTTTTTGAAATTGGTCAGAATACACAATGCTATGGAGGTTTTTATTGCAATTATCTTCCAGAGTTTAATCAAAGTGCACTTACTGCTGCACATGAAGACCTAGAAATTCTCTCAGTAAAATGTTCAAGGGTGGCATTCTTATCATAATGGCTTATTGAGGTACATTAAATAAAGTAAAATAATATAGAGGTTGTTTTTTCACTGAATACAGTATACATAAATTCTTTTTTAGGTATGTTTAGCGCGCCTTAGAACACTTTGAAATTTTCCACGTGGCTGAAATTGACAAAATGTATGGATCAACTTTCTTTGTAACAATAACTGAAAAACTTGTAGATATTCTCGTAGATTTTCACATGAAAATGGAGAAAGCTGGGATGATGGATCCTTTCTGAAGTTCTTAGCTGTTTCATGACATGCATTAGACTTTCTGTGATTATCAACACCGTACTGTTGTCTTATTAGGAACCTTTTAGTGGCTGAAGAGAATTGTTTGCTTTGACTCTCACTGTTTGAAAGAAAAGGGATTGTAGAAGTTTTTATACCTGTTTTTGGTCCTATCAAACTGAAAAGGGCACACTCCAGCCTCAAAGACTTTTTCTGAAGGACTTACAGGCCAGAGCTCAATGTATGAGTTTGTTTCCGGACTTGAATTTCTCGAGTTCCAGAGAGACAGACTTCTATTAGGCCACCGGGCTAGAACAGCAATGTTTAGATATTATTTCAATCAAAGAACTGTGTTCCATTACCCTAGGATCTATGTCAAGCTGTGGATTAGGTTAAAAAACCAACAAAAGCTCCTGGTGGTTGAAAGATTATAAGTATTTTGCTACATTACTGCATTGCAGGCGTGAGCACGTTCCTTTAGCGTTTTAGAGTTTCACAGTGTTACAATTAATTAATTGTGTCTATCTAGCTAAAACACTAGTCCAAGTTACCGTCTGCACTTTTAATAAATCCTTTGAATTCCCTTGATCTTTCTCTTTTCTTATCCTGTGTTCTGTAGTACAACTTTCCTAAACCCATGAAACTTTGATTAATGGAATAAAGAATTAGATTCGAGATACCTGTTTTTGTTACACTTCCTTGCTTCTCTGACATTTGGGTCACTTTCAAAGTGTACCTCGGTCTTTCTCACAGATGGTAACTAAAAAAAAAAAAAAACTCGGAAATTGTAAAGCATTATCGTCCTGGCTAATTCGAAATAATTTTTCCACAGTTGTATGTAACTAGCCATTCACTATACATATTCAAGTATAGCATTTCTTTTCTAGAAAGTAGTTGATGTTTCATCATATTTCCTCCCCGTTTCATTTTTCTGCCCCCAACGGCATGCATGTATGTAAATCAGGTAGAGAATACGGTGGGACCCAAAATATCTTATCAATTGCTCTTTTGATACTGATTTTTATTGTAATCTTTGAGTAAGCACTTCATAGTTTCTTGAATGACCCTGGGTGTGGTTCAGTCAGTTGAGCTTCCAACTTCGGCTCAGGTCATGATCTCATAGTTTGTGGGTTTGAGCCCCACGTGGGGCTCTGCAACTGAGAGCTCAGAGCCTGGAGTCTATGTAGGATTCTGTGTCCCCCTGTCTCTCTATCCCTCCCTCGCTCCCACTTTGTCTCTCTGTGTCTCTCAAAAATAAATAAATGTTAAAAAAAAAATTAAAAATCTACTCATAGATTCTAAAAGCCTCTAGTTAATAAAATGAACTGTCCCAGGTTGCTTCAGGTTCTGATATCCAAGTGTAACTCTTTTAGAACACCTGTGTTTTTATCCTTGATAGTCTATGCATAAAACTTGATTTGAACCTCCCCCCCACCGCCCCGCTTCAGAATTCATGTTAAATTGTCTTTAATCTCTGTATTTTCCACTTTCTCCTACGTCTCTCTCACCACTCTCAGCAAATATAGAAAAGAAGCAGAGCTTCTGGTATAAACGTGCTTCATCCTTGACCCCAGGGGGAACTCATTGCTTCCCAGCTGTGAGGAGTGTATTTCTTAGTAGGGAGCCTGGTCTTCCTTTCACCTGGTGCTGCTGGTATAAGCAGCTATCATGTTCGGATTCAAAGGTGGCCAAGATAGCATCCTGAGGACATGTCCCTGGAATGAAGTAGAACCCACTTCTGTCCAAATGCTGCCAGGTGGGAAGAGGGTTCGGTGCCCTGCTGAGAGCACTGTGATTTGTGGGTGGAATCTGGCAGGAGGGGGGTCCAGTGAGGAGCACAGAGCCAGCCCGCTTCACTTTGCTGTTTGAGAGTACCTGAAGGAAGATGCAGAACGTGGCTTCTTTCCTTTCTCACAGCTCCTATGAACTCCGTTGGCGATGCAAGGGTCTACCTTATTTATGCTGTGGTGGGGAGATAAAGATGTTGGAATTAAGGGCCCAATAACTTTCATACTCACACAGTGCCTCCTGAAAAAAAAAAGCATATTCAGAACAACTCAGTTTATTTTCTTTTCTAGAAAATCCTGGGGATTTGGGTGTGTGTGTTGGGGGGGACCTACCGACAGGCGGCTTTTGGTTGGGGGGGTATCAGCTAAAAAGATAGACTGGTTTCTCCTAAAGATTTTAATGAAAGTCAATAAAATGAATTATTTTGATACATGTTTTTTTTTTAAATAAAAGGATTTTTTTGGTCTAAAATGGGGCAGAGAGTACATAAATAATGTACTTATTTACAGTACATTTAAGGGATATTCAAACTACAATGGACTTGGTGTGATAATGGGGAGATTATAAGGCATCATGTTTTGCGAAGCAGGAGACACAATTTAAGAGTTAGATTTGTGAAGAATACAACATGTCTTCCTCCCCCCTTCTGTAGTTTCACATTTGGCTAGAGACATTGTTCTCTAAGATTCAACACCTAAAAAATGCCTTTTTTTATATTGCTCAAAGCTGACCTCTGCTTTTAGAAAAGTTTATCTGCACTTTTTCATCTGTTTAGAAACATACATTTTTGGTTAAAAGATCGAAGACAATCTCTCTTTGTCTTTTTTTTTTTTTTTCCCTGAGCTAGGGAGGTTGAGATAAAAAAGAATGACTGCTTTAAAAGTCACACATGGCTGTAATTTAAGATTTTTTTCCTCTCATTGTCCGTAACAGTTGAAAGAAACCTTCAATGAAAGTTTATTAACTAGGCCAATGCCTGAGGCAATAAAGGTTCATTTATTACCAGTTTCTTGGCTGTTTTTCTTCTTCTATTTTTCGGTTAAACTCCTAGCGTAAGATAATACTTCACAAAATTAAACCTTTGACCTTCTGTAGAGTTAAGTCTCCTTTGATTAGATAAAGTAACAATTTATGGTCCAGCATGAGGTTGCACATGAAATGAATAATTCAATAGACTCCGTGTGGACGGAGGATCTATTGCTTTTGAAAATTTGAATGCTGTTTAAAGGGGGGGAAAGTCTGCTTAAGTGTGTTGTCTTTATTCCGTGTGCACTTTAGCAATATTTCAAAAGGCTTTACTTCCAAGATAAAGTTAGGTTTGAATTTTCTAATTCTCTTAGGGAAGATGTGTGGTAAAAATGATGCCAAAAGCTTGGTAACTCTTCGTACGACTGTCCTATGAGTGAATATGCCAAACATTCCAGGTATTACAAAGGCTGAATTATAAAATTAAATAATTCCCTGAGAAAAGTGACCATTGCTTTTACAAATAGAGTTCTATAATGATGGGGCAATCAGAATATTATAATTTGGGATAACATTATGAGCCACTATTAACGTATCTTAAATCACAATGATATTTAATAACTTTTAATGAGAAGCAATATCGCAAAAATAAACTATAATAATAATAATAATAATAATAATAATAATATTAAGCCAGGTTCTTAATTTTGAAGTCAACCCATTCGGAATTAGGAACCAGTTTCTGGTCATTATGTGGTAACCTTTGTGAATAACAATAATGTTTTTAATTTCATTTTGCTTAAGTCACATTATAAGTTTGGAATGCCATCACTCCTTGCTGAAAGAGTGCTTTTCCAGGTGTCTCTCTCATTTTTCTATGTATTCTTTTAAGAATTGTTTAGGAAGATTGAGAAAAATCTTTGCTCCATCTGTGAAACTATTTTATTGGAATTGCCTAATTACTACAGAACAGATACACATACTTTCAGGCTCAGAACTGATATTTGTTTCAGTCTTCAACTCAGTGGAGGTAGAGAAATGTGTACACAGCACAGGTCCGTGTTTCTCATAAAGCTGTTGTGATTAGCTGGTTGTTTAAATTACTAATTGACATGCAGGAGTTGAATGCTTGAGAGAAGTGTTTTAGTTTTAGTTTGGTTCTTTTTCAATTAGCTTAAATTATTTAAGGTGAATAAATCTACTGCAGTGATTTAGTTTCTTTTAATAGAATCTCATGGTACAACATAAATTAGGTCAAGAGAAGCCACTGGATCAGGATAACTGCAGACTTTGCTCCTAAAGTAAGGGCTATAAGGAAAATTGAAGATTTGCTGTGATTTACAGTTGTTTTGAAATAAAGTGAGTTTCTATGAGAATACACAAAAGACTCACATTTCTTGCCATCTTAGGAATTAAGTGGTTCTTTCTGTCATTATGATTTTTGTAGCAAAAAAGGAAACATGAGTAATAACAACCATTGGTAGTTGTTCGTCGACATCCACCTTCTCTGTTCCTAGGTGAGCTGGGTTGCATATACTAATGCAACCTCAGAAGGGAAATCGTTTTAAAGATAGATGGCATTTATTTCTTGAGTGATAAACTACAAGATTGCCTCAAAATCAGACAATTTAAGTGATTTTTGTGCTAAAAATAATTAAGTTAGTTGACTATGATTACAATGAGGTGCCAAGGTAGAGACTTCATCTGTTTAACGGCCCACTGTCTAGGAGATGGCAATCACTTGAGACTATGAACTATAACCTATATTTCTTTTGTAATTTCCCTATCACATGGCAGTATGTATTCTTCTAAATCAATTAGGATTGTTCTTTTCTGTAATCCAACTTTAAAACTTCAACCAAAAACCTGTTTTTCCAAGTACTACAACTGGCCTATCACTATTCACATTTTCCTTGTAAACAAATGAGGAAAATAGCTAACTGTTAGGCTGATTATGGCGATTCAATGAAATGTTGACGTAAATATTAAAACTTAATGACAAAAGGGTGAAGAATATACTGCCTCAACTAGTCCCTCTGTTCCTGTTGCTTTTCAGTGAACATGGCTGTCTGTTGTTCCCAACCCAGACCCTGACTTCTGTTTACAAAGTGATTGTGTGTGTGTGTGTGTGTGTGTATAATTACATTTCTTCCTGAGTCTTTCCTTGGAAAAAAAAAGTATATATTACTATATCAGAAAAAGTGTGTTGTCACATCTTTTCTAGTTACTTCTATTGGATAACTCCCCACAAACAAGACTTTCATGTAAGAAATGGCCACCTCTACAACACTTTTTTCTTATCTCCTCTCCCCTTCTCACCAACAACCACATGCTACCTGATTTCTATAAAAAGAAAAAAAAAGAGACTTATTGAAGTATCAAAGGATTTAGGAGAGGATTTACATGGTGTTGAGAAACATAGTTGAACATTTGGGGAGATTATTCTTAGGCTAAAATGCCAATGAGGTGACTCTTTTGCAGGAAATTAAATTTATGACACCATTTCCTCTTTTCACTTATTGTACTGCCTGAACTGTCACCGATATATTGACAAGTAGCCTCTTTAAAAAACATCCTTTCAGAATGTCACACACTGTCAGTTATTCTCAGGCTAGTACGAAGCACCTGCCTGGAGTCAATGCACTGAGTAATTTGGGGTGATTGAGTCACGTGAGTAGTAAAATGAATTGCTCCTTAGACAAACATGAGGACATCTAAAGAACAGTTTATTGGAGATGGAATAATAATAAGGGTGCTTTAAAGAAAATTGGAGTCAAAGTTTACCTATTTCTGTTTGTTTCTATTTAGAGTTTGTTCTATATTCAGGACATAGGAAAATAATTATTTGCTCTTCTCTTTTGTTTTTGTTGTGCTGTAAATAGAGGACTCAGGCTAATATAAATACTGTATTTTACCTGTAGTCCAGGTTGAAAGCTTTGTGCACAAAGTGGAAAGACCATTGTTTCTGTGGCAGATATATTCTAAATTCTATAAAACTGAATTCCAAATGAACAATTTGGTCAGGTTTCTAAATGAAGTCAGCTTTTACTTTCTTTTTTTTTTTTTTTTTTAATATATGAAATTTATTGTCAAATTGGTTTCCATTCAGCTTTTACTTTTGACATCATCTGAGCATCTATACCCTTGACTTCCTATGCCGTCTATAAGCTACTTGAGCAAAGGGGATTCATTTTCTTTCAGTGATCCCTTGGTTTACAGTATTCTGTACTTTTCTTTTTACATTTATTGACAAAGTCAGTGTGGTCAATGCTGCACTGGGAGTTAAGGGAATTGGGATCACTCTATCATTATTTAATGGTGTGACTTTATAGAAATGATTAACCTCACTGACCTTAAGTTTCATCATCAGTAAAATAAAAGGGTCGCATTAGATAGTCTTTTTCGTCTCCATGTTTTATAAGTCTAGACCCTGAGTGGCTGTTAACTATTTTTCTAAAGGCAGTAATGTTAACAGATGGAGTAAAAGTGAGAATTTTATATTCAAGACCTTTTTGTGCCCGAGTTCAACGTTTTAAACATTACCTATTTTCTTATTTTAAGCTGTAGTAATTTAAAATTTTGAATTAACTGTGTTTCAGCTTGATTCTGTGAGTTAGTGATCAGAAGTTGAATGCTTCAAAAACTTCCATGGAGGGGTGCCTGAGTGGCTCGGTTGGTTAAGCATAAGACTCTTGGCTTTTTAGCTCAGGTCGTCATCTCACGGTTCATGAGATGGAGCCCTGCTTCAGGCTTTGTGCTGACGGCACGGAGCTTGCTTGCGATTGTCTCTCTCCCTCTTTCTCTGCCCCATCCAACTCTCTCTCAAAAAAAAAAAAAAAGAAAAAAAAAGAAAAGAATTGAAAAAAATTGAAAAAAATTCTTCAGTGATTTAACACATGGCCAAATAACATAACATCTCCATGGTGTTCCCTCCACCGACTTCCCTGCTACTATTCCTTTGCTCTGAGGGCTTGCGATTTTAAGCTATTCAGAATAAGAATGCTAAATTTGATATCTATTAGATTGATTATTATTATCAATATTATAATAAACTCTTTCCATATGTATCTCCAAATTAGTGGGGGGTTTTGTTAATCCAAACATTTAAAAATCTAATTAAATCAATTGAAAAGCTAAAAACTGGTGTAGGGAGTGTTTCCATTAATGGCCTTAAAGATCAATTTCCCTTTTCTCTGCAGAATATAAATGTGTTTTAAAGGGCAAAAAAAGTCAGTATAATGGACATTAGGAGACACATTCACATTCAAAATCTTCAGTCTATTCTGATTCACAATTAAGTTGCTTATTCCAGTTGCTTATCATGTCTGTTATTAATCATTCAAGGGTGAGGACAGGTATATTTCAATCACAATTCCCCTTTATTTAGAAAGTATCGAAAAAATAAATAACTGAAAATTAGTGTCAGTTTTTTAGACAGCTGGTATTTAAACAAGGATTGGAAGAAAACAGGGTGAAAAAAGGGTACTGGTATTTTTAAGTTGTTATATTGAGCCAAAAGTTCTTCTAAGACTTGGAGTGATTTCAACTGAGTTGTAATTCAAACTTACATGGAGCTTACAATGCACCTTCCACCGAGTTTTGCAAAGAGTCTATAGGAACTGTCAGGAGCAGAAAGATTACTTCACAGTAATGACTGTTGAATTGAACTATGCTTTTTGATGTTTTACTTTCTGAATTGAATTGTTGGACAAGATTAATTGCACACAGTGAGAGTTTTAAATGAATGGCTATGTAAAGCATTAAGTTTCTCTGTATGCCACTTGGGGGGGAGGGCAGCCAGGAGGTTTAAATGAATAAATGCATTTAATGTGCAAAATGCCTGGGCTAATTTTAAAACTCTTTTACTAACATCCTTTATTGAAAATAGAAACCTACTTTATTCGTCTGTCTTGGTTATATTGCTGTGGTTGAAGTAATTTAATATTCCTGCTTTCCACTAATCTTCTAGTTCAACAGAAGTAAACAATAGGTTTCATAAATTAAAAATACACTCTTCTGAACATGCTTATAAGATTAAAAAAAAAAACAAGGCAGTAAACATTTATGACTGAAACAAACTAGATTGTTCAAATACTGCCATGATGTATCATGTATATCAATATGGCACTGATATCAGTTAGAATGCAAACAAGGTTTTAAATGATGTGCCCCTTCATTTCAGCTGGAGAATCCGCTTCACACCATCTGCCTATCAGATGGTTAGGAACCAGGACTGCGTATTAATGCCACATGTTCGATTTTCCTCCTTCTTGTAATGGTTAGATTCATATTGCTAATAGCTGTGCATGAGCACTGTCGATGAAATTTCTGTGACGGTGGAGTGATGAGATATTTATAAGCCGCCTGTCTCCCTGAATAATCAGTAGGAAGAATGCCAGACATAAATAACTTATCAATTCCAGAATATTAATAATAACTACCATTGGCTATAATCTACTGCATCTTTAAAATGGTTTCTTCTAAATTTGGGTGAAGTGACATAGACTAATAAAAAGTCTATCATATAGAAGCTTTGACTGCTTACTATCTCTTACATAGAACTCATTTTATTTAACCATTAGCTTTTGGGAAATACATTTTATATGGAATGTGATGTAAAAGTAGACAACATATCAAACATTTGGAAGTCATCCGATGTCTTTGAAACCAAAGATCAAAGATTGGACCTTTCAAGTTAATGAGCAAACAAACAGATCAGAGAAAGAATTTGACAGCAATATGTCTCTTTTATTGATATTTATAATCTGTAGTTGTAATCTACTCTTTATCACTAGGAGTACTAACTTATTTGAAAGAAATAGAATGGGGATATTTTTCCTTATTTTAGAAAGGCTGGTCAGGATTGTATATGGCATTTGAAAGATTTAAAGGCTGTTTTGATAAAAGTTGAAAGCAGAAGAAAAATGCTATCTTTGCAAAGTAAAATAAGACTCTTAAGTGGTGACAATGCCTGCCTCTCTTCCAAATGATAAACCCATGGATTGGTTTTAGGATATTGAATTTGAAGTAGGGAAGGCTTTGTATCAATAGAGCACAGAGGGGAGATTTAGTGATTTTAAGATAAATGTGATCAATGTAGACTACTAAATGAAATGTTTAGATAGAGGCATGGGTTTTAGATTTCCATTTGTCAAGTGGCTAAATTCTCACTCCACACTGTTAGGTTGCTTCTGTCGTAGTTGCATTTTTGGAAGTAACTGAACAAGGGTAAAACTAGACATAAGGACATGATGGATATTCTGGGTTACTTGATAATATTTACTACCATTTGTGGAGGGCTTAGTATGTGCCCATGCTGTTGCATATATTATCTTGCCTTTATTCTCCACAACATCCCTATCAAGTCAGAATTGATATCTCTGTTTTAAAGATGAGAATTTTGAAGTCTTAGGAATTCTATAACTTGCAGCAGTATCCCAGATAAATTTGATGCATGTTGTCCAAAGTTTGTATGGCTTTTGGAGTGCTGCTTTTTAACCATCACGTATTTACCCTCTACATGATAGATAGTTTAGGTAACTAGTAATTTCCATGACAGTAACTAAAGATTTTAGCAGAGCATCAAAAAGTGAAAGTAAAAGAAATCTGTAAGCCAAGATTAAAAAAACCAAACTTTTAACACTATGCGGTTAGAAAAGTAATACAGAATTTTCTCTGAAGGAGCAGATCAGAATGAAGCCCACAGAAATGAGTTTGTATCATAATTCGGACAACAATATGAAAAGTCGTGTTTTAAAATTCTGTGTAAAAGCCTATTTATTCTTTTAAATTGTAAATGTAGAGATAGGGAGATTTAATAGGAAAGAAAAAGAAACCTAAATCTTTTTGCATGATATAAGGCTTATGGTCTTTAACCTAGTTTTGATATACAATCCCTTTCGTGAGGGCCAACTGGAGGTCTGGCAGTGTACAAACTATGACTTACTATCCTTCCTGTGAAGGAAAGTGTCTTTTTTTAAGAAAATATTTCTTAGTCCATTATCTTATTAGTGCCAAATGAGTTTTAAGAATACATTTAAGTGTCTCCATTGTTAATTACATTGGATTTAGATTGTTTTTTTAATATTCTTAAAAAATATTTATTTACTTGTGAGAGAGAGAGAGAGCAAAGGGCAGAAAGAGAAGGGGACAGAGGATCCCAAGCAGGCTCCGTGCTGACGGCAGAGAGCCCAACATGGAGCTTGAACTCACAGACAGTGAGATCATGACCTGAGCTGAGGTCGGGTGCTTAACCCACTGAGTCATCCAGGTGCCCCTGGATTTAGAATCTTTTCAAATAAAATGAAATTATTTCATATTTGTCTTGTCAGTTCAGTACATGTTTCTGTTTTGGTGTATGAGATACTTTCACTGTGCTCTGAGAGCATAAAAAAGTGAGTTTGGTGAGGTAAGATAGGTGGGTTAATCATTCCTTAGTGTAAGAGATCATTCATTTGTTCCTTCCTCATATGATGATACACACACATACTCTATCTGTCTCTCTCTTTCTCTCTCTCTCTCTCTGTCTTATATCTATCTCTATATATTTGTTATGTTTCCCCCAATGAGAGAAAGAATTCTTACCAATTCAAGAATCCAAAGTGATTACCCAAGCTTTTCAGTAACAGTTATTGTACATGCCAAATAGATTCATGCATGTAAGTGGTTGCTGGAGTTAGTAATGTACATGACTGCTGCATCAATAACATACCGACGTGCTACATTATGTGGCTTACCTTTTCACTTCCGCTGTGGTAGGCCAAAGGCACACGAAGATTCATTTTTATTAAAGTCTGCATCCCACTAAAGCCGTACATCTCAAACTATGATTCCTTCGTCCAGCCTGATTTTGTGTTTTAACAAGTTCCCTTGTTGATTCTGAAGCACACTCACTTTTGAAAACAACTGTAATGATCTACTCAGTTAAGAAACTTTGATTATGAGATGCAGACACACTTTAGTGTAAATTACTGTCCTCAAATAATCTAAGGGCAGTAAGCCCTCAGAATCAACCTGTTTGTTGAAAGGTAAAAACACAGATTCCTCAGCCCATCCCAGACAGTCTGTGACTGTCCTTGGAGAAGATAACCTCTAACTACCATGCATGATGGCTGGATTTGATGTTGACTCTCACTTTAAGAAATACTGAATTACCTAAGTCTGAGATAAAAATGGTTCATCTTGCTTGGGAAGAATTAAAAGCAGTGGTAAATTTGCAATATAATGTACTTCAAGGTGGGCTACTGAAGGAGGACATAACAAAAATTCTCACTTAGGAAAGGGTGAGTGAGGGGTGCCTGGGTGGCTCTGTTGGTTAAGGGTCCCAGGTCATGATCTCACAGCTCGTGAGTTCAGGCCCCTGATCAGGCTCTGTGCATCCGGCTCTCAGAGCCTGGAGCCTGCTTCGGATTCTGTGTCTCCCTCTCTCTCTGTCCCTCCCCTGCTCGCTGTCTGTCTGTCTGTCTCTCTCTCTCAAAATAAACATTAAAAAAGAAGAAGAAAAGGGTGAGGCAGGGAGGTAAATGTTATGGGTTCCCAGTATTTACACAAGTAGGCAATTCTTGGTTACATGAAAATGTTTTCACAGTTTGAATTCTCTATAAAGTATAGACCAAAAGCTAGACTTAATTTTGTGAATTTAAAACAATTTTTTTTTTCAAAGACAACTTCATTTTGGAGCAAAATATACAATGGGACTTCTTTCTAAGAGCAAGTTGGGGGGGGCGGGATTTGAGAATTACATCAGAGATTTGAAAGGGCCATTGCAAGGCCAACAGGAAGTGCAATAAATACGGAGGGCGGATGAGCCTTTTGTGATCCTTAGCTTGGGAGAGTCATGCTTTATATTAAATTAATGAAATTTGCTGCTCCTAATATATTCACATTGATTGTAACATAAACATAATGCTTTAAATTACTTACATAGATATTGTCAAAATAGTGACCATATTTCTCCTGTGGCTTTCCAAGTAGTCTAGTCTCAGAAGTGTTTTTTCATTCTGTGAGAATTTGTGGCAGACATTGTGGTAGATGTTTGAGATACATATATTAAGGAAGTATTTCTGTCCTTTTGGTGTTATAACCTAGTTAGAGGAGCTAGCTTTAAACGTAACCTCCCCCCTCCTAAAAAAGAGCATTAAAGAAGTCAAGAGTTTCTCTGCTCAGATTGCACATTGTAATGTCCTGAGAAACAGTAAACTCAACCCCAAAATATACAGATGCAGCAGTCCCAGCCAGAACCCTCATAGGGTAGGGTTCAGCTATTTGCATGGCTTAAAAGCTCCATGAGTGATTCTGATGCACAAAGGATGGTAGAGTCACATACACAAACCAGTGGATGGCTAGCTCTACTCTTGAGGAGTAGGGAAGGTCAGCTCTTTAAAAGAAGTACGTTTTGGAGTGCCTGGATGGCTCACGTTGGTTAAACGCCTTTCTCAGGCTCAGGTCATGATCTCAGTTTCTGAGTTTGAGCCCCACATTGGGCTCTCTGCTGTCAGCACAGAGCCCACTTCAGATTCTCTGTCCCCTTCTCTTCCTGCCCCTCCCCTACTCATGCTCTTTCTCTCTCAAAAATAAATAAAGAAATACATATTTTTTTTTAATTTTGAAAGAAGTATATTTTGAGCTGATTCTTGAAATGTTGATAGCTATTTCTCAGGTAGATTGAAGAGTTAGGAACCTGAGCTCACTTCTCCTAGAGCATAATGTTTACGCCATCAGATAAGGGACACAGGGGCTGGTCTGGGGTAGGGGCAGGGACAGGGATTAGGGAGCTTTTCTAGAAGTGGGAACAACCTGGACACAGTCTGGTTTGGAAGAAGGAATGTAGTCCATTTGAGGAAATGGGAGAAGGCTGAAGTGTCTATAGCACAAAGAGGAAGTGGGACCTGAGCGAACACACAGTGCTACATGGACAGGCAGGGGACTGAGCATGAAGGGCACTGACAGCCATGTGAAGTGCCCCACTTGCTTCTAAGAGTAGGCATTGAATGTCATGATTGGATTTTCCTTTCTACGAGATTATGTTGACTGCTGTATGAGTAGTAAGAGGTTGGAAACGGGGAAAGGGGTAGCTGTTGAGAGGCTATTGCAGGACTCCACTGAAGAAAAGGCAGCAGCTGGCACTAGAGGGAGCCGGGAAAATGGAGAAAATTGCTTGAATTTGAAAGCTATTAAAGTGTTAGAATTGTGAGCCAGGTGAGTTAGTGGAACTAAAATCAGCAACTGCTGAAAATGTCATAGTTTTTTTTTCCTGCTTTCATTAAACTAGACTAACAATTCAGTATTTAAAAGTATTATAGCCTGGGTGGTTCATTTGGTTGGACGTCCCACTCTTGATTTTGGGTCCATTCATGATCTTGGTGTCATGGAATCGAGCCCCACGTTGGGCTCCATGCTGAGCATGGAGTCTGCCTGAGATTCTCTCTCTGTCTCCCCCTCTCTCCCTCTGTGGCTCTCCCTCCCTCTCAAATAAAAATAAAAATAAAAATAGTGCAATACTTATAAAAAATTATTAGATAGTTCAGTTTTATCATGTATGGGTCACACACTTCTAGGAGTCCCCCTTATCTGCAGTTTCCTTTCCCCAGTTTGGTCAACCATGGCCTGGAAGCAGATGATCCTCTTTCTGAAAAATCATCAGAAGGTCAATAGGAGCCTAATGCCAGGTGACAGGGCTTGTGTCATTCACCTTACTTCATCTCATCATGTAGGCAATTTATCATCTCACATCATCATAAGAAGTGTGAGTGCAGTACAATGAGATATTTTGAGGGAGAGAGACTGCAGTCACATAACTTTTATTACAGCATATTGTTGTAATTGTTCTATTTTATTGTTGTGAATCTCTTTCTGCCTAATTTATAAATTAAAGTTTGTCATATGTATGTATGTATAGAAAAAAAGCATAGTATACCTAAGATTCAGTACTGTCTGTAGTTTCAGGCATCCAATGGGGGGGTCTTGGAACATGTCTCCCATGGATAGAGGGGGAACCACCATATACCTTTTGAAATTTGTATTAGAAATGTAAAACCGTGGGGATAAACTGCCAAGTGGACAAGTAGAAGAGTACCATTCATAAGATCAGGTAAATAAAATTATAAAAAAATATTTTTAAAAGTCAAGGGTTAAAGAGAGAAGGAAGATTCTTCTAGCTAAGGGGGCTATGGCCAGTCCACCATATCCTGCAGTAATCATGGCTAGGACTGGGCTTTTTGAGGAACTAGAATACCTAGTGTTTAATAGCATGATGTGGCCTTCTTCACATAGTCTATCTCATTTAATCCTCATATTATCCCTTTGTGAATAGAATGAATTTACAGGTGAAGAAACAATATTCAAAAAGGCTTTATGGCTGGTCTAAGGCTATATCATGCATAGTTATGTTTCAAATTCAGTAGAATTTGATTCAGATCTATATAATAATAACAGTCAGATCTCAAGTTGTAGTTTTATCTTCCTTATTTGAATACAAGATATACCTGCTGCATAAAGCAAAGATAAAGACCCTGGAAGTGTTATACGGTAGAGATGAGGCCACACGGGGTAATGAAGGGAAGGGACATGTAGGATAGTCACATTTGTGACAAGGCAAAATCGAGGAAGAGAGAGTTGCTGGGAAACATGAGAATTTTAACAGGAAAGAAAATGTTCTGAAACACCTTTGAAGGAAATGAGTAACTGGGGAGTAAATTCAATCATAGGAAGATGAGAGAATCCGTTCAAGTTGGGACTTAAAAGGCAACAAATGTACAGTGTAGACCCAGATGAATTCTTTGAGTTTACATCAGTGCCTTTTTAGAGGGTGGTTATCAGTTTTTCACTCAAAGATCCATTCTGAAGGTCTTGTTGCATTGGGCTAAAAGGCCTCTTTGGTCTGATCTGAAGGAAAGGTGAGGTCTCCTAACATCTATAAAAAAAAAAAAAAGCAGAGATTTCTAGGGGGAAAAAAGACTTTCTTATAATTTCCGAGGCTGTAACATTTGCTGTAGAAACTAGAAGCGATGATTAGTGGGGAGGAAAAGAGGAGAGAGGTGTTCAGTCTCTAATCCACCAGCTGGGAGTGGAAATAAATCACACAGATAAATTCAAACCGAGTTGAAGCACCGTAGTCAGAAACTCTGAAGCAGCCATAGCAAAAAGTATGGGGAGCAGGGATATCTGTATCCTCTCCTAGACTGCTAAAGTTTCACAATTAGGGGAGATTATTCAGGTATTGCAGTGTCTGCCATTTTACAGGAGAGGGATGCCAGGATAAAGTGAACTCAGTTGGTAAAAGTTCACACGTTTAAGGAAAGCAAACCACTCCCTTCCTCCAAAACCTCTCTGGCTATCTATAGCCTGTACATAAAGCATGGCCTTAGCTTTCTGCTCTTCCATAATCTGGCCTCAAATTCTATTTCTAGTCTCACGTCCATTCCGATGTACCTCCTGTTCTCTGGATGAACAGAGGTGAACTGTTCTGGACAAACATGGCACAGTGGTTAAAAGTGTTAACCCTGGGGCTAGAAGGCTGGGGGATGAGAGGTCAGGGAAGTGAGCTGTGGAGCAAGGCCGTTCCAGACAAAGGGAGTGGTATGTGTGAAAGCACAGAAGAAGCAGGGTATGTACGCGTATTGGTGGAATGTTCAGGTAGCTGGAGGGGGGCCTGAGGATGCGGAAATGGAGCGATTAGGTAGGTTTACATTTTTTAGTGAAAGGTTTTATGAATTGAGCTGAGCAGTTCAGACTCCCGCCTCCAGGCAGCTGTAGAGGATTTTAAGCAGAGAATAGCATATTCTAATTGATCTGTTTGAGAGAGAGAATTCTGGATGCATTTCTACTCCTCTCCTTCTATGTATGAATTATGTCTCTGCTAATATTTGGTTTGAGAGTTTACAGTGCATCCTCCCCATTATATCAATGTTGTTTCATTGGCTAGTCGGGAATGAATATATGTTATCAGAGTGTGGCATGAAGGAATCAGATCCTCTAATATGTTTGTATGTGTGCTCTACAAAGTACATGGACTACTACATGAAAAGATCAGAATGTGAATTACCTTGTTTTTAATTTATTCTGTTAAGGTCTGACAGCAGCAGCTGCAGCAGCGGCCGCTGCTACCAACGCAGCCATCGCCGAAGCAATGAAGGTGAAAAAAATCAAATTGGAAGCCATGAGCAACTATCATGCCAGTAATAACCAACATGGAGCAGATTCTGAAAATGGCGACATGAATTCAAGTGTTGGTAAGTTTTATGTTCACGGAAACTTGTGATCATGTCGCTACCAAATTACTTTCTTTTCCAGAACAAAACTATTCATTTTTAGCTTCAAACACAGTGTATATTTTGGAGATACGATTTTGTCCCTCTAACACCATGCACTCTGACTAAATAATTAACGACATAATTTTTTGCTATACCATCAACTTCATGTAGGCAACTTCTAACAGTTCACATCTTTTGTACCACAATTAAGTGTTAATAATCAGAATTTTAAAAGATTGATTACGGGTATGGTGACAAGAATATTTACAAACAAACCCATACTTTATCTTTTTGATTCCTAATGGATGTGTTATCAAATACGTTTGCATCAGCAGTGGAACATATAAACTTAACCCTTTCATGTGCTGCCAAGAATAAGAATAATGTTGACAATTCATTCTTTCTATAAACAACTATAACCAATCTTTCTCGTCGTACATGTACAACTTTGAATTCTCTTGATTTTTTTTTCTTTCATGAGATGTGGAGAAAGAGAGGAAAAATTAATAATCACCATTTAAACCAAAACCAACACCTTTCTCTTCGCAGAATTCGTTTGAGTAGTTTGTTTTTTCAAACACAACTTCAAATGTGAGTTAACTTTTTTATTGATGATATCTTTAGCATCTATGTGTTGGTGAGATAAAGCATTGTATTCCGCCACTGCACTGTATTGTTTCTCTTTAAAATGTAGAAATCCTGCTCAAATTATAATTTAACAAGAGAAATGTGGAGACTACAAGAGATGTGTAAGATACTATATCCAACATATTTTCATGAAGGATGCAATAATTTATGGCAGTTCAATTAAATTTTCTTTTCCATGCAGTATGCTAATAGATTATTTCTTTAGATAATCAGCAGCTCTCTACTTTCTGTCTAATGTCAGATAGTTAAGGGCATGTAAGGGATTTCAGTAATAATCATTCATACAACAGTTCCATGGAAGCATACACTAGATGTGAATGTTCGAGTAGGGAGTAATTTCTAAATATATACACAAAACACAAACTACCGTTGCTTCAGTGATGCCAAAGTGTGGCTTCTAATGTAAAAAAGGAAAAAAAAAATAGAATTTTTCCATAGCACCACACAAGAGAAGTAGCAAAGGCGTGGCAATAATGCGTTTGATTTGAGAATAGGTTATAAAGAAAGTGGTGGCAATTCTTAGAAGGTTGAAAAGATGTGAAAGAGAGCCAAAGCCATGGCTTTACAGCTGGAAGGGATGAAGAAAAACATGAGGGCTTGCATTTGCAGCGCTCCTAGGGACAGGATGGAGGGCAGCGGGGTTGTTAAGGTCGTGGTTCACACACATAAATTCAGACTTTTAAACACTAAAAACAGTTTTGAAGTAAAGTGAATGAATTATAATTCTCTTTTTGGAACTCTTAAGTACATTTTTTTTTAAATAAGCAACCTCTTGCTTTGGCCTATAAAGTAGAACAAAATTAGACACTTTTAAAAACAAGTAATTGGCCACTATAAATTTTAGTTACCATTGCAAAACAATCTGGAATGTTTTTAAAAATTTAGAAGAGTGAGCCTTTAATGCAGGCTGTTCTTAATAGTTGGTGTTGGGAGGAGGAATATTTAAATTAGGCAATTTAATAACGTTGAAAACAAAAGATATTAAAGCATGATATCTCTGTTTGAGTTTCCTGAGCAGCAGAGAAGTTGACTTTGGAAAAACCAATAGGCATAAGATAAGGAGAACATGGCTCATAATTAGGCATTGACATATATTTAATTCTTGACATTATAGACTAACATTTGCCTAGTGACCAAATTGTGGTTTATGGGCTACCATAATGACTTAAAAAAGAAACAATTTGAATTTTCCTTTTTGTGTAGTTGGAAGAAATTATCACTTTTCTTCTGTCAGGGTATTTAGTTGGTAGTTTAGATTGTTTTTTAGTTTTGACCCCCGCCCCATCCAACACCAGTTTGAGTCAAGAGCAGAAGTTTGAATTTTCCTACAGAGTCTTAATATTTTGAGTGTGTTAACATTGGTGTTACTGCTAGTCTTGAGGCATGTAGATCATTTCTGTTAGATATCTGTAGCTGATTTGGGAGTAAAATGTTGTCATTGTCATTTTTTATTCTTTTCTCAAATACCACTGCCCTCTAAGAATTTATGATTTATTATACTTCCAGAGCCCATCCCCCTCCTTTTTCTAGACATCAAGACAGGAGAGTTTGGTGGAGGGCTAGGGGAGGAAGGGGAGGGAAAGTCCAGGGCACCATGGGGTTGAGCCTGCACAGACCAAAATAGTGGCTGAACAGAGCAGTTACTTTATCTGGCCCCCAGTCTTCTAAGATTCTGCCAGCAGTCCCTGTCTCCTGGTAAGTGTTCAGCAATTACCTCTTCTGTGGCTTTGGGAAGTTCTGTAAACTTTCTGAGCCTAACATTCCATATCTGGAAAATGGCATAATAATATCTACATCATGAGAACTAAAGGAGATCCTATTTGTCAAGTGTTTCTCACTTCCTTTCTCGCTTCCTTCCCTGTTTTTCTACTCTCTGTTAGGTGTCTATTAAGCTGCAGGCCTATGGGTAAATTTTGGGGGGAGCTGTTGTGTGCGTTTGATTGTCACTCATTTGGATTTTGTTGTGCATTTGATTGTCACTCATTCTAGTAACATCAGATGATGATAATACAGTCCCGGCGCTCAGGGGGCATACAGTTTATGGGAGGGATGGCTACATAAGTAGGCAGTCATAACAGGATGTACTACATCCGGGAGCTTCGGCGGGCATGAGGTGCTTAGGAAGTGGTACTGAAGCAGATGAATTCCAGGAGGGATCCCAAGAATCTCAAAGGCCTATATTTCAGAATACAAACTTACTACTCTCATGAATCTATCAATTGTCTCTTTGAAGGAGTGAAACCCCTCAGAGAGGTGCTACTTACATGATGTATCGTTGCTGCTCAGCCATGCCCAAATACAGTGACGTTTTTGAAATCAATTCAGGTTTCTTTTTTCTCTCATACTCCTCTGGCTCGCGAGTTCTGTTAAAAGTTTTAGGCTTTCCTATGTAGGAACATTATTCCCCTCTCCACCGCCACCCAGGCTGTAAGGAAATCCTTATTGCCCCAGAGAACGGATTTTGGTTTTGCCTGGTTTGATTCCATTTAGTGAGGTGAAGAGAGATTTTTTATTACACATGACTCCTTTTGGTTCTTATTATGAATTGTAAAAATTAGCCAAAAAAAGGTGTTTAAAGAAATCTGTGACACTGATACATAATTATTTTATGTCCCAACTTTACATGGTAACCTTGAGCTCACATCTCTCCAACAGAATGATCACTTTAGGAAGAAGTGAGGACTTCAGGATAGATCCGAGGGAGGCATCAGCACGCTGAGTAAAATATATGGCCGTGTCTCCATTCTCCCTCATCCACAATCAATTGGATTCTTTTAGTTTAATATTTACTTGCTAAGATGAGATGCTAGTCTGCATGGTGATAAACAGTCTGCTCCTGGCATCTGAAGGTGACCTGTCAGTTCATATGGACAAATCTCCTGCTTACTGAAATGTACAAAATAAATCATTAAAGCAGGCAGGTGCTCATTCCCAGATTTAAATCACCATAGATTTATGATTTGAATTAATGCTTCATTTGGCCATAGAAATAGATGCTGAGACAAATGATATGCACTGGTTGGGGTTTCCATACTGTAGCCATCCTGATATTGATTACTGAGATGTCTTTGCAATCTCTTGTTTATATCAAGTACTATCTTGTGACAGGTTGGCTGATATGAGCTACATCGCAGATAAGAAGGAAAAATGTCCTGGATTCTTTTTAGTGGCAACACTATCCACAACATACAGGCCAGATAAATTGCTATTTTTTTGCTTTAAGGACTGATCTACATAACCAGCTTAAAAAAATGCCGTTTGGAAATTGGGACTGGGATATTGGAAAGGTAGAATTTAAAACCGGTGAACCCAAGGTCAATTCCATAGTATCTATAGCTGTGTTTTTATCTGCTTATCTTTTTTTGAGCATCATGCACATTTTTGAGGATACTAAATTAATCACAATCGATTTAATCTAAATAAAGGAAACTTATTTTTACTTCTAGTTTTTAAATGCTATATAAATATTGACATAGTGAGCATCTCAGTAGTTTCTATGTTATTTAAATACTTGCTAAACCTAGTATCTTATTCCCTTAACTAATGACAACAAAGGAAATGACTCTTTAAAGATAAATACATTAAATATTATTCCCAAGTGCAAGACTTTGTGGACTATAATTTACCAAGAGGCAGGAAAAGACTGCATTTTTACCTTCTCTTAACATTTTATTTAAGGAAAACACTATGTACACAGTTTAAAGAATACTCGGAGGATTTAAGAGGGACCTTTGCCACTAGCTAATATCTGACTCATAGAACTGGTAAACAGCTATCAACAATAGTAGATTGCTTGCTTAGTAGGAAATGAGTTCATATCTATTCAAAATGTGATCTCAAAACAGATGTCCCAAGAAAATCTCATTGTTTAAACTATAGGCAGAACCCCCTAACTGCTGTTATTTCTTTAAGGAAGTGAAGTCATCTTAAGACTTCAGAATGTCTCTTTCTGAACACTGTGGAACACAAGCAAGGGGACACTGATGCAGTGATCCACAAACTGAACGCATTTCACATGCCCAAAATGTACGATTCGTTTTCGTTTTCTTAAACTTGCAATAGTTAACAACGATGTAGGAGGTTCAAGTAAACACAAGAACTTGAGTTTGGGATGAACAGCTGTGTTCTTCCATGATATTCCTTATTTGTTATTTCTGTCCATCAACCAGCAACAATAACAACAGCAACAACAACAAAAAATGAGTGGGGAAAAAAAAAAGCCAGGCAGATAGGAGATAAAATTATCTTACCCAGCTGACCATCCTCTTATCTTTTTTTTTTTAAACCATTCCTACAGAAGTAGAATAGTTTATACTGTAGTCATTTCCTTTCTTCTAACTCACGTGTGTATTTGGAAGGAAAAAATTAATTTTATGATCTCAGGAAAAAGTCTTAGAGACCTTGAGAAAGCAAATAAAAGGAAACTGAGAACACAGGCCACCAAGCAGAGCTCTGCAGTTGCACATTGGATCCTCTGCCTTGGCAATGTTAATGAACCTCAAATCCTTCCTATAATTAGATGAGGGAATTGCTTATATTTTCAAACAGATGATGCTGCTATAATGAAACGATTGACAGGGAATTTAAGAGTGTCTACAGTAGTCATTTGGTTTCTGTTATAAAAAAAAAAGTTTAAAAAGAAGATTGGCTTTAGACATAGGTCCTGAGAGAGGTAGTAATTTACATAGCATGCTATGACAGGTGTCTTTGTATAGTAAGGAAATAAAATGGAAGACTAGAGAAATGATGGGCAGGTACAGCAATTTTTGGGGGAGGGGTGTCCTATGCTTATTCTGCTTAGGTTCTTTAAAAGGGGCCGAGGCTCAAGAGATGGAGCCGGATTGAGTGCACAGCTGTAACTGCTGATGAGCTAATTGCTCCTTATCTCTCAGCCCCATTCATCTTCATTTTTTACCAATTACTGAGAATTATCTGTGTTCTCAGTTGGATATGAGAGTTAATCCTTTTTGGTTAAGCTGGCAGTACTGTGAGCAGATTCCAAATCGGAGGGTGAAAAAGCCAGAGCAAGCTTGCTCTAAAAATGTCTCCAGTTCAATTACAGTATCACTGATTCATAAGAAATTTGCCATTGTTTAACAGATTTAATGTGGAAAGTTTTTTTTTTCAAACTTTCTTAATGTTTCTCTGCCTAACAATGATTTGTAAGATCCTTCTTCCTGTCTGATGAGTAAATTTAACAATATTAACAGCCAGGATCTTGTAAACATGGAAACACACACACAGGACTACCCTAAAAGGCCAAAAAGATTCTGACATGTGAAATGAGAAATATTTTAGAACTGATAGCTGTCAATTTATATATAAACACTTTAAATCAATGCTTTTGCCCTGTGACTTCACATATGGTGAGGGAAGTATATCCAAACATAAACCTTTTCACAAATGTCACATTAGTGGAATTTTAATGGAAGGACCACATAAGCATCTCTTAAAAGTGTAGGAACTGCCATGGTTTGTAATTCAATCGATTGTGAATAAGCCATATGGTTCACATCATTCCCTATGCAAAAGATGTCTTCATATCCTGACATTTCACCAAAATTGGTTACCCCAACATTAAAAAAACTAAGAAGTGGTAAGCTACTCTTTCATAAATTTTAATGCATTTGTGGGTATTTAATATTTCTGGCATTTTCATCATTATATGTTTTAAGTATGGTTATCTAATGTGAACATATAAAGAATAAACAGCTAACTTGAAACAAAATTATCAAAAATCACTGTCTAAAATTTAAACATCTTCTAGCATGACCAAGATAAGTCCTTTTAGATGCATTCACAAACTGAGGTGGGAGAGCAGGAAGCAAAATATGTCAGAAGACTTTGCTTCTAGTAATAACACAGCTAATAAATAACATAGCTACTTAGATAAGTCTCTTAATTTCTCAGTTTTCTTATTAATAAATAAGCAGCTCGACGCTCAGTTACCTTCTTAGCTCTAACATTCTTTGATTTTTCAAAACACCATAGAAGATAAAAGGCAAAAACTATACTTTATGGTGATTTCTAAAATAAAATCTAAACCTAAAATAACATAAATGTCCAAAACAAGGCACCATTGAGTATATTTTAATACATACTTTCGCATATAAGTGTAACCATTACATATAATGCATAAGGGTAGAACATATTTATTTTGAATGTAAGAAAAAAAGATGATATAGAATTTTATACCCTTATACTGTGTGTGTATGTGGATACATATATATATATCTATATATAGTTATATATATAGATATATATATATCCATTTCATTAGAGTTGGAAGTAACTGGACAAGAATTTATGTTGTAATGTTCTTGTGGAAGAATTATGAATAGTTTCACAAAAAATATAAGATGGCTTTAAATTAGATTATTTTAAAATGACATGTGAGTGTGTTATAAACTAGTCATTTTATTAGGCCCTTTTTTGTGATTTTCTCTAGAAAGTGGATGGCATCATTTTCCATTTTCTGTCATGACATTTTTGATCTTTATTTGGTTATACGAAAGAATAGAAACACCAGTGATCATAACAGGTGACTGTGGAAAAAAATACATTTCTGTTTTGAAAAGAACACTTTTCTCATTAAAAAATTTTTGAGCATCTATTTCTGAATCCATGCTTATATATTAATAAACTCATTAGAGTTTGATCAGTAACAAGAACTAGCTTCTTGTGTAAATTATTAAATATATTTCACGGCATAGATAAGTGGAGTGCAGAGAATGTTTCCACTTTTTGTTCAGTGTTTGCTTCATTTTCCTGAAGTTTTTTAATTTATATGGACAGTTGAAGAACATAATTAGAAAATATTAGCCTAATGTTTTTGCTTTAGTTTTAATATTGCTTATTCCTACTAATGACAGGATAATGAAGTAAGCCTGATAATTCAAGCATTTCATATTAAGAAATGTAAATTGAATTATTTTAGTTGGTGCTCTACTCTTGTAATCATAAGACATAAGGAAATGGGATTTCTATCTACTTGGATATGTTGTATGGTAGACACTACCACATTCCAGGAGATTGAGAGCATTTATTACAGCCTTGGAAATGCGAATTTCATTGAGGAGAGCCCTAAAATGATCGTCGTCAGTCCACACCAACATGCCATGGTGTTTAAGTAAACTTTAAAAAATAAAAGATAGTGGGAGAAAGCATTTCAGTTTAAAATAACCTCAGGCCAGGTTGATGGGGGTGGGAGGGAGGGGAGGGTGGGTGATGGGTATTGAGGAGGGCACCTTTTGGGATGAGCACTGGGTGTTGTATGGAAACCAATTTGTCAATAAATTTCATATATATATAAAAAAAATAAATAAAATAAAATAACCTCAGGCCTTACTTAATCCTTTTAATATCAGATAACTCATTTTATTCATTAATATGATTATTTCATCTGTTTTATATTTTAACTTCATATGATATATGATGAAAATAAATCTTCAACTTTGTGATCTGTAAATTATAATGTTTAGTGATATAAATTTTCTAATATCTCAGGATGATCTGATAGAAGATTTATTCTTTGAGGTGTCACTAGGGTGTTCATGTCCAACATCAAGTTTATAAGTGTAAACCCAGGGCCCCTGTCGCCAGACCTAGTGTTTCACATTTGTGTGACTGTGTTTCTTCTCTAAAGTGTCCAAATATTCCCAAATTGTACAAA